>NC_133512.1:3875000-4475000 GCF_049354715.1 Callithrix jacchus
CTCTCCCTCCCTCCCTCCCTCCCTCCCTCTCTCTCTTTCCCTCTCCCTCTCTCTCTCCCCCCTCTCTCTCCCTCTCTCCCTCCCTCTCCCTCCCTCTCTCTCCCTCTCCCTCTCTCTCTGTTATCTGCCTGCTGCCCTGTAAGATGTGCCTTGCTTAGACTTCACCTCCCACCATGATTGTAAGTTTCCTGAGGTCTCCCCAGCCATGCAGAGCTGTGAGTCAAGTAAACCTCCTTTCTTTATAAATTACCCAGGCTCGGGTGGTATTCTTCATTGCAGTGTGAAAACACACTAATGCAGATCATTGGTACCAACGTAGTGGGGTACTGATAAAAAAATAACTTGAGAATTTGGAAGCAGCTTTGAAACTGGGTAACAGGCAGGGGTTGCAACAGTTTGGAAGTCTCAGAAGAAGACAGGAGGATGAATGAAAATTTGAAACTTCCTAGAGACCTGTTGAAATGCTGATAGTGATGTGGACAATGAAGTCCAGGCTGAGGTGGTCTCAGATGGAGCTGAGGAAACTACTGGGAACTGGAACAAAGGTCACTGTTACTATGCGTTAGCAAAGAGACTGGCAGCATTTTGCACCTGCTTCAGACATCTGTGGAACTTTGAACTTGAGAGAGATGATTTAGGGTATCTGGTGGAAGACATTTCTAAGCAGCAAAGCATTCAAGAGGTAATCTGGTTGATTCTGCAAGCGTTTAGTTACATGTGCTCACAAAGAGGTGGTTCAAAATTGGAACTTGCATTTAAAAGGGAAGCAGAGCATAAAGGTTTGAAAAATGTTCAGCCTGATCATATGGTAGAAATTTTTATGGAATGAAATTCAAGCCATCTGTAGAAATTTGCATAAGTAATGAGGAGCCAAATGTTAATAACCAAGACATGGAAAAAATGTCTCCTGGGCATTTTAGAAACCTTCAGAGTAGCCCCTCCCATCACAGGCCCAAAAGCCTAAGAGGGAAAAATGTTTTCCGGGCCCTGGGCGCTTCTGCTCTGTGCAGCCTTGGGACGTGGTATTCTGCGTCCTAGTCACTCTAGCTCCAGCTGTGGCTAGGAGGGTCAAGGTACAGGTTGGGCCATTGCTTCAGAGGATACAAGCCCCAAACCTTGGCAGCTTCCACATGTCGTTGGGCCGTGGTTATGCAGAAGATAAGAGCTGAGCTTTCGGAACCTCCACCTGGATTTCAATGGATGTGTGGAAAAGCCTGAATGTCCAGGCAGAAGTCTGCTATGGGGGTGGAGAACCTCTGCCAGGGCAGTGCAGAAGGGAAATGTGGGGTTGGAGCCCCCATACAGAGTCCACACTAGTGTACTGTCCCCACTAGAGTCCCCACTAAGTGTACTGAGCTGTGAGAAGAGGGCTACCATCATCCAGACCCCAGAAAGGTAGATCCACCAACAGCTTGCACCTTGCACCTGAACGGCATTCAATGCCAGCCCATGAAAACAACTATAGGAGCTGTGCCTTGAGCCACAGGGGGAGCTGCCCAAGGCCACGGAAGCCCACCCCCTGCATCAGCACATCCTGGGTGTGAGACATGGAATCAAAGGAGATCATTTTGAAGCTTTAAAATTTAATGACTGCCTGGCTGGGTTTCAGATTTTCATGGAGCCTGTGGCCCCTTTGTTTTGGCCAATTTCTCCCATTTGGATGAGAAGATTTACCCAATGCCTGTATCTCTATTGTTATCTATTTTTTTTTTTTTAGTTGGAATCTCCATTTATCACCGAGGCTGGAGTGCAGTGGCATGATCTTAGCTCACTGCATCCTCCACCTCCCAAGTTCAAGCAATTCTCCTGCCTCAGCCTCCCAAGTAGCTGGGACTACAGGCACATACCACTGTGCCTGGCTAATTTTTGTATTTTTAGCAGAGATGGGGTTTCACCTTATTGGCCAGGCTGGTCTTGAACTCCTGACCTCAGGTGATCCACCTGCCTTGGCCTCTCAAAGTGCTTGAATTACAGGTGTGAGCCACCACACCCAGCCCACATTGTATCTTGGAAGTAACTAACTTGCTTTTGATTTTACAGGCTCATAGGCAGAAGGAACTTACCTTATCTCAGATGAGAGGGACTTGGACTTTTGGGTTAATGCTGGAATGAGTTAAGACTTTTGGACTGTTGAGAAGGAATGGTTGGTTTTGAAATGTGAAAAGGACACGAAATTTTGGAGGGGCCAGGGGTGAAATAATACAGTTGGGCTCTAGGTCCCCACCAAAATCTCTTCTTGAATTGTAATCTCCAGGTGTCAAGGGAGGAACCTTGTGGGAGTGATTGGATCACAGGGATGGTTTCCTCCAAGCTGTTCTAAAGATAGTGAGTGGGTTCTCATGAAAGCTTATAGTTTTAAAGTGTGGCACTTTCTGGCGTGCTCGTGTGCGCTCTCTCTCTCATCTCTCTCTCTCTTTCTCCCTCTCCCCTCTCCCCTCTCCCCCCTGCTGCCATATAAGATGTGCCTTGCTTCTCCTTGGTCTTCCACCACAGTTGTGAACTTCCTGAGGCCCCCCAGCCATGCAGAACTGTCAGTCAATTAAACCTCCTTTTTTTATGGCTAGACGTGGTGGCTCAAGCCTGTAATCCCAGCACTTTGGGAGGCCGAGATGGGTGGATCACGAGGTCAAGAGATCGAGACCATCCTGGTCAACATGGTGAAACCCCGTCTCTATAGCTGGGCATGGTGGCGCGTGCCTGTAATCCCAGCTACTCAGGAGGTTGAGGCAGGAGAATTGCCTGAACCCAGGAGGCGGAGGTTGCGGTGAGCCGAGATCGCGCTGCACTGCAGCCTGGGTAACAAGAGCGAAACTCTCTCTCAAAAAAAAAAAAAAAAAAAAAAAAAAACAAAAACAAAAAAAAAACCTCCTCTCTTTTTTTTTGTTTTTTTTTTTTTTAATTTTTTATTTCATTTTAGGTTTGGGGGTACATGTGCAGAACATGCAAGACAGTTGCATAGGTACACACATGGCAGTGTGTTTTGCTTCCTTTCTCCCCTTCACCCACATTTGGCATTTCTGCCCAGGCTATCCCTCCCCAGCTCCCCCACCACTGGCCCTCCCCTTTTCCCCCCAATAGACCCCAGTGTTTAGTACTCCCCTTTCTGTGTCCATGTGTTCTGATTTTTCATCACCCACCTATGAGTGAGAATATGCAGTATTTCATTTTCTGTTCTTGTGTCACTTTGCTGAGAATGATGTTCTCCAGATTCATCCATGTCCCTACAAAGGACACGAACTCATCGTTTTTGATGGCAGCATAATATTCCGTAGTGTATATGTGCCACATTTTCCCAATCCAGTCTATCATCGATGGGCATTTGGGTTGGTTCCAGGTCTTTGCTATTGTAAACAGTGCTGCAATGAACATTCGTGTGCATGTGTCCTTATAGTAGAACGATTTATAGTCCTTTGGATATATACCCAGTAATGTGATTGCTGGGTGAAATGGAATTTCTATTTCTAAGGCCTTGAGGAATCGCCACACTGTCTTCCACAATGGTTGAACTAATTTACACTCCCACCAACAGTGTAAAAGTGTTCCTTTTTCTCCACATCCTCTCCAGCATCTGTTGTCTCCAGATTTTTTAATGATCGCCATTCTAACTGGTGTGAGATGGTATCTCAATGTGGTTTTGATTTGCATCTCTCTGATGACCAGTGATGACGAGCATTTTTTCATATGTTTGTTGGCCTCATGTATGTCTTCTTTTGTAAAGTGTCTGTTTATATCCTTTGCCCATTTTTGAATGGGCTTGTTTGTTTTTTTCCTGTAAATCTGTTTGAGTTCTTTGTAAATTCTGGATATCAGCCCTTTGTCACATGGGTAAACTGCAAAAACCTCCTTTCTTTATAAATTGCCCAGTCTCTGGCGCTATTCTTTATCGCAGTGTGAAAACAGATTAATAAAGACTGCCTCCTTGGACACTAGAACCATGATGGCATTAGGGATGGAGTTATTAATGCATAGTACCAGAAAGCTCTTTACCTCAACATTATAAAGATCATAAAGATATAGTTAACAATGACTGGACACACATTGTAGGAAAAGAAATGTGTGAATTCCATTACAGTATTATATTGAGCAATAGCGTTTGAAGCAACCTATGGGCGTTATTCTTTAATTTCCCCTCCCATTAAAGGAGAGAGTAATCTCTTTTCGGGTATGGATTGCTCATCTCTTTCTTCTGCATGCCTCAGGCCATGGATGCCCCATGCAGGTGTAAGCTAGATGACATTCTTTATGTCAGGGTCATTTTTCATTATTGCAAAAAGTCAAACTAAGTTTAAAAAAATAACTTCTGTCATGTGCATTTCTATGAGACTTTTTATTCCAACACATGGTATTAAATAGGAGTTATCAGCTCAACTGTGAATTTATATGAAAAGGAGGTTGGGACACAGACAGGCATAGAAGAAGGCTCATGTGAAGACACAGAGAGAAAACACCCATCTGCAAATCAAGAAGAGAGATCCCAGAAGAAACCAACCCTGCCAACAGATAGACACCTTGATCTCCAACACCTGTGTGTGGTACTTGGTGACGGCAGCCCTAGCAAACTAATGTAATAATATGCCTGAAGCATGGCTTCTGTGTTTCATTTCAGTGCTCTTTGTTTGGGCCAATTTTCTGCCATCTTCCTTTGTGTGTGTGAGTCCCCCGTGGGCAAAAGCAGAGGCCACCCTTGGGGGGCATACCTAGATGGGTGTTTTCTCCCTGTCTTCACATTGTCTGTCTTCTATGCCTGCCTGTGTCCTAATCTCCTTTCCATATAAATTCACCAGTCATACTGGATTAGGGCCACCCCAACAAACTCCTTTAAACTTGATTATCTCTTTAAAGACCCTGTCTCCAAAGAGACAATTCAAATACAGTCATATTTGAATTACTGAGGGTTAGGGCTTCAAAACATGGATTTTGTGGGGAACACAGTTGAGCCCATGAGTCCTGTTTAAGAGCATGTGTTGGAATAAAATGTCATCAGTTTTCTTAGAAAGGCCAAACATGCCTTAGAGGGAAAGTAGTTTCTCTGCATGAGCAAGACCTAGGTCAGTCCCTGGCTTCTTGTAGGTACTTGGGACATGTTTCTGCATACATTTATGTATAAAAACAGATCCCATGTGCATGACTTTTATGAAGAATCAGAACTGGGTGAATAGGGGAAACCAATGGGTTCTGCAAAGTTCTGGATAGAGTGGAATTGAACCACCAACGTGGGTGGATAATTTGAGACCCAGGTCTCATAATACAAGTCCTACTATCAACGTCCACATCATGGCTCTAGTCAGCCACGTGAAAAGTGGTTCTAGCAAGCTGTTCCCACATGAAGCCGGCAGACACCTACTATGTTACCTACCCAACCACCACTTATGTCCTTTTCCCTCCACATCCCTCCTCTTTCACCATCCTTCTTCAGGGAGCAGGAGTGGGAGGGACCAGAAAGCAATAGACTTGTTAAAGAGCCAAGCTGCAAACCTTTGCCTCCGTTTACCTTTTTGGTTTCTGACTCTTAAGACAAATTTTCTCAAAATCAAAATTTTCTCAAAATCATCTGCTACAAAAATGGGAATTCAGAGAAGCCTTTACAAACTCTAAAAGTAGACAGACGTCACTACCTTCCCCATCCTTCACCCAACCAGGCTGTGACAGGAGGTAAAATCTGTACACTGAACACCATTCCCTCGACGGTATTTGAATCCATTTCCAATTGAGAAGCAGCCTCTATTCTTTCCATTTGCTTTGCCTTCACTGGTAAGAAGTTAGTGGGAAGTAATGACTCTGGAGGCCTGGAGTTGTTGGGTTTTTAAATTTTATGCCTGGAAGGTAAGTCCATTCTAGCAAGTGCATAGTTATTTCTAAACTTAAAGACATGGGATACCACTACATTATAGTAACCAGCTATTCTGCAGTATAACCTACCTTCATTCATGTATTCAGTTTGTATGAGTGTTCTGTTTCCAGCATAATGACTTTTAAAAAGTAAAGATATAAATTAGCTATTATTAGAGAAACAGCACTACAGTTAAACTCTCCTACATTTGGCATAACAAAATATTGTTAATAGACTCTAGAGGGGACATAGAGTTTCTAAAGAATAAACAAACTATTGAGTAGAGAACAGAAATCCCACCCAACCAGCAAGTGCTCTATGCTGATCTTCAAACAGTGGGTTCCTGGGTCTTAGCAGTAACAACAGGAACAACTAACAACTAACCGAGTGTCGATTGAACCTCATGTGCTTTCCATGTATTACTTCACTTTTTCCTTCCAAACCTCATTTTTGAAGAAGATGCCTTTAATATTTCCATTTTATAAATAATGAAATTTTAAAATGTTAAATACATTATCCAGCTAGTAAATAGTAGAGTGGGGATTCAAACCCGGTCTTTATATATATACTAATATTGTGACCCCCAGAGCACCCAATATAGTGTTGGATACTTTAAAAAGAATTAAGAAGACGTTGAGCCATATGGGGGATGATGCAGCCATGCTGTAGGGATAGAAAACAGTAAAAGTGACCCAAATTCTGCATCTTTAAACTTTTTATATGTTTTCACCATTTATTTTCCACATTATTCTTTTATGCAGTGTTTGCTGAGCATCTACTATGTTCCAGGTTCTGGGCTAGGGGAAAACAGGAGTAAATAACATATAAACCCTTTTGTTAAGTAATTCAGAGTTCAATAAAAGACTCTAAAGGAAAACAGATCATTTTTAAATGATCAAACTGCGTGACAGGTGAAGTGGCATTAGCAGATCACAGAGGGGATGTTTGGGACTGGCTGCTGGCAGGAGGGGACATCTGAGAAGAGTGAGAGGCAGGGATGTGGGAGGAAGACAGGTAAGACCCTAACAGGCTAAGGGGACAGCGTGAGCACCGGCAGGAAAAAGAGTTGCTGAAAATTTCCAGCAGCTCACTGTTGCTGAAGCAAAAGGTGTCACGTCTGGTGGGTTCCTGATCCTGAAGTGGAGGCGGTATGCAAAGCATGGAGGCCCTTTCACGGCATCGGAGAGGGAGAAAGATTAAACAAGTAGGAGGGGTGGGTGGGTGAACGGGAGAAGAGCCACTGAGGTCATCGCAACTCAAACAACACTAAAACAAGTGTAGTTCATGTCCTTGTGTTCTCTTGCTGTCTCCTGCTTTCTATCAAAACGTGCAAACTAGCACCCTAACACTTTCTGTAATTTCATGACAAATGCTATCATCTTTCATAGCCAGCAGATGGCACTAAATATACATGAAATGAACATTTTACACACCATAATTTTTTTTTTTTGAGACAGGGTCTTACTGTTGCCCACACTGAAGTGCAGTGGTACGATCATGTCTCCCTGCATCCTGAGCTCAAGCAATCCTCCTGCCTCAGCTTCCCGAGTAGTTAGGACCAAAGGTGCCTACCTCCTGCTTATTTTAAAAGAAATTAATCCAGTCTCTATTGTTCTCAGGGGACTTTTCTCGATATTAGGAACTCTGAAATTTGGCAATGGTCTGGAGCTGTGAGATAGGGCAGGCATCTCATAGGTACAGGATCCTCTCTTCTGCCAGGGGCTGTAGTCTCAGAGGGATTTCCTCAGGGGATCCCAGTAAGGTTATAAAAGGAATAATGGCCATGGTAGCACTATCTCTGTGTGGTGAGGCAAATTTACGTAAAACTAGAGTGGGTGAAGGGATGAAATGAGGGAAGTGTCACAGCTATTAGAGGAGGGGGAAGCAGGAACAGGCGGGTAAAGCCTCAGCTGTGAGGCCAGTTGATGGCTATGAAAGAGGAAGAAAGCAGGAGAACCTCCACCTGCAAAGGGCAACTGACCAGGGCGTGGCCTGCTCAGTGAGGAGCTTCAGAGCAAAGATGAAGCAGTTCATCATTGGGCTGAAACAGTACCCTTTGCATCTGCTGATGGAAATGGAAACCAGTTTGGCCACTGTGGAAAGCAGTTTGGAGATTTTTCAAAGAATTTAAAACAGAGCTACCATTCAGTGATACCATTATTGGATATATACCCAAAGGAATAGAAATTGTTCTTATATAAAGGCACATGCACATGTATGTTCACTGCAGCACTATTCACAATAGCAAAGACGTGGAATCAAAGTAAATACCCATCAATGGTGGAATGGATAAAGAAAATGTGGTAGATACATACCATGGAATACTATGCAGCCATAAAAAAGATGACATCCTGTCCTCTGCAGCAGCATGGATGGAGCTGGAGGCCAGTATCCTAAGTGAACAACACAGGACAGAAAACCAAATACTGTATGTTCTCCTTATAAGTGGGAGCTGAACATTGAGCACACATGGACACAAAGTAGGGAACAATAGACACCAGGACTGACTTGAGGGCGGAGGCTGAGAATTGAGAAAATACCTCTCAGGTACTATGCTTATTACTTGGATGACAAAATAATCTCTACAGCAAACCCCATGATGTGCAATTTACCTCAGTAACAAACCTGCAATGTACCCCGAACCTAAAATAGAAATTTACCTGAGTAACAAACCCACAAGGTACCCCTGAGCCTAAAATAGAAATTGGAAGGAAAAAAAAAATGCATTGCACAAATGGAAGCAAGAAAATCTACAATTTGCACATTTATTTAAATAGCTGGACCTGTCATCAGAACAACTCTTGGTGCTTACTTAAGCACACAGAGCTGTCTAAAGAGAACATGAGATTTAAGAACACTGATGAGGTATCAAAGCCCTACTTTGAAAAGTACAAATATATATTAAACCTTATATACATATATATACACACACATTTTAAAGAATTGTAAAATGCACGCTTGTGTACTTAAAACCAAGAAACTGAGTGACACTGAAGCACCCAGGGCTTCTCCTGCATTGCATTCTTTCCTATTAAGTAATCACCAGCCTATGGTTTGAATTATGCCAAGCCTTCACTGTTTTGCCACGGCACATCTTCTCTAATATGGTTTTCTTGTTTCTGGCCATATGTAAATGGCACATATAGAGACGTGCACACACATCCTCTTCGATGACTGACACTTGTGCCTGTAGATCACATTCACTCCTTTACAATATTCCACTGTAGGAAATATTCATTTTGTCCATTCTGTTGGTTGGCCTTTGGGTTGTTTTCAGCTTTTTTTTTTTTTAAGTACAAATAACGCTTCCATGAACATTCTTGTAATTGGTTTCTTTGGTATATTTATACCAACATTTCTTCAGGGTGAAACTATGAATTGAAACTATAATACCTTAAAACTTATTAGGTAATAAGTTATTTTCCAAGGTGGCTCTACCGATTTACACTCTTACTATAATTTCTTGAAAGTTCTTGTGGCACCCTGTCCTCACCATTTCTTACCAGGTTTGTAAATGTTACCATGTGGTTTTAATTTGCATTTCTCTATTTTCTTCTAAAACTTTAAAAATTTGCCTTCATTTAAGTCCTTGACCCGTTTAAATTTGACTTTTGCGTATGAAGTTATATATACATCTGTCCTTTTGAAAACATCCTTATATTTCTCATATTAAGAATTTTCAAAGATTTTTCCTCCCCCTTATCTCACTCCCCGTCCTTTATGAAGAGACTCAGTTGATTAATCAAAGAATATAAACTCAAACAGAACTCCAGAGATGTACATTTTCTCAAGAATATGGTAAGTTTTTCTGGACATAGAACAAATACAAATGAAAATAATAACAAATACTATTTTGGGCCTCACAAATTACCAAAATATATTCTTACTCAGGCTAACTAATCCTGGCGAGAGTGTTGTAAAATGAGCGTTATTATACACACCAACTTTTGGTGGTGCATACAATCCTTTTGCAAAGGTAATTTGAGGCAAACTGCATTGAAGGCTTTAAGAGTGTCCACGATTTTTTAATAACTTTTAACTTAAACCTATCCTATAAAAATAACTTTAAAATCACGAAGAATGCACTAATATATTCGTTGCAGTGGCTGTGTGTAAATCTTAACCGCTTTTGAGCTGTTGGCATTTTGCTATATGTGTATGGATATATATAATTGTCCACTTTAAAATTTCCTTTTTTCCAAAACTAATTTTTCTGAGTTTGTCCTTCATATATGATAGAAATATGTAACTTAAAAAAATATAAACATATAATTTTATTAAAAGTGCTCAGTTTGTTGGTGTTTATCAGCAGCAAATGATACAACACAGATGTTATTTGTTGAGGCCGTACATTAGCTTCTGACGACTGGATGATGGAATTGTTGCAGCTTGTGTGCACCTCACTCCCAGCCGTCATTTCAGACTAATGTGCAAAAATGGAATCCTAGAAACTATGGAAAAAGCCTCATTGCATTAAGTGAAAATCTTCTCATGCTTCAAAAGAATAAAAAATAAAATATATAAAGACAAGAACTCAGTAGAACACTTTGTGTAAAAAGAGGCTGCAGTCCAGTACTATTAGTTTTTGTCATCAGATAAAGGTGAGACTGTTTGGGATTCTGAAATGAGCTAACCTCACTCTGTACCTGGGTATTACTGAAATGGTTTTCAGTGAGCTGTAGGAGGGGTGCAGAAGAAACCAGCATTTGTTGAGTGCCTCTAGCTCATACTATTTCCATTATAGTACATTGCTTCTGTGTGAGACGACACAGGATCATTTTTAAATGGCTAAGAAAAAGCACTGCCAATGTAAACATGGCTCATAGGTCTAGCAACCTATGATTTCTCCCTTTATATCAGAACAATGTCAATTTTAAAATGTATGCATTGTAAAGGATGGGAAAAGACAGAAAACGGGATCTTCAAGGGCTTTACAGTTAACACTGATAGTACGTGAAAATAACATATAAATATGCATGAAAATGTCATATGTGTACGGAACACTTTATTAGTTAACACAGCCCATTCATTTTCTTGTTGTTGTTGAATTCTGCTGACTTTTAAAAATTTATTTTACTTTCAGTTCTGGGATACATGTGCAGAGCCTGTAGGTTTGTTATGTAGGTATACATGTGCCATGGTGGTTTGCTGTACCTATCCGTCCGTCATTTAGGTTTTAAGCCCTGCAAGCATTAGGCATTTGTCCTAATGCTCTCCCTCCCCTTGTCTCCAACCTCCCTGGCCAACAGGCCCTGGTGTGTGATGTTCCCCTTCCTGTGTTCATGTGTTCATTGTTCAACACCCACTTATGAGTGAGAAAATGTGGTGTTTGGTTTTCTGTTCCTGTGTTAGTTTGCTGAGAATGATGGCTTCCAGCTACATCCATGTCCCTGAAAAGGACATGAACTCATTTGTTTTCATAGCTGCATAGTATTCCATGGTGTGAATGTGCCACATTTTCTTTATCCAGTCTATCATTGATGGGCATCTGGGTTGGTTCCAAGTCTTTGCTACTGTAACCTTATCTGAAAAGCCTTAACTTTATGAATGGTAGGTGTTATGTCTCTTGTCCTTTTTTGCCCCACACATCACTGAAACAAATTATTTGAAAATGCTAAAATAAGTAAAATGTGTGGCATTTTACTTTCGTAGATGCTTTGTATCCTGTACCAAAATAATTTAAAAATACAAAAGTTGAAAATGATTTTATTATTTTCATGCATGAATCCAAACATACATTTTTCTTTAAAAAATTCTACCAACACATTTAAAATATTTCCCTTGAAAACATCATCCAAAATGTATTTTGATTTGATGAATGTTGGGCGTTATATCTTTTCTTTAATGCTTTCCTTTTTTATCCCATGCTTACACCAAAAACAAATTATTTAAAATGCTAAAATAAATAAAATGTGGCATGTTTTCTTAGCTCTTTTGTATCCTGTTATAAAATATTTTACAACTATGAAAGTTGAAAAATAACTTTATTGGTTTTGTTGCATATAACTGCCTATCTAGTATGAAAGAACTAATCTATAATAGTAAGGCATTTTGTTATTTCAATATAGAGGGCTAAAAATATAAGGGTATTATAGAAACCCCAAGATGACTCATTTAAAGTAGATGCACATTAAAATATAGATCTGGCATATTTCATATATATAAAGCAGACAAAAAGAATGTTTATCTTTAGATTTGGCAAGGATATCTTCCAGATAACTATTTGGCACTTTTCAAAGCATTATGATTGGGTAGGTTTTGTTAGAGGAGAGGACTTAGAAAACATGACTTTCCTCATCCAAAACCAAAATAAATGAGGGCTTAAAAATGTTATTTAGGAAGACAGTGGCCAGAAATAAAGACCATAACCAACAAGCTTTGGGGCCATCAAGATGAAACGACCTTTGCTTTATTCAAGATCTAGGATCTGAAAATATCACTTGATAAATTTAACTGGATTTTGCTTTTCTGATTTTGTTTAATCCCAAACTTTGGTTGTATACCATAGCAATTTCTATTTTATCTGGATGTTAAAAGAAAAACCACTGGAATCTAAAGAGAGATTAATAACCTCTTCAGCTTAGCTGGAGAACTATCCAGTGGCAAATATGTATCTAGTGCGGTAAATGCATCTCAAGAGATTCAAGACATGACAAAACAAGATGATTTTAAAAACGCTTTAACCTGAAATTATAAAAAAAAGTTATTAAAAGGTATTAAATATCTTTCTTAGGGGTTGGTCAAAGAAAAAAACACCTTAACAGACACATGGTTACAATTTCCTTAGAGAGGTAAAGAGGTTGTGACCAGTATCAGCATCTTTAGGACGTCATTTCAGAGCTTGCATTCTTCTGCTCCAAGTAGTTCAAAGATTTTGAGTGGGTACACCCTGGTCCTAGAGAAAATGTGAGGCGGTCTACCTAGTTGGTTGAAAAAGGACTTACATACCCTTGATTTATTCATTGTTCTTTTACATACATTTTTCTTTAAAACTCTGAAACGAACGTTTGTTTATGCAGTATGATGCGAATGATTTAATAATTTATATGACGAGCTTAATATGGCTGACATTCAATGAACAAAATAGTAATTAGTAATCAGAAAAACTTTCAATCCATTTTTATCTTATTTTTAAGTGTCTCTTATTAAGCTTGTGATTTTTATTAATGTAAATAAGCCAAAGAGTGATTGTTTTTGACACACTGCATTGTACCATCGCGCAATGGGTAGTCTCCTTCTCAGTTAACTTTCAATACTCTGTACACACTATTCTGAAATACTGTGGTGAAGTAAGGTCTCGCATCGTTGAGCAGGACGCTACATAATGGGGGGTTAGCTGCCTTGGTAGGCTCTTCCACATCCCAGATTTCAAGCATACTGCAACCAGGCCTGAAAAAATGATAGACATATATATATTGATATTAGAAATGTATTCCCATCTAGAGGAAATAGATGCATAACAGAACATCTCCTAGATTTTCAGAGACAAATTTATTTAATAAGTTAAATGTTTTAAAGCATCGTTTCAGACAACATAATTTCAATGTTTAGAAATTTTAAAAGCAGAATGAAATTAAGTACGCTGCATTTTCACATCTCATTTAACTAAATGAAAGACATATCCTAATAGTAAAGTTCAACATACATTCATAAATATATATTGAAAAATTCACTTTCAAGATGAAACAAACATAAATATACTTTCCAAGTGCCATCACCATCTAAACATAAGGCCCATTCGTAGTAAAATAAGACAAATTAAAGGAAACCTAATCGAATGAATTTCAAAATTTTTAGCATGAACTGCCTTGGATTAGCATGAAATCATCCAAGGCAGGGATAGGAGACTCATGCCAACTTGTTTTCTTCAATGCTTTCCCATTTTGGGTCACTCTGTGACTGGGCTAAGAGAAACACTCTTCCTCCCTGGAGAGTAATCCTGCGTGGCAGTCGTTAAAGGGAAGGAGTCAGGCAAAATTGCTTTCCAGGTTTTTACCATCTATATTAAAGTATGTGTTATGGACAATACACGTCACCTATTTGATGTGTGAAGTATGACAGGTAGGGGCAAATATGTATAGACGTATAAGCACTACCATAGTATACAAAAAATTTCCATCACCCCAACATGTTCCCTTGTGCCCTTTTGCAATCTGTCACCTTCCCCAAACATGGCTCCAGGCAACTGCTGTGCTCTCTGCACTATAGTTTTGCTTTTCCTAGAATTTCATATAAATATATTATGGAGTCTTTTCAGTTTTGGCTTCTTTACATTAGCATGTTTTTGATATTCATACTTGACACATAGTGTCTCAGCTTCTGTTGTGGTTCAGCAGTTTCTTCCTTTTTGTTGCTAAATAGTATTTCATTGTATATAGAGAACACAATTTGTTTATCCATTTGCCAGTTAATGAATATTTGAGATGTTTTGAGTTTTTGGTGATCATGAGCAGTGCTGCTGGGCACATTCACGGACAAGGCTTTTCGCTGGGTTTCATGGTTATGTAGGATTAAGTGTGGATTTATCTTTAAAAGCAAGTTCAAAACTGTTTTTCAAAGTAGATGCTCCGTTTTTGCATTTCCACTAACAATGCATGAGAGTTTAAGTTGTTCTGCATCCTCACAAGCACTAAAGAGTATTCGTTTTTGTAATTTTAATCATTGTAGTATGGTTATGGATGATTGAAAATAACTTCTTTGATGGAATGTCTACTCAAATATTTTGCCAAATTTTGCGTTCTTATTGAGGTATGAGAGTTCTTTGTATATTTTGGGTAAAAGTCTGCCAGATTTTTTTTTTTGCAGATGTATTAAGGTATAATTTGCTCAATAATTACTCATGAAGCTTCACATATTTAGTATCTACTTTGATACATATTAACATATGTATACACCTGTAATAGAGCCGTCACAATAAAAATCATGAACATATCCATCTCTCCCAAAAGTTTACTTCCACTCTTTGGTAATCCTACTTTCTTGTCCCAGACACCCCTCCTCTTGAGACAACCATTTATCTGCTATCACTGTAGATTTGTTTGCATTTTCCAGAATGATTGCATGCTTTCTTTTTTGTCTGGCTTCTTGTCTTGAGTAGAATTATTCTGAGATTCATCCATATTGCTGTATCAATAGTTCATTCATTTTTACTAGTGAGTAGTATTTATATTGTTTGGATATTCCAATAGTATGTTTATATGTTCATCTGTTGATAAATACATGGGTTGTTTCCAGTTTGGGGTGATTACAGAAAACAAGCTGCGATGAACATTTGTGTACAATTATCGGGATGGATGTATGGTTTCTTTAATCTTAATAAATATACATAGTAGTTGTATGTTTAACTTTTTATAAAATTGGTATACTGTCTTGCAGAGTCGTTTTACCAAATTATTTTTGCACCACTGGTGTCTGAGAGTTCTAAGTCCTTCATAGTGTCAGCAACACTTGGCATGATCAGTTTTTCAATTATAGCCTTTTTATTAAGTGTTTAGTGATATCTCACTGTAATTTTCATTTGCATTTCACGAATCACTAGTGATGTCAAGCATCTTTTCTGTGTCATTATTTGCCATCTGTATATTTCCTTTGTTGACATGTCTATCCAAGTATTTTGTTCTTTTATTTATTTATTTTTTTTTTTTTTGGAGACAGGGCCTTGCTTTGTCAACCAGGAGTGCTGGAGTGCAGTGGCATGATCTTGGCTCACTGCAACCTCTGCCTCCCAGATTCAAGCAATTATCCTGCCTCAGCCTCCTGAGTAGCTGGGATTATAGGCGCTGACCATCACGCCCAGTTAACTTTTTGTATTTACTTAGAGTTGGGATATCACCATGTTGGCCAAGCTGGTCTCAAACTCCTGACCTCAGGTGATTCACCGCCTCAGCCTCCCTAAGTCCTGGGATTACAGCATGAGCCGCCATGCCCGGCCTATTTTGTCCATTTTTAATTGGGTGGTTTTCTTATTATTGGGGTTTAAGAGTTATTTATACATCTAGAGAAAATCCTTTATCAGACATAGGCTTTAAAAATATTTTCTTTCCGACTGTGGTTTATCTTTTAATTCTTCCTAACACTTTATTAAAAAGCAGAGGTTTACAGTTTTAATGAAATCCTAGTTATCAATGTGTTCTCTTATGGATCATGATTATGTTACTGTATCTGAGAAATCTTAGCCCAATACAAGGTTAAACCTATTTTTTTCCATATTTTCTTGTAGAAATTTTATATTCCTAGATTCTTAGTAGCAAGTTCCCTTCTACTCCTAGTTTGCTGACAGGTTTTCATCAGTTATGGATACTGAATTGTGTCAAATATTTTTTCCTGAATGTACTCAGATGATCACGTGCTCTTTTTCAGTTTGTTACTATGGTGAATTCACTTGGTTGATTTTCAAATAGTGAGACAATTTTGCATCTTGCGATAAACTCTGCCTGTACATTATGTGTTATCTGTATTTAATATGATGCTGGGTTCATTTGTTGCAATTTTACTTAAAATTTCACAAATGTGTTCATGAGAAATTTTGAGTGGTAGTTTCCTTTTACTGTAGTGTTTGTCTCATGTTGGTATCGGCACAATTCTGACCTCACAGAATCAGTTGGAAAATAATCCTTCCTTTTGAATTTTCTGGAATAGTTTGTAGAATTGCAATTATTTCCAGTGAAGTCTTCAAGTTTTCTTTCTGACCATTCTTTTTACTACAAATATAATCTTATTAATAAGGTCACTTATAATAAGGTAATAGATACAAGAGTTTTCTATTTCTTAAGTGAGCTTTCCTAGTTTGCATCTTTCAAGGAACTTGTCCATTTTACCTGTTTTGTCCTACTTAGTGGAATACAGTTGTTCCTAAAACTCCCTCATTATCCTTTTCATTTCTTCAGATCCTATAGTGATGGAGTCGTTCTTATTTCTAATATAACTAATTTCTGTCTTCCATCTTTTAGTTTGGATATGTTTGTCAATTTTATTAAATCTTCTCGAGAATCAGCATGTGGTTTTGATTTTTCCCTGATTTGGGGGGAAATTCAAACTGATTTTGATTCTGATCCTTATAATTTTATTCTCTGTACTTTGGAGTTTGATTTTTGTTATTATTATTTATTTTATTGCACTTTAGGTTCTGGGGTACATGTGCAGATTATGCAGGGTTGTTGCGTAGGTACGCACATGGCAAGGTGGTTTGCTGCCTCCATCCCCGTCACCTATATCTGGCATTTTTCCCCATGTTATCCCTCCCCAAACTCCCCATCCCCTGCTGTCCCTTCCCTAACCCCCGCAACAGACCCCAGTGTGTGATGCTCCCCTCCCTGTGTCCATGTGTTCTCATTGTTCAATACTTGCCTATGAGTGAGAACATGCAGTGTTTGATGTTCTGTTCTTGTGTCAGTTTGCTGAGAATGATGGTTTCCAGGTTCATCCATGTCCCTACAAAGAACACAAACTCATTGATTTTTATGGCTGCATAGTATTCCATGATGTATATGTGCCACATTTTCCTTGTCCGGTTCATCATCAGTGTGCATTTGGGTTGGTTCCAGGTCTTTGCTATTGTAAGTGCCACAATGAACATACGTGTGCATGTGTCTTTATAACAGAATGATTTATAATCCTTTGGGTATATGCCCAGTAATGGGATTGCTGGGTCAAATGGAATTTCTCTTTCTAGATCCTTGAGGAATCGCCACACCGTCTTCCACAATGGTTGAACTAATTTACACTCCCACCAACAGTGTAAAAGTGTTCCTACTTCTCCACATCCTCTCCAGCATCTGTTGTCTCCAGATTTTTTAATGATCACCATTCTAACTGGTGTGAGATGGTATCTCAATGGGGTTTTGATTTGCATTTCTCTAATGATCAGTGATGATGAGCATTTTTCCATGTTTGTTGGCCTCATATATGTCTTCTTTTGAAAAATGTCTGTTCATATCCTTCACCCACTTTTAAATGGGTTTTTTTTTTTCTTGTAAATCTGTTTTAGGTCTTTGTAGCTTCTGAATATTAGCCCTTTGTCAGATGGGTACATTGCAAATTTTTTTCCCATTCTGTTGGTCACTGGCTCCCTCTACTGATTGTTTCTTTGGCTGTACAGAGCTCTGGAGTTTAATTAGATCCCATTTGTCTGCTTAGGCTTTTGTTGCCATTGCTTTTGGTGTTTTAGCCATAAAGTCCATGCCTATGCCTATGTCCTGAATGGTTCTGCCTACGTTTTCTTCTTGGGTTTTTATATGGTTTTGTTTTGTCTAGATTTTCTTCTAGTGCTTTTATGGTGTTAGGTCTTATGTTTAAATCTTTAATCCATTTGGAGTTAATTTTAGTGTAAGGTGTCAGGAAGGGGTCCAGTTTCTGCTTTCTGCACATGGCTAGCCAGTTTTCCCAACACCATTTATTAAACAGGGAATCCTTTCCCCATTGCTTGTTTTTGTCAGGTTTGTCAAAGATCAGATGGTTGTACATGTGTGGCATTGCCTCTGAGGCCTCTGTTCTGTTCCATTGATCTATACCTCTGTTTTGGTACCAGTACCATGCTGTTTTGATTACGGTAGCCTGTGTGATTACTGTAGTATAGTTTGAAGTCCAGCAGTGTGATGCCTTCAGCTTTGTTCTTTTTGCTTAGGATTGCCTTGGTTGTGCGGGCTCTCTTTTGATTCCATATGAAGTTTAAGGTGTTTTTTCCAGTTCTGTGAAGAAGGTCAGTGGTAGCTTGATGGGGATAGTGTTGAATCTATAAATTACTTTGGGCATTTGCACGATACTGATTCTTCCTAACTAGAGCATGGAATGTTTTTCCATCTGTTTGTGTCCTCTCTTATTTCCCTGAGCAGTGGTTTGCAGTTCTCCTTGAAGAGGTCCTTTACATCCTTTGTCAGTTGTATTCCTAGGTATTTTATTTGCTTCATAGCAATTGTGAATGGGGTTTGCTCTTGATTTGGCTGTTAGTCTGTTACTGGTGTATAGAAATGCTTGTTATTTCTGCACATTGATTTTATATCCTGAGACTTTGCTGAAGTTGCTTCTCAGTTTCAAGAGATTTTGGGCTGAGACTAGGTCTTTAGAGATTAGGTATTCTAAATATACAATCATGTCATCTGCAAATAGAGACAATTTGACTTCCTGCTTTCCTAACTGAAAACCTTCTATTTCTTTTTCTTGGCTGATTGCTCTGGCTAGAATTTCCAATACAATGTTGAATAGGAGTGGTGAGAGAGGGCATCCTTGCTTAGTGCCAAATTTCAAAGGGAATACTTCCAGTTTTTGCCCATTCAGTATGATATTGGCTGTGGGTTTGTGGTAAATAGCTTTTATTATTTTGAGATATGTTCCACCCATACGTAGTTTACTGAGAGTTTTTAGCATAAAGGGCTGTTGAATTTTGTTGAAGGCCTTCTCTGCATCTAGTGGAATAATCTTGTGGACTTTGTCTTTGGTTCTGTTTATGTGATGAGTTACATTTATAGACTTGTGTATATTGAACCAGCCTTGCATCCCTGGGATGAAACCTACTTGATCGTGATGGATAAGTTTTTTGATGTGCTGTTGCATTTGGTTTCCCAGTATTTTATTGAAGATTTTTGCATCTATGTTCATCATAGTTATTGGCCTGAAGTTTTCTTTTTTTGTTGATTCTCTGCCAGGTTTTGGTATTAGGATGATGCTCATCTCATAAAATGATTTGGGAAGGATTCCTTCTTTTTGTATTGTTTGGAATAGTTTCAGAAGGAGTGATACCAGCTCCTCTTTGTATGTCTGGTAGAATTCAGCTGTGAATCCATCTGGACCTAGACTTTTTATTGGTCTACTCAGGGTTTCAACTTCTTGGTTGAGTCTTGGGATGATGCAAGTGTCCAGGAATTTATCCATTTCTTCCAGGTTTACTGGTTTATGTGCATAGAGTTGTTTGTAGTAATCACTGATGGTGGTTTGTCTTTCTGTGGAATTGGTGGTGATATCCCCTTTATTGTTTTTTATTGCATCTATCTGATTCTTCTCTCTTTTCTTTTTTATTAATCTGGCTAGAGGTCTATTTTGTTGATCTTGTCAAAAAACCAGCTCAGGGATTTCTTGATTTTTTGAAGGGTTTTTTGTGTCTCTAGCTCCTTCAGTTCTGCTCTGATCTTAGTTATTTCTTGCCTTCTGCTAACTTGAGTATTTTTGATCTTGCTCTTCTATCTCTTTCAATTTTGATGATAGGGTGTTGATTTTAGATCTTTCCTTGCTTCTCATGTGGGCATTTATTGCTATACCATTTTCCTCTTGACACTGCTTTAAATGTGTCCCAGAGATTCTGGTATGTTGTGTCTTCATTTTCATTGTTTCAAAGAACATCTTTATTTTTGCCTTTCTTTCCTTGTTTATCCAGTCGACCTTGAGGAGCCAGTTGGTCAGTCTCCATGTAGTTGTGAGGTTCTGAGTTAGTTTCTTAATCCTGAGTTCTAATTTGATTGCACTGTGGTCTGAGAGACTGTTATCATTTCCGTTCTTTTGCATTTGCTGGTTGCATTTGCATTTGCATTTGAGGAGTGATTTACTTCCAATTATGTGGTCATTTTTAGAGTAAGTACGATGTGGTGCTCAGAAAAATGGAGAGTTCTGTAGATGTCTACTAGGCCTGCTTGGTCCAGATCTAGTTCAAGTCCTGGATATCCTTGTTACTTTTCTGTCTCATTGATCTGCCTAATAGTGACAGTATAGTGTTAAAGTCTCCCACTATTATTGCGTGGGAGTCTATGTCTCTTTGTAGGTCGTAAGAACTTGCTTTATGTATCTTGGTATTCCTGTATTGGGTAAGTATATATTTAGGACTGTTAGCTCTTCCTGATGCATTGATCCTTTTACCATTATGTAATGCCTGTCTTTTGATCTTTGTTGGTTTAATGTCCACTTTGTCAGAGACTAGGATTGCAACTCCTTTTTTTTTTGGCTTGGTAAATCTTCCTCCATCTTTTTATTTTGAGCGTATGTATATCCTTGCATGTGAAATGGATTTCCTGAGTACAGTACACCAACGGATCTTGACTTTTTATCCAATTTTTCAGTCTGTGTCTTTTGATTGGGGCATTTAGCCCATTTACATTTTAGGTTAATATTCTTTCGTGTGAATTTGATACTGCCATTTTGATGCTAGCTGGTTGTTTTGCCTGTTCGTTGATGCAGTTTCTTCATTGTGTCAATGCTCTTTACCATTTGGTGCATTTTGGGAGTGGCTGGTACTGGTTGTTCTTTTCCATGTTTAGTGGTTCCTTCAGGAGCTCTTGTAAGGCAGGCCTGGAGGTGGTGAAATCACTCAGTATTAGCTTGTCTGTAAAGGATTTTATTTCTCCTTTGCGTATGAAACTTCATTTGGCTGGATATGAAATTCTAAGTCGAAAGTTCTTTTCTTTAAGAATGTTGAATACTGGCCCCCACTCTCTTGTAGCTTGTAGTGTTTTTGCTGAGAGATCCACTGTGAGTCTGATGGGCTTCCCTTTGTGGGTAACCCGACCTTTCTCTCCGGCTGCACTTGGCATTTTTTCCTTCATTTCAACCCTGCTGAATCTGACGCTTATGTGCCTTGGGATTGCTCTTCTTGAGAAATATCTTTGTGGTGTTCTCTGTATTTCCTGGACTTGAATGTTGGCCTGACTTGCTAGGTTTGGGAAGTTCTAAAGTATAATATCCTGCAGAGTGTTTTCCAGCTTGAATTCTTTCTCTCCATCACATTCTGGTACACATATCAAATGTAGATTAGGTCTTTTCACATAATCTCATATTTCTTGGAGGCTTTGTTCATTTCTTTTTACTCTTTTTCTCTAATCTTGCCTTCTTGTTTTATTTAATTGAGTTGATCTTCTATCTCTGATATCCTTTCTTTTGCTTGGTCGATTCAGCTATTGAAAGTTGTATATGCTTCGTGAAGTTCTCATGTTGTGTTTTTCAGCTCCATCAAGTCGTTTATGTTCTTCTCTAAGCTGGTAATTCTGGTTATCATTTCATCTAACCTTTTTTCAGGATTCTTAGCTCCTTTGCATCGGGTTATAACATGTTCTTTTAGCTCAAAGAAGTTTGTTATTAACCACCTTCTGAAGCCTGCTTCTGTCAATTAATTAGACTCATTCGCCATCCAGCTTTGTTCCCTTGCTGGTAAGGAGCTGTGATCCCTTGGAGGAGGAGAGACGTTCTGGTTTTTGGTGTTTTCATCCTTTTTGTGCTGGTTTCCCATCTTCATGGGTTTATCTACCTGTGGTCTTTGAAGTTGGTGACTTTCAGATGGGGTAGTGGACATCCTTTTTGTTAATGTTAAAGTTATTTCTTTCTGTTTTTCAGTTTTCCTTCTAACAGTCAGGTCCCTTTGCTACAGGACTGCTGGAGGTCCACTCCAGACCCTGCTCGCCTGGGAATCACCACAGGGGTTGGGGAGCTACTTGAGGAGAACAGCAAGGGTTGCTGCCAGTTTCTTCTTCTCTTACCTTCGTCCCAGAAGGGTACCTGCCAGATGTCAGCCAGAGCTCTCCTGTATGAGGTGCCTCTTTGGATATACAGGGGTCAGGGAGCTACTTGAGGAGACCGTTTGTCCCTTTTCAGAGCTCAGGTGCTGTGCTGTGAGCTCTGCTGTTCTGTTCAGAGCTGCTGGGTAGGTACGTTTAAATCTGCTGCAGCAGAACTCATACCTGCCTCTTTTCCCAGGTGCTCTGTCCTGGGAGTTGGGGCTTTATCTATAAGTTCCTGATGTGCTGCTGCCTTTTTTCAGAGATGCCCTGCCCAGCAAATAGGTAGTCTAGTCACAGTCTGCCAGCAGAGGCATTGCTGAGGTGCTGCAGGCCCTGCCGGCTGCTGTGTAATCTTCTTTGCAGTTTTGTTTACAGGGGTACAGTTAGTACTGCCTCAGTAGTGGAGGTCTGCCTCAGCAATGGCGGTCTGCCTTGGTAGTGGCAGACTGCCTCAGTAGTGGTGGACTGCCTCAGTAATGGCGGACACCCTTCCCCCGCTAGAGCTCGACTATCCTGGGTCCAGCTGTGCTTACAGCAAAACTCTCAAGTCAGAGTGTTTCAGATTGCTGGTCTTTGTGAGGGTGGGCTGCTTGTTCTTTTTTTCTAGTTCCTTAAGGTGAAGCCGAGTGACTGATAATGAGGCCTTTTTTCTTTTTCTCTTACAGGCATTCAATATAAAAACAAATCTCTCTACTGCTGTATCTGCATCCCACGAATAGTGGTATGTTGTGTTCTCATTTTCCCTTAGATCCAAATACATTGAAACTACCCCTCCTTTTGTTTCTTTTTCACCATGGATTACCTGGAAGTATATTACTTAGTTTCTAAACATTTGAGGGAATTTCCATATAAAATTCTGTTACTGATTTCTAATTTAATTTTATTATAGTCAGAGATTTTACTGTACATGATCTAAAGTATTTTAAGTATGTCAATCCTTGTTTTGTGGCCTACAATATGGTCTTTCTTGATAGTCTATGTGTGCTTGAAAAGAATGTCTATTTTGCTGTTGTAGGGTGGTGTGTACTATAAATGTTGATTAGCTCATGTTCGTTGATGGCATTTTTCAAGTCTTCTGTGTTCATGCTAAATTTCTTTTTACTTGTTCTACAAATTATTTGGAGAAGGCTATTAAAATTTCTAACTGTATTGCAGATTTGTCTATTTTTTTCTAAAGTTCTATCGGTTTTGCTTCATATATCTGAAGCTCTGTTATCTAGGTGCATAAATGTTCAGTGTTACTACATCCTCTTGAAATATAGATCCCTTCTACATTTAAAAATCTTTATTTAACCTTGATAATATTCTTAGCATTCAAATGTACTTTGATATTATTATAGCCGCTCCAGACTTCACTGACTAGTAGTAGCATCACCTGTCCTTTTCCTATCTGTTAAGGTTTAACATCTTAATGTTTCTTTATATTTAAATAAATTTCTTGAAAGTATCCTATAGTAGGGTCTTGCTTTGCTATGGGCAATCTGACAATTCCTGCTTTTCATTTGTGATGTTTAGAGCTGTATTAGTTTCCTGTTGCTGCTATAACAAATTACCATAAACAGTTGCTTAAAGCAACATGTATTTATTCTCTTTCAATTTGGGAGATCATAAGTCTAAAATTATGGTGTTGGCAGGACTGAAATCCTTCTGGAAGCCCTAGAAGAAAATCCACTTCCTTGCCTTTTCCAGCTCCTAGACACTGGCCTCATTCCTTGGCCTGTGGCCCTCTATCATTCCAACTTCTGCTTCTATCATCACATCACCATTTTTCTCTCTTACTCTTTTGCCTCCTCTTATAAAGACTTTGTGATTACATTTGTCCTACCTGGATAATAAGGATAATCTCTACATCTCATGGACATTAATGGAATCACATTTGCAGATTTCCTCTTTCCATGTGAGTAACATAATTCACAATTTCTTGGAATTAGGACATGGTCATCGTGGCGGGGGGGGGGCTCATTTATTCAGCCTACCACAAGTCCATTTACAGTTAATGTGATAATTGGTATGGTTAGGTGTAAGTCTATCAACTTGGTGTTTTCTGTTTGTTCCACCTGATCTTTGTCTCCCTTTCCCACTTTTTCTGCTTTCTTTTGGATTGAGTGATTTTTATAATGTCATTTTTATTATTTCATTTTTATTTTGTTTGTTTCCTTTTGGGTTCTGTCAATTTTTGCTTTATATATTTTGAAATTCTCTTTTATGTTCATATGCACTCAGATTATGATATCTTTCTCCTGTACTGACCTATTTGCTATTATAAACCATAGTTGTCTCTAGTATTATTCTTTGTCTTAACATCTATCTTATCTGATATTTATACATTTTCACTTCGGATTTCTTATATTTATTCAAATGATATTTTTGCCATTCTTTCTCCTTCAGCCAAAATACATATTTTTATTTAAAATGCACCTCTTGCAGGCAGCCTATAGATAGGTTTCGCTCTTGTATTCAGTATGCCAATCTCTGCCTTTTGTTTGGAGACTTTAGTCCTCTTTCATGTTGAAATTACTGCTATGGTTTCATACAGACTTGCTATTGTGCTCTTTTGTTTAAAAAAAAACTTTTCTATTTCAAGACATTTGGAGATCCACATTAAGTGAGAGATAATACAAGTAGCTCTTGTATAGTCTTTAGACAGTGTCCCCCACCATGGTAACATCTTGAACATTGTATAACATCACAGACAGATAATTTACATTGATAGAATAGAGATAGAGAGCATTTTCATCACCACAGAGATTCTTTGTATAGCCACATATACTGTACTTCTCCCATACTACCGCCCCACCCTAACCCTTTGCAACCACAAATCGTTCCCCATTTCTATAATTTTGTCATTTGAAGACAGTTATGTAAGTGGAATCATATAGTACATAACATTTGGGGATTGTCTTTTCTTCATTCTAATAATTCTCTGGAGATTCATCCAGGTTCCTGCATGTATGAATAGTTTGATCCTTTTTATTGCTGAACAGTATTTCATGGTATGAATGGATCACTATTAGCTTAACCATTCACCTTGTGAAAAACATCTGAGTTGTTTAAGGTTTAAGCTGTTACAAATACGGCTGCTATAGACATTTTCCTACAGAATTCTGTATGAACACAACTTTTCATCTTTCCGGGAAAAAATGCCCAGTACAATTGCTGGGTCTTAGGATACTTATATGTTTAGGTTTCTTCCCCTTCAATTTTCAGTTGACAAGTAATAGTTGCACATATTTATGGAGTATACAGTGATATTTCATTGCATGATTACAATGTGTAATGATCAAATCAGGGTAATTAGCATATCCATCACCTCAAATGTTTACCATCTGTTTGTGTTGGAAACATTCAGAATCCTCTGTTCTGGCTTACTCGACATATATGATAAATTACTATTAACTAATATTCACTCTATAGTGCTAGAGAACACTAGAACTTATTTCTTCTATCTGTAATTTTGTATCTCTTAACCTCTTCTTATGCTCTTCCCCTCCCTACCCTTCCCACTCAGCCTCTAATTAATTACCACAATTCTACTCTACGTCTGTGGGCTACTTCTTTTAGCCTCCACATGAGTGGAAGCACTTCCACATGCACTGTTTATCTTTCTAGGGCTCACTTATTTCACTTAATTTATCCAGGCTCATCCATGTCTAGGCTTGCCATTATGCTTTTGTTTTCCCCACTGTTTTGTTTTTTGAGTGGTTTTGTTAGGGATTACAAAAATCATCTTTAACATATCATGATTTACTTACCATTTAAATTGGGTTATTTCTAGTAAATCATACATTTCCATTTACTCAATTTTTGTGCTATTGTCATGTATATTTATTTTGTTACAAACTAAAACATATAGTGGCATCACCTTTAAATAATGTCTTTTAAAGATGTTCAGAGAAGAAAAATGTATACTGATTAATACCCACACATTTACCATTTCCATCACGTTTCAGTATTTTTTGTATATCTGAGTTACCATTTGGCATCATTTCTCTTTAGCTTATAGAACTTCTTGTCCATCTTGAAGTATAAATCTGTTACCAACAAATTATCTTAGATTTTGTTGATCTAAAAAATATTTTTGGCCTTCATTTTAAAAAGATAGTTTTATTAAATATAGAATTCTTGATATTTCTTCTTCAGCACTTTGAATTATCATTCCAGTGTCTGTTGATTTCTACTATTTATGTTAAGAAGTCAGATGTTTATATAGCATATCATTTTTTTCTCTCATTTTCAAGATTTTTCTCTTAATCTTTGATTTTACCATTTTGACTATAATATGCTTTGCTTTGGTTTTTTGTTAGGCTTAACCCAGTCGGATTTGTTGAGCTTAGCAGATCTCTAAGTTAATAGTGGTTATCAAACCTGAGAAATTTTTGGCCAGCATTTCTTCAGTATTTTTTCTGTCATGTTCTTTTTTTCATTATGTCTAGTACTAAAATTATGTGTTGAACTACTTAATGTTACATAGGTCTGTGGCTTTGGTTATTTTTCAGTCTTTTTGCTTCCTGTTCTTTTGATTAACTATTTTCTCTTGATCTGCCTTCAAATTCACTGAATTTTCTGTTGAAATGTTTTGTTTTCATCTCAAACTAGTTGTTGAGTACATTTTCATTTATTGTACTTTTCAGCTCTAGAATTTCCACGGGGGCTAGAGTGTTTCCATTTCTCTGCTGAGATTCTCTATCTCTTCACTCATGGACACCATGAGTTCTTTTAATTCATCGACTATATTTTTCTTAAGCCTTTGAACCTATTTGTAGTCATGGCCTTGCAGTCTTTGGCTGCTAAATCCAACATCTGGACCTACTTGATTTCTGTTAGCTTATTTTTTTCAGAGTATCGGTCATACTTTCTCTTTAGTTTGCATCTCTGAAGCTTTCTGCACATTGTAAATGATATATGGAAGTTACCGTAGCACCTGTTTGTTCTCCTGATTGCCAGTGTGTTGTTCTAGGAGACAATGTGCCTGAACTTCCTGTCTCTGAAGCTTCCTGCACATTGTAAATGATATATGGAAGTTACCGTAGCACCTGTTTGTTCTGATTGCCAGTGTGTTGTTCTAGGAGACAATGTGCCTGACTCTCCTGTCTCTGAAGCTTCTTGCACATTGTAAATGATATATGGAAGTTACTGTAGCACCTGTTTGTTCTTCTGATCGCCAGTGTGTTCTAGGAGACAATGTGCCTGACTCTCCTGTTTCTGAAGCTTCCTGCACATTGTAAATGGTATATGGAAGTTACTGTAGCACCTGTTTGTTCTGATTGCCAATGTGTTGTTCTAGGAGACAATGTGCCTGAACTTCCTGTCTCTGAAGCTTTCTGCACATTGTAAATGATATATGGAAGTTACCGTAGCAACTGTTTGTTCTTCTGATTGCCAGTGTGTTGCTCTAGGAGACAATGTGCCTGGACTTTCTGTCTCTGAAGCTTCCTGCACATTGTAAATGGTATATGGAAGTTACTGTAGCACCTGTTTGTTCTTCTGATTGCCAGTGTGTTGCTCTAGGAGACAATGTGCCTGAACTTCCTGTCTCTGAAGCTTCCTGCACATTGTAAATGGTATATGGAAGTTACCGTAGCACCTATTTTGTTCTTCTGATTGCCAGTGTGTTGCTCTAGGAGACAATGTGCCTGAACTTCCTGTCTCTGAAGCTTTCTGCACATTGTAAATGATATATGGAAGTTACCGTAGCACCTGTTTGTTCTTCTGATTGCCAGTGTGTTGTTCTAGGAGACAATGTGCCTGAACTTCCTGTCTCTGAAGCTTCCTGCACATTGTAAATGGTATATGGAAGTTACCGTAGCACCTGTTTGTTCTTCTGATTGCCAGTGTGTTGCTCTAGGAGACAATGTGCCTGACTTTCCTGTCTCTGAAGCTTCCTGCACATTGTAAATGGTATATGGAAGTTACTGTAGCACCTGTTTGTTCTGATTGCCAATGTGTTGTTCTAGGAGACGATGTGCCTGAATTTCCTGTCGTGTGCAGCAGCTAATATCTTTGCTTAGGAGTCTAAACAAAGGTCTCCAAAGATCCATTACACATCTTAGAATTTTGTGATTTTTAGAGATTCCAAATTGTGATATTTAAAATTTTTAATTAGGAATGTTTTTCTTATTATGACATTTTGGGTTTTGTCACTTTTATTTTAAGTCTTACAAATCCAATATAATTCAGCTATAGTACAGAATACTAATATCTCACTTTGTTGTAAATTCAAATCCACATTTCAGATATCTAAAAAAATTTTCATAAATATTCCAAAAATTATGAATAAACCTAAGTGGAAGATGTTAATTAAATTGAAAAATCAGGATATTAAAATACACAATAATGTTTGGAATTAAATTCTACTTCATTGATAGTATAATTTTACTTCTCTAGATGAAATAATTTAAGATACCAAGATAATATTGATTAATTTAAAATAAAAATTCTTAAAGAATCAGGACTACTGTAATAAAGTAAAACATTTGTGGCTTAAAAATGTACCATATCAAATAGCATAGGGTTAATACTCACTTAGTTTTCACACTACACCATGCCTCTTCTAAAACATAATAATTCACATGTAACTCCAGCAATTTATCTCTTACTTCTTTGGCAGATTTTCGACTATATGTAGAATAAACTATTTTTGTCCGGGCCCTTCAAATTTAAACAATAGTTTAAAAGATTTTACAATAAATGATAATAGAATAGGCTAAAAAAAATCTTACTAGCAAATTGAAATCTTAATACTCGCTGGATAGAATATTGATATACATGGCTCAAAACAGCATCAACTATTTTGGGGATGGCAGTTTCCACATTCCTACTTATATTTTGAATGTAATAAAACTTACAGCAGTTTTAATTTTGCATATACTGCTTATCAGTATATAAACTAGCCTAAAGTTGTACAGGGCAGCAGAGAGCAGGTCAGGATAAAATTTGCTACTCATAATTCAGAGTTATCAGAGAATATATTCTGAAAGAGACTGAATGTAGTGAAAAGAAATCTTTCAATGCTTAATTTCATCCAAAGGAGCTCTGACAAACACATGCATTGAAGCTGAGTGTATCAGGTAGAACACTTAGACAGTGGGCAACCGGGATGTCAGAACAGGTAGGAAAACACCTTCACAGAATCTTGAGAAATGGGGATGGTCACCAAAATATGACACAATAGGTGACTTGACCATAACTGGGAGCTCTTACAAAGTCCTGACAAATTATCACTTATGCACTGTATGTTGCTTAGAATTTCAAGCATATGCGATGCTCAGTCACCACAGTGGTTTCCATCCCAGTTCACTGCAGTAGAACAGAGCATCAGGTACATTTCTAAGGGGTCTGACTCCAGGCTCTCACTCCTAGACAGCAGACCTAAAATTTTAAAACAATTTAAAGATTTGCCTCTAACAATAGGCCAAAAATCCACTTTGAGAAAAGATTAGCCTGACAACTACTAGCATAATCAAAATAATTTTTCAAACCAGCAAGTTAAGGAAAACAAAACTTTTAGACTTCAGTGGAAACTAGAGTTCTCATAATTGACTGGCAAAAATAAATTTTCATAAAAGCACATAAAATATAATAGCAACTTTCATGTACTTTTCTAGTTGTCACAAAAAGCTAGTCACTGGCCACCAGTAAGATCTAGAAATCATTTCTTAAATCAGAGTGGGGCATGTGGTCCATCCTACCTCCTCTTCCAACTACCGAGGAGCTTTACTGGAATACACACACACATCGTAAATATGTGACACAATTGTCACTTTGGGAAAAACTGGATTTTTTTTTTTCAGTTTTCGGAGGTCTGCTTGCTTCAGAGGTAAGAGGTATGTATTACCATTTCTGGATAGATACTTTAACTTCCAGCATTAAAATGAGAATGACTCTGTGTGTGTGTGTGTGTGTGTAAAAATTTTCCCAGTTCCTAAGAATTAATAGTAAATAGCAAGTGAGTCTAGATGAATATTCATCAGCCACCAACCTTAAGTCTGCACCCTCGTAATGTGGATGATTCACAATGGGATGAAGTGTAGACAGCTTGACGCTTGCCATTGTAGGCATGGCACCTGCAAAGACAGCATCTGAAAAAAAAAAGACTACATTCTTCAATAAAATGTTTAACTTTTGATTTTCTTTAAAACTTACCGCTAACATGTGAACCTGAATTACAGAAGACCAAATGCTTACTTCCTGGTACTTTTGTATAAAAAACAATTATACAATTGTGAAGGTTGTTATTTTTAATCAGCACAAGATAATCAGTAATAAAGACAAGACATACTATTCAGATCTACAGTAAAAATCTGTATGTTGGAGAGGAGGTGGAGCAAGATGACCAAATAGAAGTCTCCACTGATCATCCTTCCCTCAGGAACATCAAATTTGATAACCACCTACAAAAAAGCAACTTCATAAGAACAAAAGTCAGCGTGAGTACCAGCTCTGCCACAGTGGGGAAGAGCACCAAGCAGGCTCTTGTGGTCTCTGATTCCAGGCCTTGGCCCTTGGATGACATTTCTGGACCTGCCCTAAGCTGGAAAAGAGCCCACTGCCCTGAAGGGTGAGTCCCAGGCCTGGCAGCACTCACCACAAGCTGACTGAAGAGCCCTTGGGCCTTAAGTGGATCTTGGCAGTAGCCAGGCAGTACCTCCCATGGGCCTGTGGTAGTGGTGGAAATGGGGAGAGATGCCTCTACCTGGGAAAAGGGGAAGGAAGGGTGGTAAGGAGTTTGGTGGTTTCAGCACCAGCTCGGCTGTAGTAGAATAGAGCGTCAGGCAGATTTCTAAGGTGTCTGACTCCAAGCCCTGGCTCCTGGACACCAGCATCTCTGGACCTGACTATGACCTGGGGGATCTTGCCACCCTGAAGGGAAGGTCACCAGCCTGGTTTGCTTTGCCACCTGCTGACTGTAGAGCCCTACATCCTTGAGCAAACATATGTGGTAGCCAGACAGTAGTTACAATGGGCCTTGGGCAAGCCCCAGAGCTGTGCTAGCTTCAGGTCTGACCCAACACATTCCCAGTAGTGGTGGCCACAGGGGTACTTATGTCACCTCACCCCCAGCTCCAGGCATCTTAGCACAGAGAGAGAGAGAGAGAGAGCGGGGGGCTCCATATGGGAGAGAGTAAGGGACGAGAACAAGGGCTTCTGCCTGTTAATCCTGAGAATTCTGGATTTTATCCAAGACCAGCAAGGTAGCACCTCTAAGAGTCGGCAACAACTTCAGCATTACTGGGCATGGGGCACCTCCTAGAGCAGATACAGCTGCAGTGGCCAGAAACTTAAATCACAGCACTCTGGAAAGCCTTCCCAGGAAGGATGGGTACTCACAAGGCTGGACTGCAAAAACTGAAATAAACACCTAATTCTTCAATGCCCAGACACTGACAAACATCCACAAGCATCAAGACCATACAGGAAAACATGACCTCACCAAACTAAACAAGGCACTAGGGAGCCAATCCTGGAAGGAGAGAGAGATGTGGCTTTTCAGACAGAGAATTCAGAGAATTAAAAATAGTGGTGAAGAAACTCAAAGAAATTCAGAGAAGGAATTGGTAATCTTATCAGATAAAGTCAACAAACAAATCAAGCAGAAATTCTAGCGCTAAAAAATGCAACTGACATACTGAAGAATGCATCAGTCTCTGAACAGAATTGATTAAGCAGAAGAAAGTATTGGTGAGCTTGATGACAGCCTACTTGAAAATCCACAGTTAAAGGAGATAAATAAATAATGAAGCATACTTTCGAGATCTAGAAATAGCCTTAAAAGGGAAAATCTAAGAGTTATTGGCCTTAAAGAGGAGGTAGAGAGAGAGCAGTAGAAAGTTTATTCAAAAATATAACAGAAAACTTCTCAAAGGTAGAGAAAATATCAGTGCTCAAGTACAAGAAGATTATAGAACACCAAGCAGATTTAACTGAAAGACTAACTCCCAAGTCATTTAATATCAAACTCCCAAAGGGCAAGGATAAACAAAGGACCCTAAAAGAGAAAATAAATAACATATAGTGGGGCTCTAATGCATCCAGTGGTAGTGTTTTCAGTGGAAAGTATAGTCCAGAAGAGCATGCCATGACGTATTTAAAGTGAAGGAAAAAAACCTTTTACCCTAGAGTAGTGTATCCAGAGAAAATATCCTTCAAACCTAAAGCAGAATACTTTCCCAGAAAAACAAAAGCTGTAGGCTGGGAGTAGTGGCTCATGCCTGTAATCCCAGCACTTTGGGAGGCAGAGGTAGGGGGATTACTTGCGGTCAGGAGTTTGAGACCAGTCTACCCAACATGGTAAAACCTCATCTCTACCAAAACTACAAAAATTAGCCAGGCATGCTTGTGGGGCACCTGTAATCCCAGCTACTCAGGAGGCTGACACAGGAGAATTGCTTGGACCCAGGAGGCAGAGACTGCGGTGAGCCCAGATAGCACCACTGCACTCCAGCCTGAGCAACAAGCGCCAGACTCCATCTCAAAAAAAAAGCTGTGAAATTTCATCAACACCAGACCTGATCTACAAGAAGTGCTAAAGGGAGTTTTCCAATCTGAAAGAAAAGAACATGAATGAGAATGAAATAATTGGAAGGTACAAAACTCACTGGTAGTAGTAAGTACACAGAGAAACACAGAGTATTATAACAGTGGACTTATGGTATACAAACTACTTATATGATAAGTAGAAAGACAAGAGGATGAACCAATAAAAAAAACCACACACAACAACTTTTCAAGTCAGAGGCAGTACAATAAGATATAAATAGAAACAACCAAAAGGTAAAAAGTGGGGAGATGAAGTTAAAGTTTAGAATTTTTATTAGTTTTCCTTTTGCTTATTTGTTAGTTTATGCAATCAGTGTTGTCAACAGTTTAAAATAACGGGTCATAAGATACTATTGGCGAGCCTCATGGTGACCTCAAGTTTAAAAACATAGAGGGGATATACAAAAAAAAAAGCAATAAATTAAAACACACCATCAAGAAAACCACCATTAATAAAAGAAAAACAGGAAGAAAGAGAAGACCACAAAACAACGAGAAAACAAGTGATAATGGCAGGGCAAGTCCTTACCAATAGCAACACTGAACGTAAACGGTCTAAACTCTCCAACCAAAACACAAAGCATGGCTGAGTAAGAAAACAAAATTGTAAGAATCTGTTACCTACGAGAAACACACTTTTCTTACAAAGACACACACATACTGAAAACAAAGGTATGCAAAATTCTATTCCATGCCGATGAAAATCATACAAGAGTAGGAACAGCCATACTTAGACACACTAGATTACAAGACAGGAACTATAAAGAGAGACAAATAAAATTATATAATGATAAAGGGGTTAATTCAGGTAGAGTATATAACAATTGTAAATATATATATATACATACGTATATATATGGGTATATATGTGTATATATGTATATATGTGTGTATATATATGAATATACATGTATATATATGTATAGATGTGTATATATACAGGTATATATATGTGTATATATACGTGTATGTATATATATGTATATATGTATATGTATATATGTATGTGTATATATGCATATGTATATGTGTATCTGAGCATGTGTATGTATATGTACATATGTATGTATATGTACATATATGTGTATATATGTGTGTATATGTGTATGTGTATATATGTATATGTGTGTGCATATGTATGTGTATATGTATGTGTGTGTATGTATACTTGTGAGTATGCGTGTGTGCGTATGTGTGTATGTATGTGCGTATGTGTATGTATGCGCATATGTGTATGTATGCATGTATATGTATGCGTGTTTGTGTGTGTATGCATGTGTGTATGCATGTATGAATGTATGCATATATGTATGTATATGTATAGGTATATGTGTATGTATGTGTGTGTATGCGTGTATGTATGTATGCATGTATGTGTATGTATGCATATGTGTATATGCGTATATGTATGCATATATGTATGCGTATATGTATGCGTATACGTGTGTATGTATGCGAGTATGTATGTGTATGTGCATATGTGCATGTGTACATGTGTATGTGTGTATGTACGCGTGTATGTGTATATGTGTGTGCGTGTATGTATGCGTGTGTGTGCGTGTACGTATGCGTGTATGTATGCGTGTGTGTATGTGTGTATGAATGTGTGTGTATGCATGTCTGTATGCCTGTGTGCGCGTCTGTATGCATGTGTATGTGCGCGTGTACGTGTATGTGTGTATATATGTGTATGTATGCATGTGTGTATGTGTGTATGAGTATATGTGCATGTATGCATCTATGTATGCATGTAGGTATGCATATGTATGTATGTGCGTATGTGTATGTGTGTGTATGCATGCGTGTGTGCAAGTAGGTATGTGTATATATGTGTATGTAGGTATCCGTATATGTGGTGTATGCGTGTGTATGCATGCGTGTGTGCATGCGTGTACATGTTTATATATGTATATGTATGTATATATGTAGCTGTGTAAGCGTGTATGCGTGCATGTGCGTATATGTATGCGTACATGTGTGTAGGTGTATGTATGCATATATGTATGTGTGTATGTATGTGTATGTATGTATGCGTATGCGTGTATATATGTGCGTATGTGTATTCATGCATGTATCTATGTGCGTATGTATGTATATGTGTACTATGTATGCGTATGTATGCGTGTATGTATGCGTGTACGTGTGCGTGTGTGTGTGCATATGTGAATGTGTATATATGTGTATGTGTGTATGTATGTGCATATACGTGTATGTGTATATGTATGTGTGTATGTATATATATGTATACTTGTGTATGTATGTGCATGTATGCATCTGTGCGTGTATGCGTGTATATGTATGCATGTATGTGTGCGTGTACGTGTGTATGTATGCATGTGTGTATATGCGTGTATGTATGCATGCATGTGCATATATGTATGCGTATGTGTTTGCGTGTGTGTATGCATGGGTGTATCTGTATGCGTGTTTATGTGTGTGTATGTGTATATATATGTATGCGTGTATGTGAATGTGTGTATGCGTGTGTGTGTATGCGTGCGTGTGCATGTAGGCGTGTATGTGTGTATGCGTGCGTGTGCGCGTATGTATGCATGTATGTGCGTGTGTGTATGCATGTATCTGCGTATATGTATGCGTGTATGTATGCGTATATGTGTGTATGCGTGTATGTGTATGTGTGCGTGTACGTGTGTATATACGTGTATGTGTATACATGTGTATGTGTATATATGTGTATATAGGTATATTTGTGTATGTGTATATATGTATGTGTATATGCATGTATGCATGTATGTGATGTGTGTGTATGTGTATATGTGTATGTGTATGTGTATTTTTTCGTGTATGTGTATGCATGTGTGTATGCGTATATGTATGTATGCGTGTATTTGTGTATGTATGTGTATGCGTATGTATACGTGTACGTGTTTATGTGTGTATATATGTACGCGTGTATGTGTATGTATGTGTGTGAATACATGTATGCGTGTGTGTATGTGCATATATGTTTGTATGCGTGTATGTGAATGTGTATGTGTGCATGTAAGTATGCGTGTATGTGTGGTGCATGTATGTATGTGTGTGTATTTTTTCGTGTATGTGTATGCGTGTATGCGTTTGCGTGTGTATGTGTGTATGTGCATATATGTATGTATGCGTGTGTGTATGCATGCGTGTATGTGTGCGTGTATCTGTATACGTGTACGTGTATATATGTATATATGTGTATGTATATGCATCTGTATGCATGTATGCGTGCGTGTATGCATGCGTATGAGTATGTATGCGTATGTACGCGTGTATGTATGCATGCGTGTATGTATGCGTATGTGTGTATGTGTGTGTATGCACCTGTGTGTGTGTGTGCGCGCGTATGTGTACGTTTGAATGTGTATGTGTGTGTATGTGTATATACGTATGTGTGTATATGTATGTATGCGTGTATGCATGTATGCATGTATGTGTATGCGTGCGTGCATGCATGTTTGCGCGTATGCGTGTGTATGCATGTGTGCATGTATGCGTGTGCGCATGTATGCGTGTATGTATGTGTGTATATATATGCATGTATACGTGTATGTATGCATGCATGTGTGCATGTATGCATATGTGTGTGTCTTTGTGTGCATGCGTGTATGTATGCGCATGTGTGTGTATGCATTTACGTGTTTATGTGTGTACGTGTACGTATGTGTATATGTGTGTATGTATGTGTGTATATATGTATGTATGTGTATATATGTATGTATGCATGTATGTGTATATGTATGCATTTATGTGAATGTGTATGTATGCATGCATGTGTGCATGTATGCGTGTGTGTATATGCGTGTATGTATGCATGTATGTGCGTATATGTATGCGTATGTGCGTGTGTCTGTGTATGCATGGGTGTATCTGTATGCGTGTTTATGTGTATGTGTGAATGTGTGTATCTGTATGCGTGTATGTGAATGTGTGTGTATGCGTGCGTATGCATGTATGAGCATGTGCATGTAGGCGTGTATGTGCGCGTATGTATGCGTGTATGTGTATGTGTGCGTGTACGTGTGTATATATGTGTATGTGTATATATGTATATGTATGTGTATATAGGTATATTTGTGTATGTGTATATATGTATGTGTATGTGTATATGCATGTATGCATGTATGTATGCGTGTGTGCGTGTATGTGTATGTATGTGATGTGTATGTATGCATGTGTATGTGTATGTGTGTGTATATGTGTATTTTCGTGTATGTGTACGCGTGTGTGTATGCGTATATGTATGTATGCGTGTATTTGTGTATATGTATGCGTATGTATACGTGTACGTGTTTACGCGTGTATGTGTATGTATGCATGTGTGTATGTGCATGTGTGTGAATGCATGTATGCGTGTATGTGTGGTGCGTGTATGTGTGGTGCGTGTATGTATGCGTGTGTATTTTTTCGTGTATGTGTATGCGTGTATGCGTTTCCGTGTGTGTATGTGTGTATGTGCATATATGTATGCGTGTGTATGCATGCGTGTATGTGTGCGTGTATCTGTGTATACGTGTACGTGTATGTATATATATGTGTGTGTATGTATAGGCATCTGTATGCATGTATGCGTGCGTGTATGCATGCATATGAGTATGTGTGCATATGTATGCGTGTATGTATGCATGCGTGTATGTATGCGTATGTGTGTATGCATGTGTGTATGCATGTGTGTGCGTGTATGTGTACGTGTGAATGTGTATGTGTATGTGTGTATATACGTATGTGTGTATATGTATGCGTGTATGCATGTATGTGTGTATATGTATGCATGTATGTTTGTGTATGTATGTATGTGTATGCGTGCGTGTATGCATGTTTGCGCGTATGCGTGTGTATGTATGTATGCATGCGTGTATGTATGCGTATGTGTGTATGCATGTGTGTATGCATGTGTGTGCGTGTATGTGTACGTGTGAATGTGTATGTGTATGTGTGTATATACGTATGTGTGTATATGTATGCGTGTATGCATGTATGTGTATGTTTGTGTATGTATGTATGTGTATGCGTGCGTGTATGCATGTTTGCGCGTATGCGTGTGTATGCATGTGTGCATATATGCATGTATGTGTGCTTGTATGCCTGTGTGCATGTATGCATATGTGTATGTATGTGTCTGTGTGCAGGCGTGTATGTATGCGCGTGTGTATGTGTGTGTATGCGTTTACGTGTTTGTGTGTATGTGTACGTATGTGTATATATGTGTGTATGTATGTGTATGCATGTATGTGTATATGTATGCATGCGTGTATGCATGTGTGCGTGTGTGCGTGTATGCATGTGCGCATGTGTGTGTATGTGTATTTGTGTGTATGTATCTATGTGTATGTGTGTATGTATGTATGTATTTGTGTATGTATATATGTATTTATATATATTTACAATTGTTATCTACCTGAATTATTTTCTGGTAGAAAATAATTATATATATTTTCTGTTAGATGATCATCTAGACAGCACTTGACAGATCATCTAGACAGAAAATCAACAAGAAACACTGGACTTAATATGCACTATAGATCAAAAGGACCTAACAGATACTTACAGAGCATTTCATCCAACAGCTACAGAATACACACCCTTCTCCTCAGCAAATGGATCATTCTCAAGGACAGACAATGTGATAGGTCACAAAACAAGTCTTAAAACATTTTTTAAAAATTGAAACAATATCATGTATCTTCTCTGATCATGGTGAACAAAAAAACCTAGAAATCAGCAGCAAAAGGAATTTTGGAAACACTACAAACACATAAATGAAAGGATTATAAACCGTTCTATTACAAAGACACATGCACACGTATGTTTGTTGTCGCACTGTTTATGATAGCAAAAACCTGGAACCAACCCAAATGCCTATCAGTCATAGGCTGGACAAAGAAAACGTGGCACATATACACCATGAAACACTATGCAGCCATAAAAAACAATGAGTTCGTGTCCTTTATAGAGACATGGATGAATCTAGAAACCACCATTCTCAGTAAACTGACACAAGAACAGAAAACCAAAAACCGTGTGTTTCTTTTCACTCATAGGTGGGTGATAAACAATGAGAACACTTAGGCACAGGGAAGGGAACACTCACTGGGCTAGGTTGTGGGAGTGGAGGAAAGGGGAGGGACAGAGGGGGGTGGGAAGGATGGGGAGGGATAACATCGGGAGAAATGGCTGATGTAGGCAACACGGGGGGTGGGAAGATGGAGACAGCAAACCACCATGGCATGTATGTACCTATGCAACAATCCTGCACATGTACCCCAGAGCCCAAAGTACAAAAAAAAATGTTCCTGAATGATGAGTGGATTAATAAAGAAATTAGGAAGAAAACTGAAAATTTTCTTGAAACAAATGATAATGAAAACACAACATAACAAAATCTATGGGATACAGTGAAAGCAGCAGTGTCAAATTCACACACAACATATTAACCTAAAATGTAAATGGGCTAAATGCCCCAATCAAAAGACACAGATGGGCAAAGTGGATATAAAGTCAAGACCCATCAGTGTGCTGTATTCAGGAAACCCATCTTATATGCAAGGACACATATAGGCTCAAAGGGATGGAGGAAGATTTACCATGCAAGTGGAGAGAAAAAAAAAAAAAAAGCAGGGGTTGCAACCCTAGTCTCTGACAAAGTGGACTTTAAAACAACAAAGATCAAAAGGGGCAAAGAAGGGTATTACAAAAGGATAAAAGGATCAATGCAACAAGAAGAGCTAACAATCTTAAATATGAACACACCTAATACAGGAACACCCAGATACATAAAGCAAGTTCTTAACACCCTACAAAGAGACTTAGATTTGCACACAATAACAGTGGAAGACTTTAACACTCCAGGGTTGATATTAGATCAATGAGACAGAAAATTAACAAGGATATGCAGGACTTGAAATCAGATCTGGAACAAGCAGACCTAATAGACATCTACAGAACTCTCCACCGCAAATCCATAGAATATACATTTTTTTCAGCACCACATCACACCTACTCTAAAATTGACACATAGTGGAAGTAAATCACTCCCCAGCAAATGCAAAAGAATGGAAATCATAACAGTCTCTCAGACCACAGTGCAATGAAATTAGAACTCAGGATTAAGAAACTAGCTGAGAACCACACAACTACATACAGAAGCTGACAAACTGGCTCCTGAATGTTGACTGCATAAACAAGGAGATGAGGGCAGAAATAAAGATGTGCTTTGAAACCAACAAGAATGAAGACACAACATACCAGAATCTCTGGGACACATTTAAAGCAGTGTCTAGAGGAAAATGTATAGCAATATATGACCACATGAGAAGCAAGGAAAGATCTAGAATCAACACCTTATCATCAAATTTGAAAGAGCTGGAGGAGGAAGATCAAAAAGCCTCAGAAGCTAGCAGAAGACAAGAAATAACGAAGATCAGAGCAGAACTGAAGGACATAGAGACACACACACACACACACACACACACACACACACCCTTCAAAAAAATCAATAAATCCAGGAGCCGGTTTTTTTTAAAATCAACAAAATAGACAGCCAGATTAATAAAAAAGAAAAGAAGAATCAAATAGATGCAATAAAAAATGATAAAGGGGATATCAACACCAATTCCACAGAAATACAAACCACCATCAGAGGTTACTACAAACAACTTTATGCACATAAACCATTAAACCAGGAAGAAATGGATAAATTCCTGGACACTTGCACCCTCCCAAGCCTAAACCAGGAAGAAATTGAAACCCTGAAGCTGGAGTTGAAGCAGCAATTAATAGCTTACCAACCAAAAAAAGTCCAGGGCCAGACAGGTTCACAGCCAAATTCTACCAGACATACAAACAGTAGCTGGTACCATTACTTTTGAAACTATTCCAAACAATACAAAAAGAGGGAATCCTTCCCAAATCATTTTATAAGACCCACATCATCTTGATACAAAAACCCAGCAGAGACTCAACAAAAACAGAAAACTTCAGGCCAATATCTATGATGAACATAGATCCAAAAATCTTCAATAAAATACTGACAAACTAACTGCAACAGCATATCAAAAATCTTATCCATTGTGATCAAGTAGGATTCATCCTGGGGATGCAAGGCTGGTTCAACATATGCAAGTCTATAAACGTAATTCACCACATAAACAGAACCAAAGACGAAGACCACATGATTGTCCCACTAGATGCAGAGAAGGACTTTGACAAAATTCGATAGCCCTTTATGCTAAAAACTCTCAATAAATTGGTATCAATGGAATGTATCTCAAAATAAGAAAAGCTATTTACAACAAACCCACAGCCAATATCATACTGAATGGGCAAAATCTGGAGGCATCACCTTTGAAATCTGGCACTAGACAAGGATGCCCTCTCTCACCACTCCTATTCAATATAGCACTGGAAGTTCTAGCCAGAGCAATCAGGCAGAAAAAGAAATAGTGTATTCAATTAGGAAGGGAGGAAGTCAAATTGTCTCTATTTGCAGATAACATGATTGTATATTTAGAAGATCCCATCATCTCAGCGCAAAATTTCCTTAAACTGCTTTAGCAAAGTGTCAGGATACAAAGTCAATGGGCAGAAATCACAAGTATTCCTATACACAAACAACAGACTAACAGCCAAATCAAGAGTGAACTCCCATTCACAATTGCTACAAAGAGAATAAAATACCCAGCAATACAACTAAGAAAGAATGTAAAGGACCTCTTCAAGGAATACTACAAACCACTGCTCAATGAAATAAGAGAGGACACAAACATATAGGAAAACATTCCATGCTCATAGTTAGGAAGAATCAATATCATGAAAATGGCCATACTGCCCAAAGTAATTTATGGATTCAATACTATCCCTATCAAGCTACCAGTGACCTTCTTCACAGAACTAGAAAAAAACCTTAAACTTCATATGGAACCAAAAGAGAGCCCACATAGCCAAGGCAATCCTAAGCAAAAAGAACAAAGCTGGAGGCATCACACTGCTGGACTTCAAACTATACTACAAGGCTACAGTAATCAAAACAGCATGATACTGGTACCAAAACAGAGATATAGACGAATGGAGCAGAACAGAGGCCTCAGAGGCAATGCCACACATCTGCAACCATCTGATCTTTGACAAACATGATAAAAACAAGCAATGGAGAAAGGATTCCCTGTTCGATACTTGGTATTTGGAAAACTGGCTAGCCATGTGCAGAAAGCAGAAACTGGACCCCTTCCTGATACCTTACACTAAAATTAACTCCAGATGGATTAAAGATTTAAGCATAAGACCTAACACCATAAAAACCCTAGAAGAAAGCCTAGGCAAAACCATTCAGGACAGAGGCATAGGCAAGGACTTCATCACTAAAACACCAAAAGCATTGGCAACAAAAGCCAAAATAGACAAATGGGATCTAATTAAACTCCAGAGCATCTGTACAGCAAAAGAAACAATCATTAGGGTCATCTGGCAACCAACAGAATTGGAAAAAATTTTTGAATCTACCCATCTGACAAAGGGCTAATATCCAGAATCTACAAAGAACTAAAACAGATTTGCAGGAAAAAATTCATTCAAAAGTGGATGAAGGATATGAACAGACACTTTTCAAAAGAAGACATATATGAGGACAACAAGCATATGAAAAAATTATCACAGTTCATTAGAGACATGCAAATCAAAACTACATTGAGATACCATCTCATGCCAGTTAGAAGACAGCAGATGCTGGAGAGGATATGGAGAAATAAGAACACTTACACTGTTGGTGGGAGTGTAAATTAGTTTAACGATTGTAGAAGACAGTGTGGTGATTCTTCAAGGATCTAGAAATAGAAATTCCATTTGACCCAGCAATCCCATTACTGGGTATATACCCAAAGGATTATAAATCCTTCTATTATAAAGACATGTATGTTAATTGTGGCACTGTTTACAATAGCAAAGACCTGAAACCAACAATGATAGACTGGACAAGGAAAATGTGGCAGATATACACCATGGAATATTATGCAGCCATATAAAATGATGTTCTTTTAGGGACATGGATGAATCTAGAAACCATCATTCTCAGCAAACTGACACAAGAACAAAAAATAAAACACTGCATGTTCTCCTTCATAGGTGGTTGTTGAACAATGGAACACATGGACACAGGAAGGGGATCATCACACACTGGGGTCTGTTGGGGCAGGTTAGGGGAGGGATAGCAGGGGGTGGGGAGGCTAGGGAGGAAAAACATGGGGAGAAATGCCAGATATAGGTGACCAGGAATGGAGGCAGCAAACCACCTTGCCATGTAAGTACCTATGAAACAACCCTGCATGATCTGCACATGTACCCCAGAACCTAAAGTACAATAAAAAAAAAAAGAAAAAAAAACTTTGCGAGGCCAAGGCGGGTGGATCATGAGCTCAACAGATCGAGACCATCCTGGTCAACATGGTGAAACCCCATCTCTACTAAAAATACAAAAAATTAGCTGGGCATGGTGGCGTGTGCCTGTAATCCCAGCTACTCAGGAGGCTGAGGCAGGAGAATTGCCTGAACCCAGGAGGCGGAGGTTGCGGTGAGCCGAGATCACGCCACCATTGCACTCCAGCCTGAGTAACGAGAGCGAAACTCTGTCTCAAAAAAAAAAAAAAAAAAAAAAAAAAAAGAAAGACATCAAGAAAAGCTTTGGACAACAGCTTTAAATCTGTGTTGTGTCATAGCACTGTAACCAGAGTTTGATGTAACATTATTGCCTCTCTTAAGGTTTATAGTAGACATAGAGAAACTGTAACTACGTTATACATTTAGCTTTGAAGAAATAGTCCAAAAATGTCTTTAAAATATAAAGAAATGAGGAAATAATATCTGTCCCTGTTTTCTTTTTCAAAGGAACTTCGAACAATTTTGCTGTACTTGAAAGCCAAGAAAAATACTTGAATAAAGAAAAGTCTCTGGAATAAAACAAAGAAACTATGCATATAACCAAATACCCACATACCTGGTCTGGTATTGTATTTGATCCACTGTATAAATTCTTCCTGAGGCAAATTATTAAATTCTCCTATTATGCTCCATTGATTTTGGAGGTTTGCATAACCTTGAATCGACATCACTGTTAGAATGCCAAAGATAACACGCTCAAAACGAACTCTGCTAAAAATCCAGCCAAAGAGCTGAAATGAAAGAAACCATTTATTTATAGTTCTTATACGAAGAGTACTCTAGGGTCAGCAATAAATTCTCACCTTGTGACTTAAAGCCATATGCATTACTCTTTAACACCAGCACATGTGTGTACAGAATTATCATCCCCGATTGCTCCTAAACAATGAACATGTTGGCATTACAGGGCCCAGGTGAAAATGGAACTCTCTCTCCCCTGGAAAGAATTAAGGAAGAAATACCTGATCCTTCTAGTACTAATTTACTACCAAGGATTAAAATAAATAAACCACAACTGTGAACGACACCCGCCTGTGAATGAGAACATGCAGTGTTTTATTTTCTGTTCTTGTGTCAGTTTGCTGAGAATGATGGTTTCCAGGTTCATCCATGTCTCTAAATCGTTTCCTACTTGGCTGACATCTTTAGTAGACAGGGAAGCCCTATCAGCATGATACATACAAATTCTTCTTTGGAAAACAGGCATTATGATATTTTAAGACTCTACACTCATAATCAAACCTAAATAAGATGTTTGTAGAAGCACCTTAGGCCCCATATTCTAGCTAATTTATCTAGCTCTTTTGTATGTTGGATACAATGATAGAACCCCAGAATTTCTTATAGATTTTTTGAGCCAAACAGGACCATACTAGAGCAATTACTTTGCATCTAGTCTAGTATTGTGTTAGTACTTCAAGTGAACTAGGAACCTTTCTTGGGGGCAGGTGGAGGGGATGGAGTCTCACTGTGTTGTCCGGGCTGGAATGCAGTGGTGAGACCTCAGCTCGCTTCAACCTCCACCTCCTGGGTTCAAGGAATTCTCCTGCCTCAGTCTTCTGAGTAGCTGAGATTACACCACCATGCCTGGCTAATTTTTGTATTTTACTAGAGACAGGGTTTCACCACGTTGGTCAGGCTGTTCTCAAACTCCTGACCTCGCCCACCTCAGCCTCCCAAAATGTTGGGATTACAGGTGTGAGCCACTGTGCCCAGCCACCACCACGAAACTCTTTTTCTTTCTCTCTCTCTCTCTTTTTTTTTTTTTTTTTTTTGGAGACAGAGTCTCACTCTGTTGCCCAGTTAGAGTGCTGTGGCGCCATCTTGGATGACTGCAACCTCCGCCTTTCAGGTTCAAGTGATTCTCCTGCCTCCACCTCATGAGTAGCTGGAATTACAGGTGCTCATCACCACACCTGGCTAATTTTTGTATTTTTAGTACAGATGAAGTTTCACCATGTTGGCCAGGCTGGTTTCGAACTCCTGGCCTCAAGTGATCTGTCCACCTTGGTTTCCCAAAGTGCTGGGATTACAGCTGTGAGCCACTGTGCCTGGCCACCAGAAAACTCTTCTCTCTCTTTCTTCCCTTTCTTTCTTTTCTTTCTCTCTCACTCCCTCTCTCTCTTCTCTCCCTCTCTGTCTTTTCTTTCCTTTTCTCTCTTTCTTTCATTCATTTGTCATTCCTTTCTTTTTTTGAGACAGAGTCTCGCTCTGTCACCCAGGTTAGAATGCTGTGGTGTGATCTTGGCTGACTGCAGCCTCCACCTCCTAGGTTCAAGCAATTCTCCTGCCTCAGCCACCCAAGTAGCTGGAATTACAGGTGCTCACCACCACACCTGGCAAATTTTTGTATTTTCAGTAGAGATGGGGTTCCACTATGTTGGCAACGCTGGTCTGAAACTCCTGGCCTCAAGTGATCTGTCCACCTCAGCCTCCAAAAGTGCTACAATTACAGGCTTGAGCCACCGTGCCCAGCAGGAAACTCTTACACAAACCAGAACTCCAAAAGGTTATGTTCATGGACAGGATATTAACAGAGGGGAAAAGTTTGCCTAATCACTTGTTATAGAAACATCAATTAAAATCCAAAAATACGTTTCAAAGCCACTTAAAATTGCTTTTCTTGCTTATAGTGAATCATGAACTAATATTTTAAATCATTTAAGTTAGTTAAGTTAAAAAGAGTGTGTTTACATTTAGAATTAGTCAGCAAAGCCACAGTACCTACTAACTGTAGCTGCTGTATTGTTATACAAGAATGAATTCCTTACCTGTCGAGAGCATATCAAGGAAGCCATAACACACATGTGTGGCGTCAAAAACAGCTTTAGCCTCAAAATTAAAACGGCAAGGGCAGTAAACGCTAACAGCTGCAATGTGTGGAAAACCAGCTACAAAAACACAAATAACACAAAATCACACTTTTACTTTTCATATTTTTAAATTGATGAAGTATATTAAAACTGTATTATTCATTAAGACAAGGATCTTCTAACTTAGTAATAAGCCTATTCGTTTTCATTCATTCAACAGCAATTTATAAAATGCCTATTATGTTCCATGTACTTTTCTGGGTCCTTCGGATACAACAGTGAGCAACTTCTGCCCTTGTATTACATTTAAGTACATTTAGTAACGAAAGACAGACAATACACAGACATAGCAAACGAATACATTATATAGTCTGCTCTAAGGCACTAAGTGCAATTGGCAAGAAAATGAAGCAGAAGAGCCAGGGGGTGCAGGAGGCAGTGCGAGGAGGTGGAGGACCAACAGAGTGGGCCTCACCGTAAAGTGACAGAGTTACTAAGGCTGATCCAAAAAACCGAAATCTAAAATGCTCCAAACTCTGAAACTTGAGCGCCAATGATGTTCAAACAAAGTCTCATTGAAGCACGTTGGATTTGGGATTTTCAGATACGGGATGCTAAACTAGTAACTATAGTGTAAGTACTCCAAAATTTGAAGAAAAGTCTGAAATCTGAAATGCTTCTAGACCCAACAATTTTGGATAAGGGATATTCAACATGTGTCATAATCTATTCCTATTAAGTCCAAATTCAGTTACCCACTGTTGTAAATTTGACCTTTACCTCAAGACCCACTTAAAGTTTTATGATATAGAAAGTATTTCCATTATTGCTACATTGATCTTTTCCTTATTATGCCACAGAATAATTTTGTACCATACACAATGTTGTCTTATTTGTGTCCTTTGTAAAATTACACATACTGAAGGGCAGGAACATTACTGTAATATCCTTTTTATCCTTCAGCACTTCTGAGCTTGTCACTGACTGACCAGCAAATCCACGTAGTGGCAGATGGCCACCAGTCACAGGGCCAATGGGCGCCTGCCCTAATGAACTGTAGCTGATTAGCTCAGCAGGCTAGAAACCAAATGCTTGTTACTATTAATATAATTTAATTCTGTACTGCCATCATAAATCAGTCTTCTAGCTTTCAAATCCTTATTACTAGTCAAAACTGAGAGTGGATGAAAGAGTGAGAAGGATCAGCAGAAATTTCTCACCAATGCTGAACAACTGACTACTGATGGTGCATCAGCAGCAAGGTGATACCTCTGTTAATTATCCTTGAACTAGAATTTAATACACAAGTTTACCAGAGATTAAAATGAAAGCTTTACCTCACCATGTTCAAGGAGCTGTTTTCTAGAATAAAACAAAAATATTATCTATTTACTGAATGTCTTTTATGCTATGAATACATAAAAATAAGCTTCATTTGTTTGATCTTAGATTTTTAAAATCTGACTATCTCTAAACTACTTAAGAACATACATTAAAAATAAAAATATCAGATAATGCTACAAAATAATTACAACAATTTAAAAGTCACAATTTATAGCCATCCTATTCAATGTAGGTCAAAAATTTTTTTGGTTAAAACAAAATATATTTACAGATTCCTGAACATTGTACCTCTCATGAATAAATAAATGGAATGACCTTCTATTCAACCTATGTATACAGTATATTCAGTACTTTAGATGACCACTGTTAAACTTTTCAGTTGTTTTCATTTTTCACAATTACAAATAACATGGACACTCATACATAAAACTTTGTAAACATCTCTGAATATTTTCTTAGGATGATTTCCAGAAGAAAAAATTATTAAGTAAAACATAAGTATTTTTAGTTTCAGAAAAGTTGTCCCTTTAGAAAATACTTATAGTACACCTACTGTATTCTAGGCACTGTGCCATGAAATAAATACCACTGTTCCTGCTTATCCTACAATCCTCACTTTCCACAGTTTCAGTTACCTGTGCTCAACCACAGTCCAAATATGTTAAACAAAAAGTTCCAGGAAATAAACAATTCCTAAGTTTTAAATTGTGCACCGTACTGAATAGTGAACTCTCAAGTCACCACGCTTCATCCTACCTGGGACGCCTATCACCCCTTTGTCCAGCATATCCATGCTGTATATGTCACCAGGCCGTTAGTCACTCACTCACCATCTCGGTTATCAGGTGGACCCCAGTGATATCTCAGTGCTTTTTTTCAAGCAACCCTTTTCTGACTCAGTAATGGCCCCAAAGTACAAGAGCAGTGATGCTGGCAATTGAGATATGCCAAAGAGAAGCTGTGAAGTTCTTTAAGAGAAAAGGTGAAAATTCTCAAAAGAAAGAACATCATATGCTTAGGTTGCTAAGATCTATGGTGAGAACAAAACTATCCATGGAATTGTGAAGAAGAAGAAAAAATTAATGCCAGTTTTGCTGTTGTACCTAAAACTGCAAAAGTTATGGCCACCGTCCAGGTAAGTGCTTGGTTAAGATGGAAAAGGCATTACATTTACGGTGGAAGATGTGAGAAGGAATGTGTTCTGACGGTGGCACTCAGTTGTGTTACTCTGCAGGTTCAAGCATCCACTGGGGGTCTTGGGATGCACTGCCCTGCGGATAAGGGTGACTGCCGTGTAGCATGAGCAGTGTGCATACAACACTTACCTTCATGGAGTTTATGTCAGAGTAAGACAACAGGTAGGAGACTGCCTATTCTGTTGTTCTCTTGAAAAGACTGGGTATTTTACTTTTATGAAAGGCTTTATAGCCTTCAAGGACATTCTAATATAGATTTTGGGGATGAAGAGAGAAATAAGGCAGTGTGGAAAGTAAGGTCAGGGGTATAGAGACCTGTAGGTTTTTTAAAAGAGAAGTCAGGGGAAGGTGTCTTAAGGTAGTAGTAGAGTCACCAAATTATTCTGTCTCCCTGGTAGGTCCTTCCCAGTATATGCAGTTAATAGACTGGGGTTTCTCCACTTGTCCTGAAACCTTCTAGACACGTGGATTCCTGTAGTGAGCTACTGCACGCAGGAAAGAAGCCTGCTAGATGAGTAGTTATTATAATCACCAAGAACCCTGAAAGTAACTACTGATACTTCATTTAAACCAAGTAGCTAATTAAAAATGTGAATATATGACCAAATCCCAAGATAAAAATAGCATGAAAAGGAAACATCCAAATAAATGAGCAAAAAACTTGACCTCTCATGAAACAACTAATGCAAATGAAAAGTCCAATTATTATTTTCACAGAAGTTTAAGAGGACAATGCATTCATATAATTAAAACAAGCTCCAATGAAAAGGAGTTTTCAGAAATTCTAAGAAAAATATATTTGCATAACTTAAAGCCTCAAAAGAAGGTGGAAGAGCAAAACGTACACTGCTGAAGTTGGCAGTATTAAAGACTCAATGATGGAGCAGCCTGGCCAGCACAGTGAAACCCTGTCTCTACCAAAATTACACACACAAAAAATAGCTGGGTATGGTGACACGGGGCTGAGGCAGGAGAAGTGATTGAACCCAGGAAGCCAAGGTTGCAGTGAGGTGAGATCTTGCCACTGTACTCCAACCTGGGTGACAGAGTGAGACTCTGACTTTAAAAAAAAAAAAAAAAAAAGACTCAGTGATGAGATTCTATGAGAACATAGAAAATAGACAGTATGATGAAAGCAATAACAGAAATCCAAAAAAAGAGGGGCTAAAGTGAAGGGTTAAGAGAACAACAATTCCCTGAGCTGAAGAAATATTTCGGTGTGCAGATCAGAATGTCCCATGAATAAAACACACACACACACACACACACACACACACAGGCATATCACCCCTCTAAACCATATAAATTTCCAGGGAGTAAAACTATATAGGAATTTTCATCTGTAATGGTCATTGCTGGAATACAAAGATGCAATATTAAAAAAATGTTGAATGAAACCCACAAATATCTACTAACCAATCCATCAATGAAATAATGAGGGTAAAATAAAGCCATATTTCAGGTAAGAAAGCACCCAGAAAGCATGCCAATTCTACATGTCAAGAAAAAAATAAATCAGTAAAATTTCAAGTCAAGTCCAAAGATTGCTGGTGTCTTTTTTTTTTTTTTTTTTGAGACGGAGTTTCACTCTTGTTACCCAGGCTGGAGTGCAATGGCACTATCTCGGCTCACCGCAACCTCCGCCTCCTGGGTTCAGGCAATTCTCCTGCCTCAGCCTCCTGAGTAGCTGGGATTACAGGCACGCGCCACCATGCCCAGCTAATTTTTTTGTATTTTTAGTAGAGACAGGGTTTCACCATGTTGACCAGGATGGTCTCGATCTCTTGACCTTGTGATCCACCCGCCTCGGCCTCCCAAAGTGCTGGGATTACAGGCTTGAGCCACCGCACCTGGCCTGCTGGTGTCTTTAATGGAAATGTTTAGAGACTTCTGGAAATATAAGAGATAAGACAACACTCTTTCAGACACTTTCAGCATAACCTGGAAGGATAGGGTGTGTAGGCAGGGACAAGTAAAAACATTCTGATAGCTCAGTGCTGAGGCAAGCAGATCTCTAAGTCCACAGCCTGAGTACGAATCTGCCTCCATTACTCACTGGCTGTGTGCCTTTGGGAAAATCACTTACCTTCTTACTGCTTTCTTCATCTGTAAATAATTGGAATAACTGACGCTTTTCTCACAAGGTCGTTGTGAGGATTTATTGAGTTATTACTAGTAAGAAGCTCAAAATACTGTCAGATACATAGAAAATAATGACTGTTATAGTAGCTAACAGGTTTTAGATGTTGATGAATTCTTAATATCAAGATGAATATATTTGCTAATAATTTAGCAAAACCACCAGGAAATGTATAAATGAGATATAGCTAACAATTCAGCAAGTATCAAGAAAGCATCATCCTCAGCAAACTGACACAAGAACAGAAAATGAAACACCGCATATTCTCACTCATAGGTGGGTGATGAAAAATGAGAACACATGGACACAGAAAGGGGAGTACTAAACACTGGGGTCTATTGCGGGGAAAAGGGGAGGGCCAGTGGGAGGGGGAGGTGGGGAGGGGGAGGTGGGGAGGGATAGCCTGGGGAGAAATGCCAAATGTGGGTGAAGGGGAGAAGAAAAGCAAAGCACACTGCCATGTGTGTACCTACGCAACTGTCTTGCATGCTCTGCTCATGTACCCCAAAACCTATAATCCAATAAAAAATTAAAAAAAAAAAAAAAGAAAAGCATAATGAAAAGAAAACATAAAATCAGATAGCAGGAAGAAGTACAAACACAGCAGTTATCACAATTAATATGAAAATGGTTTGGGAGGCCAAGGCGGGTGGATCACGAGGTCAAGAGATCGAGACCATCCTGGTCAACATGATGAAACCCCGTCTCTACTAAAAATACAAAAAATTAGCTGGGCATGGTGGCGCGTGCCTGTAATCCCAGCTACTCAGGAGGCTGAGGCAGGAGAATTGTCTGAACCCAGGAGGCGGAGGTTGCAGTGAGCCGGGATTGTGCCATTGCACTCCAGCCTGGGTAACAAGAGCGAAACTCTGTCTCAAAAAAAAAAAGAAAAGAAAATGGGTTAAATTCACCAATTAAAAAAGGAGTATTAGAGGAATTTGAATAGAAAAAGATATAACAATGAGAAATATACCTAAACCAAAATGTCACAAAAAGGTTTAAAAAAAGCGTAGACACAGGTATACCAGGCAAATCTATAAAAAGAAAGCAGATGTGGCAATATTAATTTTCTGCAAAGAAAAATTTATGGCAAAGAAAAATTTATGGCAAAAAAAATAAAGCAAAGAATATCTTTTATGATAATCAAAAGTGCAACCCTATATCATGTAATGAACAACAGCACTGTCTATATAAAGCGAACACTATTAAAATTATAAGACATTTTTGAAAAATTTGGTTTTAATGTTATATATGAATATTGCATTCTAAGAAAATAAGAAATAGGTTGGTGTACTAGACCATTCATAACAGCATGTTAATAACATGATACAACAGGTAACTTTGAACTTTCCCCAAATAAGAAATGAAAATTTTAAAAATCTTTATAGAGCATTTACTAAAACTGAACATCGATCTCAATAAAATAGCAAATTAATTTTAAAGGCAAAATATACAACAGAAGGAACTAGACATTTTAAGACCTTCTTCTAAATTATTTTGAATGAAATGACCAAATCTCAGACTACACAGAAATCAACATTAATTGTGATGCTACACACATCGTGGGGTCTAGTGTGAGTTTTCTTCAGATAAAAGGTTACAACTTTAAATGTGTTTACTTGGACACAATAATGATTGGTAATAAATGACACAAACTTTAAACACAGAAAAACAACAAAAATGCACCAAAAAGAAAAACTAAGGACATAAAAATATTAGCAGAAATTAATAAAATGGAGAACAACCTTCATAAATACAATAAATGAAACCAAAAAGCTGGTATTATGAAAAATCAAAAAGAGAATGACCTTGTTATGGATTAATGCAGCTGGTGACTTTCATTTGAAGCTAATGTTCATTTACCACTTTGAAAATCCTGAGGCCTTTTTTCAGAATTATGCTAAATCTACTCTGCATCTTATCTACAAATGGAACAACAAAGCCTGGATGATAGCACATCTGTCACAGCATGACTTACTGAATATTTTAAACCCACTAGTGAGACCTACTTCTCAGAAAATGCAGATTCCTTTCAAAATATTTTTGCTCATTGATGATGTGGCTGGTCACCCAAGAGCTCTCATAGAGATGGACAGGGAGATTAAGGTTGCAGACAGCAGGCTGGATCAAGGAGTCATTTCAACTTTCGAGTCTTATTATTTAACAAATATATTTCATAAGGCTATCGCTGTCATAGATAGTGATTCCTCTGATGGATCTGGGTAAATTGAAAACCTTCTGGAAAGGATTCACCATTCTAGATGCCATTAAGGATATTTGTGATTCATGGAAAAAGGTCAAAATACTAACATCAATAAGAGATGGCAAACAGTTTATTCCAACTTATTTTCGACTTTATCTGTTGTTTTCTTAGAATGCTATCTTCTTACATAACATTAAAAATGATTCTAACCCTCATGGATGGCTCTGAGGGGTCCAAGACTTCAGCAGAGGAAGTAAATGCAGATGTACTGGAAATAGCAAGAGAACTAGAATTATAAGTGGAGCCTGAAGATGTGACTTAATCAGGGCAATCTCATGATAAAACTTGAATGGATAAGGAGTTACTTCTTTTTTTTTTTTTTTTTTTTTGAGATGGAGTTTTGCTCTTGTTACCCAGACTGGAGTGCAATGGTGCGATCTCGGCTCACCGCAACCTCCGCCTCCTGGGTTCAGGCAATTCTCCTGCCTCAGCCTCCTGAGTAGCTGGGATTACAGGCACGTGCCACTGTGCCCAGCTAATTTTTTGTATTTTTAGTAGAGACGGGGTTTCACCATGTTGACCAGGATGGTCTCGGTGTCTTGACCTCGTGATCCACCCGCCTCAGCCTCCCAAAGTGCTGGGATTACAGGCTTGAGCCACCGCACCCGGCCAAGGAGTTACTTCTTATGGATAAGCAAAGAGAGTGGTTTCTTGAGATGTTATCTACTCCTGGTGAACATGCTGTGAACACTGCTGAAATGAAAACAAAGGATTCAGAATATGCTATATAAACTTGGTTGATAAAGGGTGGCAGGGTTTGAGAGGACTGATTCCAATTTTGAAAGTGTTTCTACTGTGGGTAAAATGCTATCAAACAGTATGGGATGCTACAGAGAAATTTTTCATGAAAGGAAGAGTCCATTAATGTGGCAAACTTCATTGCTGTCTTATTTTAAGAAATTGCCACAGCCACCTGATCAGTCAGAAGTTATCAACATTGAAGGAAGACCTTTTACCAGCAGAAAGATTACAACTCAAATGTACGCGTCAGGATGGCCATTACCCAAAAAACAAAAGGTAATTGGTGTTGGCAAGAATGCAGAGAAACTGAAATCCTTGCACACAGGTGGAATTAAAATGGTGTAGCTGCTGTGGAATACAGGATGGAGGTTCACCAAAAAAAATCTTTAAAAAATTAAAAGTAGAACTACCATGAAATCCAGTAATCCCACTTCTGGGTATTTGTCCAAAAGAGTTAAAATCAAAATCTCAAAGAGATACTGGCACTCTCACATTCACTGCAGTGCTATCCATAGTAGTCAAGATGTAGAAACCAACTAAATGTCCATCAACAGATGACTAATGAAAATGTGGCATACATAAACAATGGAATATCATTAAGCCTAAAAAAAAAAGGAAATTCTTCAACGTGAGACAGCATGAATGAACCTGAAGGGCATTATGGTAACTGAAATAAGCCAATCCCACAAGATATGGAATGCACAAATCCACTTATATGAAGTATCTAGAATAGTCAAAGAGTGGAACAGTGTCACCAGGAACTGGAATGAGGGGAAATGGGGAGTCGCTAATCAACAGGCTTAAAGTTTCACTTAAGCCAGATGAATAAGTGTGAGAGATCCACTGTAGAATGTTGTACCCATAGTCCACAATACTGTATTGTTCCATTAAAAAATTGTTAAGGGTAGATCACATGTTAAGTGTTCTTACCATAATTTAAAAAATGAGTGTACTCATTAATAAGGAGAAAGTTATAATAATTCCCAAAATATTTTAAAGCCATTTTTTTAATTTAGCATTCCTTTTTTTTACTGCTTTTTTAAAAAAATTTTTTATTGCATTTTAGGTTTTGGGGTACATGTGCAGAACGTGCAAGACAGTTGCATAGGTACACACATAGCAGTGTTTTGCTTCCTTTCTCCCCTTCACCCACATTTGTCATTTTTCCTCAGGCTATCCCTCCCCAGCTCCACCCCCCTGCTGGCTCTCCCCTTTTCCCCCCAATAGGCCCCAGTGTTTAGTACTCTCCTCCCTGTGTCCATGTAATGAGTTACTGTTCACACATTATACACTTTCAACATCTATTTTTTATTTAATTTTTAAAATTATCCTGGTTTATATAAACTGAAAGGAAACTTGCTTAGTGAAATAAAGGCTATCTATTACACACTAACAGCAAATGAAAGAGTGAGACAATAAAGGCGTTGTTCACTTTACAGTCAGAAGCAAAATAAGGGCAAGCCCATTATCACTGCAATTCAGAGTTGTTCTGGAAGTTCTAGCTAATACATAAGACAAGAAAATAGAGAAGTATCAATATTAGAAGGTCATTATAATTTTAGGTTATATGATAACCTGCCTAGGAAATACAGAGCATCAATGGAAAAACCGTTAGAACTGGCAAGTTTGGTAATGTGGCTAGATATAAACATGATACAAAAAAAAAAAAGTAAAACATCTTTCCTGTAAACCAACAGATCAATATAAGAGACAATCTAAAACAGACTCAAGCACAATGAGAATTGGTAAGTCATAAAAGCTGACATTTCAGATGACTGGAAAAAGAGATTTATGCAATACTGTATTGGGACAATACCTCATTTGAGGGGAAAAGGTAGACTCCTCTATGTCACTATATCACAAAATTAATGCAAGATTAATCACCTATACGTAAAAAGAAAATTATGAAAGAAAACATAAAAAAATATGTTAAGGTTTTTGATGTATGTTTCTAAGAAACATATGAACCCAGAAAAGAAAAAAAAAACGTGCAACTGTGATTGTACAGACATTGTGAAGTTCTGTAGAGCAGAGACCATAAATGAATTCTAAGTTGACATCTTGGAAGAAACTATGTAATACACATAAAAGACAAAAGGTTACTGTCTCCGGAAACAGCAAAAACGTAACACACAGCCCAGGTGCAGTGGCTCATGCCTGCAATCCCAGCACTTTGTTTGGGAGGCTGAGGTGGGCAGATCACCTGAGATCATTTCTGTGATAACCGAACTTGTGCTAGCCTAACTGACTCCATCTTAGCTGCAAACTCCATTTTTGCCTCTTTCTCCCTGCCATGTCTCCCTCGGGGGCATAACTGGGCCACACTGATGCTGTGCTTATGTCACGCTGACTCTGTGCTTACCCTGCCATATAACCAATGTAACTACATCCCACTTGGCAAGCACACCTGCTACTGTGAATAACTCTCTTTGAACCCCCCTTGGTGGTTGCTTGGAAATACCCTGGCCTGCAACCTCGTCCCTCTAACCTGCTCATTCTGCTTCTGTAAAATTCTGCTTCATATAGTTTCCCCCTCCCCTACCTAACTCAAGGTATAAAGGAAAGTCAAGCCCCTTCTTCAGGGCCAAGAGATTTTGAGTGAGAGTTGACTCTTGGTTGCCGGCAATAAAAGAACTCTTAATTTGAAATTCGGAGTGTGGCACTGTCTCTGTGACTCACTGGGTTATCACAGTTCCAGATCAGCCTGGTCAACACGGCAAACCACCGTCTCTACTAAAATACACAAATTACCTGGGTGTGGTGACTGGTGCCTGTAATCCCAGCTACTCCAGAGGCCGGGGCAGGACAATTGCTTGAACCCAGGAGGCAGATGTTGCAGTGAGCTGAGATCGTGCTACTTCATACACAGTGGCAAGACTCACACACACACACACACACACACACACACACACACACACACAGGCCCCACAAAACAATTTTTAAAGGTCAAAAAGAAACAAAGTAAACACACATGAAAAGCTGCAAAACTCCACTGACAGAGAATTTATACAATAAAATGAACTTTTTTATACCTATAAGAAAAAATTAAAAGCTTGATAACAGGGTTGGTGGAGTTGCATGGAAATGATGGACACTCTCATCATTATACTAGCTCAGTATTCATCAAATTCGAAAATATGTAAGCCTCATAATCCGCAGTCCAAATTCAAATATTTTATCCTATAGCAATACTTTTAGAATGAGTATACCAAGAGACACGAACAAGGATGTTCATTCCTCAAAACATTGGTTGGTATGAGAAAAGTTACGTATAATCTAAACTTTCATTGATATGGGAAAGGCTAACCACGTGGCAGTCCCTCATGATGGTAAACAATAAAACCCTAAGACCATCACAAAGTAAAGTGAAGATCAATGCAGAGGCCCAAGACACACTATTAAATACAAGTAACAAGTTGCGGAAGAAGAAGAATAGTACAATTCTATTTTTAAAAAATATATATTGTGTGTCTATTACGTGTTTTCTAAAATGAAACATACAAAGCTACTGACACCTGGAGCAGCAGATCTAAGAGATTATTGACACACTGGTTTTTCAGAAAGTGTTACTACAAGCAGGGACAGTATTATTTTTGCAATGTAACCCAGACCCCCTGCCCATACACAACAGGCCTGTCAATTTCAGGTATGTCATCAATACATAAGATTTCCATCTTCTGTGTAATTATCTCCCCTCGAGTCTGTCTCTTCCGTATTACACCCTCTGCAATATATGAAGACAGTTGCCATGTACCCTTCAATCTTCTGTTATCCAATTAAACATCCCAAGTCCCTTCATGCACCCCTTATGGGACTAGTCTCCAGGGTTCTCCATTCACTCTTTTCAGAATGCCAAGACACATTCCCCTGTGCTTCGTCTGACTGACTGAAACAATACAGAATGGGTCTATTATCCTCCTTATTTTGGAAACAATTTCAACAGATGCACCTAAGAACTTAACGAGCTCTTCTGACAACCATACAAGCATAGGATATGGGGTTTATGGAAATTCTCTCTACTGTTGTCACAATTTCTCTCTAAATCTAAAACGGTTCTATAAAATAGAAGTCACGAAATAAAATCAAATGTTCTATTTACAAATATAAAATGTAACTTGAAAACTATCAGGGTACTATGCTCACTACCTGGGTACAACATACCCATGTAACAAGGCTGTATATATGCCCCCTGTATCTATAATAAAAGTTGAACATTTAAAAAAATGTAATTTGTGATCATATTTCCCTCAGAAGGAAACTCTTCACAATCTGCTTCTTGAGTCCTGTAGCAATTTACTTATGTGTGACACATATGATAACATTTTGCTGACATCTGCTTATGCCTTAGTTCTAGTGGCATTGCTAAAACCATACAAAAAATGTTATACAATAAATAGTTTTAACAATAAGTTTAGAAAAATATTTCATAAATATTCAGAAACACAAATATTTATACCCTCTCTGAAAGTTAAAAAAGGAAGAAAAAGAAAAGCCTGACCAACATGGTGAAACACCCTCTCTACAAAATATACAAAAATTAGCTGAGATGATGATGTGCACCTGTAGTCCCAGCTGCTTAGCAGGGCTGAGATGAGACGACTGCTTGAGCCCAGGAGGTCCAGGCTGCAGTGAGCAGAGATCATGCCACTGCACTCCAGCCTGGGTGACAGAGTAAGACTCTGTCTACATTTAAAAGAAAGAAAGTGAGAGAGAGAGAGACTCCCACAAAACACTACAGAAAAAATTTTAAAGGTCAAAAAGAAACATAGTAAACAAACACATGAAAAACTGCAAGACTCCAATGACAAAGAATTTATGCAATAAAATAAACTTTTTTTTACCTGTCAGAAAAAATTAAAAGCTTGATAACATTGCTGGAGTTGGATTTTTTTTTTTGTTGTTTTGAGACAGAGTTTCACTCTTGTTACCCAGGCTGGAGTGCAATGGCGCAATCTCAGCTCACCACAACCTCCACTTCCTGAGTTCAAACAATTCTCCTGCCTCAGCCTCCTCAGTAGCTGGGATTACAGGCACGCACCACTATGCCCAGCTAATTGTTTTTTTTTTTAGTAGAGATGGGGTTTCACCATGTTGACCAGGATGGTCTCCATCTCTTGACCTTGTGATCCACCCGCCTCGGCCTCCCAAAGTGCTGGGATTATAGGCTTGAGCCACCGTGCCCAGCCCGGAGTTGGATTTTTGAAAAGAGAATTACAAAAATAAAACATTAGCTTACTGACTTCAAATTCTAATGATATAATTTACCAATTTAAACTTTGAGTTAGTTCACAAATATAAATATCTCCAAATAAAATGAATCCAAGTATGTATAAGAAATCTGTAAGACTATTTTTAAGAAAACATTTATGTTTGATGCATATCTCCTTTATTAATCATAATGCTAAAGTTTAATGCATATTCATTTGAAAAATTAATGTTACAGTAAGTTATTTAATAATTGAATACAGTATGTTTTAAAATGATGATATAATTACCTTAGATAAGTGTTTGTAGCTAAAACACATGAAATATCACGAACAGTCTGCAAATAGAATCAGATCAGTGAAACTTTTCTAAGGAATACTGTGATATTTAAAATGCTCTGATTCAATAGTGTAAACACTCTGCCAAAGAAAATATTTTCTAATGTTTAAGGGAGCCCTCAGGAACAGGAAATATGATATATGCCTTTCTGTCTCCTTCTGAGAAGTGACTTCACATAATTGCAAACTAAATGACCATCTCAAGTATCCTTGGGGTGAAAAATAAGCCACAATAGGACAAATGAAGACTGAAGGGCTTATAAGAAGGCAGAAAGGAGTGAAACTTGGCTGGCTGCAGGGATGAGAGAGAGAGAGAGAGGGAGAATGTGAGTGTGTGTGTGTGTGTGTGTGAGTGTGTGTGTGTATAAAACCTGGCTGGCTACAGGGATGACTGTACATGTATGTGTGTGTACGTGTGTATGAAAGTTGGCCGGCTATAGGGATGTGTGTGTGTGTGTGTGTGTGTGTGTGTGTACCTGTGTATATATATGTGTATGAAATTTGGCTGGCTGCAGGGAAGAGTTTGTGTGTGCACACATGAGTATGTGTGTATTAAACTTGGCCGGCTACAGGGATGAGTGTGTGTGTGTGTGTGTGTGTGTGTACGTGTGTATGAAACTTGGCTGGCTGTGGGGTGTGTGTGTGTGCACGCGCACACACACCCCTGCTAGTGCACATGCATGGTTCAGGTTGTGGTGTGTTTGGAGACTAGCAATGTATTGATGAGTCTTGGATCTTAATTCTTTTTAATATAGCAATTGTGGCTCTAGCTGTCATTTTCTCCCACACTGGCAGTCTCTCCATTGAAGAGTTAATTCATGCATTGGCTCCACTCATAAGAATAACTTAACATTTTGCCTTGATGAAACAGGCCAGTGGAGAAAAATCTTCATTCTAAGTCAGCAAGGGCAAAAGGGATGCCGGGCAGTAAACCTGCTCACATTTTACCCATTCCTCCCTGTTTCCTTTATCCTGACTCTTTCCACATGGTTCCCAGGGAACTGGATCAAGGGCGAAACAACAGAGATGTCAGGGAGATTTATTTACATCTATGTGTAAACGAAGGAGTGAGAAATGAGGCAACTACAACTACACAGAGAAGATACACAATCTGACGTTAAATACAGAAAACTCTTTTCAACAAGACCACAACTGGTATGGTAATAGGGAAATCACATTCTTGTTATCTGCTTAAAAGTATAAAATAAATACATACTGGTTTAAGACCAGATAACTTGTAAATATTATAAAGATGGATCAAGATTGCTAACAACAACAACAAAAAACCACTGCCTTTAACCATTCTTTTAGATAAACTCTACCCAGACCAAGAAATCTGCCAGTGGTATTTTAAAGATTATTTCTTTTATTAATATATTCTTTTCTTCTGTCATGAAAACAGTGAACATGTAGAAAAGTATTTTTTAATTAGCTATGCAAATCTCTTCTATGCAAGCCCGCTCAAGTTAGATCGAGACGTCGTTGTGCTTTACATTTGAAAGATTCTAACACTGTCACTGGACTTTTCTTTCATGGCACCTATACAATTTTTTTTTTTTTTTTTGAGACAGAGTTTCGCTCTTGTGACCCAGGCTGGAGTGTAATGGTGCGATCTCAGCTCACCGCAACCTCCGCCTCCTGGGTTCAGGCAATTCTCCTGCCTCAGCCTCCTGAGTAGCTGGGATTACAGGCACGCACCACCATGCCCAGCTAATTTTTTGTATTTTTAGTAGAGACGGGGTTTCACCATGTTGACCAGGACGGTCTCGATCTCTCGACCTCGTGATCCACCCGTCTCGGCCTCCCAAAGTGCTGGGATTACAGGCGTGAGCCACCTCGCCCGGCCGCACCTATACAATTTTTAATTCTTTAGACATTTGTGCGATTATTTGCTTCATGTTTGCACCCCCACCCCCAGTAATCCAGGACTGGAGGTTCCAAGACAGGCGTGGCCACGTTTTATTTGTCTGGGTGTACCTACAATGTTAACACAGTCCCTCATACACAGTCAGTGACTGATATACATCTTTTGAAAGAAAAAATAAGAATATCTCTTAACATGGCCTTTTATAAAAAGATCAGTAATGAAAGATCTAAATAAAAAGCAAACTTTTAGAAAGAGTTCATCCTAAAAATAACACGGAATTCTGAGCAATTTGTGTTATTATAGTCCTTTACATTGATGCCAAAATTAAATAATAATTTGTTTAAAAATACCTTTTTAAAGATAAAACATGTAATCACCATGACAACTGGAAGCAATAAGGTCTTTGTGTATCTCAGCGGAGTCTGAAATACAGCAAATCATCCAAAATAGTTACTTATGACTTTTACATTAAATTAGTAAACATCTATGTCAAACTAGGTGGCATAAAATTTCTTAAAAGTAAAAGGTAAAGTTTCTTTGTCTTCCATGTCTTAATAATTAAAATTATAAAAATAATTATAAACTGTATTACAAAAATTTAATGAAATATTTTTTATTTTAATAAAACTAGAATTGGTATGTCTTTTATTTTTTTCCTTTCTTTTTTAAATTTACATAATGCTCAGTTTTAAAATGTGTGTTGACCGATTCCTGGGTCCTACATTATGGTTTTCTGTACTAGATGGCTCCATTATGTTCCTTAGTGCAATTAGAGCTAAGCACGAAGGAAGCTATCCAAAGCTAATTACTAGAACTAGGAATAAGTACAGAAATAACACAGTCTACCTAATTCTGATGACCTGTTGTTGTGATAGGAGTAATTTACCATGTAACTAAATTACACATTTCTTAAAAGCAAGAAACACGTTCATTTTGTTCTTTGTCATGCTATAGCAAACTGTCCCACAGATAACTAGTGGTCAATAGTTTTTGAATGGATGGATAACTGGTGGATGGATAAAAGAACATTTTATTATTATATTCACCACTAATTCAGATTTCATAATTATTACACAAGGAATAATCAGTCTAGTAGCAACTTTGTTATGGTCTACAAAAAAAACTAAGCTTTAAATACAGGAAAGAGCCCTGGATTGGGAGTTCTAGAATCTATTAGAATCCAGGTCCTAATCTTGGCTTGTGTGAGCTTTAGGCAAGCTTTTCTTTATCTGCAAATGAAAGAAGTATATATGCATGGTCTCTCAAAGCCCTTCCTGATCTTGTGTTCCATGAATCTACAAAGAGGCAATTATTATTATTATTATTATTATGAGACAGAGCTCTGTCTCCCAGGCTAGAGTATAGTGGCACAGTCTCAACTCACTGCAACCTCTGCCTCCTGGGTTCAAGCAATTCTCCTGTCTCAGCCTTATGAGTAGCTAAAACGAGTCCTGCACCACCGTGCCCAGCTAGTTTTTGTATTTTTAGTAGAGATGGATTTCACCATGTTGGCCAGACTTGAGGTCACTCCTGACCTCAAGTGATCCACCCGCCTTGGTCTCCCGAAGTGCGAGGATTACAGGCATAAGCCACCATGCTGGGCCTATATTTTAAAGCTTTATAACATGAACTTCTTAAAAAGAATAATACCTTGCATTTCTATAATTTAAAATGAATTTTTAGATATTCATTAAAACTCATCTGTAGCATATCTTTCTCTGTAATACCTCATTAAAGATGTTACAATAGTTGGGGTATTAACTGTAATAAAACTGAATTTCTTAAAAACAGAAACAAAAATTTAGACTTCCTCCTGAATGGTCCCATCTTTCAAAGTGTCCTAGATAATTAAAAGTAGTTGATTAGTAATAATAGTAATTATTGTGGGTCATATAGTCTGTAAAACACTCTTCTCAGATTATCTCATTTAATTGTTATAAGAGTTACAGAGGCTTTTTTATTTTATAGACAAAAAAACAAGTGAAGAAGGTGGATTAGCAAAAGTTATCATATAAAATATCAAATAAGTTGACTGTTTCTGAGTAAAAATTTTGAGTTTCAGATTAAGAAAGAAAACTAGAGCAAAAACTCATCATTATTAGTAGAGAAGGAAAAAAGAGAAACATTCATACCGCTTTCTCCATGAAGTCAAATTCAGGAGCACAGGTGTGTATTAAGGTATCAAAATCTGTATACCTTAAGATTCTGGCTGCTATTATATCACTCAGTCGAATCTGGGAGAAAATGAGGTAAAATGAATGAAAATTCCACAAATTATAGCCCGCAATAATTTATTGATGTAAGAATAACAAAGTTTATAGAGCAGATAAATCCAGTGTATTTAGACATCCCCCTAAGAAAACAAAAAACTACAGTGAACCAAATATATGATGTGCTGACTTCTCAAGGTAACTGAAAATAAAGAGAAATATCACAAAAAATGACAGGTAGAAAGGAATCAGAAAAACGTAAAGAGACGATGGCAAAAACTGAGCTAGAATCAGTATCTGCTGAGAAGAAACTGCCATGTAGTTAATTAGGAGATTTTATAATGAGACAATTCATCATGAAAAACTATTTTACGTAACTACTTTCAACACACATTGTAAGTCATAAGCTTTCTGGGTATGGCCATTTTCACAAAGCCTCATGGAATGATTACAATGTTTGATACTTCTTGATGGTTTTCAGACAATATATTCAAGCAATTAAAGATGAGATCTGATCCTCATAAGAATTACAACTGTACATACCACTTTGATCCTTGACTTAGCTACTGTGACGTCCAAGGATAAAAATAGATCCCCACAACCAAACCCAGTGCAGAGCTTCTATTTTTCTACTGATTATTTACAACCTGCTCTTGGTGAGACAATTATTGTTCCACAGCATTCTATGGCCATAAAAAGGAAAATATTTGGCAAGCAAAATCTAAATTCAAATTATTTTATAGGGGCAGAAATTAGTTTATAAGTTTGATGATTATGAGTGGTTTTCATTCATTTATTTTTTCTTATCTACCAGTAGCCAAGGATAATTTAGATTTGCACTTTATTTTCCTAACTTAGAGTACACCTGGCGACTAAGAGTAATTTAACCAAACCACCATAACTTACGGCTTCTCACAGCTGTCACTTAAAGGAAGTCACTCAGCCCTACCAAGGAAGTGGTTTTTTTTTTTTGTTTGTTTGTTTGTTTGTTTTTGTTTGTTTTTTTTTTTTTTTAAGATTTCTAGGGGAAGCATGGTGGCTCACGCCTGTAATCCCAGCACTTTGGGAGGCTGAGGTGGGTGCATTACTTGAGGTCAGGAGTTGAAGACCAGCCAGGCCAAAATGGTGAAGCCCCATCTCTCTAATACAAACATTAGGCAGGCATGGTGGCATGTGCCTATAATGTCAGCTACTGGGGAGGCCAAGGCACAAGAATCATTTGAACCCAGGAGGTGGAGGTTGCAGCAAGCCGAGATTGGCCACTGCACTCTAGCCTTAGTGACGGAGTGAGACTGTGTCTCAAAAAAAAAAAAAAAAGGATTTGTAAAGAGCTGAGGGCAATGTGAAATAAGACATGAAACAAAATCAGTAATGAACTTAACAGATAAATAAATAAGGTCTAAATAAAATTTATCATAAGACATATATAATAAAGTTTAAAACCATAAAAAGGAAAGGAAAAAGGGGAAATGTGTCAGACATACCAGAGAACAGCAGCAACAAATAAACTAATAAACCATTATGCAAAGCTAGCAATAAATGGCAAATAAACCCTTACGTTTAGAAATTTCATTTAATATAAACATGTCGCATGTTATATTGCATAGAGATAGCATTTGACCTCTTAGAGAAGTAATACTATAAATCAAAGTTCATGATTTCAGCATCAAACAGGTCCCTAATTGGATAGCATTAAATGAGGCAAATTTCAACATAGATTTATTGTATGATAGACTCACATGTGCACAGAAAGTGCTAGAAACAAAAAGTAGACTGATGCATTGTTTTCTATTCCCTAAACCAGTTAGTTAAGCAGGGACTTAGGCCTTGAAAAGGGCTATTATTTAAGATGTTAACAAATGGAAATACTACATGAGAGATAAATGTCCTTCATGTATTTCCTAGAAAAGGAAATGACCAGAAATTTTTAACATTCTCTTTTTATATAACAAGAAGGGCCTTAAAACATGAAATCAGACATTAATTTTAGGCCATATTTATAAAGAAAACAATATTGAGATTTTAAGAGTTCTGTATTTTCAAAGCTGAGGACAGCCTCCCATATGTTAACATCTGCAATAAATAGATAACTTCTGGTGTAAACAACAAATTATTTCTATTTTACCTGAAATATAAACAAATAACCACTTAACAAACTATTAGTTTTTTTGTCTTTTCCCTAAAACCTGAAGTCAGCATTCACTAATATGCTTTCTTTTTAGTGGGTTACAAAGATCACTGAACGGCAAGATTTTGTTATTGACTCTGCCAATAACTAGTCTGGAGACCTTAAAGAAGGCACTTAACCTCTGTCAAATGAAGAGATAAGAGTAGATGGTTTCAAAGTTTTCATTCAGCTACATATTTATAAGAATGCTGATGTTTTAACTAAAAAGTACTTACATGGTCTGAAACGCCTAAGAGTTTAGATGTCAGAAATTTCAAAATGATTGTTCCACACCACCAAACACTACCTTGAATTAGCTAGAAAACAAAATAGAAGTGCCGTATTTAAAACTATACAAACCACCCAATTAAAGTATTCAATTATATCTACAAATGACACAGAAAAAAATTTAATTATGTGAGGTATAAATGGTGAGGTTTTTTTTTAAAAAAAAAAATGTTCCTTTACAAAGTGCAAGACGCTGTGGCTCTCATCTATAATCCCAGCACTTTGGGAGACTGAGGTGGGCAGATTACCTGAGGTCGGGAGTTCGAGACCAGGCTGACCTACATGGAGAAACCCGTCTCTACTAAAAATACAAAATTAGCCAGGTGCGATGGCACATGCCTGTAATCCCAGATAATCGCAGCTACTCAGGAGGCTGAGGCAAGAGAATCACTTGAACCTGGGAGGCAAAGGTTGTGGTGAGCCGAGATCATTCTATTGCATTCCAGCCTGGGTAACAAGACTGAAAACTCTGTCTCAGAAAAAAAAAAAAAAAAAAAAAAAAAAAAGCTCCCTTAGAAAATCTTGTTTAAAAACAAAGAACTGAAACTGATGACACTGGTATAAAATATATAAAAACACTAGAATTTTACATATCCGAAATTTTTTTTTTTTTTTTTTTTTGTCTTAAGGAGTGAAAAGTTTACGCCTAGAAAGAAGGAAAGAAGAAGAAAACAGCTCCCCTGTACAGAGACAGAAGGAGGGGGATTCAAACCAAGAAAAAACCCCGTGTGCGTCAGAGAAGTGGCTGTTTATACATATCCTAAATCTAAAGAGGTTTTTAAAAGTTACTTCTTTTTGATTTCTATTAAGAAAACGGAGTATTTGTGTGTCTGTTTCCAAATTTCTTCTGCCACTCCTGTGGAAATACAATTACATGAGCCCATCTTCAAGGAAGAACAATTTGGAAATTTGAAAACTTGAGCTTTCCTTTAAGAAAGAGAAATATGGGCCAGGCGCGGTGGCTCACGCCTGTAATCCCAGCACTTTGGGAGGCCGAGGCGGGTGGATCACAAGGTCAAGAGATGGAGACCATCCTGGTCAACATGGTGAAACCCCATCTCTACTAAAAATACAAAAAATTAGCTGGGCATGGTGGTGCGTGCCTGTAATCCCAGCTACTCAGGAGGCTGAGGCAGGAGAATTGCCTGAACCCAAGAGGCGGAGGTTGCAGTGAGCCGAGATCGCACCATTGCACTCCAGCCTGGGTAACAAGAGCGAAACTCCGCCTCAAAAAATAAAAAAAAGAGAAATATGAACTAGAACTGACAATGAGGTGCCTGGTTTTGGTGGTGGTGGTGGTGTCATTTTTTTACTAGCCTTGATGAAAAAGGGAACTGTATTCTTCTTGGTAGCCTGGGGAAAATTACAGCAGCCTAAATTCAAATCTCTGCACATACCAGCCAACAAGTATAATAATATTGGAACCACATATATGGAAAAGGGTAACAACAAAAAATTTATATTACCTATGAATAGAAAAGGAAGCAACAAACACAAAGAATTATACGTCAAGTCCCTGACCTAAGCCTTTGCAGAAAATGCAGAGAGACCCATAAAAGGATAAAGAAGAAAAGGAAAGACAGGGGTCTACATTGGAAATAAAATAACCCAAGGAAGAGAACAGTCCACCCTATGTGAGAAAAGAGCCGTGGGGACTGGTAAATGGGAGTACGGAGCAGGGTCCAAGAGTGGGTAGGGTCAAAAGCACTGATGTCAGAAAGGCACCATTTCCAGAAAGAAAGGATAAAAACGGGAGTGTAAGAAGGAAAAATGCATCCAGCCGGAAAAAGTGAGAACCCAAACCAAAAGACTATCTGTCGCTACTGTCATCGTGCACAAAAAAAGAGAAAAGTTACTCAATGAAAAAAGCCACACTATGCTACATTTTCAGAAGAGGTCTGTACTCACACCAGAAAACAAAATAATCAGTAGATGAGAAATGCCTGTCTAAACATCCAAAGCTTCTATAAGAAGATAACAAACACGAAGGTCAGATATTTCAGCCAATGAAATCCACACCACTGAACAATAAAGTCTCACAAAGCAGAAGATAATTATGCATAATTGAGTTGAATTAAATATCCTCAAACAAGCATTCAGAAATATCAAAAAGGCAATTTAAACGAAAAATTCCAAACCCAAGAACAGAAATAGATGAGAAAAAGCAAAAAGAAATAAAAGAGGTTTATTAGACATAGAAAGGGAATGGAAGAAAAGGAGAGTATTATCAAAAACTGAAATCACAAGATGATGAAAAGAGAAAAAATTCAAATATAAAGGTAATGAAGGCATGGAAGTACAGGCACTAAAACAATGATGAAGAATGAAAATGATACAGGAGAAAGAAGCGAGAAGGACCAGATAGAGTGGTAGGAATGGAAGAAAGGCACACACATACTTATAACTGCAGTGCCTGAAAAAGAAAACCACAGCAATTCATCAAAACTAGCATTTAAATTGTAATTCTAGGAAACTTTCCCAGAAATAAAAGAAGACATTAATCTGCATTTGGAAAAATCCAGGGGGTACTGGAAAAATTAATCTGGTATGGTAAACTAACTTAAGACATCTTTCAGTAGAACTATGAAATATAAAATTTCCTCAGTACCTCCAGGCACAAAAGTCACGTAATTTATAAGTGACAGAAGAATTTGGCATCAGACTGGTTAAAAGAAACATACAAATCAAAGCAGCTGTGTAGATACATTTTTAAGAAATTTTTGAAAGTAAGAACCAAGGATTTTATATCTAGCCAATCTGTCACTAAAAGGATATTTTTTAAAAAAACGTTTCAAATATGCAATAATTGAGGAAATTAAATAGTAACTCTCCTAAATGCAAAAAGTTTAAAAGAAAAATCATATACAGAAACAAAGCAAATACAGTAAAATAAACAAAACTTACAATAAAGACTTTCACATTATCTCACAAAGCAAAGACAGACTCAGCGCATGCTATACAGGGAAGACAAAAGCCGGTTCAGAAAGATGAAAAATAAAACGATGGCAGCAGCCTGGCAGGCAAATACCATTTCCATATGGAAAGTAAGGAAGATTGAGAGCAAGGATAGGAAGTAAATTCATGGCCTCAAGCCTTTATCAATAAAAATGAGAGAGTGAAAATAAATGAATTAAATCCTTGACTTAAAAATCTAAATAAAGAATAACAAAATAAAGCAAAAAAGTATATGAAATACTCATGAGAAGAATAGTCTATTATATCTAACCCTCTGTGTATCTATTTTGCTGTTTCATATTTCTTCCCTATATTATAGGATTCTGTCTTTCATTTCCTTTTTGTTTCCAGAAACTTTTTTAAAGTTCCGGGGTACATGTGCAAGACGCATGGGTTTGTTACATAGGTAAACATGTGTCATGGTGGTTTGCTGCATCTATCAAACCAGTACCCGGGTATTAAGCCCAGCATGCATTAGCTGCTTTTCCTGATGCTTTCCCTTCCCTTCCCTCCCCTGACAAGCCTCAGTGGATGTTGTTCCCCTCCCTGTGTTCATGTGTACTCATTGTTCAGCTCCCACTTATAAGTGAGAACACGTAGTATTTGGTTTTCTGTTGCTGAAGATACTGGCTTCCAGCTCCATCCATGTCCCTGCCAAGGACATGATCTCATTCCTTTCTATGACTGTATAGTATTCCATGGTGAATATGTACCACATTTTCTTTATCCAGTCTACCATTCATGCACATTTGGGTTGATTCCATGCTATCAAAAAAGAGCCTGTATAGCCAAGGCAATCCTAACCAAAAGAACAAAGCTGGAGGCTTCAGGCTACCTGATTCCAAACTATATTACAAGGCTACAATAACCAAAACAGCATGGTATGGGTACAAAAACGGGCATATAAACCAATGAAACAGAATGGAGAACTCAGAAATAAAACCATACATCTACAACAATCTGATTTTCAACAAACCTGACAAAAGAACTTCAATTAACCATTCTTTAAGGTTCTCTGCTAGCAACAAATTCTCTTATTTTTCCCTGATTGTCTATTTCTCCTTCATTCCTAAAAGAAACATTCACTGGATGTGTAGTTCATCTTGACAAACATTCTGCCACAACTTTCTGGCCTCTTTAGGTTCAGATGAGAAGTTGGTACAATTCAAAACCGTTTTGCCCTGTAGGTAACATGTCATTTATCTCTACCTGCTTTACAGAATTTTTCTTTTCTTTTTAAAAGTTAACTTATGATGTATCTCGGCACAGATTACTCTGGGTTTGACTTACTTGGGAATTGCTCAGTGTCTTTACTATGCAGGTGTGTCTTTCACCAAATGTGGGGAAGTTTTAGCTATTACTTCTTAAAATACTTTTCAGCTCCACTCTCTTTTTCCATTCCTTCTGAAAGTTTCATGATACAAATACTAGATCTTTTGTTACTCCATCATAGGTCCTGGAGGCCCTGTCCCTTGTTTTCCCATGATTTTCTCTCAATTTAGATTGGGTGATTTCTACTGTTCTATCTTCAAGAGCACTGATTGTTTCCTCTGTCATATTCACTCTGCTACCAAGTCCATTTACTGAGTTTTCAATTTCAGCTATTATAGTTTTCAGAGCAACAATTATCAGGTTCTTTAAAGACACACACACACACGCACACACACACATTCTTTGGTGAGATTTTATAGTCTTTTCATTTGATTCCAGAGCATTTAAAACTGCTCATTGAAGTGTTTTTATGATGACTGCTTTAAAACCCTTGTCAAATGATCCCAACACCCGATTTATCTCAGTGTTGACATCTGTTGATTGTCTGTTCTCATTCAAGGTGTCATTTTCTCCATTGTTGCTATGATGAGTGGTTCTGCTATTGTGTCCAGTGCATTTTCAATACTACGTTACATGCTGTGGATCCTATTTTAAATTTCTATTTCAGCTGAGTCACTTTGTTTTTAGGTTTAGCTTGCAACTCCTGGCCTACTTCTGTGTTCTATAGTTACAATGACCGTTTCGTTTCCAGAGCCTTTGCAGTTCTAGTGCTATTCCGGTCAGCTTGATTCATCTGGTGCCCTGGTACTCCCTCTCAGTTCCCAGTCATGCTGCCAAGGCAGGAAGAATGTACTTCTCATGTCCTCTTGCCATGAGGTGGAGGGTGAGAGACACCAGGATTGTGGGGAGGGGGTGTCAGCCAGAGGGCAGAGGGCTCTTTCCTCGGCTGCCTAGTGCTAGCAAGGCACCTGTTAGATCCCTGCTGCTGCTACCTGCATGGGGAGCCTCCCTGGAGGGAATAGCAGATACCAGACACACAGAATGGAGAGCATTTCCCTAGACCCACTTTCTGAGTGTCTTCTGTCACTGGGTGGAATTTCAGGAGATGGCAGCCTGTGGTGTTTTCCTGTGAGTCCTGGGGTACCTAACCAAACTGCCTTTCTATAGCATTGGGCTGGGGTTGGAGCTGTAGTTATGAAATCGTGATTTCATGCACACACACACACACACACACACGTGCAGTAAAAGGGTCTAGAAACAAGGACACACTGGGAGTACCGAGTGCACATACCACTAAGATCTTGGTTTCCAAATACCAATCTCCACCAAAAGGAACCAGACTGCTTGGAAAAATGGCTGATTCCAAGGCTAGTGCAAGGAAAATCAAGAAAAACCTGCAGCATTATAAATATATCAAGACATGTCAGAAACATGTCCAGCTTAGAAACATTAAAAATGGCTCGGCCTGGAACCGATACTCGTGTATAACATCAGGTTTTTCGAATATAGATGGACTACTCCATCATGTACTGAAAAGTGGACAATCTTGTTGAAAGTGCTTTGAATCTGAACGTCAGCTGGGGAACTGCATTACGTGAATCTTCATACATACAAATGTGTTTCATGTTTTATTTATATCTTAGAAATTTTAAATTTTCCCATACAAATACTGTATGCATTTTGTTAGATTTATTCAGATCCAAAGGATTTTTTCTTCCTAATACACAAGACATATTTTAAAATATATGTTTTCTGTTTGTTGCCAAAGAATAGAAAAGCAATTGATTTTTGAATATTAATCTTATATCTAGCCATGTTATTGAATTCTAATTCCTAATAAAAAATTGTCTGTCAATTATTTTATTCTTTCTAGTAAATATTGATACTATAATAAATTTTGCTTCTTTCTGTTTCTTACCTTTTCCTATTACTTACTTTTCTTGCATTACTAGGCTAGTTTGGACCTTTAATAAAATGTGAAAAAGCACATTTATCTTTCTCTTGATTTTAAACAGAACACTCTAAATACCTCATTATCAGTAAGACTAATGATTGGTGAAGAATTTTACTGGGTTGAGAAAACTCTTATTTCTATTGTGTTAAACGTTTTAATTATAAATGGATGTTCAATGTCATCAATTTTATTTTCTACATCTAATGGGATGATCATAAGGTGTTTTTCCCTTTTAATCTGTTATGTGATAATTTACATTTCTGGATTTTTGAGAAACAACTTTGCATTCCTAGAATAAAGCCAGTTTTATCGCAAATGGATTATCTTTATCATATATACGACTGTTCTTGAGTTACTAATCTTTTATGCTTTTATGTGTATGGAATCTTTTTAATCTAGGTGAAATTTTGAATCTATGCTCATGAGTAAGAATATTCTTTTTCATACTATCCTTATCGGGCCTTAGTACCAAGCTTTTGATAATCTTGGAGGTTCCATTTCCCTTCTTGTAATGATTCTCATGCCTTATGACACACACAAGGTTCCCCTTTGTAAATTTCAGCATGAGCTCAATTCAATAATTACCTTGCCACCAAAAATTAGAGCCTCTCATTAAACAGTGAATTCACTTCTATTGACTTAAACTCTAACGTGAATCACTTAGATCTAAAAGTACCTTGTTTAGATTGCATGTAATAAATACTTATCCTTGCCAAAGATATACAGAGCCAGAAAATGAAACACCACATGTTCTTACTCATAGGCAGGTGTTGAACAATAAGAACACATGGACACAGGGAGGGGAGCCTCACACACTGGGGTCTATTTGGTGGGACCAAGGGGGGACATGGGAGGGGCAGGGAGGTTGGGGAGGGAAACACGGAGAGAAATGCCAGATATAGGTGACAGGGGATGGAGGCAGCAAACCACATTGCCATGTATGTACCTACGCAACAATCCTGCATGTTCTGCACATGTACCCCAGAACCTAAAGTGCAATAAAATATACAAAAAATAATAAATAAAATTTTAAAAACAGAAAATAATACCTAGGAAGGCTTAAAAAATGTAAGCTGAACATTTGGTTGAATCTCAGCTTTTCCCTCCTTAGATCTTTTGTTTCTTTGATATTCTTGAATTTAAACTTTAGTCAATTCATGTTCTTTCCAGTCTACTACTGAAAATGTAGAGGAAGATGTAAATTTTCCTTTGAATACAGCCTTGGCAGGATTCCTTTGATGTTTATGGACACTGTTCCATCTAACAATTAGAAGGGGCTCAAATTAGAAGGAACCAGAAGACTGCAAGGAAAATGTTAAAAGGACAAAAATAGAGTCTCATGTTGGAAGCAGAAGGAAAGAGAGATAGATGATGAATAGATGCAGAGAAAAAAGAGAAAGTTAGGAAGAAACTACAAACTTGTGTATTGAAGGGATGGCTAATTGAAGCTAGAGAGAAACTCAGGACGAACGGAAATGTTAAAAAGCAAGTCTGAATGGATCTAGCACAACGCAACACAAAGGAAGTGGTTGTTAAATACCTGAGCTAACTTCTCAAAAACCACGTTTCGTCTTTGCTCAGGGCTATTTCCTTAGATATTGATCTACCTTACTTAGATAGCAGCTATGTTTAAGACAGTAACTATTTATTAACAACAAATCATTAGCATTTTAAAACATATTAACTGTGTTCAGTTTATAGAAATAAAAAGAATTTAAAGGAACTGCATTAAAAACATTAAATCTTACCCAAATGTTGAGTTCAGATACTCCCAGTTTTAGAATTTTATTTCTCTTTAGAATTATTGCCTAAAATGCACATAAGAGAAAATAATTCAATACAATTAACATTTATGTTTCATAGAAATGGTTCATTTCAAAAACTGTATAGCTATCCTATTCCATTTCAGCCATCACCAGCTATTTTCCTCCTTAACTGCTTGTTTTCCAAATTTTGGACATGACAAATTTCCTTGAGATGAAAATTAAATGGTTTATGTGCTAAAAAGTTGCCTCTTGAATCAAGTTATTTCCTCACGTAGCTACTCTGGCCATTTTCTGCAGGACAATTCCTCTACCACGGTAAATGGTACGTGGACAGATAAGGGCACCCACGGAAGTCTAATCCTCTACCACGGTAAATGGTACGTGGACAGATAAGGGCACCCACGGAAGTCTAATTCCTCTACCACGGTAAATGGTACGTGGACAGATAAGGGCACCCACGGAAGTCTAATTCCTCTACCACGGTAAATGGTACGTGGACAGATAAGGGCACCCACGGAAGTCTAATTCCTCTACCACGGTAAATGGTACGTGGACAGATAAGGGCACCCACGGAAGTCTAATTCCTCTACCACGGTAAATGGTACGTGGACAGATAAGGGCACCCACGGAAGTCTAATTCCTCTACCACGGTAAATGGTATGTGAACAGATAAGAGCATCCACGGAAGTCTGTATGTCAGTTATCCAGCAACCTCAGTGAACTAACTAACATGAACATTCTTCCTCTCCAAACTGCCAAATTAAATATTTTAAAATGTTTTTAAAAAGCTGTGACTCATGTGAAAGAGAAGGAACTTCTCTGATGCTAGAAAAAAGGGTGGTTTAAAAAAAATTAATTAGCAGATAACCACCCCTGGTAGTCTATAAAAGCCCGTAGAATAAGGTTACAACTATAGGCTTGTATTGTAAGGGGAGGGCAGCAGAAGAGGCCCTCAGTCTATGCAAGGGAAGAAGTTGGAATTGAGACTAATGCATAAAGCTAGGGTTCTCAAAAACTATACCTGCAGTGGTATGAACTGAGTATTTGTGTCTGCCTCAAATTCATAGACTGAATTTTTAATCCCCAGTGTAATGGCATTTGGAAGGTGAGCCTCTGGGAGGGAACTGAGTCATGAGGGTGAAACCCTCACGAATGGGACTAGTATGTCCGTATTAGAGGAGACTAGAGAGTTGATGTCTCTCTTGACCATGTGAGGACACGGCAAAAAGACTTCTGTGTGCAAACCACATGAAGGGCCTTCAGCAGACACCAAATCAGCCACTTGACTTTGAACTGCTCAGCATCCAGAACCGTGAGAAATAAATTCCTGTTGTTTAAGCCATCCCGTCCATGGTACTCAGAACAGCCCACACTGACTAAGACACACAATGACTAGGAATACTTCACCTACCATCTCTACAAGTTGATAGGTTGTTTATTCCCAAGTTTGGGGTGAAAAAAACTGCTCTCATGAGAAACTGAATTATCAGATTTGCATATTATTTAGATTTGGATTTGAATTTTTTATCATTTTGTTGGTGTAGAAATTCTCAAAGTGAGCCAGGATTACTAAACTTCCAATAGGAAAATATAAATTTATCAGATTATTCATTGCAACGTTGTTTGTAAGTGCAAAATATAGAAAACAACCTAAACGTCCAGACATAGGAGAGTGACTGAATTACAGTGAATCTACAGTGGAATACTAGGAAACAACCAGAAAGAATGAGGAAAATCTTTATAAGCTGATACCTTGGATAGGTTGTTAATTTTTTTAAGTGAAAAAGATATCTTTCATATAAGGAAGAGGAGATAAAAAATATACATGTAACAGTTATTAGTACTCAAAAAAAAAATACAACTAAATGGGTCAACCAGAAAACTAATGAGATTTCTTACTTACAAAGAATAGCCAGGAACAGGGTGAAAAGAAAGATGAAGAGAATGGGCTGGAAGGAATAGTGGGGAATATTTTCTGAGTATAAATATTTATATATTTTCCTCTTTGAAAAATGGTAATTTTACACCCACAGTAACTAAAATCAATCAGAATGAAACTTCTGCTTCTGCCCAAGTTTGTATAACAGGAACCACATTTACTTTCGTGCCCTAAAAATGTAAAACACCAGGCAAAATAGATTATAGAGACAACTATGAAAAAATATGCCTACAAATTAGTTAACTTATGAGAAATAAATTTCTAGAAACATACAACCTACCGAGAGTAAATTATGAAGACACAAAAAAGTCTCAACAGACCTATAACTAATAAGGAGATTAAATCAGTAATAATAATTTTCTCAACAAAGGAAAACCTAGAACCAAATGGTTTCACTGGAGAAACCTATGAAACATTTAAATAAGAATTCACACCAATCCTTCTCAAGCTCTTCCAAAAAAACTGAAGAGAACACTTCTATACACATTTTATAAGGCCAGCATTACTCTGATACCAAATCCAGAAAAACACACTACAAGAAAACTACAGGCCATTATCTCTGAATAATATAGCAAAAAAAAAAAAAACCTGAATATTTCTATTAAAAAGTGGGCAAAAGACTTGAATAAACATTTCCCCAAAGAATAAATTCAAATGTCCAACAGGTATTTGAAATGATGTTCAACATGATTAATCATCAGGGAAATGTAAATCAAAACCACAATGAGTTACCACCTCAAACCTGTTAGGATGACCATTATAAACCAAACCAAACCAAACCCAGAAGTAACAAGTCTTGGTAAAAATGTAGAAAAATTGGAATGCTTATGCATTGTTGGTAGGAATATAAAATCGTGCAGCCACAGGGCACATCAGGTAACCTACCTAGAAGAGTTTGCTTCAGAGTGCAGCAATATTAGCCATAAACTAACCATTACTTTAATTCCAGCTAACAAATCTAAAAAGCAAGACCCGAAAAGATCCGCCTATGTTCAAGGAACTTAACTGCATAACAGAAAAAAGTTCAAGAATATTTGTAGGAATAAGAAAATATACAGCAGCTAACATGGCAAAATTCACAAAGCCTGGCATCCAAGTAAACATTGCCAGGCGTGCAATGAAACAAGAAAACACAACCCTGATATGAGGAGAATAAACAATTAATTGAAACTGACACCGATGACAGAATTAGCAGGTGGAGGCACTGAGGCAGGTGCTATCACTGTAGTACACACGGTGAAGAAGTGATAACGGAGGCAACATGTGAATTAGAGACACGAAAATACTTAAAAGATCCAAAAGGAACTTTCAGATGTGAAAATTACAATGACTTAAATGAGAAATACACTGGACATGATTAACAACAGGTTAGATACTGCAGAAAAACAACCAGTGAACTCTGGAAGACACAGCTATCATAACTATCCAAAATTAAATAAAGAACAAAATAAACATAAGCTCCATAAACCACAGATCAATTTCAAGCAGCCCAATATGCATGTAATGAGAGTTCCTAAATGGATATGCGGTGGGGAGGCAGAAAAATATTTGAAGAAATAATGGCCAAAATTTTTCCCAATTAGATGAAAATTGCAAACCTAAAGATCTAAGAATTTCAATGAATCCTAAATACAAGAAATATTTTAAAAGCTATAGTAAGGCACATTATATAAACAAATTGCTCAAAATCAGTGGTAAAGAGAACATCTTATCTCTAGCTGATAACAGCTAGAGATGTAACATTATTTACGGATGAAAGCATAGGGATGTCAACAGATTTCATAAGAAAAAAATGCAAGCAACAAGACAAGTCAAGCAGCATCTTTTAAATTCTTAAAGAAAATTGCTGCCAACCTGCAGTTCTGCACCCAGGAGACATACCTTTGAAAAATGAAGGCAAAAGAAAGACTCCATGACCAGGTGATTTGCACTAACAGAAATGTTGAAGGAGGTCTTTCAGATAGCAGGAATAGAGTGTGGCTCTACTTGCTCTACACAAGTAAAAGGCAGTGAAAATGGTAACGACGAGGTAAACAGATAAGGTTTCAAATACTTTTAAAAGACAATTTATTGTTTAAATAAAATAAAAATTTACTGAGACTTCTATATCACATCTAAGTAAAATGTATCACAATAACATTAAATAAATATTAAAAGGCACTTTATCAAAATATATGGGATGCTGATAAGGCAGTACTTTGAGGGAGGTTTATAGCACTAAACACCTGTGTTTAAAAAAAAACAAGAAAGGTCTCAAGTCAATGATCTTGCTGTATACTAACAAAACAAAACAAACAAACAAAGAAAAAATCAACACCTAGAAAAAAAGGAGAGCAAAACCCAAAGGAAGCCCACGAAGTGAAGTAATAAAGATAGAGTAGAAATCAATGGACTAGAAAACAAAAAACAGTAGAGCAAATCAATGAAAACAAAGCTGATTCCTTGAGAAAATTAATAAAATTGATAACCAGACTGATGAGAGAGAAAAGAAAATAGAACACAAACATCTAGTAGCAGGAATGAAAGAGGACTGACCACTACAGATACTACAGAAAAGAAATTATGCCATTGTCAATACATTTGACATCATGAACAAAATTGAAAAATTCCTTGAAAGATACAACCGAAGTTCACTCAAGAGGAAACAGGTAACCCAAATAGCTTTATGTCTTATTAATGAAATGGAACCTGTAAATAAAAACACTACCACAAAGAAAGTCCTAGATGGGTTCACTGGTAAATTCTACCAAACATTTAGGGAAGAAATCTTAATGATTCTACACAAATTCTTCAGAAGACTGGAAAGGAGAGAACACTTTGTAACGCATTTCATGAGGCCCGCATTACCATGATACCAAAGATGCTAAAGATGTCACAGGAAAACTATGAACCAATTATTGTCATGAACTTAGGTGTAAAAATTATAAACCAAATTTTAGAAAGCTGTATCCAGCAATAAATAACAATAATACAGCATGACCAAGGTGAGGTCTATTCAAGGAATGTAAAGATGCTGTAACATCTGAAAATCGACCAATATAATGCAGCGCATTAACAAACCGGAAAAGAGAAACCATATGATTATACCATATCTCCAAAATTCATTTCTGAAAAACTCAGCAAATTATGAACAGAAGGGAACCTCTTCAAACTGATAAAGGGCTTCTCTGAAAGATCCTATGGCAAACACCGTTACATAAGGATGAAAGACTATATAATTAAACAAAATTTACATTTCAAAATGAGACAATTAAAATATGACATTTAAAAATACTAAAATGGTGAAAGAATGACACAAATCAAAATCAGAAAAACCGAGAAATGAGCTGAGAGAACTCAAAGAATTTGAAATGAAACAAAAATAATTTCAGACATAAAAATTAAACTGGAAGGAATATGAAGAAATGCACATGGTAATGCCCTAAGAGCTATAAAAGGCGAAGAGAAGAACCTTTTAGAAATAAAAAAGAATAAGATAAAAAGTATTCAAGAGAAAGTGATACATTTATAACGTAAGTGAAGCAGATCCAATCTGCATTTAATAAGCATGAAGAAGAAAATCAAAGCGTGGAAACTAAATACTGAAAATTATGCTACAATGTAATACTAAGAATTTTAACTTAAAAAATGTTTCAGGCCCAGTGCGGTGGCTCACGCCTATAATGCCAGTACTTTGGGAGGCCAAGGTGGGCAGATTACCTGGGGTCAGGACTTTGAGAGCAACCTGACCAACATGGAGACACCCCGTCTCTACTAAAAACACGAAATTTAGCCAGCTGCAGTAGTGCATGCCTGTAATTCCAGCTCTTCATGAGACCAAGGCAGGAGAGTCTCTTGAACCCAGAAGGCGGAGGTTGCGGTGAGCCAAGATGCCCATTGCACTCCAGCCTGGGCAACAAGAGTGAAACTCCATCTCCAAAAGAAAAAAACAAGTTTGCAGGAAGATGTGCATATGTTATATGCAAACACACACACACACACACACTCCATTTTATATAAGAAACTTGAACATCGGCAGATTTTCGTATCCACAAAGTGAGGGGTGTCCTGGAACCAGTTCCTTCAGACACTGAGGCAAGACTGTACTTATTTAGCCAGCACTAAGTCAGCACACAAACATTTGCTTTATGCTCTTTTTATCTGTATTCCATTTCAAAATAAAAAAGTTTTCATTAAAAGAGGTAGATGAGCACACTATTAGGAGTCCTCCACTCTAATGCTGAAACCGTTTGGCAAAATGTTGGAAAGAAAGAGCACGCATTTTGGGAGAGAAAGAGGAAGGATTAATCACTCTGAGGGAAAAAGGGCATGGAAAGCAAAAAATATTAAAACATAAGGGCAATCCCAAAAGACGAAATCACCAGACCATACACAGAAAAGTGCTGTATTTTGGCATTACTGCCGTTGGTATCATTTCTGATCAGTGTGGAGACGGGAGGTAGAGGTGAATATTCGGGGTTCTGGCTTATGGATATTAGAAGTGTGACTACAATGTAATAGAACTGATTTATTAAAACACCCTTCTAAACACATATCCAAATGAGAGTGATTCCATCTAGTTCCTGTGAGGAGACTGCACCCTTATTCTAATTATGTTGTCATTGCTTAAAGTAGTTTGAAACTACACTTTCTAAACTGCCTTCAGAAATAATTTAGTTATGGATGCAAAATATGGTCTCGTGAGTTTACTGTCATACCATCGTTTGATCGAGACCTGTGTTGCCCGGCCCAATCACACAAAATATTTACAGAATTTTGGTTATTTTCAAAAATCAAATCCACTCTTGAAAGGCAAAGATTTGCCACCACTGAAGACATTCTAGAAAATGTGCCGTAGTCTGCGATGGAAACTCAGAGGAGTACCAAAAATGTTTTGGGAAACGGTAGTGTCACTGCAACGGGTATGTAACCTCCTCAAGTGACTTAGGAGAAAAGAAGTCATTTTATCATAAAACGGGATATGCTTAAAGTAAGTCTCCTTATTTTATTGTAATTTTTAAGTATTTACTTGGGCACTGTCTTAAAAAACCCTTTATAATATACTATAATTTTTTCAAGGATAAGATAGATAAAAAGCTTTGCTTGGGAAGAACTTTGTCATGTTGAATGATAATCAGGAAAGGGTCTATTTATTCTTATACCTCTTTTAGACAGGAAAACATGCCGTTTGGCGGGTTACCCAACTTTATGAACTAAACACTTACCCACGTCATCAACAAAGATGAAGAATAATAAGAAGATAAGTACATTGCATTTCCAAACATCAAAATGAAACTAAGGATAACTGAAATCTGAAAAAAAAACAAAGAAAAAAACACAGTGTATGGTTACTACACATATAGGCATAATGCATACTTTCCAGGTATACAGCCATTTCTAAGGCAAATTTATTTGCATAAAGATGAATGACTCTTGGCCTAATGATAATAGAATTTCAAGCCACTGGTAGATTCTAAGTATTAAAATTCAAGACTATAAACTCTATCTGGCAGAATTTAACTTTTTCTCCATCTGCTACTTGGAACAATGAAAAATAAGTCTGATTCTACTGTTTCAACAATGAAATAATATCACAAGAAAGACAGTTATAAATACTAGTTTTATTAATCTTATTTTTATTAGACTTCAGGACTTCTATTTTTTATGAAGCTTTACTAACTTCTTATGTTATGAAGGAAGCTATGTTTGGGACCTAAGTCAAAAACAAAATTGTAAGAACATAAAATTTCAGTTAGAGTGTCATATTCTCGCAAAATGCTAAAAATCTCATGTGTGAGAAAGTAAAGGCAGTTTTAAAAGCAGTAACAAGAATAACAAATAAAACATAAAAATAAAAGCTTTAGAGGGTAAAACAGGTCTACAGTCTAGTTGAAAGCATAGTCTGTGATAATATGACATCTATAATATACATTTCCAGTTTTCCTGCTGGATATCACCAATACCATACGTATTAAATATTACCAAAGAGGAGGTATCCTATAAAATAGAATCACTGAGATTTTATAAACTCTGAGAACCTATTTTAATATTTGACTTATAGATATTAAAAATGTTACCATGTTCACATAAATGATCTTCTGAAATTTGCTTGGCTCAATGTATCCCACAATATACATGGGAAATAATGATGCTATCTGAAATAACAGAAAAAAGCAAAAGTGGAAAAAAAGCGAAAACTAATACTTGACTATTCACAGACAAAGTAAATACAGGAGGAGGGCTACAGTTCTAATAATGGCAAGCAAAGTAATTTGAACCAACCTTCCCACTAAGAACTAGAATGGCTAGGAAAAATATAAACATAAAAATTAAAATATTTTAAGCACAGGTATAAAAGACACATATTGTTAACAAAGTAAATGAGGCATTTAAAAGATAGATGGCAATCTCTACTGATGGGCATGGTATTTTGGGCCACGTTTCTTCCAGAGGCATCTGCCAATTTCCACAGAGGCAGCTGCCTGCCAGCTGAGAGGCAGTTAGGGGACCAACAAGCTGAGCAGGCATGTCAGCAGATTCGGCAGTCAGGGTACACTGAGAAGGTGCTTCACTTTGGAGCTTCAAAATATCACACTATCATAGTGAACCAGAAATCAAGCAGCCCTCAGAAAGACTGAAACCCAACTATGGATCATCTCAATCTGATTGCATGAAGGTGGTTCAAGATTTATGAGAGCTTTTTACTTGCCTTTCCAATTTCTCATGTATAATGTCCAGCACCAAATCAAAAATAACCCACAATAGATGGAGATAAGACACTATCACTAACACAATAGAAATAGATCCACAAAAGATTTAGATCAGGAATCAGCACATTTGTTATATAAAAGGCCAGATAATAAATATGTTATGCTTTGTTGGTTACATATGGTCTATTCTATATTCTTTTTCTATTTTTGTTCTATAGCTCTTTGATATATAAAAACTATTGATAGCTTGGAGATCACTCAAACTCTTGTCTGGCATCGTCAGATATGTCTTTATACTTCAAAAGTTCAAGGACAAAACTGATAAGATTAAAAATTCCAGGAGAGCATAGAAGTCATAAAAAATAAATTGGGCCAGGCATAGTGGCTCATGACTATAATCCCAGCATTTTGGGAGGCCAAGATTGGAGGACTGCCTGAGCCCAGGAGTTCAAGACCAGCCTGGACAAGATAATGAGACCCAATCTCTACAAAAAATTAAAAAATTAGCCAGGTATGATGGCACAATGAACTAATTTTAACCTTAATTTATGAAAAACACAATTAAGAATAAAATCTTAAAGTACTTCCAGAAAAACAACATTGAATTATCCCTCTGTAAGCATGAAATGCACATGTACATACAAAATGATATACATTAGTAAAGAAAAATAAAATCCTAGTATATATCCAGAGCATGGCTAGAAAATCACTATAGCATTATCAAACTTACCCAAAGAGCTTCTTAAATAGTTTAATCAGTACTACTGGATTAATGAACTTGCTTGCAATGAAGTGATCCTCATTAAAAATCTATTCTACTGTGTTGGCCTGTGCAAACAGTGAAAACTATAACCTGAAAGGGGCCAACAATTATGAAGTAAGGCAGAGGGAAAACTTTAAACATGCGGTACCAATTAAGCTGGGGTCATAATTTTGTTTCATTCTTTGTAGGCTTTTGGCAGCATGAGCCTTCTTGGTAGAATTTCTCACTTCCAATATAGAATATTATTAATATTATCAGTGTTATAGGAAAGTGCTCTGATGGAAAATCTTAGGATCATGAAATTTCATCAAAATTCTCTATTTACTCCCAAATTCAGTTTCTTGGTACTAGTTATGCAATTGTTTTGGAAACAGGACATGGGCTCAGCTCACTTAAGCAACGATGAGCTTTATGATTAAAGCTCACAGAAACTTTGCCCGGTAAATTTCTGCTCTACAGACAAAACGGCCAACATTTAGCTGGATTAGAAGCAGAATGTCCCGCTGTGAAGAATAGGCTTGGCCCTTAGCATGCCATGTAGCTTGGAGCCCAGAATGATTCCTAGGGCAAAAGGAAAACCTACAGTTGAGATATTAACTCAAACATCAAAAAGAGCATTTGTGAATAAAAATAATAGAAAAAAGTTTTTCCCATGTCGAGCCTTAAAATCTGTCAAACTAACCAATCCACTAAAAGAATGTAGAATTATATTATTTCATAAAAATTATATATTTATGTAAACTTTATTCCCTATTGTAAAAATCTTTTATGGCATAAATGTAATCATATTTAAAATTTTCTATGGAAACAACAAAGTACATCTTGCATTCAACTTAATATACCAAAGGAATATAACTTATTCTATTACAAACATACATGTACCCATTTGTTCACTGCAGCACTATTCGCAATAGCAAAGACAGGGACTCAACCCAAATGCCCATCAGTGATAGACTGGATAGAGAAAATGTGTACATGTATCCCATGAAATACCATGCAGCCATAGAAAGAAACAGGATCAGGTCCTTTGCAGGGACATGGATGGAGCTGGAGGCCATTATCCTCAGCAACGGGAACAGAAAACCAAACACCACATGTTCTCACTTATAAGTGGGAGCTGAACAATGAGAACACATGGATACAGGGAAGGAACATCACACACCAGGGCCTATCAGGGGATGGGGTTGGAGGGAGGGAGAACATTTGGAAAAATAGGTAATGGATGCTGGGCTTAATACCTAGGTGATAGATAGGTGCAAAAACCACCATGACACACATGTACCTAGGGAACAAACCTGCATATCCTGCACATGTACCCCAGGACTTAAAATAAAAATTAATTTAAACAATCATCTTACCTGTATAAAAAGTATAAACTGAGCAAATTGCCAGGGAAGCATAAAAGCAACATTGGAAAGACAGAGTGCAATGAAGGGCCTTCTATCATTTCCCGAGGTCCTTAATAGAGAGAATCGACACCAGTAAGTCTCACCCTACAAATAGGCTGTCCCTGAAAAGAAAGACTGATCGCAAAATGATAAAATCTAAATTATTGCATTACCTTTACTTAATACAACAAAATAGAGTAACTTTTTAAAGTCTACTAAAAAGAACTTGAAATGCTTGGACTATAAAACTGCGTTGCATGAAGCAATCAAAATTTGAGTTTGAAAAATAACATTGTAATTTACCATTAAATATTTTAAATATGAAAGCTCATTTTCCTCTACATACGCATGGCATTAGAAATTCAATACTCCAGCAAGAAGGTGAGAAAATGGGACCCAGCCCTGCCCCTGCAGTCCTCCAGATGCTTCTCCGGCATGAGTCAACTTTCACACACCACCACTTACCTATTTCAAAACATTGAAGACAAATACAGGTGCTGACAAAGTAATATCTTAACAACAATGGGAAAAATTTAAGGAAAAGGAATCTCAAAAAATTAAAAAATCATTCTAGAATTCAGTTGAAGCACATGGAAGTTTAAATTGTCCATTTTGCATGACTGAGATGTACTGGGAACCAATACATTTTACCACAGAGTAACTACAGTAACTTAGATATTAAAAAAAACACACACACAAACATTTCACACAAATAATAAAACCGTAACTGTTCCTTTTATAAATGCTGCATTGGATTTTGATGAATCTTTGTACAATTGTATATAAATTTTCAAAAGCAAAATTCTAAATGATCGTATTGTATAGTAATGTTATCACAAAATACTCATTATGTACTTTGTAATCTTCTATTTTTCAAACAAAAAATTATTTTTGACTAAGATATAGAGTATAGCACATGGCCTCAATGACAGAAACCTAAATGCTCTCATTAAGACATTTTATTCCATAAAACCTCTTACTGACCAGACTGATATCACCTCAAAAAAAAAATAAAGAAAAATAACCCACCTTCCTAGGAATTAAACTGGGAATGAATAGCAAGGGGTGATGGAGAATAGGCAGCTTCCTTCACCTAATCTTTGAGAGAAAGCAAAGTGTGGAGCAATGACATAGAAATCTGAATAAGGAGCAGGTTCCTAAATCCAAATGCAACCGTAGAATATACTTGTCAGGCTGGCAACAAATCAGAAGTTAGTTACCCTGCTGCATTCTCAAGGTCTGCGCCACTCCAGTACACCGCCACTGACCACTCTCTTCAGTTAGCTTTACCTGAGTGCCACAAATATTTGCATGGCCGCGTTCTGTGATTAAAGAGATAAATATGGCACGGTCCCTGTTTCCACTGGTACTTTTAAATGCATGCAATTGGCTGGGCATGGTGGCTCACTCCTGTAATCCCAGCACATTGGGAGGCGGAGGCGGGTGGATCACTTGAAGTCAGGAGTTCAAGACCAACCTGGCCAATGTGGCAAAACCCTGTCTCTATTAAAATACAAAAATTGGCTGGAGGTGGTGGCATGTGCCTATAATCCCAACTACTTGGGAGGCTGAGGCAGGAGAATCACTTGAACCTGGGAAGCAGAGGTTGCAGTGAGCCAGGATCACACCACTGCACTCCAGCCTGGGCAACAGAGTGAGATTCTGACTCAAAAGTAATAATAATAATAATAAAATAAATAGACTGAGTCCAGCCTGGGCAATATAGCAAGACCCCATTTATAAAATAAATAAGTGAATTATAAATAAAATTATTATTGGGAGGCTGAGTGTAGTGGCTTATGCCTGTAATACCAGCCATTTGGGAGGCCAAGGCAGGCAGATCACCTGATGTCGAGAGTTCGAGACCAGACTGACCACCATGGAGAAACCCTGTCTCTACTAAAAATAGAAAATTAGCCGGGTGTGGTGGCACATGCCTGTAATCCCAGCTATTCAGGAGGCTGAGGCAGGAGAATCGCTTGAAACAGGGAGGCGGATGTTGCCGTGAGCTGAGATCGTGCCATTACACTCCAGCCTGGGCAACACAGCAAGACTTCATCACTAAATAAAAAAATACATACCTACATGCATGCATACAATTGTATATTTATACATAGACATTTGTGTATGTGTGGATGATTACACTTGCTGTTTGAAAAAGCAAAGAAGATAAACAAAAGATTTTTATATGAGGCAGAATCTGCCAGGGACTAGTAGGTGAAGAACGGAGTCCGCTGGGAGTTTGGAGAAGATAGTGATCATTAATACATTCAGTGAGAGGTCTCATTAGTATTCTATTAAACTTATTTCTCTCATAAGGTTATTTATACTATTCTACCACTTAAAGGTTTGTTTGTTCACTTCTCAGACCTCCTAAATATCTAAAATGCTTATAAATAAAATCCCTACAAAAAAGTGTGTCCAAAAAACAAGTTTGAGATGAAACTTGTTGACCTGTTAGAAACATTGGTTGTTCAGAAATGCCTCATAAATATGTGAATATATGTACTTCATGTGCATCTAACTCCACATTTCCCAAATTCCTGTGCACACAGAATACTTTTTTCATGGCACATTCATCAAAACCACAGGTTGGAAAACAATGTCAGAGTACCTCAACTTTGAGAACGTAATTGTGTCTCAAAAACTTTTGAATCTTGGCAACCGTATATGAACACATACCTTTTGGTTTATTAAAACATAATGTAGTTATCTAAAACCTGTTGCCTACACTTTTAAACGGAGAGCAATTTTTACATAGCAATTTTGAATTATTTTCTTAATTTTATACTCAATTTACTCTTAAAATAACTTTAAAATGCTCTAAATTTGTTACAATGTCATAAGTTGAAGTATATATGTAATAATATATATTTTATATAGTATATATATGTATATATACATACACGCGCGCACACACACACACATATATATATAATTTTTATTTTTTGAGAGGGAGTCTCTCACTCTGTCACCCAGACTGGAATGCAGTGACACAATCTTGGCTCACTGTGACCTCCGCCTCCTGGGTTCAAGTGATTCTCCTGCCTCAGCCTCCTGAGTAGCTGGGATTACAGGTGTACACCACCATGCAGGACTAATTTTTGCATTTTAGTAGAGACGGGGTTTCACCATGCTGGCCAGGCTGGTCTCGAACTCCTGACCTCAAGTGGTCTGCCAACCTCGGCCTCCCAAAGTGCTAAAGTATATTTTAAGAAACGTAACTTATAGTTTATTTGCCTTTGTTTTATAAATCAAAGTTACCTGAGAATCAAAGTTAAAATATACATCTGCAGTACAAGGAACGGATAGGAAAAACTTTCACGGAGGGGTGGCGTCCACATCACACGGGTGGCCTGAAATCAACAAAATGCCCATTTCATATCATGCTTACTACAACGAACATATTTAAAAACCAGGGTGAGTTTGTCTTAGTAGTTTTAATACTAGGGTCACTAGATCCCGTTTCCGAGTGTCTGGCATAGCTTCTCAGGTTTTGAAGCTCTCTTAATGCATGAGGCCATTAAGTAGAGAGCAATTAACTACCATGTACAGAAACCAGCAACAGATGGATCAGACATATGTCTTAGAAATAATTTTTATTTTTAGACAAAATTCCCATGAGACATATGGGAATTCTGACGGAAAAATTTTCCATCAAAAATTCTAAAATTCTAGAAAGAACGTAAACTCATTACTTCGTGAGAGTCTTAAAAGTTATTGCTCCTCTTCCAAGAAACCAAAATTGTAAATTTTGGAAAAGGAGTTATGATACATATAAGAAAGTCAACTTATCCAAACAGTTGTCTGGGACACTCAGAGATAAAGCTTTGTCTTTCTGTCAACACATTGTTGAATGACAATGCATTTGTTTGCTTTAAAATAATATATATAAGGCTTTTATGTATAATTATTATGATTCATCTAACTGATTTTTTAAAAATTAACCCAACAGCAATGCATAAAAGTGCTTCTACCCTGGTCGGGCGTGGTGGCCCACGCCTGTAAGCCCCAGCACTTTGAGAGGCCTAGGTAGGTGGATCACGAGGTCAGGAGTTCAAGACCAGCCTGTCCAACATGGTGAAACCCCATCTCTACTAAAAACACAAAAACTTAGCCAGGCATGGTGGCACATGCCTGTAATCCCAACTACTCAGGAGGCTGAGGCAGGAGAATTGCTTGAATCCCAAAGGCGGAGGTTGCGGTTAGCTGAGATCGCATCAATGTACTCCAGCCTGGGTGACCGAGCAAACAAGCAAGCAGGCAAACAAACAATTTCTACCCTATGCAAACTGTGTCATAACATGTTAAATATTTTGCTCCCAAGAGCTAGTAGAGTGTCACTCTTTTTCTTTTCTTTTTTTTTTTTTTTGAGATGGAGTTTCGCTCTTGTTACCCAGGCTGGGGTGCAATGGTGCGATCTCAGCTCACCACAACCTCCACCTCCTGGGTTCAGGCAATTCTCCTGCCTCAGCCTCCTGAGTAGCTGGGATTACAGGCACGCGCCACCATGCCCAGCTAATTTTTTGTATTTTTAGTAGAGACGGGGTTTCACCATGTTGACCAGGATGGTCTCGATCTCTCGACCTTACGATCCACCCGTCTCGGCCTCCCAAAGCGCTGGGATTACAGTGTCACTCTTTTTCATTGCCATATCCTCAGGATCTAACAGAGCATGAACATAGTATGTACTCAATGTTTTGTTGAATGAATCCACCGTATTTGAAATAAGCTTCTATGAGTTCTTTTTTAGGTGGACTATGTTTCCTTGGGCTGAGTTAGTAAGTTAATGTCTATTTTGAATTCAGCATTTTGCATTACTGAACAGACAGCATGACGTAACAGAAAGAAGTGAGGGAGCAGAAGGCAGTGTCTTAACCGGGTGCCTGCTGTCAGGCCTGAGGCCTCTTCCATCGCTGTTTCGGGGAGTGCAATATGTACGTAGTTTCAGTTAGGCAAATGAATAAGTTGTAGAGATCTACTATACAACATTGTGTTAATACTGTATTGTACACTTAAAAATCTGATGAGGGCAGTTCTCATGTTAATTATTCTTACCACAAAAAAAAAGTTGAATATATATGTTTTTATAAAATATAAGCATAATTTTATAAATGTGTGTGTGTGACAGGGAGAGGTTTTGGAGGCAGACAGATACAGAATAGGAAATCCAGCTTCATCGTGTAATGAATAAGTAACTTAACTTTCTTTAAATTTAAATTTCATAACTTGTATGGTGAGGCTCCCATCACCCCCCAAAAAAGTTTAGTAGGAATAACTCGGATAATGTGCATGATGGTGATTCAACTCAACAGGTACTGTATTTCCCTTTCTCTCCAGAATAATGCATATGTATATTTTACTGAGAATAAGGCAAGAGATTTCATGTTTGAAATTCTAGCTATTTAAACATTTCAATCAACATGATTAAAATATCAATTTATAACACAAGGGTCTTTAAAATGCTGTGAAGTCATAAGTGGTATACAATTAAATACTGTTTTAATGAAAATATTTTCTTGTTCCTCTACAGCTCCTTCTATTTCTTAAAAATTGCTTTCTAAAAAACAAACCTCTTCATGGTTGAAAAATAAGCACAGTACTGTAATAAAACCTCCTAGTTGAGTCCCACTGTAAAAAAAAAAAAAGAGTATATAATCAAAATTCACATAAAATATAGTGAGTTTTTCACAGTTATCTCAGAATTTAAAAATTAGTTTTCCACATTTAAAACATAATAGTAATAAACCATACCCATGTAGTTTATATTTAAATCCTGAATTTCAATTCTAAAAAGTGTACATAGTGTACATATAATCTCAATTTTATAATTTATTATAGCTAAAATACTTTTTTAATAAAATACATAAGGTGTGAACATAAAATAATTTTTAAGAAACAAGCTAGCACTTTAGAGTCTTAGAATACTCTGAATAAAGGCAAATTTTTATCTTTTGAAATTGGATTCAAGGGACTGAGAAATGAAGACAAGATTCTAACAGTTTCATTTAGCAGTAACTTAGAACTGTCTAAACTACTGCAAATATTCTTTACTTGAATTCCAGAGAAGCAATAACGCAGAATACAAAAATTAGATGAAAGATAAAAACCATTTCTTTTTGTTTTTGGTTTTTTGAAACAGAATCTCACTCTGCCACCCAGGCTGGAGTGTAGTGGCAAGATCTCGGCTCACTGCAACCTCCGCCTCCAGGGTGGAAGCCAATTCTTCTGCCTCAGCCTCTGTAGTAGCTGGGATTACAGGAACATGCCGCTACACCCAGCTGATTTTTTTATTTTTAGTAGAGACAAGGTTGCACCATTTTGGCCAGGCTTGTCTTGAACTATTGCCCCCAAGAGATCCGGCCGCCTCGGCCTCCCAGAGTTCTGGGATTACAGGCATGAGCCACTGGGCCCAGCCAAAAACCATTTCTTAAATTGCCTTTTTGTGATCATGTCTGTGTGTGGGAATGCAGATGCTCACACACACACGTCTGTGTAGTGTTTCCAGGCTGGACCTTATCGTCCCTCCGTACACCACTTCCCTAGTCTAGCACATTCTAAGCACTGTGAGGACAGGGACAGGTTCTGAGTATGCCTTGTTCATTACTGTATCCCCAGCATCTAACTTGGAAGATTAATAAATATTGGCTGAATGAATGAAGAAAGGAAGGAATGCATTAAAAAACAGCAGAGGAAAGCTAATGGGAAATGATTTACCATTTAATAAAGTTTCACACAGATAATCCAGAGGATGAACTTCAAAGAGGAAGAAATTGGAAGAAAGAAGGTATGAGCAGCAAGGACCAACTGTACACAGAGGAACGGGAGACATATGGATAAATCAAAAAAAGATTTGACAGCAGAAATAATCATCGTGGCAGCTGCAAAGGGTAACGGGACTAACTGAGAAGCATTCCAAGATTCCCTGTGTTAATTAGAAGAAAGGGAAAAATATCAATGTATTTTAGACTTGATCAAATTATATCTGTATGTTAACATTTTATGGTTAGCCACCAAAAGAACAGAAGTAGAACACCTGCCTTCCCAGTTAGTGCCAGTGGGAAGGGTAGCCATTGTAACAAATACAAAAGTTTTCCCCAAATTCCTATTTCTTTTGTTCCTCTTAATGCCAGATTCCAATCTCACAGTTTTGATGACACATTTATAGTCCACATTGGTTGAATCTGTATATCCTTCTTAAAGACTAGAGCCTAACAGTGCATTTTATGTTCCAGGACTATATAACCAATTGAGAGAGACTAGCACCTCTTAGGTAGCCCTCCCAATGAAAAATACTGATTTTAAAATGTTTTAGTCATTGTTATGTAACATTTTCCATACTAAAAAATAAAAAGGGTAAGAAATACACACTATTTTTAGAAAACAGAACTTTTTTTAAAAAAACAGAACATTTTTAAACCTGCCCAATCTAAAGCAATCCTTTTCCCTCAAAATAGTTTAATGAGCTTATATATTTCTATATGACATATAGAAAAGTGCATTTCCACTGCGTAATTTCACCTGTAGAATATACAATCAGAAATAAGCTACTACTACTGCCAACCAAAGATCTCTTCCAACGTTTGATCAATTTTGCACATGAAACTAGGAGGTATTCCATTAAAGCCTGTTAGGAAATCTTAGTTTTAAAAAAAATCCTTACAGGATAAAAGGGATCCCTTAAAGGTAGAATTTTAGATAGCTCCTGTTTCTGAATAGTGGTTAAGCTTCCGAAAAATCAAATAAATCCACAAACTTTCCTGATATGAGTCTAATCTCATTAATTTTCCTTTTTATTTAATCAACAAATATCAGCCAGTCAGCGTGAGTCCACTGAAAGGTCTGTTAACTCAGTACAGCCTTACCTCAGGTACGCTCCATACATGAAGAACAATCCCATCATGAGTCCATTTAAAATAAAGATCACACCAACATAAAAGCAAGCAGGCTCTCCCAATCCTTTGAAAAGATACAGATAATTCAGTGTCGCATGAATACGGGACTGTAAAGCCATTAGGCCTAATTATCTCAGTGCTTTGCAATCAAGAGCTCATGGATTTGCTGAAAGGATTTGCTTTCTAGATTGCTGCTGTGTTTAATTCTTCACCCTTATAAGAGTTTCTATGTATATTTATGTAGACACAGATATGTGTGTGTATGTGTGTGTGTGTGTGTGTATGTGTGTGTGCATATTTCAATAACTGTTGAAATTAATTTCAACCGATCACCTGAGATCGGTCTTACTGCTTCTTCAAACAGAACTGCAGTACTGTTATCAACATAGACAGGCTAGCAGATCTAAGTCCCTGCCACATGTGATACGCAGTTTTCACACACATATACATACACATATACACACGTCTGTATACACACACACATATATACATACATACAGATATGTAAGCTCACCCTTAATGAGGCATTATATAGTTATACTTATTTCTATAATGGTGTTTGTACTTTCCTCTAATGAATTACTATGATACTGTAATGATCTGTTGGGGCTTCGCATTTGTTTAGGCGATGCTGCTGCAGCTCAGTGTCTGGAACTGTCTGCAGAAACACTTAATGGACACAAAAGAAAAGCCACTGCGTCATTTTGACCTTTTGCTGGGCTCTAGGAAGAGTTCAGCTGTGGCTTTGACTTCGGGGTACAGCTTTAGTCTCTACTTCACAATCACCCCACATAATTCTCAGAACAATTTATGAGATTATATAAGAACACTTTTCTTATGGTTGAGAAAACAGAACATGGAATATTCAACTTGTCAAAGGTTGTTTCACTTTAACCGGCTGGAGCCAAGGCCTTCTGATTCTTTCTGCCTCTCTCATCACTCCTTTCAGTCAGTTCCAGTAGCTTCTCTCGTTTTATGTGCCTCTCTTTAATACTGGACCACCTTAGACTTTACCGTATGCCCTCTTCATTTCTCCATCCTCACATTCTCCATAAAGAAATTCTTCCACTCCATGGCTCCAATGATCTATATACAGACGACTCCAGGTCCACATTTAGTCCAGAACTTTTTCCTTATTCTTACATACCCAGACAGCCACTTGATGTCCCCACTCAGGTCTCTCAAGTACCTCGAATTAATGCATACACAGTGAGACATAAGAATGCAAACCTGCTGCTGTTCAAACGTGTCCTACCATTCAAAGGAGCTCAGTTACTTAAGCGAGAAACCAAACTGTGTTTCATATGATTGTTCACTCAACTTCCCCTCTCTCACCAAACAGTTACCAAAGTTTGTCCATTCTGCTTCCAAAATCTCTCTCGAACCCAGGCACTTCCATGTTATCCTTCCAGCTCAGAGCACAACAGTCTCCCACCCGGCCTCCCTGAACCTGCTCTTGTCCCTTTACGTATATTCTTCCCATACCATTGACTAAATACTTTTTTAGTGCAAATCTGTTAAAGTTCTTCAATGGCTAAAGCAGAACTCCTTCACCAGTACACGCCTTTCGTGATCTGACCTGTGCTTAGATTTCCAGCACCGTTTCACATCATTTTTCCTCTTCGTTGCTCCCAGGGATTCTAGCCTTCTTTTGGCTCCCTCCTGCCTCAGGATACTTAAATATGCTATTCCCTATTCTTAAAATACTTCTGCTCTCTCACTCCTAATGTCGGCAACACTAACCCATCACCTCTTGGGAATGTAACTAATACCATATTTAGCTGATCACTTTCACCCCTCAGACAGGGTCACATCTTCTAGCTGACTGAATCATTACAAATTCTCTCATTGGCCAAATCATGAGCAAACTCCCATTCACAATTGCTTCAAACAAAATAAAATACTAGGAATATAACTAACAAAGGATGTAAAGGACCTCTTCAAGGAGAACTACAAACCACTGCTCAAGGAAATAAGAGAGGACACAAACGGATGGAGAAACATTCCATGCTCATGGTTAGGAAGAATTAATATCGTGAAAATGGCCATACTGCCCAAAGTAATTTACAAATTCACTGATATCCCCATCAAGCTACCAATGACCTTCTTCACAGAACTAGAAAAAAACACCTTAAACTTCATATGGAACCAAAAGAGAGCTGGCATAGCCAAGTCAATCCTAAGCAAAAAGAACAATGCCAGAGGCATCACGCTGCCTGTAATCAAAACAGCATGGTACTGGTACCAAAACAGAGATATAGACCAATGGAACAGAACAGAGGCCTCAGAGACAATGCCACACATCTGCAACCATCTGATTTTTGACAAACCTGACAAAAACAAGCAATGGGGAAAGGATTCCCTGTTTAGTAAATGGTGTTGGGAAAACTGGTTAGCAGTGTACAGAAAGAAGAAACTGGACCCCTTCCTGACACCTTACACTAAAATTAACTCCAGATGGATTAAAGACTTAAACATAAGACCTAACACCATAGAAACCCTAGAAGGAAACCTAGGCGAAACCATTCAGGACATAGGCATAGGCAAGGACTTCATGACCAACACACCAAAAGCATTGGCAACAAAAGCGAAAATAGACAAATGGGACCTAATCAAACTCCACAGCTTCTGCACGGCAAAAGAAACAGTCATTAGAGTGAATTAGCAACCAACAGAATGGGGAAAATATTTGCAATCTACCCATCTGACAAAGGGCTAATATCCAGAATCTAATCTCCAAAGGGCTAAAACAGATTTACAAGAAAAAAAACTAACAAACCCATCCAAAAGTGGGAGAAGGATATGAACAGATACTTTTCAAAAGAAGACATATATGAGGCAAACAAACATGAAAAAATTCTCATCATCACTGATTATTAGAGAAATGCACATCAAAACCACATTGAGATACCACCTCACACCAGTTAGAATGGCGATCATTAAAAAATCTGGAGACAACAGATGCTGGAGAGGATGTGGAGAAATGGGAACACTTTTACACTGTTGGTGGGAGTGTAAATTAGTTCAACCATTGTGGAAGACAGTGTGGCGATTCCTCAAGGACCTAGACATAGAAATTCCATTTGACCCAGCAATCCCATTACTGGGTATATAACATCCTCATCGATTATATTTTTACTGAGGCAATCCGTAAAGAAATGGATGTTGTTACATCTAAAAATATATTCATAATATATAGTAAGTGGTCATGTTGTTAAGAATTTGAAGAAGTAAGGAAAAAAAGCAACAGTGTTAGTGTTATTCAAAGATACATGTGGCTTTGAACAAGAGTCTCCAGGGAAAGCACCATACTTGTATTGTGAAAGTGCTGAAATGCAAACACCTTACATGGAAGTGAGCACTGTGTAACCTGGAAGCTGGGAGATGATTCCAAAAGTGGTTCCTTGACCACTACAAAGACACCGATGTAGGAGATAAATAGGAAGAGTTTCATTAGTACTACTCATGGACTCTGAGCATATATAAAAAGTAATTCTTCTAAATCAATCTATTCATGCATATCCAATTTTTAAATATGTATGCATAAATTTATATATTAACTGTTACAAATAGATATTTGACTATTTAATCTATCCTCAGAATTTATATATTGAAGCCATCACAAAAACCGTCTTTCTGCATCTTCTCATTCTGAAAGAGAAGACTTGTAGTCAAGATTGCTTTACAATGGGATATGTTAATACTCAAATTTGTAAGTACACAGCCTTCCTTCTCAGAAAACTACTTTAAAATGTAAAATACTCATTCAAGTGAGTCAGTTCTAATTTTTGTAAAAACAATGGTTTACAATAATTCTTAAAAATGAATAATAATATTGCTAAATGTTTATGAATGTTTACAAATGGCAGCAGAACAGCTTTTTGGATGAAACATGCCTTCACAGCTTTCAACTTCATTGAGAGGTTCAATTCTGGTGACATTCCAGCAGGTCTTAGCTTCTAGACCAAATAAATTCATTATTCCCATGAAGGTGCGGTACCAGGAGGCTATGATTACCTTAAAAAAGATAAAAGCAAAGAGATAATGGAGGAAAATACATTCTCTTCATGATAATAATCTTTCCAAAATACCATTTCACAATGGTTGCCTTACACATTATAAACTCTAACAAATTTATTTAGATCATTTCTCTTGTGAATCAGTCGCTTAAAAATTATATATTATGCTTCTACATAGAAAAATATTATATATAAGGTAACCAATTCTATGATATAAATAATCGTAACTGTAATTCAGTATAAAAGTATATAATTAAAATATGGTGATTAATAGAAAAACACAAAGATTTACAGAAACATTTCATAATTCATTTCATTTAGATCCTTGAATTTTCTTCATAAAATATATAAAATGTTATAAAAATGGAACAGAATGGAATAATAGCTCCTATGCTCATTACAATTTTAACCAAGCAGAAGATTTAATTGAACAGTTCTTTCCAATCAGCAATCTATTTTTAAAAGTTCAAGACAAAGGAAAAATAACAGAAAAAAATTCCAACTAAATATTCATGTCTCAGAGGTTTTTAAAAAATAACGCTATACATTCTGGAAAACTAATATGAGATCACTGGGGAAAAAAGTTAAAAAATAATGAGTTGAAAGAGAAACTAAATGCCTCTTAGAGTTAACCACTTTTAATATTTGGTGACTGGGAGAGCACGATGGCTCACACCTGTAATTCCAGCACTTTGGGAGGCCGAGGCGAGCAGATCAGAGGTCAGGAGTTTGAGACTAGCCTGGGCAACATGGTGAAACCCCATCTCTACTAAATATACAAAAATTATCCTGGCATGGTGGCGGGTGCCTGTAATCCCAGCTACGCAGGAGGCTGGGGCAGAAGAATTGCTTGAAACCAGAAGGTGGAGGCTGCAGTGAGCCGATATCGCGCCACTGCATTCCAGCCTGGGCAACAAGAGTGAAACTTCAACTCAAAAAAAAAATATGGTGATTATCTTTCCAGTCTTCCCCCTAGGCATTTAAAACATGTAATTAGGGTTAATCAATACTACGTAATGACATCATATTATCAATGTTAGTGTAATATACATTACTAAACATTCTAAACATCTTTCCGTGTCTCACAAGTGTAGATTTATCATGCAGTTTGACATAGCAGCGAAAGCAGGGCTTTGATGTCAGAACTGAACTCAAATTTGACTCTGCAAGTCACGGTTTCTATGGTCTCGAGTAATCCTTCAACCTCAGAACCTGTCAATCACTTCACCTCTCAAATGAGTTTAATCATAACTGTTCTGCGAGAGAGGTGAGATAAGAGCTCACCTATACAGTCACATGTGTTCTGTATGTCCTAAGTATACTGCTGGTATATAGTACGCAGTGAATGCTTTTACCTTTTTAAAACATTCTGTTCTAAACTTATATTTTTTATTTTTAAATGAGAAATTAGTCTCCTGTGAACACAAAAGTATGAACATAAAATTCGACATTGTAGTGCTATATAGCATTGGCAGTAAATCTAGATTCTCAATTTTTTATCTATGTGATGTGAAAAGACCAGGAACAACTCCTGTTCTTCACAATACTATCAAGTTTTGAAAACAATTGAACTACATTATAACTACTTTTGACATTTTTCATGTCGAAAAAGAAATGGAATTGTGCTAATTTTTCAATATTGTTGAATAAGTAAAAAATAAAGTTGTCTCTGAGACCATACTGTTAGAAATTAATGAAACAGGAAATAGAGAATTCTACTATATAAAGAGTCAGATATAACCAAAATAATAAAAATACTAATTATCAAACACTAAGAGAAATGGGGCTTGTATAATAAGCTACACACTCATTTTATATAGAGAGTAAATCAACATTAACTGAAATTGAAGATACAGGAAACTGGTTTTTACGTTTGGGTTTTTGCATTTACCTTAGTCATGAAGAGAGCCATTAAAGTGAATAAAAACAGAAGAGTGTCTCTAAGGGGTAAGCAGGGATGCAGAGAAAGTGGGTGCAGAAAACTGTTGCTTTAATTTTAGGCAGGTCTATATTATACAATTGTTACTCATAGAAATTACATTAAAAACAGAAAGAAATCTGAAAAACTGTCCAAGTACCTGGAAATTAAGCAACACTATTTTATTTATTTTGTTATTTGTGTGTGTATATTTCTAGAAGGTTTTAAAAAATATTAATTTTAAGTTTCGGGGTACATGTGCAGGATGTGCAGGTTTGTGACATAGGTAAACATGTGCCATGGTAGTTTGCTGCCCCTATTGACCCATCACCTAAGTCTAAAGCCCAGCATGCATTTGCTTTTTTCCCTGATGCTTTCCCCCGCCTTGCCCTGCCCTGCCCTTACAAGCCCCAGTGAGTTAATTATTCCCCTCCCTGTGTCTATAATAACACAATTATAAATTGCCAGCGGATCAAAGAAGAAATCACATAAGAAGTTAGAAAATAATTTGAACTGAATGAAAATGAAAATACAATATATAAATATTTAAGTAATACAAATGTTTGCTGTTGGGAAGATGGAGTGGATGTACTTTTCCTGATTACTCCCTTCAAGTACAACTGAAAACCCTTTGAGTTATATACAAATCAAACATAAGAAGACTCTGAAAAGTAGAGAGAAGACAGACTTGAGACCCAAAGAACAACATGGTTATGAGTTCCATGGGCTCTCTCTGTGCCTCATTTTCTCGGATTTGGAGTTAAAGAGGCTGGCAGTCCGGATATGCCAACGGGCACTGCTATTGTTTAAAGGTATCTTCTCCAAAATTCAGGTGTTGAAACTTGATGGCCAATGTGATAATGTTACGAGATGGGACCTGTAAGCAGTGACTACACCATGAGGACTCCTTCCTCATAAATGAGATTAAAACTCTCTTGCTCTCCTACTGTCTGCCATGTAAGGACACAGTGTTTCTCGCCTTCAGAAGATACATCAAGGCACCATCTTGGAAGCAGAGAGCAGCCTTCAACTTCCGTGGACTCCAGAATTTGCGAGATATAAATGTCTATTCTATACAAATTACCCAGTCTTAGCTATTTTGTTCAAATAGCAGAAAACAGACTAAGAAAAATACACAGAAAGTACCAAGAAAGTCAAAAGACTAGAAAAGGGCAGCCTAGAAACACAGAAAACCTTTAGATTTATCATCTCTCTGCTCCAACTAATTGCCAGAGGGGGAAAAAAATATGGTTTCACCCTTACCAATAAACAAAGACCAAGTGGAAAGCAAAACTTCCACCCTCCTCGGTTTTTTTTTTTCTTTTTTCTTTTTTTTGAGATGGAGTCTCACTTTTATTGCCCAGGCTGGAGTGCAGTGGCATGATCTTGGCTCACTGCAACCTCTTCCTCCTGGGTTCAAGCCAATTCTCCTGCCTCAGCCTCCCAAGCAGCTGGGATTACAGGTGACTGCCACCACGCCTGGCTAATTTTTGTATTTTTAGTAGAGATGGGATTTCACCATGTTCGCCTGGCTGGTCTCGAACTCCTGACCTCAGGTGATCCTGAAAGCAACAGGATGGTGCCCTCTCCCTTTACCCCTTCCTTTGCTAGAGTGGTGCCAGAGATATCCAGTTAAAATAGCAGGTTTAAATAAAATCCAGTCTCATAACATAATACTCAAAATGTCTGGGCTTCAAGTGAAAATCACTCATCAAGAACCAGAAAGGTCTCAAACTGAATGAGAAAATAAATAGATTCCAACACTGAGATGAAAGTAATATTAGCATTATCAAGAATTTTAAAGCAACAATCATAAATATACTCTAATGAGAATGCTTAAAACAAATGGAAAAATTGAGAAGCTTACCCGAGAAATAGAAAATCTCAGCAAAAAACAGAAACCAATACTAAGACCATCTCTCAAAACCACACAATTACATGGAAATTATACAACCTGCTCTGAATGACTTTTTGAGTAAACAAATAAATTAAGGCAGAAATCAAGAAATTCCTTGAAACTAATGAAAAAAGAGATACAACATACCAGAATCGATGAAACACAGGTAAAACAGTGTTAGGAGGAAAGTTTACAGTGCTAAATGCCCACTTCAAAAAGCTAGAAAGATCTCAAGTTAACCTAATATCACATGTAGAGGAATCAGAAAAACAACAGCAAACCAACCTGAAATCCAGCAGAAGACAAGAAATAACCAAATCAGAGATGAACTGAATGAAATTGAGACACAAAAGCCCATACAAAAGATCAGCAAAAATATAAGTTGGTTATTTGAAAGAACAAATAAGTTTAATAGGCCACAGGCTGGACTAATAAAAAGGTGGAGAAGATCCAAATAAACACAATCAGAAATGACAAAGGAGATATTACCATTGACCTGTAGAAATGCAAAAACTCTCAGAGACTATTATGAACACCTCTATGCACACAGACTAGAAAACCTAGAAGAAATGGCTAAATTCCTGGGAATACATAACCTCCAAAGATTGAACCAAGAAGAAATGAAAACCCTGAGTACACCAATAACAAGTTCCAAGATTGAATCACTAATAAAAAGCCTACCAACCAGAAAAACCCCTGAGCCAGAGGGCTTCACAGCCTAAGACTACTAGACATATAAGAAGAGTGGGTCCCAATCATACTGAAACTATTCCAAAAAACTGAGGAGAGATTCCTTCCTTACTCATTCTATAATGCCAGCATCATTCTGATGCCAAAACGTGGCAGAGCTACAATGTAAAAAGAAAACTTCAGACCAGTATCTCTGATGAACATAGATGCAAAATCCTCAACAAAATACTAGCATACTGAATCCATCAGCACATCAAAAAGCTAATCCACCACAATCAAGTAGGCCTTATTCTTGGCAAGCAAGACTGGTTCCACACAGTCAAATCAATAAATATGATTCCTCACATGAAAGAACTAAAAAAAAATAAAAATAAAAAAAAAACCTAAATAATTGCAGAAAAGCTTTTGATAAAAGTCAACATCCTTCTATTTTAAAAACCTTCAACAAACTAGGCATTGAAGGAACATACCTCAAAATTATAAGAGCCCTCTGTGACAAATCCATAGCCAACATCATACTGAATAGGCAAAAGCTGGAAGCATTGGCCTTGGAACTGGAACAACAAAAGGATGTTCACTCTCCCCATTCCTATTCAGCATAGTACTGGAGGTCCTAGCCAGAGCAATCACACAAGACAAAGAAAGAAAATAAAAACCATATAGGAAGACAGGAATTCAAACTATCTTTTTTTGTGAACAATATAATTTCATACCTAGAAAGCCCCATAGTCTCTGACTAAAAGCTCCTAGATATGATATTAAAACTTCGGCAATGTTTCAGCATGTAAAATCAATGTACAAAAGTCAGTAGTATTTCTATATACCAACAATGTCCAAGCTGAGAGCCAAGTCAAGAATGCAATCCTATTCACAATAGCCACAAAAAGTAATAAAAAACTTATAAAAGAATACCTAGGAATACAGCTAACCAGAGAGGAGAAAAATCTCTACAATGAGAATTACAAAACATTGCTGAAAGAAATCAGAGACAAAAAAAAAAAAACAAATGAAAAAACATTCCAAGCTGATGGATAGGAAGATTCTATATTGTTAAAATCACCATATTACCAAAAGCAATTTACAGATTCAATGCTATTCTTATCAGACTACCAATGCCATTTTTCACATAATCAGGAAAACTATTATAAAACTTATATGGATACTCCTTCACCATAAATAAGGTTGGAAATAAATAAAATAAAACACATATGAAACCAAAAAGAGTTCAAATCGCCAAAGCAATCCTAAGCAGAAAGGACAAAGGCAGAGGCATCATACTACCCAACTTCAAACTATACTGTAAGGCAACAGTAACAAAAACAGCATGGTACTAGCACAAAACCAGACACATAAACCAATGAAACAGAATAGAGAGCCCAGAAATAAGTGCACACACCTAGAATCCTCTGATTTTCACCAAACTTGACAAAAACAAGTCAACAGGAAAAAGGATGTCTTAGTAAATAAATGATGCTGGGATAACTGGCTAGCCATATGCAAAAGACTGAAACTTCACCCCTTCCTTTCTGCATACATAAAAATCAACACAAGATGAATTAAAGACTTAAATGTAAAACCTAAAGCAATGAAAACCCTAGAAGAAAACACAGAAAATACATCTTATACAAAAATTAACTCTAGATGAATTAAAGATTTAAACAAGACTTAACATCATAAAAACCCTAAAAGAAAACCTAGGCAATACCATTCAGGTCATTGGCATAGGCAAGGACTTCATGACTAAAACCAAAAGCATTGGCAACAAAAGCCAAAATAGACAAATGGGATCTAATTAAGCATAAGATCTTCTACACAGCAAAAGAAGCTATCATTAGAGTGAACCAGCAACCAAAAGAATGGGAAATATTTTTTGCAATCTACCCATCTGACAAAGGGCTAACATCCAGAATCTACAAAGAACTTAAACTTACAGGAAAAAAACAAACAACCCCATCAAAAATTGGGCAAAGGACATGAACAGACATTTTTCAAAGAAGACATTTATGCAGCCAACAAACATATGAAAAAAAGCTCATCATCACTGGTCATTAGAGAAATGCAAATCAAAACCACATTGAGATACCATCTCACTCCAGTTAGAATGGCAATCATTAAAAAATCTGCAGACAACAGATGCTGGAGAGGATGTGAAGTAGGAATGCTTTTACACTGTTAGTGGAAGTGTAAATCATTTGAACCACTGTGGAAGACAGTGTGGCTATTCCTCAAGGATCTAGAAATAGAAAATCTATTTGACCCAGCAATCTCATTACTGGGTATATACCCAAAGGATTATAAACTGTCCTGTTATAAAGACACATGCACACATATATTTGTTGCAGCACTGTTTACAATAGCAAAGACTTGGAACCAACCCAAATGCCCATCAATGATAGACTGGACAAAGAAAATGTGGCACATATACACCATGGAACACTATGCAGGAATAAAAAAGGATGAGTTTATGTTATTTGCAGGGACATGGATAAAGCTGGAAACCATCATTCTCAGCAAACTGACACAAGAAAAGAAAACCAAACATCGCATGTTCTCACTCCTAAGTGGGTGTTGAACAGTGAGAACACATGGACACAGGGAGCGAAACATCATACACTGGGGCCTGTTGAGGGGTGAGGGAGGTAAGGGAGGGATAGCAGTGGGTTGAGGGGATTGGGGAGGGATAACATTAGGAGAAATACCTAATGTAGGTTACAAGGGAGGGAGGCAGCAAACCACCATGGCATGTGTATACCTATGTTAACAATCCTGCATGATCTGCACATATGCCCCAGAACTTAAAGTGTAATAAAAAAAGAAATAAAGAAAATACCATTCTTGACATAGACCCTGGCAAAAATTTCATGATGAAGAGGCCAAAAGCAATTGCGACAAAAACAAAGATTGACAAATGCAACCTAATTAAATTAAAGAGCTTCTGCATAGCAAAACAAACTACCAAGGGCGTAAACAGACAACATACAGAAAGGGAGAAAATATTTGCAAACTATGTGTCTGATGAAGGTCTAATATCCAGAATCTATAAGGAACAAACTGAAAGTAAAAAACAACCCCATTAAAAAATGGGTACTCCGCACCACTCCCAGTTACAGCCTTCCGTGACTTGCTCAGCTCCAACATGGCAAAAATCTCTAGCCCTGCAGAGACTGAGTGGTGCATTGAATCCCTGATTGCTGTTTTCCAGAAGTTTGCTGGAAAGGATGGTTACAATTGCACTGTCTCTAAGATGGAGTTCCTAAGGTTCATGAATACAGAGCTGGCTGCCTTCACAAAGAACCCGAAGGACCCTAGTGGCCTTGACCACACGATGAAAAAACTGGATGTCAACAGTGATGGGCAGCTGGATTTCCCAGAATGTCTTTACCTGACTGGTGGCCTAGCTGTGGCTTGCAATGACTCCTTCCTCAAGGACCCCTTGGGCCTGGCCTTCAAACCCACCCTTTTCTTCCAGCCTTTCTATCATCATCTCCTCCTCACAGCCCACATGTCTCCTGAGCCCAGCACTCCCACCACATCATGCAGGCCTCACCTGTGGATAGTAATAAAATAATGTCACTTTCTTTAAACATGGAAAAAAATAGGCAAAGGACGTGAGCACGAACTTCTCAAAATCAGATATGCATGTGGCCAATAAGCATATGAAAAAATGTTCAACATAATTAATCATTAAAGAAATGCAAATCAAAACCACACTAACCCAATCAGAATGGCTATTACTAAAAAGTCAAAAAATAACAGATGCTGGTGAGGCTATAGAGAAAAGGGGATGCGTATACACTGCTGGTGGTAAAGTAGACTAGTTCAAACACTGTGGAAAGCACTTTGGACATTTCTCAAAGAACTTAAAACTGAACTACCGTTCCACCCAGCAATACCATTACTGGGTATATACCCAAAGGAATATAAATCAGTCTACCATAAAGACACATGCACATGTACGTTCACTGTAGCACAATTCACAATAGCAAAGACATGGAATCAACATAAATGCCCATCAATGGTGGAATGAATAAAGAAAATGTGGTAGATACATACCATGGAATACTATGCAGCCATAAAAAAGATGACATCATGTCCTCTGCAGCAGCATGGATGGAGCTAGTGGCCAGTTCACTAAGTGAATTAATGTAGAAACAGAAAACCAAGTACTGTGTATTCTCACTTATAAGTGGAGCTGAGAGTACACGTGGACACAAAGAAGGGAAAAACAGACACTGGGGCCTACCTGAGGATGGAGGGTGGGAGGAGGGTGAGGACTGAAAACCTACCTATTGAGTACTATGCTTATTACCTGGGTGACAAAATCATTCATACACCAAACCCCCACTGCATGCAATTTACCCATATAGCAAACCCACACATATATCCCATGAACCTAAAATAGAAATTGGAAGGAAAAAACGTGTCAATAGAAAAATAGAAAACATAAAGGAAAGTCAAAATTTTCAGAACTCAAAAATACAATAATCAAAAAAATCTTAATGAGAAGCACAAATAAAACAAAAAGCATATCACAGCCATTATAAGAGTAAAAATCACAAGGTCTGATAATGCAAAATCTAATAAGGATATAAGAAAATTCTAGGCATAGTGTGAACTGCTACATTTGCTTCAGAGAGCAGTTTAGCAATATCTGGTAGAGCTGAGAAGGCACACACTCTATAACAGCAATTCCATTTCTAGGTATATATCCTAGACAAAATATTGCACATATACAGAAGAAAACCATATAAAAATGTACATTCTCTAGTTGCTTGTAATCGAAAAACTGGAAATAATATATTAAGTTTGGGGAATACATAAACTTTAGAATTCATAAAATGGTTAAAATTAAAGAAATATATATATACGCACACATATATATACACACACACACATATATATATATATATATAACACACACAGAGAGTTCAAAAATACAACTTTGAAGTAAAAATCGTACAGTGACACATTCAGTATGAGAATAATTTATGTGGACTTAAAGCACACAATAAAACAATCCCTGACAACAGAGATTGGATGGATATACACTTCAAATTTTAATAAAGGTATAAGTTGGATTAGAAGCAGGATAAAGGTGATTTAACTGTTTTATGATATTCTAATTATTTTAAAATAGCTGATGCAAAAATGACAAAGATTAGCATTTATTCTAGATGGTTGATCACACATATTTGAATTTTTAAGTCTCTGCAGTTTTAAGCATTTCAAAATTAAAGGAATTAAGTTTTAAAGCTATATAAATATGAATAAAGGACTAAAAAGCAGTAACATTTAATTAATATGCTGGATTCTGAGACAACTTTAAACTCAATAGTATTTACCATGGTGTCAAATTTAGCATTTATCTTGAGTTCACAAAATGAGTTCGCTAATTTTGTCTCTGTTTTTCAAATTTCTAGAATTTACAGACTACTATGAAAACCATACCCTTTTAGACTAAGTGTTAGAAGACAGTCATAAATCTAAATAAATCTTACTGTCCTAACGTAACTCCAGGACCACTGTTCAAGCTCATCACTCTCACTATCCCTTCACGTGGTCACCATGCCCACCTACAAGGTCTCCAAAGCCAAAAGCCCGTCCTCATTTAGAATCTTTTTGCCTCCCATGACCCTCTTTCCCATCTGGCTTGTCTATTACCCTGGCCATTATTTACACACTAAGGTTCATTCTTTGAGTTCATACGAGAACAGTTTCTGGAATCTTTAAACTGTAAGAGAGGAACTTAGGATATTCTGCTCAACCACAAGGGTACACACAATTAATAAACCTGAAAGGTCCCTCCCTCTCTTTTTTAACAACATTGTGCTTACTATTTTTATCTGATAAAAAGGATCACTCTGCAAGTATTATCTGTCTTAAATTATGACTCACCTCTGGATAAAGATGGAAGCGTTTCACTGTGTTAATCACAAGAGGATATTCAGTAAGCCTGTCATTCATAATCAACCACAGTCCTTCCAAAAATGAAGGTGCTTCAATAATGGTCTTGAAGTAGGAATAATAAAGTCCCTTTAAAAAAAAAAAGGCACATATTTTCAATGTAATCAAAACTTGAAAATATTTATTTTTATCATTTCTTTAGAACACTTTTTTTCTGGAAAAAAAAAACCAAAAAGGTCAATAGTAAGACTTCCTAATTACTCCTCACTCCTTTGCATTCTCGGACTTTAAGAGGAATGTATTTTCAGGTGATCACTGTACTATTCTTTCACTTTTTCTATAGGCTTTCAAACTAAAGAGTTGGAGGGACAGTCAAATGATTTAAAGAGTTTTTCTAATAATGTCTTAAAATATGTAGGCAGTATACATTTAGTTTTACCAAATCTGGTTTTATCCCCCACATTTGAGATGCTTGAGGGTTGACGTATGATTAATTCTATCCTAAACAGGGATGCCTTCATGCCTCTGTACAACTTTGCATACAGAAAATTAGTTTTTTCCCTGTCCTCTTAAGAAATAAAATATAATGACCATAAGCATCACAATCAAGGAATCCAGGGCTTCTAGCTTACTTCATAGCTCTGTCTAATGGCTCCGTGCAAAGCAAAAGCTAAATGTCGATTGACTATTGTTGCTCACAAACGCTATGTACTAAAAAGCAGGTTCTTTTAGTGTCTTACACTTGAGGATATAAAATAAAGGCTTCACTAGGATAGCAGAAGTGCTGTTGAGTTAAAATTTGTGGATTAACAACAGCATGTTGTGTCTTATTTCCCCATCTATTTCTTGCCTTCATTCCTAAAATCTAAAAGCAAATAAAGGGCCACGTTGTTTAAAATGCACTCCCACTAAAAAATGCTATATGCTATAATTATGCCTGCCTCACCCAACTCCTTAACTCTTAATAGATTAAGCAACATGAGTAACTACTAAATTAAAGGTCTGTTTCAGCTGATGTCTGAAAGGCCATTACCTAATGGCCTATAATTGCCAATTTTGATTGGCAAAATACGAGTTCATAAAAAATTTTCCTTTCTGCTTAGGAGGATAACAAGGCAATACAATAATTAAAGGATATCTAATATGTAAAAGTCTATATTTAGGGAAATAGCAAATATATAAATAAGTTATTAATAACAGCTATTGTTTTATGCCAAGTATTCCACCATGTGATGTCACTCATTATCTCTCCTCATTTTTCCTTAACCCCTCTAAGGTTGGCATTACCTCTATTGAGCAGCTGAGATTACTGAGAATTGGAGAGGTTACCTGACTAGCCATCGTACAAGAAAGCACAGAACTGCTATCAGAATCCAGCAATCTGTCAACCGAAGTCCAGACTCTGCCACAGTTACACCCTTTATTTAATAATAATTTATATTCTCTGGAAATACCTTTAAAATATTCAAATGTCATACATATGTTAATGTAACCAATGCTTTGAAACATTATAGGGGCAATATAGGGATGAAAATAAAAAGCAGTGGCTGAGGGGCCTAGAACAGGCAAATTCATAGGAGAGAAAATAGAGTTGGGTGTGATTAGTGCATACAGAGTTTCTGTTTGGGATAGCAAAAAGTTCTGAACGTGGACAGAGGTGATAGTTGCAAGAAAATACCAACGTACTTAATGTCACTGAGTCGTACACTTAAATGATAATCAGAGGTTCAAATTTTTTATTACAATTTTAAATTTAAATTTTATCACAATTTAAACAAAAAGCAATGGCTAGAGTGAGGAGAACCAGTTACAATGCTTTACTAGGCCCCCAACCAGCTGCAAGCAGATTTGGAAGATGGACTGTTGTGGTCTCATAAATGTAAAATTCTGCAATTTTGGCATTCACTATCCCAATTACTCTTCACAATAATTATGTGAGATGAATATGGCAGAAAACTCCATTTCAAAGACCAGGTATCAAAAAAAAAACCCAGAAAATTATTTAAAAATTATATCAAAAGTTATTTCTCAAAAGAGATTATCTTGAAATCAAAAGAGAGCTGAATTAACAATAACAATAATTAAAAGACCCAGGTAACATGGGATCTCCCAACTGCAGCAAAAGAGAAAGCAACTTCTGATACCGTCTCATCTGACACCCCTCCATCACTTCCTCAGTGCCTTCCTTTTTCTCCTTCCACAGATATTATAATTCATCTTTATTATCTTAAAAAGCAGTCTGCATTAGGAAAGGGGGAGAGATAATGAAATAATAACAGAAAAATAATCTCAAACATTTTACTATTTAAATAATAAACCTGGGTTATAGCTGAAGAAACAGCGCAGTTCACCAAAAGTTCCTTTCAATTCCTAATACATTTCTACCTCATCCTCTCACTATTCTTGAACCACAAATGCATTCATTAGAAGAAGAAATCTAACCATTTCAGTGCGAAAAGTCATCTCCCGTTCCAAAGATGAGAGGTGAGAGAAATGACGATCATTTTCAAAAAGTGTTACTAAATGTATCCTAGAAAAAAATGAAGTATCATATTACAATCAGGACAGGTTTCAAAAGCAACACTAAAATCACTAAGCAATAAGCAAAGTAAGAAAGCCACAAAAAGGAAAACAATAATTTGTTATCCTACTGATTTTATAATTTGCTTACTAACTTGTACATTTTTAGGCATTTACAATCCAGTGTAGCACACACCTGAAATTCCTTAACTCAGTGGCCTTTAAACTTCATTGTGGCCGGGCATGGTGGCTCACACCTGTCATCCCAACACTTTGGGAGGCCGAGGTGGGAGGATCACTTGAGGTTAGGAGTTTGAGACCAGCCTGGCCAACATGGTGAAACCACGTCTCTACTAAAAATAAAAAAATCACACAGGCATGGTAGCACATGCCTGTGATTCTGGCTGCTAGGGAGGCTGAGGCAGGAGAATTGCTTAAACCCAGTGGGCAGAGGTTACAGTGAGCGGAGATCATGCCACTGCACTGCACTCCAGACTGGGCGACAGAGTAAGACTGTCTCAAAAAAAAAAAAAAAAAAAAAACTTAATTTTACATCTAAAATTCTTGTGGCTTTTGTCACCTTTCCTTCCATTCCAGGCCTCTAAATCAGAACAGAGGCAGGTTAGTGTTTTTTAAGTTTCAAGGGATTCTAATGTACCAGCCTTGGGAAATACCTCCATAGCTATTGAAAAAGAATTCAGAATATAATTTTAAATAAAATTACTTCAGATCAAAGCAGACTTATAATAAGTATGATATCAGGCTAGGTGCGGTGGCTCACGCCTGTAATCCCAGCACTTTGGGAGGCCGAGGCGGGTGGATCATGAGGTCAAGAGATCCAGACCATCCTGGTCAACATGGTGAAACCCCGTCTCTACTAAAAATACAAAAAATTAGCTGGGCACGGTGGCACGTGCCTGTAATCCCAGCTACTCAGGAGGCTGAGGCAGGAGAATTGCCTGAACCCAGGAGGCGGAGGCTGCGGTGAGCCAAGATCGCGCCATTGCACTTCAGCCTGGGTAACAAGAGCGAAACTCCGTCTCAAAAATAAATAAATAAATAAGTATAATATCACACAAGGATCGACTTTCAAGTGCCAAAGAATACAGGTCTGTACTTGAAGATATTTTAGTAGTGAAACTCAACAGCTATAGGCAGTGAAGAAAGGAGCATACGTGTTAAACAAAATTAGCTATGGGTGGCATTTATGCTATAGCTAAAACCTAGTCAGTACTTTCCAGTGAAGTTGAAAATAAAGCACAGTTCCATATATTAACCCTATTTTCCACTAGCGCTTCTTTATATGTAGGACATATGCCAGGGTACCAAAAGCTGCAGGAATATTCCCTTCCATTGCAGCCTCAGTGCTAACATCAAAATCTCCCTGCAGCCTAAATGGCTAGAGCAGCACTGTCCCAGCAGAACACAGGCCTCCCAAGGGTAGAAATCCCTGAGCACAGGTAAAAATAAAATATTCCCGAGGGAAATATTATTTTACAAATTTGTATAACACTTTTGTAAAATAATGTATGCAGGCTTGCACACTGAAAGGCTCAAAGCCATTTAATTCTGTGTAACCACTGCAGAATCTTTATCTTCTTTTTCACCTGATTTCCAATTGGCAGGTGTTACTAAAACTTTATCACCAAAGTTATTTTACTGGCTGAGCATGGTGGCTCACACCTGTAAACCCAAAACTTTGGGAGGCTGAGGTGTGTGAATCATTTGAGGCCAGGAGTTTGACACCAGCCTGGCTAACATGGTAAAACCTCATCTCTACTAAAAATACAAAAAATTGGCCAGGTGTGGTGGCACGCACCTGTAATCCTAGCTTTTTGGAAGGCTAAAGGATGAGAATCACTTGAGCCTGGGAGGCAGAGGCTGCAGTGAGTCAAGATCGCACCACTGCACTCCAGCCTGGGAGACAGATCAAGATTCTGTCTCAAAAAAAAAAAAAAGAAAAGAAAAGTTATTTCACTAACAACATACAATTACCATAAAATAGTGTTTTAAATGAACTACACATGTAAAATATGCTTAAGAAGCTAGATATTTAAAGTAATGTGTGGTGAATTCTTTGGTAAAGCATAATATTTTAATTCATAAGTTACTATTCCCCTAACGCATCTATTTTGTAAATGCTCCTTAACATATGAGGTTTGTAAAAAAGCAAAATATATGTATACATTAGTACATATAAAGATGTTCAACAACTATAGCCAGAAGTTGTTTTATTTCATGCAAAATGTGATGGCAATTTTTAATTAAAATGCTTTTAAATATTTCAAACTGAAATGAAATCTTACCAGTGCAAAATTCCTACAAAGGCAGCTGGAAAAAGAAAAAACAGGGAAGTTATTAAAAGCTGCTTTGCTATAACTTACCCTTAAAGCAAGTATTTCAAATGTATTTATTTATATGTCCAGAAAGACAGCACAAAGCAAGATGGCCAGCTATTCCTGTCGCTATGAGTATAGGAAAAAATCCAGGACACAAAGGAAATTCTGAACAGAGCTTACCTCTCAGCAGCAGCACTTGACAAGCAAAAGGAGAGACTTGAGAGGGTTTTCTTACTTCAGGTAATTTATAAGAGTGATGGCTTTATGGATGACTGTGACCTTTTTTGTTGTTTTTTTTTTTTAGTATTATTTTCTATTCCTTTACATAAAATGTTTATAAAAATTATAAAAGAAGTAAATATATACAGTACGCGTCAGCTAGTTCTAACCAAGAGGAGCAACTCTAGGTCAGTTTCCCTGGCATTCATCAGAAGACGGCTAAATGCAGGCAATCACTTCCTCAACAGCACAACTAAAAGCCCTGCTGTGGAGCTCAACCCTTGATGAATTGCAAGCTCTTTGCACACTCCCAGACCTAGGAGGTACTAGATGGCCTAGGAGACTAACCTGGAGTCACCCGAGCCAATGCCCCATGCATACATAAGACCTCACCAGAGAACTGGGAGACACTGCTCTGGGTAGGAAGGTTTTACAGAGCTGCAAACGCAGTCTGTGCCCTTGGTTGGCTGGGGAAGTCCTTGTTTTCAAGGGTACCATGGAGCTGGGAAGAGGCGGGGGGGAAATAAAACAAGTTAAAACACCACAAACTTTGCTGTTCTTATAGAGGTTCAGCGGCTTTTCTTGAATTAATGCCATTTGGACTGTTGTAACCATTTGGTTAATTTCCAAAGTTTTGAAGAAAATGGTTTTGATAATTTTCCAAGTATTTTCATTGTCATCATGGAGGAGTTCATTTACTTGTCTATTCCAGAAGTCCTACCTCCTTTCTGATGTTTTATAGTGGTATTTCTTCTTATGGCTGTCCCAAATATACTTGGCACGTCATCTTATAAACCACCACAAAAATTCAAAAATTATTCCACTTGGCTAACAAAATAAATAAAAATTAATTCAATAATTATTGAAGAAATTAAATGTAAAAACAATTAAAATTGCAATGTTGAAATTCTCAACCATGCCTCTCCAGATCTTTTCCCATATTACTAACTGTCCTGGGCTTATCTTAAATATTTCTCAGAATATTTATTTGTTTTATACCAGGATGGGCAAAGTACAGCCCATGGTCTGTTTCTGGACTGCCTGCAAGCACGATTGCTGTGATTTTTAAAAGGCTGGTAAGAATGAAGCAGAAGCAGCTGGTGCTTCAACTGTATGTGGCAAAGCTTAAAATATTTACTCTTTGGCTCTTTATTGAAAAAAATATATATTTGCTACATATATTAACTCTTTCTATCTAATATACTTGGAACCATCCTGAAACTAAACCTCATACCTTCTCTCTCAACTTGAAACAGGTGCTCGTTAATTGTTTATTAGGGTTCACTAACTTCAAGATATACAGAAACTATCCTATCCAACTGCATTTGTATCCTATTTCTAATTTGTATTCTAACAATTACATACACTGGCAAACAGTCTTAAGATAATATGTCAGGAAAAGGTCAAATATACCACCAAATTCATCCGGCTTTGCAAAGATGCTCAAAATCGTTCTGTGTCTCTCCCTCCCTCCCTTCACCCAATATACAACATCTGGGAAGAAAAGATGATATGGTGTAATGATGCCAGTATTCTAAATGCACGAAGGGCTTATCACATGCCCTTTCCAAGCTCCAGGCTGTGACCGAAGCACATCCCCTGGACCCCGGCAACCTGTCTATCAATGTCACCTCTGAAGGTGGTGGCTGGCCGGGGATAAGGGCGGCTTCAGGAGAGAGCGGGACTTCGGGCGGCGGAGGCAGCACAGAGGAAGCGTTTGTGACCTTCCACAGTGAGGTGAAACAAATAGAGGAGAGAGACTCGGTTCTAACATCCAAAAATCAGACTGAAACACTGACCCGTCCTGGTTCCTCTTACTTCATTGTGAGCCCATTGGAGGTTCTTCAGATAGATCCTGAGGTTACAGATGAAGACATGAAAAAGAGGTTTCGGCAGTTATCCATATCGGTGCACCCCGACAAAGATCAAGATGATGCTGAGAGAGCACGAAAGGCTTGCGAAGCTGTGGACAAAGCTTACAAGTCGCCACTGGATCAGGAGCAAAAGAAGAGGGCCCTGGATGTAATTCAGGCAGGGAAGGAATACGTGGAACACACTGTGAAAGAGCGAAAGAAAACAATCAAGAAGGAAGGAAACCTACGATTGTAGAGGAGGATGATCCTGAGCCTTCAAACGAGCTGTGTGTAAACAGACAATGAAACTCTGCCGAGCTGCAAATTAGAAGGAGAGAGAGAGAAGCCAGAGATGCATGAAAGGAAAGGACAAAGGGAGGAAGAGATCGAAGCTCAAGAAAAAGCCAGACGAGAGAGAGTGGCAGAAAAACTTTGAGGAAAATTGTAGGCAGCTGGCGAAATTTCCAAGCCAATACAAAGGGGAAGAAAGAGAAGAAAAGCCGGACCTTCCTGAGACCACCGAAAGTAATGGAGCAGCGTGAGGGACCGCTCAGGGTCACAGGCACAGAACCTTCCCCCCTGCTGTTTCCCTTCCTGCTTCGAAGGACTCATCCTTTCCTCCCACTTCCACCCCACCATACAGCTGTATTTGCTTTTTAGTCCATTTTGTTTTCAATACAATTTAATATCGATCAGAGTAATTCTTTTGTACATTGAAATGAGGGGCTTGGTTTAAAAAGAAGACCTTCCCCTCTCCCTGCCCCTAGAACCACCAGGATTGGAAGGTGCCACCCCTGGTGCTGCCTTCTCTTCCCACAGCCTGTAACTTCATGTTTTGTATTTCACTGAATTGTGACGGTTAGATACTTCGTGGATAGTTTGTGGAAATCATCCAATTAAACATATTGCTTAAAATGGTGTTGCTGTGACTGCAGACAGACCTGGGGCACCTTAGGAGACCCCTTCGCTTCCGTTGCTCGCTTTTGGGTGTGCTCCCTTTGAAGGCCCAGATGAGACAGGGAACACTTGTGGGCACTCAGAGCAGGCACCTGCTGCCCTGGTGCCCTGTGGCATTTGGCATGTGCCCTCCGTCTACTAACCAATCAGCGTGGCATGAGGCCCACGCCACCCAAACCTTTCACTTTCCAAAGAGCTAGCAGTCCTCCACCCAGTACCATGGTGTCATAGCCTGTCTGCATTTGTTAGTGGTAATATTCTTTATGTATAATAAATTTTTATACCCCCCCCAAAAAAGAAAGAAACTAAAGCGCCTTGCGGCTCCCTCCTAGGGCTCCCCCGCCCTCTCCTCACCGATGCAGAGAGTGGTCTTTCTGGAGAATCTACACGCCTGCAGTTCCTGCGCCTTTTCCCGGAGCTGCGCCAGGAAACCGCGGAGCAACTGGAAGCGGCCGAGAAGTGGGGTCTTGGCGATCGCGTCCAGCTGCAAGCAGTTTCGCGCTCTCAGATTTCGGTTCCTCCGCGGCGAGTACCCTCGGGCGCCCCGTGGCAGGTTCCCGCCACCTGGGGTCGAAGGCTGAAGAGACAGCCCCGACCTTTCCACCTCCGGCTCCTCGGCTCCGGAGGCCCCGCACCGCCGCTTCGACTGGCAGGGGCGGGAAGACTGAGCCCGTTCTGGAGCCGTCGTTCTGAGCTTACTCCTCGTTTGCCCGACCATTTTCTCATAGCCCTTGTTCCGAGGGAGCCAGCCGAGTCCGGCGAGGGCCGAAAAGGCCTGACTCGCCTCGCGGCCTCAACGACTTGTCCCTGCCGCCGTTGCGGGACTCCTGGTCGTCATGGCGACCGTGGAATGTGGGGTGGGGGGCGTGCGGTCGAAGCCAGTCGCGCGGGCAGACCCTGCGCGTCCCCCCACGTGCACCCCAGTGCGCGCAGCACCCCCGCCTCCGCGCTTCCCCGCGTGTGCAGCGTGCCCTGAGCGCAGCCCCACGCACAGCCCGCTACACGCTCCCCAGCGCCTGCAGCCCCCGGTGCGCGAAGTCCCCAGGCCTGTACGTGCAGCCCCCACCTTGCGCGCAGCTCCACGTACAGCATCCCACAGCTCCCAAGCCCCACTCGCGCAGAACACATCACCTCTGGCGCAGCCCCCTTCACGCGCTTCCTTGTGCAAGCAGCCCCCCGAGCGCGCAGCTCCAAGCAGTCCTTCCACATGCTCCCCAGCGCCTACAGCCTCCCATGCGCGCAGCCTCCACCCACACTCGCGCAGTCCCATCACCTCTCGCGCAGCCTCCCCGCACGCTCCCCAGCGCCTGCCACACCCCCAGTGGGCGCAGCTCCACGCAGCCTCCCCACACGCTCCCCAGCGCCTGCCACACCCCCAGTGGGCGCAGCTCCACGCGGCCTCCCCGCACGCCCCCCGGCGCCTGCCACACCCCCAGTGGGCGCAGCTCCACGCGGCCTCCCCGCACGCTCCCCGGCGCCTGCCACACCCCCAGTGGGCGCAGCTCCACGCGGCCTCCCCACACGCTCCACGGCGCCTGCCACACCCCCAGTGGGCGCAGCTCCACCAATCGCTTTCCGCGCTCCGCCCCCGCACCGACTGGGGACCTAAGCTTGCTGGCGACTAAGTCTGAAGAACTTCCCGTACTTTAATTCTTTCCTTCGGGTTTAGGCTTAGCTTTGACCTTTTAACCAAAAGGTTACGCGCTAATTAACAAGGTATTAAAGGGGAAGATCTCAGCTAAAAGAAATGACAGTAGGAAGTGAGCCAGCGAAGCCAACTGACTTTCCGACCCGCCTGCGGTGCGCGGGTCACTAGGAAAGTCTCTGCTCCCCTACGATCGGGGGCAACGTACAGTCAGTGCCCTTTGCCAACGCGGAGGGATGGGGCCGAGGCTGCGGACAACACGTGACAAAGCCGGCGTGAGTCCGGTGGGTCTGACCCCAGAGCCTCAGTTGGATGCCGATTCTTTGGCACAGGACAGCATTTACTGAATCTTAAAGCAAAACGATGTTCCAATAAGGTTCCTCCGAAGTCGTCAGCCCTAGGCGCGGTGTGCTGAAGCGCTTTCGGCACTTTCCTAAAACGGACACCAGCCAGGACCCACTAAGACGGGAGCGCGTAGCCTCCCAGTCACCGCGCAGCCCTACAGGAGGTCACAGCAACTGGCACGGGTGCACTGGGGCCACTGACATTTGCCAGGTCCTCTGTCACGGGCCACATGCTGGAGTCCACACCCTTCACTGCCCATCTGTTTGATCAAATTGAACTCCGGTATCCCAACTGAGCAGCCTAAATCACGGCTCACTGTGGCCAGGTTAATTTTTCCTGATGCAGCACAGTACAAAAACGTTCGCGGCTCCGCATAGCCCACAAATCAAGGCCTAGGCTTGCTCATCAATGCCTTCAATAATTGCCCCAAAATACCTGTTCAACGTTAATTTCCCACTTCCTGGGACACAAATCTTCCATCCCAGTCGTTTCAAGCAAGGCTCACAGCCCGAGACACAGTAACTGCTGAATTCCTTTCCTCGTATGGAAAAGCCACCTCTTGGCTTTCACATGCTTTTCTCCCTGTCCATCCGAATGCTATCACCTCCCAAGCCCGAGCCCATTTCTCCAGCCCATATTAATTATGCTTTTTCTGAAGGTCCGGAGCACTTAACTGACAGTACTATTCATCTTGTCACTCATTTAAATTCATTAAGTGCTATTACTGTTAAGTTTTTGTTTTGTGAGATTTTTTTCAAGGAGCATTTCCACATTCTGGCATTATGTTTGGTGCTCAAAATGTTTTCTCAATTCGTGCAATAACTATATGCAAATTTTAAAACCAAGCATCAGGGATGTGGTTATTTGCCCAAGTTTTAATATCTAATAAATCCTATCTGTCCAATGTGGAATTTAAAATATAAGGTACTTATGGTGGTTGATAAGAATATATTCTTGAATGGATAGGCAAACTGAAAACACCTTATTTTAAAATATGACTGTCTTAATGTTTTTTTGAGCAATAAATGGAGTGGAGACTGTTTTCTTTTTAGTCAGTTTGGTTTATTCTGGAATTTCCAATTGCCTTTTGTATCACTTGGTGTCCGGGTAGGATAGAGCATGCTCTCTTACCCGTGGTCTAGCCCTTGAAAGTACAAATCTGCTCATTTTTAACCACTTAAAAAATAATAACTAATTTTTTTTTCAGATGGAGTCTCGCACTGTCGCCTGGGCTGGAGTGCAGTGGTGTCATCTCGGCTCACTGAAACCTCCACCTCCCACGTTCAAGCGATTCTCCTACCTCAGCCTCCCCAGCAGCTGGGAATACGGACGCCCACCACCACGCCCAGCTATTTTGTTTTGTTTTGTTTTGTCTGTACTTTTAGTAGAGACGGGGTTTCACCATATTGGCCAATCTGGTCTCGAATCCTGGCCCCGTAATTTGCCCGCCTCGGCCTCCAAAAGCGCTGGGATTACAGGCGTGAGCCACCGCAACGGCCTAAAAAATCTTTTTATAAGAATGTTCATTGTACTATTATTTATATCATTAAAAAAACAGAAATGGCCTCAATATCAAACACTAAGTTATGAAACACTCATATAGTGAAGGATTACAGCCACTAAAGTCATTTTGAATGGATATCTAATGATACAGCGAAATAGTCATGATACAAAGATAAAGGAAAAGGGAAGCAGGATATATTTTATGATTCAGATGTTCAGTAAACACATAAAATTAACTATGTGCCATGTGCCACTCTAAATCTTATACACAGGGGACTCATGTAGGAAGATTACCAATGGATTACCTTGAGCTAGTAATTTAGCCACTCTAGGATTAATTTCCTCATCTGAAAAATGAAGACAGGTATATTTGTCTTACTGATGGTATGATTGAAGGAATTAATGCTTGTAAATCATCTAAAACACGGCACATGGTTTAAAAAATGTTCCTTTATTATGTTCTAGATTGAACATCCTACAGTGCACAAGTGATTTAGGTTGGTGCAAATGTAATTGCTGTTTTTGCCAATACTTCCAATTGATATTTTGCTCACTTGGTTTCTTTGTCATCAAGTGATAGGTTAGGTTCATCAATTAACTGGAAGGCAGTTGGCTAAATAATTATGTATCTACTTCTACTAAGGAGAGGAGTAGATTTGTCAGTGAGAGGGAAATCATGGCACTTAGTTTTATTCGCCGTTGAATAGAATCACGGATGTTTTCACCTTTTTACAGCTTCTCTATCGGTGGTCACCTTTTTTACCTTGTTATTTTGAATGGTTATTTGAGTCACGTTTTAGCTGCACACTAACTAATGACGATAACTTAAAGCAGTTCGCTTGATAAATTAGTCTTTGATGAATTGACAATTAAAATAGCACATTATAATTAGATATGATGCAACACGTTCCTGCATTATCCTCTTTGAAACAGATGCCTCATGATTTGGCTTTATTACTAAGATAGTCTCAGTCTGTCACACAGGATAAAGTGTAGTGGTGCCCACTGCAACCTTGAACTCCTGGGCTCAAGCAATCCTCCTGCCTCAGCCTCCCAAACTATTGGGATTACAGCCATGAGCCACTGTACCTGGCTGCAAATTATTTGTCTTACATAGAGCTCCCTAATCCAGTATGGATATCTAGAACTTGCCTCAGTTTTCCCTTGTCTCTTAAGTAAAGCAATGGAGATTTTTAAAAAATGCAATTAAGCTCTGTAACCAGCAGATGGCAACAATGATCTGTAAATCAAAATTTCAAAACAAGTACTTATTAAATTCATTCTTTAAAAAAAATCAGTGTTCTTATAATAAATCCGTTTACTGAATATGAAATGTAGAGAAATTCCAAATGTAACCCCACATAAAAATTACATTGTATATTTCATATATCAAAATAATTAAGACCGTCCTCCTGGTCAATATTTAGTTTTCCAGATAATAATGATTTTGTTTTCATTGATTCAGAGAATTTATTAGATTTACAAGTTTTTAACTTTGCACAAATATATAGATATAAATTTAAGTGGATAGTTAAGTTCCATCTCTAGCCTCCAGGCTAGATAGAGGTAGTTCAGCAAAGATAATTTTGAAAACATTACAAACTTTTCCACTTATAATTTCGTAATTTTAAAAATACATTTCAGTTTAAACTCTTTCTGCATAAAAGATGGGTTTTTATTTGTGCTGTCTCACAATTTCTTATGCATGAAGATGCCTTCCCCCTTTGTACAGTGCAAGGAGTTGGAATTGGCACCGAAGTATTTGTCTCTGGTTTATCAGCATTAGTTATTCCAAAAGATGGTGGCAAAATTCTTAGGGTCTCGTATTTATTTAGTAATTTTATTTACTTCCATCATACCTGTCTAAGACGTTTTCTATAAATTCAAACATGAAATACATCCTGTATTTAATCTGTAGCTCCATTTTTGTCTTAAAAAAATAGGACAGCCGTAGGTATTATGTTCTCGGAGCCTACTTTTTTTCTACGTAATTTCAAATTGGTCTGTTTGTAAATGTTAAAAGATTCTTTCAAATTCTTCTTCAGCAAGTTGCCTCCACTAAAAAAGTGCCTTTGCACATGTCGATTTTACAAAACAACTGCTTCGGTCAAAAACGTTTCTTGGATTTACATGTCTCAGATCGACTCGTTTTCAACAGCACGTTTGCTGTTGTTGAATCACTTTATGGGGCCTCTTTAAATTCATATTGGATTCAGGTGCTTCGGCAAAGAGACAGTGGAAAGACGCCAACTTGTTATGAAGCACACAGCAAGTTTAGCTGTAAATGCCTCTGCAGGTGATACATTGCATCATGCTGTGTTTTGGACTATGGGAGAAAGGTATCTGTGATAACAAGTTGAAACTTCCAAGAGTTCCAATCTTCCTTCTGTGTGTATCCAACCCCCACCCTTAACGCCCCCTCCCAAAAAGCCCCAAAACCAAAAAACTAGAGCTCTGTAAGCCACCCATGCCCTGGTCGTGTAGTACTCCTAGCCTATACCAGGTAAGATATGCCTTATAAAGGCGTGTCTTATTCGCAGCGAGGGAGGTGATCTGTAAATTAATTGGGAGATTCTTTCAGCTCCAAGTAGAGAGACTGCACGGTTGTGTAGTATATGCACATTCATTTGAACCAGATGGGTACTCAAGTTACCACTGTTAAGTTATTTAACCAACATATATACAACTATACCTGTATAAGTGTACCACACCCCTAAAACCCATTTTTCCCTGGACTCAATGGTAATATACCATGTATGAACTCATTATATTGAGATTATTTTTATTCACCACCGAAGTAACTAATATAAGAGTCACTACATTCAATATTAGCAAGAGCTTCTATATTGGCCCATTTTCCCCATTTAGGAAAAACAAAAGTGCAGCTTGCTGCCATTTTCATTTACATAACATTTTACATAAACACTTTCTTTGAGGCTGAAGCAAATCTGATTGATTTTCAACGTGAAAATAAAGTACAAAAACTCTTCTTGGAGTTATTTCTAAACAGAATTTGTCTCTAATCCTAATGTAATGGAAATGCATGTGATGTTACAGGAAGACGAGAGAGAAGAGTGTCCTTGGGGCAAACAGGAAATGCGTGAGTTTCAGAGTATTTACAGGCAGATGAAATGAAGACACACAAAAGTGCCAATGATACATAATGAATCTGTGTGCTGCGTTTCACATAACATACTATTTTAGGTTGATTTAAGAGTTAACCCATTTTGATACAGGGATGAAGAAATCTCATTAGACTAGGCCCTGTATGCCTTGGGGAATTTACCTCATTTCTTTAGTTCTGATTTCCTTAACTATAAAATACTTTGGTTGGTATGGCCTAAATAAGGTCGTTTAAACGTATTTGATTCTAGTTGGTATTTGTACACATATTTAGGTAGATGCACCTGCTGTGTCACACAGTGGCCTGTACTAAGCCCTGTTCTTACCATGCTTCCCTTCCCTCCACCTGGAGGGTCTTACTCTGCAGTCTACCCTGTAGTTAGTCCTCCAGTACCTATACTTGTCATTGCCCACCCAGAGGGCTGAGCTCATCTCTCTCTCCTCCCTTCCGCCCAGCCCAAATCTGGCCTCGCTCTGATCCCTTACCTCTGTTCCTCTGATTGCTTCCAACCTGCACTGGCTGCCCAGTCCCTAAGTAGCGTGGGCCTCCTTGTTCCTGTTTTCTAATTACTTCTATCTACTAGCAGCCTAAATGGCAACTAGAGAATAAGGAGTGGAGGGAGACAGCTGTAAATGAATAATAAGTGTTTTTTTCAAGACCACCAGACTTGTTAGAGGTAGCAGGGCTCTGCTTTCACCGAAGTGTGACCCATCCCCTACAGACAAATATGGAACTTCAAAATGCTCTCCTCATCTTTGCTACCATCTGTTGAAACCCTTTTTGAAATACTTACCAGTGACAATTTATAATCCATTAGTACAAGAACCATTGTGTTATGCAGCTTTTATGTTTCCTAATTAAGGCCGTATACCTGGGTTCAAAAGAAGCAAGATAGACTTTAAAAAAAAATTAAAATTTGAAAGTATTTATCTAAAGAACCAGGGCAGTTTTTTAGTTAAAAGTGTAAACAGAATTTAAATCTTCACCATTCCTAAAAGAAATCCCGTAGCCACTAGCAGTCATTCCCATTCCTCCCTCCTTCCAGCCTCTGGCACGCACTAATCTATCTTCCCTCTCTATGGATATTTCTATGCTGGACATTTCACGTGCACGCTGTCATACAACACGTAGTCCTTTGTGACCGGCTTCTTTCTCTTGGCATCCTGTTTTCAAGCGGTATCTCATTGTTGCTATTGTTCTACGAAAAGGCTATTTTTAGAGCAGTTTTAGGGGTACAGAACAATCAAGTGGAAAATATAGAAGTCCCATATAGCCCTTCTCCCCGACCCTGGCATTCTCCCCGATTATTAAACTATTGCATTATTATTATTTTTTAAATAATTCAAGCTGTTTTATTTCTTCATGGAATGGCTAGGCTTTCTCTGTTTCCTAGACGACAAATTCAGTTGTTATAGAACCTTGACAAAAAGCACTTTTTTTCTCACTTTGCCACAGAGCACATGTTTATTTTATTATTATTTTTTTTGAGACAGAGTCTTGCTCTGTTGCCCAGGCTGGAGTGCAGTAGTCTGCTCACTGCAACCTCTGCCTCCCAGGCTTAAGCATTTCCCCTGCCTCAGCCTCCGAAGTAGCTGTGATTACAGGCATCCACCGTCATGCCTGGCATATATATATATATGTGTGTGTGTGTGTGTGTGTACTTTAAGTTCTGGGGTACATGTGCAGATCTTGCAGGATTGTCGCATAGGTATACATATGCCATGGTATTTTGCTGATGGTAGTTTGCTGCCTCCATCCCTCCGTCACCTACATCAGGCATTTCCCCCAATGTTATCCCTCCCCAACCTTCCCATACCCCGCTGTCCCTCCCCTAGCCCCCAACTACCCAACAGACTCCAGTGTGTGATGTTCCCCTCCCTGTGTCCATGTATTCTCATTGTTCAACACCCACTTATGAGCGAGAACATGTAGTGTTTGGTATTCTGTTCTTGTGTCAGTTTGCTGAGAATGATGGTTTCCAGATTCATCCATTTCCTTATAAAAGACATGAACTCATTCTTTTTTATGGCTGCATAGTATTCCATGGCATATATGTGCCACATTTTCTTTGTCCAGTCTATCATGATGGGCATTTGGTCTGGTTCCAGGTATTTGCTATTGTAAACTGTGCCACAATGAACATATGTGTGCATGTGTCCTTATAGTAGAATGATTTATAATCCCTTGGGTAGATACTCAGTAATGGTATTGCTGGGTCAAATGGAATTTCTATTTCTAGATCCTTGAGGAATCACCACACTGTCTTACACAATGGTTGAACTAATTTACACTCCCACCAACAGTGTAAAAGTGTTCCTATTTCTCCGCATCCTCTCCAGCATCTGCTGTCTCCAGATTTTTTTAATAATCACCATTTTAACTGGCATGAGATGGTATCTCAATGTGGTTTTGATTTGCATGTCTCTAATGACCAGTGATGATGAGCATTTCTTCACGTTTGTTGGCCTCATAAATGTCTTCTTTTAAAAAGTGTCTGTTCACATACTTTGCCCACTTGAATTTTTGTCAGGTTTTTCAAAGATTGGATGGTTATAGATATGTTGTGTTGTCTCTGAGGCCTCTGTTCTTTTCCACTGGTCTATATCTCTGTTTTGGTACCAGTACCAAGCTGTTTTGATTACTGTAACCTTGTAGTATAGTTCAAAGTCAGGGTAGCGTGATGCCTCCAGCTTTGTTCTTTCTGCTTAGGATTGTCTTGGCTATGCAGGCCCTTTTTTGGTTCCATATGAAGTTTAAAGTAGTTTTTTCTGGTTCTTTAAAGAAGGTCAGTGGTAGCTTGATGGAGACAGCATTGAATCTGTAAATTACTTAGCGCAGTATGGCCATTTTCACAATATTGATTCTTCCTAACTACGAGCATGGAATGTTTTTCCATCTGTTTGTGTCTTCTCTTATTTCATAGAGCAGTGGTTTGTAGTTCTCCTTGAAGAGGTCCTTCACATCCTTTGTTAGTTGTATTTCTAGGTATTTTATTCTCTTTGTAGCAATTTTGAATGGGAGTTCTCATGATTTGGCTCTCTGTCTGTTATTGGTGTATAGAAAGACTTGTGATTTCTGCACATTGATTTTGTATCCTAAGATTTTGCTAAAGTTGCTTATCAGCTTAAGGAGATTCTGGGCTGAGATGATGGGATCTTCTAGATATACAATCACACCATCTGTAAATAGAGACAATTTGACTTCCTCTTTTCCTAATTGAATACCTTTTATTTCTCTTTCTTGCCTGATTGCTCTGGCTAGGACTTCCTATATTGAACAGGAATGGTGAGACAGGGCATCCATGTCTAGTGCAGGTTCTAAAAGGGAATGCTTCCAGTTTTTGCCCTTTCAGTATGATGTTGGCTGTGGGTTTGTTGTAAATAGCTTTTATTATTTTGAGACATGTTCCATGGATATTTAGTTTATTGAGAGTTTTCAGCATAAAGGGCTGTTGAATTTTGTCAAGGGCCTTCTCTGCATCTATTGAGATGATCCTGTGGTTTTTGTCTTTGGTTCTGTTTATGTGATCAATTACATTTATTGATTTGCTTATGTTGAACCAGCCTTGCATCCCCGGGATGAAACCTACTTGATAGTGATGGATAGGTTTTTTGATGTGCTGTTGCATTTGGTTTGCCAGTATTTTTGTTGAAGATTTTTGCAGCTATGTTCATCAAGGATATTGGCCTGAGGTTTTCTTTTTTTGTTTTGTCTCTGCCAGGTTTTGGTATCAGGATGATGTTGGTCTCGTAAAATGAGTTAGGGAGGATTCCCTCTTTTCGTTTTGTTTGGAATGGTTTCAGAAGTAATGGTACCAGCTCCTCTTTGTACATCTGATAGAATTCAGCTGTGAACCTGTCTGGATCTGGACTTTTTTTGGTTGGCAGGCTATTAATTGCTGCCTTAACTTCAGCCCTTGTTATTGGTCTATTCAGGGTTTCAACTTCTTCCCGGTTTAGTCTCGGGAGAGTCCAAGTGTCCAGTAATTTATCCATTTCTTCCATGTTTACTCATTTATGTGCATAGAGTTGTTTGTAGTAATCTCTGATGGTAGTTTGTATTTCTGTGGAATCAGTGGTGATATCCCCTCTATCATTATTTATTGCATCAATTTGATTCTTCTCTCTTTTCTTTTTATTAGTCTGGCTAGCAGTCTATCTACTTTGCTGATCCTTTCAAAAAAACACAGCGCCTGGATTTACTGATTTTTGAAGGGTTTTTTGTGTCTCTGTCTCCTTCAGTTCTGCTCTGATCTTAGTTATTTCTTGTCTTCTGATAGCTTTTTAATTTGTTTGATCTTGCTCCTCTAGCTCTTTTAATTTTGACAATAGGGTGTCAATTTTAGATCTTTCCTCACTTCTCATGTGGGCATTTATTGCTATAAATTTCCCTCTAGACACTGTTTTAAATCCCAGAGATTCTGGTACGTTGTGTCTTCATTCTCACTAATTTCAAAGAACATCTTTATTTCTGTCTTCATTTCGTTGTTTATCCAGTGATCATTCAGGAGCAAGTTGTTCAGTTTCCAACTATTGCATTATTGTAGCGTACCTGGTACAACTGATGAACCAGTATTGGTGCATTCACTAAAAAGTCCATGGCTTACATTACGGCTTACTCCGAGTGGCACAGTTGTATGAGTTTTGACAAATGCATGATTTCATGTATCTACAATTATAGTAGAATACAGAGTTATTTCACTGGCCTAAATATCACCTGTGTGCCATCCCTCCATTCTTCACTCCCTCCTCAATCCGTGGAAGCCACCAATCATTTTACTATCTCTATAATTTTGCCTTTTCCAGAATGTCACATAAGTAGAACTATCCAGTGTGTAGCCCTTTTTCAACTAGCAATATGTATTTGAGATTCCTCCAAGTCTTTTCACAGCTTGATAGTGCATTTCTTTTTATTGCTGAAAAATATTCCATTGTATGAATAACAGATGTACCACAGACTGTTCATCCATTACCTCTTGAAGGACATCTTAGTTCTATGTTCTGGCAGTTATGACTAAAGCTACTGTAAACAGTCATGTGCAGATTTTTACGTGGACATAAAATTTCAACTCACTTGGGTACATACCTGGGAACATACTTGCTAGATCATAGTGATAGGACTATGTTAACTTTGAAAGAAATTGGCAAACTATCTTTTTAAATGGCTGTAGCACTTTGCATTCCATAAGCAATGAGAGTTCCTATTGCTCCACATCCTCACCAGCATTACTGTTGCCAGTGTTTTGAATATTACCTCTTCTAATAGGTATGTAGTTGTAGATCATGTTTTAATTTGCAACTCCCTAGTCACATGTGATGTTGAGCATCTTTTCATATACTTATTTGCCATCTGTATATCTTTGATTAAGTATCTGTTCAGAGCGATTTTTGCCCATGGTTTTTTTCCTTATAGTTGAGTTTTAAGATCTCTGTGTATATTTGAAATACAAACCCTCTATCAGATATGTGTTTTTGCAAATACTTTCTCTCAGAGTGTGGCTAGTCATTTTATTCTCTTAACAATGTTTTTCACATAAGTTTTTAATTTTCATGCAATCCATCATGTTAATATTTTTTGTTAATGGATTGCGCTTTTGTTATTGTGCCTAAAAAACCAAAGCTACCTAGATTTTCTCCTGTTACTTTCTAGAAGTTTTATAGTTTTGCATTTTGTGTTTAAGTCTATGATCCATTTAAGTTAATTTTTGCAAAAGGTGTAAGGTCTGTGTTTACACTTATGATTTTACATGTGGATATTCAGTTGCTCCAGTACCATTTATTGAAAAGATTATTATTTCTCCACTGAACTGCCTTTGTTTCATTGTCAAAGGTCATTTAACTATATTTATGTGGGCCTAGTTCTAGGCTCTCTGTCTCTTGCCAATAGCACACTTTATTACTATATTTTTGTAGTAAGTATATTTTCTTTATTTAGTATTGTATATCTTCTCTATTACTGTAGTTTTGTAGTAAGTTTTGAAGTTGGGTGGTGTCAGTCCTCTGACTTTGTTTTTCTTCTTCAATACTGTGTTGGCTATTCTGGGTCTTTTGCCTTGATACATAAATTTTAGAATCAGTTTGTTCTTAGCCACAAATAACTGGCTGGGATTTTGGCTGTGTTTGCATTGAATCTATAGATCAAGTTGGGAGGAACAGACATTCTAACAATATTGAGTCTAACTATCCATGAACATGGACTACCTCTCCATTTGTTTAGACCTTCTTTGATTTCCTTCATCAGAGTTTTGTAGTTTTCCTCATATAGCCTTTGTGAATATTTTGTTTATTCATACCTATTGTTTCTTATTTATATTTTTAAGTGATGATATAACTTTTTATTTCAAATTCCCATTGTTTGCTGGTGGTATATAGGAAAGCAACTGTCTCTTTAAGTATTATTCTTGTATCCACTAACCTTGCTGTAATCCAACCTCGCCATAATCAATTGTTGGTTCTATGAGTTTGTTGGAAGCACATCATTTTCTGTTTTTAAAAAAATCAGTAAAAACAGGAAGGAAAAGATCCATTAAAACTTCAAGCAAACTGAACAAATAAACCCACTTGTATTGTGCATGAGTAACATAGCTATCCAGGAGGACAAAAAATGAATTAATCAAGTAACTGCTGAACATGTCATTTAGCTATATATTCTTAGTTGAGGATCAGGGAAACAATGCAAACAATGCTGACTTCTTTTCAGGTTTGTGTATTGTAGTTGTACTGGTGAAGCAATCCGAAATGAGTTTTAAGTGTATGGTAGAGTTAGATACACAAATACGTGGAGGTTATTGTTGAGCCTTCTCCTACCACATCCATACAGATATAAAAAGGGGAAAAGCAAGAAAAAAGAACTCTGTGGAAGTGCATTGGAATTGAAGGCATCAGCATGAATTCATGATTCTAATACAATAGGAATCCTTTTGCCGTGTAAGACAAAGACAGGCTGAAGAGTTATACTGTATTTAGGGAGACTAAAGTAGCATGATGACTAGATACAATATGCGCTCTTGAGGTGGATCTGTACTAAAGAAAAAATATGCCACAAAAGACATTACTGGGTCATGTGACAAATCCGGAATACAGATGATACATGGCAATATTGCATCATTGTTAAATCTCCTCAAATTGCTAACTCTACTGATTATTTTGCGGAATCTTCTTGTTTTTAGGAAATATACTTTAAATTATTTAGAAATAATGGGGCATGACGTGCTATTTACTCTCAAGTGGTTCAGAAAAATCTGCATATATTACATATCTATTTGTGTGCCTGTGTCTTTATGCGCACACGACTCACCATAAATGCATACAATGCAGTAAATGGGGCAAAGGGTTAACAATTGTGAATCTGGGTAAAGGGTGCACAGGGTTTCTTTAAATTATTCTTGCCACTTTTCTATAGCATGAAATTCTTCCAAATAAAAGATTTCTAAAAGGTTAGTGTTAGGCATGCACACACAAAAATAAGGATAATTGAGGTGGACTTTTGAAAGCAGGAGGGAAGATAACATCAACTATTTTGAAGGACTGTCGTGGAAGGAGGTTTAAGACTTATAATTTGGTTAATGATATTTTGTGTCATTCTGCTTTGTGTAATATCATTACAGCAGAACCAAGTACTTATGGCTGAAATAAGAGACAGTAGGTTTAAAGTTTTATGGAGTCTTCAGTATAATTCAGTACAGAGAGGTGCAAAATCATGTGATTCTGAGGGTTCACTGGGTAGTATCAACGAGCGAAGGGGACTGGGTGCAGAAAAATGGAAAATGGTGGGAACTTGAGAGCAATATCTTTTCCAAAAGCTTTCAAATACTAAATACAAATCCAAAAAACACTGCGCAGTAATCCCACGCTGTGTCCAGCCTGTGAGTGGCCAGCCGTGACCCACAATCTTATCTAATCCTTTTGTCAGGTAAGGAAACAGGTACCAAACATCATAAAACACGGTGTGTAAGAGAATGAGAGGTGTAAGTGGGTGCATATATATTTTTAAAAAAACACAATTTTTAATGAAAGAAACTAATATCCACACATTTGTACTTATGTACAATTGGGGTAATATATAATTTTAAGCTGTTTACAAATAATATGTAATGCTTCAAATATTACATAAGGTTGATAATACATTTCTAGCAGAAATAAATATATTGCACTTAAAAAGAACTGCATTAGATGTTACTTCATAGTATTAGGCTTATAACTTCTTTTCTTCATAAAACATTTCCCATGCCCTTCCCCCACCCCCAGCACACACATTTCATTACAGTGACTGTTCTCACGCAATCCATAAGCAAATGAACACAGCAAACAACAGAACCGTGATGGTGTCTACTAACGAGGCTTTATCCAATTTTATACTGTAGGAAATAAAACAACTTCTTTCACGTTTCTGAAAAGAAGGGAGGAAAAAACCAACTAAACACAATATTTTAATGAACCAGAAGTAAAATACAAGTTGTATTTTTTGTCCATATGTATTTCACAAAAATGATTTTGCTTTCTTATTATCAAGATATTTCATTTGAAAAGGAGAGGGCAGTGAAATTATTTGAGAGCAGGACAGAGAAAAAAGGGCTAGAAAATACATATGAACTATTTACCTATCAAATATTTATAAATGGACCTTTCCATATTTAAGCATTCTGAAGAAAGATAAGTCTTGGAATATTATAATTGGCATAGAATATAAGTAGTAACGAAAGGATTTGATGGTTTTCTAAAATTTAAGAAGTTTGTAACCTTCCCTATGTGTGTTTACAAAGAAAATCTGTACATTCTAAAATAACATTAAAACTTGTATAAAACCCATCCTCCAGCCAGGCACAGCTCTTTAAAGGAGAAAGCTGAAAATCTTATGTTCTGTCCAGGGCATTGTCCAGATTTAGGGTAGAGTACTGCTTTGTTTGTAATAATTATCAGTTTACTACGTGTTCAATAATGACAACAGTTTTCCTTACTTAGTCATTGGAAGATTAACTTGTTTTTCTTGCAATTTGCTACTCTGCACATTACATAACTGGATTTTTTGAACTTTTTAGTTACTGAGTCATGGCTAAGCTTGACTGAGTATTTAATGGGGTGTAAAGTCATTTCATCCTCTTTATTTGAAAGTGATTTTTTCAATATAAGTCAGCTTATATAGGCAGGACAGCCTGAAAAGCTATTGTGAAATACAGAAATGGGGTAAATATCCTAACATCTCTTTGAAAAAGGCAGCATGGGATGAGGATGCTTTACATCTAAGAATATTTGTTCCTTGGCCTTTTAGAGAGTTTTCGTTTTCCTATTTGGTGGGGAGGGAGCAGCTGGAGAAGAAAGGGTGTTGTACTGGCCGGAGACGGAAAATAACAGAGACATGGATAAGGAGGGGAAACCTTGGAATGCCCCAGAAGTCAATGTAACTCCTACTATAATATAGCCCTACACGGTGCCTTTACTAGATGATGACTCACCAGGAACCTTCTTAAAGTCTCTTGCTCTGTCCCCAATGGCGGTAGGCCTTGGGACAAGTTACCATTGTTATTAACTCAAAAGGTCCAGCAATACAATATAAGTTCACTAATTTAGACCTTGTTAACTAATAATCTGTGATGTATTAGACAAGCTGGATATGTCTACCTATATATTGTCAAGAGTAGACAGAGGAGACAGGAAGACTGACGAAATTCTAAAAAAAATTGAATCTACTCAGAATTATTGATGTTTTAAAAACAAATCCCCATTGCAAACCCTATTAAGTTCTGAATTAATTCCTTGGGATTAGACAAAGCAGATGTGGCAGGACCTCTTTTTAGCAGCACTTCCCGTTAGCCAAGCTTTTTGACACCGTAATATACTCGGGGTTGGGGGAGACCCTGACTATATTCTAAATATATTAATTCATGTTCTTCATGATTCAATTGGCTTTCCCATTCAATATGTAGTTCTTGAAATTACTTTTGCTAGAATGGGCTTTGGAATTTTAAATACTAAACCCCCAAGGGTTTAATAAGAATCAACCACCAGGATACCTCAGAAAGGCCCAGGTAGGGAAAATTTCTACCCCTTGGTTTCCATGGCTCAAGTGACTAGGTTAAGCTCTATTTCACCTGTGCTTCTTTTCTCTGGCTTGAATAATACTTAAAAATATACATCCAATTTAGAATTTTAGGTCTGACTAGTCTTTGTTTTCTCTAAACATTCTTATTTGTAGTCTTGTATTGCTTAATTACAAAATAAAATTATAGAGTCAGGAAATACTAGTGTAAATCCATATTTAACAAAAACACACATCTCTTTGAGACACACAGATGGTAGAAACGTCAAAACAGTATGTGTTAAAACAACCTTTTCATCCTCTCTAAAAAGAAAATTCAGACACAGATTCACCTCAGTGGGCCAGAAATTTATCAGGGTTATTGAGTAGCATTATGTAAAACAACGTTTTTTGTTATTCCTTCTTTAAGCAGCAGTACTCTATATTCAAAGGAACACTGGCAATGGACCAGCTATTAAATATCAAACCCCCATCCTAGCTCTACAATAGTTAAACATTACTCACAACTGCTTTTTAAAAGAAATAAGCATCTGTACTTTGTTTGAAAACAAACTACCTGTGGATACTACAGCCTAACATGCAACAAGTTAAAAATCAGCCCACAGTGTTTCCTGTAGGATCGTGAGATGCTTCGTTAACATAGCCCGTGCTTTTCGGTAGGTGAACCGTGGAGTAGAGTGGACGACAGCGAGTGCAAATTCCAACAACAGCATGACCTACACAGGCTGTGCCATGATGCGTCATTTCACAGGCTGAAAGTGCCCAGGGAAGGCATGTGGTATGAAAGAGACCAACATTAAAACCATCAGATGAAATCCTCGGGAGTCTGATGTAATAAGTATATTGCATTTCCTCCCAAATACGCTTCTCCTGTCAATAGAAATAGTTCCCGTGTCTTTTAACAGATTCAATACTTTTGTAGCAAGAAGAGTAGAACAAATATTACATACAAAAATTAAATTAGAGTTTTGCAGAAATTTGCCAAGAGAACAGGTTACATCCTGTAGTTGAAGTGCATTAAATCTAAAGTCGAAAAACTATTAATTTCATTAAATCTCTGTTATTAGGGAAATAAACTGTTGCAAAATGCCAGATGTGTCACCCTGACTGTAAATGCTTATATATATGTTGTTCAAAAACAATACAGGTCCTATAGATACAGGTCATATAGAACTAAAATATAATTTGCTACTATTATAAAGATTAAAAGAAGCTTAAGAAGATAGCAAAAGCTGAAAATAAAGTGGAAGAATGCTTTAGTTTACTTATAAGAACTACCAAGATTTTAGTTATGGAGCCATTACGTTAACAAGCGGTTTAATATTACAGACCTGGCAAAGGGGTAACGGGTCACTGAATGTAACACAGTAAGAAAAAAGGCCACATTAGATGTATGGACACATTTCCACTCAGGGGTACAGGTTAAGTCATGGCCACCCGGCGTTTAGAATGGTCATTCTTTTTTTTTTTTTTTTTGAGACAGAGTTTCGCTCTTGTTACCCAGGCTGGAGTGCAATGGTGCGATCTCGGCTCACCGCAACCTCCGCCTCCTGGGTTCAGGCCATTCTCCTGCCTCAGCCTCCTGAGTAGCTGGGATTACAGGCACGCGCCACCGTGCCCAGCTAATTTTTTGTATTTTTAGTAGAGACGGGGTTTCACCATGTTGACCAGGATGGTCTCGATCTCTTGACCTCGTGATCCACCCGCCTCGGCCTCCCACAGTGCTGGGATTACAGGCTAGAATGGTCATTCTTAAATCCCTGTCACAACAAAGCAGATTTACTGAAAACGGGAATTTGTCTGGATGCATTTCGACATCCATAAGGTCTCCCAAAACCAAAGTGAAAATGAAGGGACCTCTGGCACCAATGGCAGAGAACTCCTTTTGGAAAAGAAGAACATCTTTCCGTCACAGCTGAAAGTGAAGGCAAGCCTCACATAACAACATGCCCAGGCTTTGGAGTGTTCCTCAGTGAATTAGTCAGTAGTGTGTTTAGAATGCAGCCCAGAAAAATCAAACTGCAGTTTTACCATGTAACAGAGAGGCTCTTGCTTCAAAACTGTATATGGAAGATTATTCCTCCATAACTCTAGCCCTAACCCTAACCCTGGTAAGTGTTTGCAATAAAGAGAAAGAGGAAGAAAGAAGACTGAAAACTGAGTTTGTTGGTTACTGGCCCTTCAATGTTACAAACAGAACTTTGTGAAGTCATTACCATGTATTCATCCACAAAACGGGATGCATTAGCATTACCTCAGCTCCTTCCCCAGCAGACTAACACAAAAGAAAACGAAACATGCTTATGCTACATCACTACAAATATTTTCTACTGGCTCCAATTTTCCACGGGGATAAACTGACTTCAGTTAGTCATGATGGTCAGTATGCTATATGGTATGGCCTCTTTGAAGAGTCTTTTATCCTGTGAAAAGCAGAATGAAACCTTATACACAACGATTTTATACATTACTGCATCAACACAGCATTTTAACCATGAGGAATAATGCACCTTAAGATTCATCAGCCTTGTATCATTAAACTCTCAAGCTGGCAGAGAACTTTACATGGATTCTCTCCGGAACCCAACAGCTGTCCCCAACTACAGATGAATCCTGGTCCATGGTGCGTTCCCTCAGTGGTAGGTTTTATTGTGAGTCCAGCTCTCCTCTTTGATAGGTCCCATGTCTCCTGGAAAGCCCCTGCTTCAATAGCCCCGTCCCACCCACCCAGCCCTGTCCTCTATTTCCATACCCATTTGCGCACTCTGGATCTGGATTCTCCCATTTTTAGAAGAGTCATACAAATGGCGTCATCACAGCAGAGGAATGGCGCAGTCCTTGAATGGCAGCATAGGGCCCCTGCTGAAAATAGTGATGGTATCGCGGCATGTGGAATGAAGGGAATGTGGGGCCACTCCCTTGCATGGAGCTGGCAATGGCCGATGGGGTCAGAGGCATTCCCAGTCGGCTATACGGAGGCAGAGAACCCTGGATGGGGTGAGGAATGGGTGTTGCTATGGATGCTGTGCTGGTGCCAAGAGCAGTCAGGGACTGTGGGTGCTGGAACCCAGGAAAACTGGAAGAAGATGATACCCAGGAACTTAGTGACAGATTATCAGATGTTGTAAAGGCTGACCCTGTAAGAAAAATACCCATTAGATTGTAAACACTGTCAATGTACAGATCCAGAATTAAATTATCTGTAAAGATCTATTTGTATTGAAGAATATTTAATATATCTGTCATTTAAAAGGACAAACACACATGAGATTTATCATGAGGCAAATCTACCTAGATAAGAAGATGATATTTACACCCTGCATGGAAGGAGAATTTACTAAACGGAAAAAGACAACTCATTGGATAGCCTGCACACTCCCACAGAGTGGCCGAAACATTCCTGCCCTGCCTGCAGGTAATGACCTGATTCTTTCAAAAGGAGCTGCAAATGCCTCATTTCTGTTCTGACTCTGTAGTGTCATAAGGAAGGCTGAATATTCTAAATCTCCACAAGCTGTCTGGTTTCCAAAACTGCTGTGAAATCTAAGAAAGTAAGTTTTCCTACATTGCAGCATCCAGAAATTTAGAATAGAGTTGACAGTGAATTTTCTGACTATACCGTTGACCCTTGAACAACAGGGGATAGAACTGCACAAGTCCACTTACATGCAGGTATTTTTCAATACAATTTGCACTGAGTGTGCCTGACCCTCTTGCCTCCCACCTCTTCAGCTTCCTCAATCTCCGAGACAGCAGGGCCAACCCCTCCTCTTCTTCCTCTACCTACTCAATGTGAAGATGAGGATGACAACCTTTATGATGATCCATTTCCACTTAAGGAATAGTAAATATATTTCCTTTCTCATTATTTTCTTAATAACTTTTTCTCTAGCTTGATGTATTATTAGAATACAGAATACAATACATGTAACACACAGAATATGCATGAATTGACCGCTTGTGTTACAGGTAAGGCTTCTGATCAACAGTAGGCTATCAGCAGTTAAGTTTTAGGAAGTCAAAGTTATAGACACATTTTAGACCACATGGGAGTTGGTGCCCCTAACCACTGTGTTGTTCAAGAGTCAACGGTAATACTAGTGGCTCACTTGGACTGAGTTACAAGAAATGTCCTACGTTTTCACAGATTATATACTTTCATATCGAGGACATAAAACAATGACAGAGGGCTCTCTCCCTGTGTGAACCTCCCCGTTCCCAGAATGGAGCACCTCTGGGCTCTTTTCTCTGGACTCTCTTCCCAGACGCAGGGAACTGCTCTCTGAGCCTTGGCAACAGAGAAACTTTGTTCAGTTCCAGCACTGGGGCCACTGCCTCTCTCTAATATCCTTCACTAGGACAGTCCTCCTTTAAAAGGATTTTCTAATTTGGTTTTTGATTCTACCAAGTTATTCCTGACACAGATGGAATAGATATATTCCCTGATTTTCAGATTATAAAACCGTGGTTCAGAAGGACTTGGGGACTGCTCCCAAAGTTCAATAGCTCTTACGTACTAAATCATGGACAAGTAACTCCTGATCCCTGACTCAAAGGCTCAATATTCTTTCACTGAAAAAAACCAAACCATAGGAAACGGGCAGGCAGCATCACAGCCTATGACTGAAAGGCGAAATAATGACATGTGTGAGGATCGGTGTCAGGGGCTATCCTTTCCCAGGGAGGCTCCTGAAATCCTTTTTGAGCATCATGTACTCTGAGGACTGGCCGTCTCATCAATGACCTGCCCCCATTCTCCTCTAGGTTTTCTGGCTCCTAGCAATTCCACGGCCTTGGAAGCTGCCTTACCTCGATTTGGAGTTGCCTGACTCTCATCCCCCAAGACATCCTCTTCTCCTCCATAGGTACGGATGGGTGAGCGCGCATAGGAATGCTTTTGAATCAGGCTCTCCACACTTTCCCTAGGTTAGAATGACATATCACAGGTTAACTAAAATGTAAAGGACTCAGAGATAGAGAGAGGTCTTGGAGGTAACTCACTAATCAGCAAAGCCACTTTCGCCGCCAAAATGCAGCCACTGCATGGAAAAATGAAATTCAAAACACGTGCATTTATTCTGTAGTACAGTGACTCCTGAGATGCATGACCTCAGGTGCATGACTGCAAGCAAACATGACTGACTAGGATAAGGACAACCCCTGAAATCCTATAAAATGAAGGGCAAAGGAGTGAATGAAGAACGGCGAAACCTGACCATAGGAATATGGAATTCTGCGATGTGAGAAATAATGAGTGAATGAATTTACCACAAGGAGCTGCAATGACGCTTCTTTTTTTTTTGAGACGGAGTCTTGATCTGTTGCCAGGTACCAGGCTGGAGTGCAATGGCGCGATCTCGGCTCACCGCAACCTCCACCTCCTGGGTTCAAGCAATTCTCCTGCCTCAGCCACCCGAGTAGCTGGGACTACAGGCCACCATGCCCAGCTAATTTTTCGTATTTTTTAGTAGAGATGGGGTTTCACCATGTTGGCCAGGATGGTCTCGATCTCTTGACCTCATGATCCACCTGCCCTGGCCTCCCAAAGTGCTGGGATTACAGGCGTGAGCCAGCGCTCCCGGATGACTCTTCTTACTGATTTTGACAGCTAAGAATACAAAACAGATACTCAGCTGATACAAATTCCCCTGATCCAACAACTGAGGAAATGTTGGCAAAACTTCAAATTATCATTAGTCATCAAAAGACTAATATTCACCAAGAAATCAAACAAATTCATAGACTGCAGTACCATATGGATAGTTTGAATAATGAACACTAAGATCCTTGTTGCTGTAAGACTGAAAACTACAAAAACCCGTGAAGAAAACAGAAATGGTCAACAAGGAGTTTCAGCCCCCAGGTAAACTTGTACGTTGTCTTGTAGATGGTCTTCCTCCTGCAACAGAGTCTATAAACCAAAGAGCGAGGTTAACTTTAAAACATAAAAAATTATTTTGGCATTGGACAATTCGACCTTCTGCTATAAAAAAAAAAAAAGCCAGTGAAATTTTAGCCAATTTCTTGCCAAAAGTGAGTACTAATAGCAGATTAGTCTGCATGGCACACATTTCTGGAATAGCTGTGGCCCGAAGACCAATGCCAAACTGACCGCCAGAGGCCAAAAGAGGACTTATAAAATAAGTATTGAAAGAGGAGTCCAACAAAACACCACATTTCACATTGAGGGAATAAGGAAAGCAAATAAAATGTCATCATAACTTTTCAAAATGTCATCACTTGTTAACATTGCATGTAAACATGCACATGTCAGCTGTGAAAAATTACTACCTACTTCATAGTAAGTTTGGTGTTGTAGAAAGCTTGTATACGCACATAGGAGAAGGTATTTTATCATAATGTACAGTATGACTATGAAGACTTAAGGATATGCCTAAAAGAAAAATTAATTCTGCAACGATTTAAGTTACGTTTTTATTCTCAAATGATTTTAAAGTAAGAATAAAGCACCACCTCATATGGTCAAAATAATTAAGGTCCAGATCTACTGCAGGAACACAGAGCTATCGAGAAGAATGAGGTCATTCCATATGAATAGATATGGAATAATTTTCAAGACACAGTAAGTGAAGGGGGTTAAAATACAGAATGATGTGTAAAGTACGCTACCATTTGTGAAATCAGAACAAGGGATATGTGTATTCATATATGTCTGCATGTGCATAGGATTTCCAGAAAGTTCCAGCTTCCAGAACAAGAAACTGCCCCCTGCTGCAGGGTGAAGCCAGGGACCTGAAGGACTGGAGTGGTGGTTCTTAAGTTTGTCTGTACATTTGAATCATCTAGGGATTTTGAAAAAAAATAAAAACAACTATATTGAGATATGAGTAAAATACAAAATGTGGCACATCTTTAAAGTATACGGGCTAGGTGCAGTGGCTCACACCTGTAATCCTAGCACTTTGGGAGGCCCAGGTAGGCGAATCACCCAAGGTCAGGAGTTTGAGACCAGCCTGGCCAATATGGCAAAACCCCGTCTCTATTAAAAATACAAAAATCAGCCAGGCGTGGTGGCAGGTGCTATAATCCCAGCTACTCAGGAGACTGAGGCAGGAGAACTGATTGAACCTGAAGGTGGAGGTTGCAGTGAGCCAAGATTGTGCCACTTCACTCCAGCCTGGACAAAAGAGAGAAACTCCCAACTCAAAAAATAATAATAACAAAGGGTACAGTTTGATCAGATTGGGCATATGTAGGCACTACTGACACCCTTGCCACAAGCAAAACAACAAAAATATCCAACACCTCCAAAAGCTTCCTCCAGCTCCTGTGCTCTCTGGTCACCATTCCAATAAACCTTTCCAAGGGAACCACTAATATAATTTTGGGTTCTTGCAGATTAGATGGAATCTCATCTAATGTATTCTTTTTTATCTGGCTTCTTTCACTCAGCGTATTTTAAGATTTATCACATTGGGGCATACATTAATATTTCTTGTTCTGAGTAGCATTCTGTTGCATGGATATATTGTGGTTTATTCACTTATTGATGAATATTTGGCTTGTTTCTAGTTTCTGAATGTTGCAAATGAAGCTACTACACACATTCATGCATACTTTTAAAAATTGGACATATACTTTATCTTGGAAAGACACCTAAGGATGAAATGACTAAATTGCATGGTTAGGCATATGCACAATTTTTAAGAAAACTGCCAAACTATTTGTCAAAGTGGTCATCCAATTAATCATTCCCACCGTCAGTGTATGGGAATTCCAGGTCTTCTGTACCCTCACTAACACCTGACGTTCTTTAACTTTAGCTATTGTAATATGCATGTGCTGATATTCCATTACACTTTTAAATGTGTTCTCCTAATGACTATAATGTTGAACATCTTTTTCTGTGCGTATTTGATTCTGTATTTCTAGCTGTTAATACTCTGTTCATTTTAAAAATTAGGTCATTTGTTTTCTGAGTTTTGAGACTTAGTTTTATATTCTGGGCACGAGTGTTTATAGAATATATGATTTACAAATATTTTCTTCTAGGCTGTGGTTTGTCTTTTCTCTTTCTTTTTAAAAGCAGAGTTTTTAATTTTGATAAAGTGCAATCTATCCATTTGTAATACTATGGATCATGCTTTTGGTGCCTTATTTAAAAATCTTTGCCTAATCCGAGACCACAAAAGTTTTCTCCTAAGTTTTTTCTGAAAGTGTTACAGTGTGAGGTTTTATGCTTGTATCTGTGATTCAGATTGAGTTAATTTTATATATGGATGATTTATGAATCATCTTGTGTTTATGGACATCCCATTATTTCTTGGTGAGAAGACTGTCCCTTCTCCATCGTGTACATGTAGGTCTATTCCTGGATTCTCTATTCTATAAATGTGTTTGCGGAACTTGACACCAAAACTAAAGTGTCTTGATTACTGCAGCTCAATAAAAGTCTTAGTACTTTGACATTAGGTAGTATTCGTACTGGTTTTTTTTTCCCCCAAACTTGTTTTGGCTATTCCAGTTCTTCACATTTCCATATGAAATTTAATATTATTTTGTCAATCTCTACAAAAAGGACTACTGTGATTTTTAGTATATATGCCTTGTATATCCTTTGACACAGTTATCCCTAAGTACTTTGCATTATAGCAAATCTTGATTTTTAGGTTCAATTTCTGATATTCATTTATACTAGACAGAAATACAACTTACTTTTTATATTAATCTTGTATTCTGTGATCTTTTCAAATACTTATTTGTTCTAGTGGGTTTTAGAGATTTGGATTTTCTGTAGAGTAATCATGATGTCTGCAAACAAAGATAGTTTTACTTCTTTCTTTCCAATCACAATGACTTTTGTTTATTTTTCCTGACTTACTGCAATGGCTAAAACTACCTGTACAATGTTAAATTAGCAGTGGTAAGAGTGGACACTGATAATTTGTTCTTTATCTTACAGAAGGCATTCAATTTTTCACCATTAGTTATAATACTCGTTCTAAGCTTTTTGTACATACAATTTATCAGACTGAAGGGTCCCTTCTATTCCTAGTTTGCTGAGAGTTTTCAAGAATAGATAGATGTTGAATTTTGTTAAATGCTTTTTCTGTTTGTTGAGATAATCATACAGTTTTTAGTTTCTCAGTATGATCATTATATTGATTGAATTTCAAATGTTAAATGGATCTTGCATTCCTGAACTAAGCTCTAGTTATTTATGACATATTATCCTTTTTCTCAATTTCCTAAAATTCTGTTTAGAACTTTTCCATGTATATTCATGCAGAATGTTGGCCTTTCGCCAGTTTTAGTATAAGGCTAGTCTCATAGAATTAATTAAAACTCTTCCCTCCTCTTCGATTTTCTAGAAGAGTTTGGGTAGAATTGTCATTATTTCTGTCTTAAATGTTTGGTATCATTCACCAGTGAAACCGTCTGGGCCTAGAGTTTTCTTTGTAAAAGGTTTTTAACTACAAATTCAAAAACTGTCAGAGTATCCATTTTCTCTTGAATGAGCTTTGGTAGATTCTGTCTACAAGAAACTTGTCCATTTTGTTTAAACTGTTAACATTTTAGGCATAAGTGTTCATAATATTCCGCTATTATCCTTTCTTTCAATACCAGTAGAATCTGTAGTGATATTGCTCCTTTCATTCTTGATGATGGCAGTTTATGTTTTCTCCCCTTTTTTTTCCTTGATCAGTTTGGCCAGAAAACAGTCAATTTTATTAATCTCTGCTTTTTGTTTCATTCATTTTCTCTACTGCTTCCCAGTTTTCTTTCTTTTCTTTTTTTAAAATTTATGTATTATACTTTAAGTTCTGGGGTACATGTGCAGATGGTGCAGGTTTGTTACACAGGTGTACATGTGCCCTGTGCAGATGGTGCAGGTTTGTTACACAGGTGTACATGTGCCCTGTGCAGATGGTGCAGGTTTGTTACACAGGTGTACATGTGCCCTGTGCAGATGGTGCAGGTTTGTTACACAGGTGTACATGTGCCCTGTGCAGATGGTGCAGGTTTGTTACACAGGTGTACATGTGCCCTGTGCAGATGGTGCAGGTTTGTTACACAGGTGTACATGTGCCCTGTGCAGATGGTGCAGGTTTGTTACACAGGTGTACATGTGCCCTGTGCAGATGGTGCAGGTTTGTTACACAGGTGTACATGTGCCCTGTGCAGATGGTGCAGGTTTGTTACACAGGTGTACATGTGACCTGTGCAGATGGCACAGGTTACACAGGTGTGCATGTGCCCTGTGCAGATGGCACAGGTTTGTTACACAGGTGTACATGTGCCCTGTGCAGATGGTGCAGGTTTGTTACACAGGTGTGCATGTGCCCTGTGCAGATGGTGCAGGTTTGTTACATAGGTACACATGTGCCCTGTGCAGATGGTGCAGGTTTGTTACATAGGTACACATGTGCCCTGTGCAGAAGGTGCAGGTTTGTTACATAGGTACACATGTGCCCTGTGCAGATGGCACAGGTTTGTTACATAGGTACACATGTGCCCTGTGCAGATGGTGCAGGTTTGTTACACAGGTACACATGTGCCCTGGTGGTGGTTTGCTGCACCCTGTTTTCAATTTCTACTCTGATATTTTATTTTTTTTCTTCTACTTGCTTTTGGTCTCATTCACTCTTCTTGTCCTAGTTTCTTAAAATGGAAGAAGAGGGCTTTCATTTCTAAAGGAGAGACATAGCACTACAAATTTCCTGGCAATAATGTTTCAGCAGCATCCTGCAGGTTTTATATGCTGTTTTTTCATTCTTATCTATTATTAGGTACATAAAGATGCAGGACTGAATATGACCTTGAAGAATGGAACCCTTTATTAGTATGAAATTATCTACTTTATCCCTGGTCAGAGTCTTTGCTCTGAATTCTACTTTGATATTAATACAACTCCAGTTTTTCAAAATTATTGTTAACATCCTACTTTTTTTCATTGCTTTACTCTCAACTAATGTCTTTACATAGAAAGCACATTTCTTGTAGGTAGCATCTAATCAGGTCTTACTTTTTAAATCAAACTGACAATCTCTGCCTTTCAATTGAGGTGTTTAGTGTATTTATATTTAATGTGATTATTGATATAGTTAAGTTAAAGTCTGGCTATTTGTTTTCTATTTGTCCCATCTCTTCTTTGTTATCTCTTCCCCCCCCCCTTTTTTTTTGCCTTCTTTGGGGTTTTCTTTAAATGATTTCATTTCATATCCTTTGTTGGTTCATTAGCTATACCTTTCTTTTGTTATTTTAGTAAAGGACTTAGAATTTATAGTAAATATCTTTAAGTTGCCACAATCTACCTTTGAGTGATATTAAATCTTTCAAATTAGTATAAGACCCTCACAATAATATATTTTCATTTTTCCCTTCCACTATTGTGACATTTTTGTGCAACATTTTATTTTTATATAAATTCCACTCTAATTGTTATATTTGTTTAAAAAGTTAACTATCTTATTTGTTTAAAAGGTTAACTATCTTTTTAAAATATTTAAATAATAAGAAAAAAAAACGTAATCTACCTATCCATGTAGCTCTCATTCCTGTGCTCTTCATGCCTTTGTTTAGATTCAAATTGACATCTGGTATAATTTCCTTTCTGAGAGACTTACTTTAACATTTGTAGGGCAGTTTGCTGGTGGTGAATCCTTTGCCTTTTTTATGTCTGAAAAAAATATTTATTTTGCTTTTGCTTTTTTTTAAAAGATATTTTTGCTGGGTAAAGAATTCTAGATGAACAGACTTGATTTTTCTTTCAGTACAGATGGTCCCCAACTTGCATTGGTTCAATTTACCATTTTTCAGCTTTGCAATGGTACAAAAGCAGTAGGTATTAAGTACAGTCCCCAGCTTAGGAAGGCATTATATCTGGACTTGGACACTTTTGACTCATATTTTCAATTTATGATGGGTTTATTCAGGCATAACCTCATTGTTAGTCAAACAGCTCCTGGAGGTTAAGGATGTTGCTTTGCTGCCTCCTCATTCACTTTGTTTCTGATGAGAAATCTGTTCTCACCTTTATCTTTCTTCCTCGTATGTAATAAATATATCTACTGTTCTCTGGCTGATTTCATATTTTCTTTATATTACTAGTTTTATGCAATTTGACTATGACATAATTTGGCACTATTTCTTCATGCTTTTTGAGCTTGGGTTTGTTGAGCTTCTTTGAATTGTGTTTACAATTGACATTAAATTTGGAAAATTTTTAGATATTATTTCTTTGGGTATATTTTTTGTCCTATCTTCCAACCAACCACCTTTCAGGGTTTCCAATTTTACAGATATTAGGCCACTTGAAATTTTCCCACAACTGATGCTCTCGTGTTTAAAAAATTTATCTTTGCTCTTTGAGTTTCATTTTGAATAGTTTCTATCACTCTATCTTCAAGTTCACTAATCTTTTCATCTGCAGTGTCTAATCTGCCATTAATCCCATCAAGTGTATTTTTCATTTTACACATTATAGTTTTCATCATTAGAATTATGATTTGAATTTTTTTGTAAATCTTCTACATCTCTCCTTAATTTTTGGAATGTATGGAATACAATGATAATAAGTGTGTAAACGTCTTTGTTATTAATTGGAATATCTATGTGAGTTCTGAGTTAGTTTCAACTGATTATCTCTTCATTATGGGTCTTACTTTTCTGCATCTTTGCCGTCCAGGAAACCTTTAGTTAGATGTCATGCATTGTGAATTTTGTCAGATGCTAAATATTTTTGTATTCTATCTATAAGGACATAAATATAAGACATGCCTTGAGCTTTCTGTTGGGATATAATTAAGTTACCTGGAAATAATCTGATCCTTTGGGAGTTTACTTCCAAGATATTTTAAGTAGGACTGGAACACTGTTTAGTTGAGGGCTAAATCTTCTTCACTACTGAGGCAAAACCCTTCTGAATCTTTTACTAAATGCCCTCTAAATCACAAGGTTTTCCAGTCCAGCTGATTAGAACAGGCATTATCCCTGGGCGAACACAAGGCATTGTTTGTTTCCCCCTAATCTTTTCAGGTGCTCTTCCCTGAAGCCTGTGGTAGTTTTATAGCATGCATTCCTTTGGCAAATCTCAGCTGAACATTCAAAAGGGATCCTCTATAAATCTTTGGAGTTCTTTAGGGATCCTCTGTAGATCTTTGAGTGCTTTTTCCCATGCAGCTTTCACCTCTCCTAATGTCTGTCCTATCTATGAATTCTCACTGTTTTGGTCTCTGCAAACTCAACTCAGGGAGTCTGGTGGGCTCTGCCTGTATTCTCCCTCCCTGCAGTGCTCTATACTCTCTCAGGAAATAAGCTCCATCAACACTCACCTCCTTTGTTTCCATCCCACAGAGATTATTGTCTTTTGTTGCCTGATATCCAGTGTCATAAAAAAACACTGTTTTGCATATTTTGTATGTTTCTTAGTTGTTTCAGGCAAGAGGGTATAGTTGGCCCCTGTGGCTTTACCTTTACTCAAAACAGTGTCTCTCCAGGGGATCGTCTACAAATTCCAAAGCCAAAGCCAACACCACTCTCCCATACCAATTAAATCACAATCTTTGGGAGTGGGACACAGGCTTCAGTAATTGTTAACGCTCCTCCAGGTGATTCCAATAAGCAGGCAAGTTTAGAAACGTGGATGTGTGGATAGGTGTGTGGATGGATACTTTTCACCATATAATCTTGTATAACTTGAATTTTTGATGTATTGTTTATTTAAAATTAATTTCACATTACAAAATGAGACTATGATAACCTACCAATGAACAAAAACAAAAGAACCTCTGGTCCAACATTGGTACTTTGGGAACCCATTGTAAGGAGTTGGTTAAAAATTATAATTATGCTGATTTTTATGTCAATGTAATTTATGTAAGGTAAGCAGTGCAATATATTGGAAATATCATGGGCTTTAACGTCATTCATCAAATGCATGAATGAATAGATGAGTAGGTAGATCATCTACAAACATTTTCACATTCTGGCTTTGTTACTTTCTCAACCTCTCCTCCTCTGTAAATTGGGGAGCATAACTTCTGCCTCACAGGGCCACTCATTCATCGAAAAAAATTTATAGAGTTACTAGTATGAACAAGGAATTGTAGAGATAGCCAAAAAAAATCCCTGTCTAATAAGTGAGGTGAGTAAAGGGAAAACTGGGAGTCAGCGTGAAAAGTGGGGAAGAGAGTAAGAAAAACATGTAGTATATTAGATGTTGATAATAGTGCTATGGAAAACAAAACTGAGAATAACAATAAGAAGCATTGCTAAAAGGATGAAATGAGAAAATGCATTTGAATTACCTAAAATAGTATCTAGCACATAGAAGATAGTAGATATAAGTGCTTTTAAAAGTATATCTAAAACAGGTAAAAATATTTTATCCTCTTAGATTTCTTTTTCCAATTTATCCTACCTGTCTGTATAATCCTAATTCAGAATAATGTGGTCCAAACGAGGATTTTTCTCAGTGACTGAATGTTAAAGTCAGTGGAGAAATTGACTAGAATATTATTTGCAGTTCTATTATAAAATAATATCTGACATCAAAGAGAATATTATTTGCATATTCTATTATAAAATAATATCTGACATCAAAGAGAAATGTTAAGCTTTAGTGAGTCCATTATCACTTGTTTAAAAGTGTAACCTATTTTTAAAAATCCCTTGAACAGATGTATTGAATCCCTTGAGTTAGGCTTGTTGAAGTGAAACCATTTTATCATTCACTGAGAGGTACTGGTGCAAAGCAAAAGTTAATGGGAAGGGTAATTTGGCATAACAGGGACCCTAATTAATTTACCAGCTGCCATTCATTTTAATCTTTATATACAAACACATGTTGAACCCCAGCAGTCTAAACAGCTGATGTTATTTACTCAAAGACTTAATTCACTAAAGTATTAGAGAGTGACTGTCCTTTGAGGTCATTAAGAAGAAAGTCAGGCGAGCTGAGCAATCCCTAATAAACAACTCTAACATACATTCAAGCTGATATCCTTCAGGTCTGAACCATGTTATACTAACAGTATTTTAAGTGAACATAGGAAAGAATTATTAGGTGGTTATTTTCACATGTAAAGGAACTTGTTTCAATATTTTGGAAAATATTTTTTTTGTACAGTTGTAAAGGATTTGCTCTCCCTAGGCCAAATTCTGGGCGGTGTTTTTCTAAGGTGTACTCCTATTCCGGTAAGTTGCCCATAACTGCTAAATTCATGCACCTACTTTTTTTTTTTTTTAAAGAGTGTAATAGTTACATTTCTGAAAAGCATACTTAATGAGATCATTTAAATATATTTCACATACACACACAAGAAAAAGAATTTCCCAAATAACACAATGAAACACTGTGAAACATTTTGCTTTTCTATAAGAATAGTATATTCATTTTGCCCTTGCTAGACCACTGGTATCATTACTTATGCTAGGCTCTAGGACGGGAAAAGAGGGATTTTATTGAAGTGATTTACTTGTGTCAGGCCTGGAAGTGAACTGAAAGCAATGGCAGTTCTTATATAAAGGATGGCATAATTGAATTATTGCCTTTTAAGTGATTGAAAACAGTGGTGCATATCAGGGCCATCTCTTCGAAGATGTTACAAAGAGTAGTCAGGCCATGTTGTTTACTTTATGTCTAATCCCTGTATCCAGCAGAACGAGAAGTGCAAAGAATTTGTTTAGCCTGGAAGCCCACTGTGAGAATTTCTAAAATGCTGTACCCTGAAAGATGAGGGTGACTCACCAAACAGGTGATTTAGGTTTTGTCACATCCCAATGCAAGAGACTGTAGTTTTAGAAGACTTGCTTCTGGATTTAGTAGGTAGAGAAAATGGGTACTGTTATTGAAGCTCAGTCTTTCTAACATCTAACGCTAAATATTTTTTCTAGGCAAAAAAAAAAAAAAGTGCATCATTACCTTACTGGGTCTTTAAAACATCTGTTCTGACTACATTGTTACCATCAATTTCAGAAATAGTACAGACACAGTCATGGCCAGAAAATGGGCAAAAAAGAGGATAACTGCAAGGATTATAGTGCTCTGCCAAAACATTCAGAACCACTTGAAGTCATTTGGACTATTTATTCAAGCTCTAGACAGGCAAAACCAGCACTCTACGAGTACTGACACTGGCTGCCCTTCTTCTGTCTTTGAAACTAAAGTGCAAATTTCTCTGTGCTCAAAAAGCAAAACTTTCCCTTCCCCTCACATTTTCCTTTGCAACACCACTGTTCCTAATACAGTCCTTTTTTACTGCAATTACTAGATTGACGGCAATTATATGTTTTCAGGTCTGTCTCCACTACTATGCTGCTGGCCCTTGAATGAAAATATTAGTAATGCTGGCCAGGCGCGGTGGCTCACGCCTATAATCCCAGCACTTTGGGAGGCCGAGGCAGGTCAAGAGATCGAGACCATCCTGGTCAACATGGTGAAACCCCATCTCTACTAAAAATACAAAAAATTAGCTGGGCATGGTGGCACATGCCTGTAATCCCACCTACTCAGGAGGCTGAGGCAGAAGAATTGCCTGAGCCCAGGAGGTGGAGGTTGTGGTGAGCCGAGATCATGCCATTACACTCCAGCCTGGGTAACAAAAGCGAAAATCCATCTCAAAAAAAAGAAGAAAATATTAATAATGCTTTCTTTATCGAGGCAAGGGTTCTCAGACTTTAGTGTGCACCAGAAGCACCTGGAGAGCTCATCAAAGCACATGTTGTCAAGCACCATCCCAGCATTTCTGACTCAGCATGTCTCAGATGTGGCCTGAGAAGGTGCTGTCCAATATATTCCAGGTTCTGCTGATGCGGCTGGCCTGGAGGCCACACCTGAGAACCACTGCCCTAGTGAAGTGGTTAGGGGCATGTTTGCAGGCGATCTTGAATCCTAGCTCAGCCACAGCTGTGTGCTCACGGGCAAATTACTTCACCTTTTCATGTCTCCCTTTTCTCATCTGTAAAATAAGGTATCAATATGATCAAGCTCTTAGGGTTATTAAGTGAATTAATACACAGAGAGTTTCATTGGTACCTGACACATAAGCGCTCAATAAATGTTTATAGATAACAAAATTAAGTTATCTTCCTTGTTATTATTGAGCATCAAGATCATGTGCTCCAGAAGCTGTGTACATGATCACAGTGGTTGCAGAGGACTTGAGACTACCAACCTCTAGAACTTGCTACGCTTTGCTTAAACCTTCCTACCTTATACATGTCAGATGTGAAATTAATATTAAATGTTATTGCAAGGTATGTTTTCATTTTCTCTCCTAAATATAGACCTGGTAAAACTGTGTTCAAGGAGGAAATGTCAAATCCATTAAAATCAAATATAATTTATAGGAAACAAAATATGTAAAGTTATTCTTGCTTATTAATTTGTTCATCTTTACGTCACTTCTTACTGAGTCTATAAATAACTTCTTGTGACATTTTTCTAAAGATTGATGCAGATATATTATAAATTGCTGGAAGACAATATATCAATATTGTAGCTTGCACGAAATACTTAATAAATGAAAACTTCAGACAATACAATTTGAGAGGTATTATAAATCATTAATTTTGAGAACTGAAATATATAACCCATTTCGGAAAAACAAAATGGCTCTAACTTAATCTTTTAAAAAGCTTTTAGGCTTTAGTTTATTTTTAATGATTTGACTTAATCCTATTGATTTTTCTTTTCAGTAGTAACATACATTTCTGGTTTTGTATTATCATTAGAAACGTAAATAAGTAAACTGTACCCACTGAAAACACCCAAAAGCTATTATGCTTAGTTTCCTACGTTGCATAGCTGTGACAACTGAGTAGAAAGTCTCTGACGAAGTACAGATGGCTCAGCCTAGAGACAAGCTTCAGTACACTGCGAGGCAGGCCACAAATATTCTTCATAGACAAATAGAAAGACACAAACAAGAAAAAAAAGGAGGATAATTTACACGTATAAGTCAACTGTGAATAACTACTCTATCAGATTGACTGGTCTGGCGCTTCCAGTTCACACAGTTTTGTAAAATAAACGCTCCCTCTAAAAAGCTGTGGATGGAGGACAGGCATTTTAAGTGTAGAATCACATCTTGCTAACTAAAAGAAATTTTTGGTGACTCGTTCTATAATTTGGAACAAAACTAGTTCTGTTAAGCACCATTCCTTCTTTCTTGCTGTTATCAACAGATTTTGATCTTATTAAATTAACATACTTTATTATGAAACACCCAGAAACTATTCACAAGCCATGAACTTTTTTAGCAACTCTGCCAAAATGTTTACTCCTTCATTACGTTAATGTAGATAAAACATCCACGAAGTCCCAGAATATTAGATTTGCAACTTGCTTTCCTAAAGTCTCCGTCCTCACCTAAACTAACAGAGGACACTTCAGCTCTGAGCAACAGGGGCCAAATCCCACTGGGCGTATGTTCAAACTGCGTTTGAAAGTTTTATTCAATGCAAGTGGTTTCAAAATCACTTTTGTAGAGACTCTTAGTATGAATTTTGGACCAATACGGTGATATAAATCTTTATGTTTAATTTCCTGCCCTACTAATATGAACAAGAAAACAAGAGAAACTCAGGAAATGAAGGAAGGTGCCGCCTATCTATTTAGATATTTCAGCCACATGCAGGTAAGGAGCAAGGGCAGCACCAGCCAGCATGCCATCCATCAGCGCACAAGGAAGAAAGATACCCAGGGTGGAAATAAACAAGGCTTCTGTTGGAGCTTCATCAAAACCCCAACTTGGGGCAAATGGGGCTAAAGATGAAAGCAGATCTTTGAGCAGATTTTTGGGGAACAGGCAGCCACACAGCTGGAGTCTAGGAGGAAGGAATCCCACGCCAACCCTCCCAGCCAGCACACAGTGTATTTGGCACACTGAACAGTGTGGGCCATCACCATGGCCAGCTCTAGAGGAGGGCTTGAGGCTGCTGTGCTGGGTGTGGGGACCAGCACGGCCTCAGCTGGTTTCTGGCTGCCAAGGCAGAGAGAGTAGTCACATTAATGCCAAGTCAACACTCTTTTTCAGAAACTGCTTCCTTATCTGTCTGCGACAACCTTCTAACTTAAACAGAATTTCCACATTGGCAAAATGATAATAAATATATTGTCCCCTTTTCAGTCCATACCTGGAAGATCTAAGAAAGCCTCAGGCTTTTACTCAGAATCAATTTCAGCTCCTGATATTAAACAGACGTTCTGTTCTACAGATGAGCTAGAGAAAAATGATTTGACATTACAAAATGTTCGACAGTTCAAAAGAAAAGTCATTTCACAGAGCAGAACAAATGACTTCTTTTGAAGCAGATGCATTGCAAGAAACAGGACACATTTTAAAATCTTTAATTTGTGCTTTTAAAATTTTAGTAAGATTTAAGAAGACCATGTATTAATAAAATAGGGACTAGCAGCCATGAAAAGGAAACAATCTGAGCATGTAAAATTATACTTAGAAATAACACGACAGTAATTCTCACATTTGAAAGGAACTCAGTAAAGACAGTAGACAGAATATTAGATGATACAGAAAACAGAATCAGGAAACTAGAAGATATAAGAAGTTCTCCCAAAATTCAGAGTAAAAATCTAAAGAGAGAAGATAAATGGGGACTAGATTAAGGAGATGCAACAAATGTTTGCATTAACATTAAGAAGAAAGTTTTCAAAAGATGATAAGAAAGGCCAATGAATAAAAATCTAATTTTAAGTCCCATATTATTTAAACAAAATTTTTGGTTGAGGGAGAAGTACAAAAATAAATCTCTATATCCTATTATCTCAGACAACAAAATATACACTTTCAGTCTTGGCCAAAAACAGAGAAATATCAAAAGAAAAAGAAAAGAAGAAAATTTTCCAGAGTTCAGTTAAGACTTGAATTTTCAATCTAAAAGGCTCAATTATATTTAAATGCTAATTTTAAAAAAACTAAATTAAACAGGTATTGGTACAATTTCTGAATTTCAAAGATTAAGGAAACTTTCTAGAAACATTTTATCCAGACACAGAAGAAACAAGTAAATTTCCAACAAAGAAAAGACAATGGGTTTGGCATTAGCTTTTATTCCATAATACTTCAAAGCCAGATGACAAGACTTAAAAGGAAGGTTGAAAGAATTCTAAGCAAAAGGACTGCGACTCTAGTCAGGTTCACACATAATGGCAATGGAGCCTCTTGGTTATGCAAGAACTCATAAAGAAGATGACCCACTTATCCTTCCTCAACCAATTACTCAATGTTTACCAACAACTGACAATAAAGTCAGAACATAATTCCAATAATTGAAGAGAGTACAGAAGAAATGAGCAGTAAACAACGAATATGCCTGCAATTAAATTAAAAATAATTGTGGCTAATCTATCACAATCCTGATGTTTATTAAGAAAATAATTTAAGACAGATGATAAGAGAGATCAAGGCTGAAAATCTGATTTTAAGTCCCAGATTATGCAAGCAAAAATTACTAGTTGAGGGAGTAGTACAAAACAAATCTCCATCTCTGTTTTTATAGGATAACATGATATATACTTTCATTCTTGACAAAAAGAAACAGAAATATCAATTTTACAATGATGTTAGAATTTAAAGGCAATAATTACTAAAAAGAAATGTAATGAACAATAGAGAGAATATTTTGGTTTCAGGTGAACTGGGTTTGAGTTTCAGCGATCACAAATCATGTTAATTTGGATAAAATATTATTATCTCTAGGCTTTCATGATTTCATCTACAAAATAAAAATAACTTCTTTGGTACATGATTATTTTGAAATAAAACATATACATAGCCCACTGTCTGACACATGACACATGTGGAGTGTTGGCCATTATTGTTAAGAAAAAGGGGAAAAGTTGATAAATATAACGAAAGACAGAAAAGGAAATTAAAAACTAAAGCAAATAACTATATTAAACCGAAAGCAGAAACGGTTCAAAGAAACACCACCAAACACATCAGTTATCATAATGCTTGGAAATGGGTTAAGTTCTTCTATTGAAAAATAAAGACACTTAAAAATACAGCTACTCTGTATGCTGTTTTTGTAAAGCATTTTCCTTTATGAAGAAGAATGCTTCTTTTCTTTCTTTAAATTTTCTTTAAATAATCTGGGACTTAAAATTAGACTTTTATTCATTGGCCTTTCTTATCATCTTTTTAAAAACTTTCTTCTTAATGTTAATGCAAACATTTGTTGCATCTCCTTAATCTAGTCCCCATTTATTTTCTCTCTTTCGATTTTTACTCTTTATTTTTCTATTGAAAAATAAAGACACTTACAAATACAGCTACTCTGTATGCTGTTTTTGTAAAGACACATGATTCATTCACTCAACAAACATTTGGGTGCTCACTGTGTGCCAGACACGATCTGGGATCTGGGGATATGGTCAGGAAACAAAATACAAAGGCTTTGACCATTCAGATATGGGGCACAGCACAATCTAGAAGGAAGGCTAAAGACCCTCAGGCTGGGACAGGCCTCACCACGTTCAAGAAGTGTTAGGCAGCCGGGCGCGGTGGCGCATGCCTGTAATCCCAGCACTTTGGGAGGCCGAGGCAGGTGGATCACGAGGTCAAGAGATCGAGACCATCCTGGTCAACATGGTGAAACCCCGTCTCTACTAAAAGTACAAAAAATTAGCTGGGCACGGTGGCACGTGCCTGTAATCCCAGCTACTCAGGAGGCTGAGGCAGGAGAACTGCCTGAACCCAGGAGGCGGAGGTTGTGGTGAGCCGAGATTGCGCCATTGCACTCCAGCCTGGGTAACAAGAGCGAGACTCTGTCTCAAAAAAAAAAAAAAAAGAAGTGTTAGGCAGATCTATGCAGTGAAGCGAGCAAGCAGGGAAGAGGAGGGGAAGAGAGTTCCGAGAGGTGACTGGGACAGGTGGGACAGATTCTGCAGAATGCCTGAGACCTTGTCTGGACTTTGGAATGTAGTCTAAATTAGAAGGTGAGGAATTGGAGGGCTCTGAGAATGAGTGATATGATCCAACTTCCTTTCTTTGGAAAGATTATTCTGATTGCTGTATTGAAGGAAAATAAGGCCAATATTGAATGAAGGCCAGTGAGAGTGGAGGCAGAGAGACCAGCTAGAAATTTAATGTAATAATCTAGGAAAGAAAGGACAGTGGCCTAGTTCGGAGTGGTGGCAGTGAAGACAGTAAGTGGCTGGGCTCCTCTGGACTAGAAGGATTAGTTGACAAGATGTGTTAATTGTTTGGGTGCGTAAAATATGAGAAAAAGAGGAATCAAAGATGACTCCAAGTCTTTTGGCCAGAACACTAGGAAGGATGCGGTTATGAGCAGCTATGGTGGGGACGGTAAGGACAGAGCAGGTGTGGAGGAGTGTAGTTAGGCAACCTGTTGTAGGTGTGTGAAATCTGAGGGGCTCTTAGGGGGACAGGGAAAAGGCAACCTGTTGTAGGTGTGTGAAATCTGAGGGGCCCTTAGGGGGACAGGGAAAAGGCAACCTGTTGTAGGTGTGTGAAATCTGAGGGGCCCTTAGGGGGACAGGGAAAAGGCAACCTGTTGTAGGTGTGTGAAATCTGAGGGGCCCTTAGGGGGACAGGGAAAAGTAAAAGTAAAAGCCAGGACAGGCCGGACCCAGAAATGTAAGTTCAATAGTCATCAGCATGTAATGGTACTTAAAGGCATGAAACTGAGCACCCAGAGACCAAACGTAGACGGAGAAGAGAAGTGGAAGGACAGGTCTGGAACACAGCATGTTTACAGACAGATGAGATGAGGAGGAGCCAACGAGGGACATACGGAAAGAATGGTAAATGGAAAGGAATAAAAAACGGAAGCCTGAGTGGTCTGGGAAGATCAGGAAGGAAAGAGAGGAGAATGAACAACTGTGCCAAGTGCTGCTGACAGGCCAGGGACTGAGAACCAACCACTGGGTTTAGCAATGAGGAGGTCACTGGCGACTTTGGCAAAGGTGGAGTAGGGGGTAGTGGGGATGAACATCTCAGAGGCAGAGCACAAGACAGAAAGGGAGAAAAGAAGCAGGAGAACATATAAAACTTTTTTCTGAGGAACTGTAAGAAGGAATAGAGAACTGGGAAAGTGAGTAATTCAAAAGACAAATGGGGTCAAGAGAGGGTCGTTTTCTCCTTAATGAAAATGACAGGATATTGAGAGAGAGAATATTGCTGTAGTCCAATATATATATATATATATTTTTTTTTGAGACAGAGTCTTGCTCCGACACCAGGCGCCAGGCTAGAGTGCAGTGGCACAATCTCAGCTCACTGCAACCTCCGCCTCCTGGGTTCAGGCAATTCTCCTGCCTCAGCCTCCCGAGTAGCTGGGATTACAGGCACGCGCCACCACACCCAGCTAAGTTTTGTATTTTTTAGTAGAGACGGGGTTTCACCATGTTGGCCAGGATGGTCTCAATCTCTTGACCTCATGATGCGCCCGCCTCAGCCTCCCAAAGTGTTGGGATTACAGGCATGAGCCACTGTGCCCAGTCAGTCCAATAGATTTTCAAAAATTAAAGGGTAAATAAAAGAAAGCAAAAATTTAAAAAGAGTAGCCATATAAGATTAGATAAAGTAGAACCTGAGGTAAACACAGTTAAGTGGGACAGACATTAACATATATTTGACTAATAAACAATTGAACAGTTGTTCAATTTTAAGAAAGTTGTTAAAATAGTATTCCCCAAAACAATATTGTACCCTGGTGAATTTATGTACAAGATTTATAAAATCTTCAGATAAACGATCATTTCCTTGCTATTCAAATTGATTCAGACAATAAAAGGAAGGAAAATATTTCAATTAATTTGAACAAATTAGCAGAACCCAATACCAAAAACTGACAAGAGAAGGTACAAAATCAAATAAGATTGATACAAAAGGTCCTAAATGAAATATAAGAAGTTTAAATCTAGTAATTTAAGAAAAACATATAAAATCCAGGCAGGAATACAAGGATGGTTCAACATAGACAATATGACTATATCATAATGTCATTTAAAAGTAAAAAAAAATTGAAATAATCTCAATAGATGTTAAAGAGTATTTACTATAAATTCAATTTATATTAAGATAAAAATTATTAAGTATGAAAGTATAATGAAGAATATTTGTCAGAAATCAATAGCCATCAAAAGCCATACATAATGAATCAAGAACAAGAGAAAAATGCCAACTATTATTATATTTCAATGGTGTCCCAGAAATTTTAATCAGTGTAATAAAACAAAAAAAAAGATATTTTAAAAAGTATAACTGTTAGAAAGGAAGAGATAAAATCTTCATTTGTGCAAATGATATAGCAATTTGCTGGAAAACACAACAGAATAAATGAAAATTTATTAAAACTGATTTTTTAAGTTCAGTAAAATGGCAGAATGCCAAAGACATATAGGAATCAAGAGCTTTTTGCAGAGTAGGCAGATTTCTACTTTAAAATTCTGTTTACAAAAGTAAGCACCTCCACGAAATTTCTCTAGTGTTTTCCAGTAAAAATGTAATGTGAGTCACATATGCAATTTTAGATAAGCCCAGTTGCCACATAAAAAACATTAAAAATATTTTTATATAACACAATAACCCAAAGTATTACTTCAATCTATCTAATTGATGTTTTTAAATGATTTTTTTCACACTGAGTATTCAAATTCTAGTGACTTTTCATAGTTAGTTAATCTGTTTGTGTGTTGGTACACTTCACAGTATATTTCACATCCTCACTGGCCACCCGTGGCCAACAGCTATGCATCAGACAGAGCAGCTCTCATAAGCCTAGATGTGTGCCTAAGAACATATGTGTAGAACTTACAAACTTGAAAATGGCAAAGTGCTACAGAATACAGGAGGTTTCAGTCAGAGGACAAACATATTACCCATTCATAGATGAGAATAGAAATACGTGTCTTTGAATACTGATACCACTGTAAAGATATCAGTTTTCTCTCCCGGGTTATTATAGAAATTCCACACAAGCCTAATCCAAATTCCCATAACATTTATGTAGAAGACCTGACAAAAAGATTTCAAAGACTGGAAGCATAAAGATCAAAGAATATCAAGAAAGTTTTAAAATGACAAGTAAAAAAGATTGGGATTTGCCATATCAGATATTTAAATATCAAATATTTATAATTTATGAAAACTACAAGAAGATGATACTGGCAGCTTGGGAAAGAGACTTTAAGAGAGAATTTGGTACAGCATATGACAAAGACAGAATGAAAAATAAGTGGGAAATGAATACATTCATAAATACATGTTTATAGTATTTAGGCCACTTGTAAAAAATAAATAGTTATATGTCTATTTTTTTTCTTTTTTTGCGACAGAGTTTTGCTCTTGTTACCCAGGCTGGAGTGCAATGGCGCGATCTCAGCTCATGGCAACCTCTGCCTCCTGGGTTCAAGCAATTCTTCTGCCTCAGCCTCTCGAGTAGCTGGGACTACAGACACGCGCCACCACGCCCAGCTAATTTTTGTATTTTTAGTAGAGACGGGGTTTCACCATGTTGACCAGATGGTCTCAATCTCTTGACCTGGTGATCCACCTGCCTCCGCCTCCCAAAGTGCTGGGATTACAGGCATGAGCCACCGCGCCCGGCCCTATATGTCTATTTTATAATGTTCACCAAAATAAGTACCATACAAGTCAAAGGTGTAAATGAAAAACTAAAAAGCAGTAAAGTGATTTAAAAGTCTATAGTGCACATTTGTATTATTTTGGAGTGAGAAAAGTTTTCTAGGATAGAAATCAAATAACGAGAACAACAGATTTGGTGAAAAAACCATCTATGTATCAAAAGCACAAATAAAAAGGCAATTTTCTAAGTGGCAAAATGATTCCAACATACATGAATAATAGAATACTAATACTCTTGATACATAAGTAGCTTTTACAGCTCATTTAGAGAACAAGGCGAATAATTAAAAAAAAAGAGAGAGAGAGAAAATGACCTCAGGACATAAACAGGCCAATTCCCAAGAGAAAATACAAATAAATGTTCACCTATCAAACTGGCAAAAATGAAAAGACAATGATCATGTCCGATAAACGTGCAAAGGAATGAGGAACTGCTGTGAACAACCTTTCCTGAAGGAAACTTGGCGGTATGCATGAAATGCCTTAAAAACGTATACAATCATGCACCACATAACATTTTAGCCCATGACATTCCGCATATACAATGGTGGTCCCCTGAGATCAGAATGGAGCTGAAAAATGTCTACCACCAGTGACATCGTAGCCATCATAATGCAGCAGCATAACACATCACTCACGTGTTTGCATAAAGTACATCATGCTTGATAATGATAATAAACAACCATGTTACTGGCTTGTATATGTACTAATACTATATTTTTTACAGTTGTTTCACGGTGGTGTACTCCTTACACTTATTTAAAAAAAACAAACCAAGTTAACTGTGAAACAGCCTCTGGCAGATCCTTTGGGAGGTATTTCAGAAGAAGGCATTATCATTAAAGGACACGTGTGTTATCGCCCCTGAAGACCTTCAGTGACAGAAGACGTGGAGGTGAAAGACAGTGATATTGATGATCCTGACCCTGGGTGGGCCTGATGTGTGTGACTATGTCTTAAGTGCCAACAAAAAGGTTTAAAAAAATTAAAAACAGAATAAAGATATAAAGAAAAAATGTTTTTGTACAGTGTACAATGTGTATGTTTTAAGCTAAGTGTTACAGAAGAGTCAAAAAGTCAAAAAAATTTAAAAGTGTAGAAAGTAAAAAAGTTACAATAAGCTAAGGTTAATTTATTCTTAAAGAAAAATATTCTTTATAAATTTAGTGTAGCCTACACTAAACTACACAGTGTTTATCAAGTCTACAGTAGTGTACAATAACGTCCTAGGCCTTCACATGTACTCACCACTCACCACTCACTCAGAGCAAATGCCAGACCTTCAACTCCATTCATGGCGAGTGCCCATACATGTGTACCATTTCTTCATTTTACACTGTATTTTTACTGTCCCTTTTTAATGTTTAGGTGCATAAATATCTACCCTGGCTTTACAGTTGCCTACAGTATTCAGTACAGTGACATGCAGCACAGTATGGCTTATAGTCTAGGATCAACAGGCCATACCTATGAATGTCGTAGGCTGTACCATCTGGGTTTGTGTAAATATACTCTATGATGTTTTCACAATGACAGAGTCTCCAAACAATGCATTTCTCAGAATGCAGCCCTGCTGTTAAGTGACTCATGACTACATATCTTTCCACTTATATGAGGTACCTCAACTAGATAAGTTCATAGATGCAGAAAGTAGAATACAGATTACCAGGGCCTCGAAGGGAGAGTAAATCAGAAGTCATTTTAATGGGTATGGAGTTTCTGTTTGGGATGATGAAAACATTCTGGAAATGGATAGCAGTGACGGTTATGTGACATCATGAATGTACTTAAAGTCACTGAATTGTCCACTTTAAAATAATTAAAATGGTCAATTTTATGTTATGTATATTTTACCACAACTTCTAAAACTTCCAATGTATGACTATAATGTCTATTAAACCATTCTCCTATCATTAAATATCTGGGTTCTTTTCCCAAATTTTTAAGCAATTAAAAATAATACTAAGATAAAAAAATATATCCTTTGACTCAACATTTTTACTTGTGGACATTTACCCTAGGTAATAATTAGGATGTGTAAGGATGTAGATATGTATTTTCCCCCTGGCATTATTTGTAATGCAAAAACTCAGAAATCTAAATAACTAAGCACCAAATGGAAAATTAGAAAGCCATGAAAAATGTGCTGCAGAGATATATCTATTTATATTAAGAGGGAAACGATTAAAAGTAATATGGTTGGCATGATGAACTTTAAAGGAAGTAAATGTTCATACGTGCATAAGAAAGTATCGGAAAGAATATATAATGGGGTTTTGCCAGCGGTTAGCTAAGAAAATGAGGTGTCACTGTTTTTTTATGCTCTATTTCTTACTTGTCCGTATTTTCTGATTTTTTGGCAATGAACACACACTCTTTTTGTAAAAAGAGAAAAATTAATAAAAGAAACTTAATTGTGAATAAAACATAAATAACTCCTCCCAGTTATTTTTCCTTTCTCAGAACTAACACTGTGCTTTTTTGTACTGGACAAAGTTAACCAACCCCCCCACCCAAAAAAAAAAGAAATCACAAAATACCAACTGAATGACTGTCTAAAGCTTTTTATTATGTGGAACCAGCCAACAATTTTTCCCCAATCTGAGAAACTACACAGTAGATTACACAAGGATATCCCTTTGGGCTTTTGGTTTGCTTCTTGGTTGACCATGGTAGGTACATGACACAGCAGTAATGAAAATATTTGATGTTTTTGCCAGTGAGGTGGGTTTTCTTTTAGAAATGAGGAAGATGATGCCCCTGAAGAGTGAGGCCACACAGAAAGTGAGACATTCAAGTATCTCAATGGAACCTAGTAAAATTAGAGCAAGAAAACAGAAACGCCTTTAAGAGTGTCCTAAAAGCTTGTGTAGCTGTAGAAGGATTAAAACTGTGAATTCAGAGGTGCAGGCAGACAGATCCAATCCTAAAGGCATTTTTGTTTGGGTGTCCTACACATTAAGTTGTAAATCTGAAACAGGAAACTTGAAATCATTAAGGTCACATATTTATAACATCATATCCAATTAGGTTAGAAAAGTGCAATATCTGTCATCATGTCATAAAAAGATGTGTTTTTCTCTCAGATCTCTCATAAAGAAAAGCTCCCTATATTGTTAAGGATAGGGCTGTTTCCAATCAGTTACAAGGAGCAATTCAATTACTAGATGGTTTAGTGTAGTAACTGACTCCAGACTAATTTAATTTCTTTAGGTCTCTAAAGATCAATTGATCTGATTTGTCCCATCCCCAAAGGCTGTTTATGAAAAATTCAGACTTAAATATCTGGAAATGAAATCCAAAACCTCAGCCAATTTCACACTACTTAGGTCATCTTGCAAACTTTCAGCGTCATGTACGAGTGCCGTTTTTGCCCTCAGACCATTGAAAGCTACTTAGCTTCATGTACATGTGAGTGCTCCCACATCAGGATGCTTATTCAAAAAGTAGAAAATGTGGCCGCGTGCATTATCAAATCTGCCGTTCTAAAGAGCAGCCAGACTGAGTACCTCCTATCTTGTAAACCCACGTGCAACTACAAGGCTATTTTTACTCTAGGAGTAGTTTATTAAGACTATGAAACACAGAGCTACATGGGATGAAACGCTCATAGAACAAGATGAAGGACTTGCAACTACTTTACATTTTTAGATTTATAAAACGCTGTCATAAATGCCAGCTTATCTTCGTCTCAGAATAAACCTCGGAGGTGGGCAGGGTTATATTCTCCATTTTCTAGATGAGGGAACAGACTCAGAAGCTGCTGACTTCTCCACCATCGCTCACCCAGGAAAAGGCAGAAGTGAGACTCTAACCCATAACTTTTTTTCTCCCAATATATCACGTGTACCCCCATGGTCTCAGACAGATAATACGACACACACTATAAAAACACATCACTACCACCCCACTGTGTCATTGTCTCCATTCTTACCTGCTTCCTGAATAAAACTGAGGAAAAGTTCACTTTTAAAAATCCCAACTGCATAAACCCAGTCTGCAGCAGGGATTCTGGCCCACGGAAAGAGGAAAGAAAGTCATGGCTAAATGAAGTTGCCTTTTGCAAGTAGTCCCCTTTGCTGCTCACACTGCTAGTACCACATTCTCACTGGCTTGTGTCCCACCTAATTTGAGAGTTTTCTCTCTGCACTTTACAATGGATTTTCAACCCCAAGCTCAAATTTCGTTTCCTGATCTCAACACCTCCAGCCACTTGTCAAGCTCTCCAACTATTTAATGTTTCTTTTCTGCTCAGATCCCATAGTTCCTGCTCAACATTCAGCCTCTCCTGCTAGCTCATTTGCTTCCCTGCTGAGCCTCTAAGTCTGTCCCCCCAAATCAAACCTCTGCCTCACATTCTACCATTTGGGAAGACTTCTGAAGGCTGAGAGAAGGGTTGCTAGAATGTATAATTATCTCTTAATTAGAAGTGTTGATGCCAGGCGATGTGGCTACGTAGGTGACAAAGACTGCCGCAGAAACGTGTAACAATTAGTAGGGAAATCACACAAAGGCCTAGAGATAAAAGTGATTCTAGTAGCTAGGGAACCTCCCCCGACAACAGAGACCCTGGGCCACATAAAAGAATTAGTGTGTTTAAGAAATACAAATAATCAATTAGGTTTAAAAATCTTCTGTTTGAAAAACAATTTTTAAAACTAATCGATCATGATAGAGATGAGAACAGCGGGAGGGGCACCGAGGGGGAGAAGGCAGGAGCCTATTGGAGTGCTGGAATGTTCTACATCCTGATCTGGGGGGTGGTGTGTGGTTACATACGTTCCTATGTAAACATCATTGAGCTGGACCTTTTATTGTATGAAAGTTATACCTCAATAAAAAGGAAGCAAGTACTAACCATAAAAAAAAAAGAAAAACAATTTTTGAAATTCATACTGGGGAAAGTATGTATCTCCACATATTCATTACCTATCACCTTCACGGTCTCAAACTGCATGAACCATTTTTTTTAATTGCATTTTAGGTTTTGGGGTACATGTGCAGAACATGCAAGATAGTTGCATAGGTACATTTTCATTGAGTAAAAAGTAGGGTAAGTTACAGGCACATAATTGTCACTTGTCTTCTTAGAGGTCCTGAGACCTGCCTGACGTCTCTCCTATTAAATATAAGCAGTCTACTATATTGGTAAAATTCTATGACCTTGAATTAAATTACATCTCCTTGTTTCCAAATTCCAAACTACCTTTACACTCTCTGTGTTAGCAAACATACCTGCTTGGGAAGGTAAAAGGCTATCCCAGTTCTGTTTCTCTACAGACTGCCACTCATTGAGACAAGAAGCTTAAGAATGGCAAGAGAACTAAGTCTTTAATAACAAAGCCCTATTTTTTTTAGACGGTGGAATAAATGTCCTGACCAAAGAAACCGTTTCACTCAGAAATTAAGCATGTAATAGATCCAGTCACAGTAGCTGTCAGACTAAGCAGTTGCATATGTACAACGAACGGGGTACAGAGAATAGAAGACTATATATAGTAAGGTTATGATTCTCTGGTGTCTAAAGGAGTGTGTTCTTATAAACTCCCTTGCATATGTACAACGAACGGGGTACAGAGAATAGAAGACTATATATAGTAAGGTTATGATTCTCTGGTGTCTAAAGGAGTGTGTTCTTATAAACTCCCTCTTCTCTTGATCTTATCTGAGCAAGAAAGTAAACAGAAAATTCTCATTACCTCTCAATGTCAGTGAGCCTGGAGGAGTCCCGGAATCCTTTGGCGAAAGGATTGCTATCTATTTTCAGCTTGGTGATCTGGAAAGAATGGGTACAAAACAGTATCATTTGTGAGGTCAAGGAAGTGAAATCAGAAATAGTTTGTCCATTCTCCATGGCACACCAAGAACACCGTAATGTCTCTCAGCGTCATGAGACAGGTGGAAAGTGCCACAGAAGTTCACAAGGGGGACAAATCCCAGGCAGGTGGGACGAGGGGAAAGGCCTCAGAGAGGAGGAGGTATTGAGGACAGACTAGAGGTTGACAGATAGATACAATTCGGGCTAGGAGCCTTTGAGGCAAAAGTAGACGTGAAATGGAGTGTGCAGTGTTTCATGTATTACACGATAGGTCAAAGGCCAAGGCTGAACAGAGGAATGTAAGAACTGCCTAAATACGAGTTATGCAGAATTCCAGCACTGACAGGGAATGGGGAACGAAAGTAAGAATGCTGTCTCATTTTTTGTTAGTACTGTGAGTACATATTCATACTGTAATAGATAAAAGATAAAATGGCCAGTAATAGCCTCATGTTCAATATGATACTGGTATATATGACTTAATACCTTCCGAATATAAATTTCCTCCTATCCCCCTTTCCATTTAACTAAATCAGAATCAAATTAGCCCATCTTATGTTATCCTTCCGGGCAACGTTATTTATAAACTCTATTTATATGGAAAAATACATTATAATAATAATCACAGTCTGAAACATTAAATAGCCATGTTGTGGTATTCAGAATTCCCAGAGTATTATTGTTAATGTAGAAAGATCCATTAAATTATATGTACAATGCCTCTGAAAAAGAATACATTAAGTTGCAATGAAAAAACAAAGGAAACACTGATTAAAAGATACTCAACATGGAAAATACCAGAACTGTTAGAGCTGAAAGAAGATCTAGCCCATGGTCTCATCCAACAGATAATCACAGAGACTCAAAGAGCACAAGGGCCAAGATGCAGCTGGTCAGTAACTGAATGAGAACTAAGGAAACCTTTAAGGAGTCACAGCTTCTCAGTATCAAAACTAGAACCCACGTTCATCTTTAGAGAGAAATGCATGCAAAAGATTCTTAAAGGGAAAAAAATTACAGGTATGTCTTCTTTTTCAGAGTAAGGAGTAATCAAAACAGACAGTTTGAAATACTCTTGCCCAAAAGCACTGTTTCCCCCAGTCAGAGTAAATCTACAGAACATTTTAAACAGTTGTGAAGAATTTTTTTCATTTCAAAAGAAATGTGTTTTTTTCTTTTCCCTGGTTTCTGAATGTGATCTAAACCAATGCACAAGCTGCAAAGAAGCTATTTACACCTCACTTAAAATAAAACCCCACGTACTAACCCAGCCAAGAGACTCCTCTATCAAAAACACTGGCAAATTATAGGATTAACTCTTTGATAATGCTAAGTTTTAAAAACATTTGACAGTGCCTCGGAAATGCTCATTTCTAGCCCATGAGCATTCACTGTGAAGCCTTTAAAGAAGATCTCTGAGCTATGAGCACTGGTCAACAGGGAAGCAAACATGCTACATAAATAAGAAACCCGTTCGCGTGGACAGCAGCAGCTACAGCGTGTACGTGAAGACACATACAGGAAAGACTCTGTAGAGAACATTCTCTCATCCACAGCTACACGCTCTGAATGGCCTTGTTTCACCCATTCATTCCAACTAGGGCTCATTTCTGAAGGGCTCAGTTTTGGGAGGGAAGGAGAAAAATTCTATTTGTTTGGAATAAATTATAAACATCATCTAAAGTCCAGGCAATCAATATAGTCTGCAATTACAAATACCGACAAGATTTTAAAATCCTCCAGGACACGAGCTATGTCTCTTAGTAATGAACAACAATGCTTAAAAGACGTTCTATTTCTGAAGTGCTTTATAGTTCCCTAACATGCTTTCTCAATAATTCATCAGTAAATAATGAGGATTAATCGCCACACACATGCACTGTGCTAGATGTCGGATGACACGTACAGCTAATCAGAGCCAGAGCTGGCTGTAATTGTCGCTAAAGAAGGTGACACCAACTCCAATGCATGGTTAGAGACATTAAGGGTAAATCAAACCCACATGAAAATTTCAAACTCAAACTGTGAGATGAAGCAATAAAGGTAAGGCTGCCTTCAAATAGCACATTTATAAAATTGAAAAGGAGGGCCGGGCGCGGTGGCTCATGCCTGTAATCCCAGCTACTCAGGAGGCTGAGGCGGGAGAATTGCCTGAACCCAGGAGGTGGAGGTTGCAGTGAGCCGAGGTCACTCCATTGCACTCCAGCCTGGGTAACAAGAGCGAAACTCCGTCTCAAAAAAAAAAAAAAAAACATTGAAAAGTAAACAGGCTTACCAAGGATGAAATTTTCTACAGACAACAACAGATAATACATCTGATGAAAAACTCATTTTGAAAGTTATTTTTATAGCCATCTCTCTAAGATATGAATCATATCAAGCTTTTTCTGAGTCTTTACTAACTAAAAAGGTAGAAAGTATTACCTATCTGTTCTAATGATTGAAGATGAACTTTTGACATACTTTATCTCTGAAAAGAATTTTGAAAATCAGATTTCCTGCTCTTTTTCCAAAAGATAAAAACTATTGTCTCAGAATTGGGAAGTTATCTTAATTTCTTCAGTGCTCTAAGACCACAGAAAATACACTCTCAAAACACGTGTTTCTCAATTAGTGTGTCACCATATCTAATAATATTGCCATACTTTGAGCAAAGAAGTAGCTTAAATTCAACATGAGTTTTCAGATTTCTTTGAATTTTCTCTCATTATGAGAGAAAATTATAATATCTTATAATATCATTTTGTTTTTAGTTTTTTGTTTTTTTTTGAGATGGAGTTTCGCTCTTGTGACCCAGGCTGGAGTGCAATGGCGCGATCTCGGCTCACCGCAACCTCCGCCTCCTGGGTTCAGGCAATTCTCCTGCCTCAGCCTCCTGAGTAGCTGGGATTACAGGCACACGCCACCATGCCCAGCTAATTTTTTGTATTTTGAGTAGAGACGGGGTTTCACCATGTCGACCAAGATGGTCTCGATCTCTTGACCTCGTGATCCACCCGCCTCGTCCTCCCAAATGCTGGGATTACAGGCTTGAGCCACCGCGCCCGGCCTATAATATCATTTTAATCCACCTTTCATAATCCCCAGGAGTATCAGTAGTAATTTCTTCACATTTTGATATAACTTCAAACTTCAGGAAAGTTGCAATAGTACAAGGTGCTCTTATACACCCAGATTTACCAATTGGCTAGAGCAATGATTTAATTTTAGTGCACTAATTAGAAAAAGAATTCAAAACAATTACCTTCTCTATTTCCATTTAATCTAATTCTAGGAAAAATCATCGCTTTTGCACATGAGAGCAGAAATAATCTGAATGGATCTATGATCACTAAAACTGTGTGGGAGCTCTGGGTTGAAGATACACATTCCTGAACAGCTTTCATGGGGTGTAATAAGCACAGAGACTGTGGAGTAAACTTCTTAGTGAGCAGCCCACTGTCACCACGCTCCGAACCTACCAGAGTGTCCACAGTCAGAACCCCACAAATGTTTGTTGAGCTTTACCTCAAGAACAAGCACAGTCAGAAATACGATCTTAACTTTTCACCAATTATGAACTAAATGAAACCATGAATTTACAGGAAAAGCACTTCATTTTTCAAATTTTAAGATAAAATAGTTTTTAAATAGCAATTTTTTTTTTTATTATTATTTTTGAGACGGAGTTTCGCTTCTTGTTACTCAGGCTGGAGTGCAATGGCACGATCTCGGCTCACCACAACCTCCGCCTCCTGGGTTCAAGCAATTCTCCTGCCTCAGCCTCTCGAGTAGCTGGGATTACAGGCACGCATCACCATGCCCAGCTAATTTTTTGTATTTTTAGTAGAGACGGGGTTTCACCTTGTTGACCAGGTTGGTCTCGATCTCTCGACCTCGTGATCCACCCGTCTTGGCCTCCCAAAGTGCTGGGATTACAGGCTTGAGCCACCGCGCCCGGCCTAAATAGCAAAATTTTAACATTCTAGGTAATCATACATTTTAAAAGATCAGACATAGAGTTTATGCCACAATATTTAAATTAAAAGCCAGTCGTTATAAAGAAATTCATTTCTGAAGGTGTAGTTTTACATCTCTTTATGAAATTTGGGATAACTGAAAAAATAACACACTTGAGAACTGACGAGGGAAAGAAGTTGGTTACAGACAGTGATTTCAGTTGGACACCATTTAATTCATGTCCGAGTACGGGATGCCTGCAGCTTGGAATGCTGTTGAACAAATCACCTTGATCAAAGGTAACCCTAAAAGAAGTACCAAAAACGAATCAACTGCCAAATATTGTATGTACAGAAACCAGAGGTATGGCGTCTTTATAACTCAAAAATTCTCAAAAGCAGCAACGTTTCTCCCTTTGTCAAGAGAAAACACTAACAAGTAAGGTTAGTAGCATGTGCTTCAGAAATGCTGCTGTTTAGTGTGTGTCTATGTATCTCCAAATGACTAATTCAGTCCAAACATAACCCTACTTTCTCGTGTATTTAAATAATACAGAATATAATGCAATTCCTAACCAGAATGTTCACTCTTTCAGCATCTCTATTATCTGTAAATAAATGCGGAGGGCAGGTTTTGATACTACCTGCAGTGCAAAAGAGAAGGAGACCTTTTGCAGTGGTTATTCTGTATAATACCACTGGACTCTGAATCCAGCTGGGGTTCCCAGCCACAGGGGAAAATTGGCCCTCAGAGACCATTTCTCCAATTATCAGGAAAAGATCTGACCAAAGGCATTTAGAAATGAAACCTGACCTACACTTCAACTCGACAGCAATGGTCTGCCTGCTCAAAAACAACGCATGACCTTTAAATCTTAAATTATAAAAGAGTTTGTTGAAAGTGTAACGTATTTAGCTTTCATCCAATAATGTAAAGAAATGCAATCATTCCCTGGCAAAAACCAGAGGAAGAAATAGCAAATGAAAGGTCCGATTTTCATTACTTATAAATGAAACTACAGGGCACGATAAATGAGGAATTTTTTCACCAATTGTTTTGGAAACTGTGACTTAAATTCTAATAGACATAAAAATAGCACTCATGTCCAACGTTTAAGATATATGAATGCGGTCCTAAATGTGAATTTTTAAGTCTTTCTCTCTTTTCTCCTCCCTCTTTGTTCTTTGTATGTGAAAAAAATCATAATACTATACTTAGTATATATTTACTTTATTTCCTATATATTTGTATATAAGTGATAGGCTGTTATATGCTGTAGGATATATTACTATATGCTTTAGGAAAATTACTACATAAACTTGGTAGAGCAGTGAAGTCACAGTAGATGGTAGAAGGCCCCGAAGGAGTCAAGGACAGCTTTAGAAAACTGCACAGGACTGATGAAAAGGCTGACCTGCAAATGTACTTGCTCACTTTGAGCACCTACAGGAGGTGTTTTGACTGGTCTTACGAGGTTTAGAAACCATTTGCAAAACTGTCCTGTTAGGATACCAAATCAAATTGTTGACTATTAACTGGACTTCTATTTTAAAGGCATATGGCTATGGGTTCGAAAAAGGATATAGAGAAATAAATTCAGACATAGCAGGATCTACGAGGAAATTAATTCTGAATTTAGTCATTTCCATTGTGGTCAGTCAGCAGTGAAATGACATGACCTACTAATCATATCAATATTTACACTAGATGCAAGAAAGAAGAGTTGGGCACTGATGGCTGGATTTTGATCCCATTTATGATATTAATTAGAAATAAACCTTTGAAAGGAGCGACTTGTGTTAGAATGTGTGGTTATTAGTATCTTCGCCAATCTTCATTAGCCATATTTTCAAATTCAGTGTTCGATGACACTGTCAGTGGTCACTTCCCTGGCCTTGCAATCTGTCATCATGCCACCAAAAAGGAGGATTTAAAACCCAGAAGATCAAAACCTCAGGCTGGCTCTGTCACTTACCAGATTTGTGACCTTGGGTGAATGTCTTAACCACTCTGACCTCAGTTTCTCATTCTACAAAATGGGACTTGTGGGGTGTTCTTCAAGGCCTCAGTGTCAGAATTAAATGGGATGTTCAGAAAAAAATGTAGAAAGATTTTTCTAAATTAAAAGTTATAAATCCAAACCATAAATTTCAGCTGGATCCTAATTTGGAGGGGGGTTGGGGCAGTTGGTCTATCCTGAAAATTTTAATATAAACAGAATATTAGGTTATATAAAGAACAAATTCTTATAAATGTTCTTGGCTGTGATGAAGATGTTGGGATTACAAGAATAACGTCCTGATTGTCAGAAGAGGCTCATAGAGCGTTTAGAAGTGTCACAAGGCAACCTAGTTTCAAAAGGGGAGGGAAGAAAATGGGAAGGGAGGAGGAAAGTCCACATGCAGACACAGAGGAAGTGGGAGGGACAGAAAATTTGGGGCAAAGGCAACTTTGGCAAAATGTTCATTGTTGAATCTGGGTGGAAGGCATGTGAGGTTCATGTTACTATTTGTCTAGTTTTTTACATGTCTGAAATCTGTTCTAAATTAAAAAATTGAGTGGAAAGACAAGAGTTAAATGAGAAAATGTTATTAAAGATGTGGCTCCAGCTGGATGCAGCAAATACTAGCAGATATTCTGACCTCCCATTTAGGATGATCATTATTGTGTTACACTCACTGATGTGTGGTGTGAGCAGAATATTTGTTTAAAAAAGAATGGGAGGCCAAGGGGCGTGGATCACGAGGTCAAGAGATCAAGACCATCCTGGTCAACATGGTGAAACCCCGTCTCTACTAAAAATACAAAAAATTAGCTGGGCACGGTGGCACGTGCCTGTAATCCCAGCTACTCAGGAGGCTGAGGCAGGAGAATTTCGTGAACCCAGGAGGCAGAGGTTGTGGTGAGCCGAGATCGCGCCATTGCACTCCAGCCTGGGTAACAAGAGCGAAACTCCGTCTCAAAATAAATAAATAAATAAAAAAGAAATGAGCATAAAGCGTTGATGCACTCTGAGAAGGATGTCTCAGTCTCAGAGTCTATCAGGGCCAAGAGCTGAGGGGAGGTGAAGTTCTGCTTCTTTGTGAACACCAGGCACTCACAGCTTAGAGGCTGAGGGCACTCCCTCTTGAAACTTAACCACCTGGATTCAAACCTGCAATGGGAGGAGCAAGGTCACTTCAGATGACTTATTTAACTAGTGCCTCAATTACCCCAACGGTATGATGCTGAATAAAAATACCATTGTTCCTGTCTCATGGTATTATTGACAAGATCAAATACGATTATGAATTGAAGTGGTGTCTTGCACACAGCAAGTACCCAGATGCTAGCTCTTATAATTTGTATTATGTAAACAGGACCCTGCTATTCCAGTGTACCATGCTTTGAGAAGTCCCACCAACATTTAGGCAGCCTTGCTGTCTCACCTGTTAAACCAAATCTCAGCCATTTTACTTTAAAGTTTACTAGAAACTTTAATTTTTGTTTGTCTCTATAATTTTCACTAAAAAAAAAAAAATAAAGAAGAAAAACAATTTACCTCTTCTTGCTTTGGCCGTCTTTAAAGAGAATTATGACAAAAGCAATGAGGTTTCCACATGACAAGTGTCTATGTCGTTCCCAAACATCAATAAGATTTCTTAACTTAACATAGATTTAAATATTTAAATTGTTATAATAGATTAGCATGGTATATATGATACGATCTGAAGAGAAACCAGAATATGCATGGTATATATTATAAAAGCTATAAAATTAATTAGTATGAAATGTGTCCAGAATCTCTTTGGAGCCCATGACATTTGCATTCCACATGCCCTCCAATAAATTAAAAACAGGATTGCTAGTTTCAGTGTTCCAGATTCTCAGAGAAACAGCACTAGCGCTTTAGGCCTTTATGGGCCTCCATCTACACGCCAACTTTTGGCTTGGGCATTCTCTGAATGTTTCCACTCCTATGTTATCAACTTGGAGATAACCAAAGGCTACAATACTTGCCTTTACTATAAGATGATTAGCATGATAATAATTATGCATTAATTTATCTATCTCATTAAGTAATACACCACTAAAATTTTAAAACCCAAATGGTGACAAATTCTCTTTTGACATTTCTGAGATAGCCCGATCATAGCCACATGCCTTATTTACAGAGCACCTGACAAGCTTCCAAAGGCTTGTTTGGAACAAGCCTACACAGACCACTGTATTCGATCTTCACAGCAATCCCCTAAAGTTGTCTGGTCAGCTCTTGGTCCTAATATATAGGTAAGGGAATGAGCAGCCACTGGCGAAATGAAATCTACTCAAAGTTGTACAGAAATCCTAGGAGAGTAAGCCTTACACAACCACTCTGGCCATCTGCCCACATCCCTTTTCCTGGCTTCTATTATCTCATTTGTGGGGGGCTACCTGTGATGTCAGTTTCATATTGCCTTTCCCGAGAGGTTCCACACAATCTCGCTTTCAGGTGACCAACCTCCTCTGGACCCTGAGCCATCTACCAGGCAGTATCTACAGCTAATCACTCAGAACCCAAAACCCCAAAACATCAGGACAAGAGGAGAGCAGTAGTCCTGGCTACCTATGACCACTGAAATAAATGCAAGATACAAAGACACAGAGTTTATGAACAACGGAATGTGTCAAGTAAACTGAGCATGTGACTTCCTTTCATACTGAAGTCTATGAAAAGGAATTCTACTTCTGATCCTTTCTGACGGAGAGAAGTAACTTACCCTCTCCTTCATTTCAGTTTCCTCACCTATGGAGTGTTAGTACTGCCACAGCCCTTCAAGCTTACGCTGGGCATAAAACAAGAAAATTCATGGGAAGTGTCTATCAGTACCTGGCCCTTAGTATGGCCTTGATAAATATTTACTAAGCTGGAATAAGTCTTATGGATGAAGAAATGCATTAATTTAATTAAAAAAAAACCTTTTTTTTTAGGTAGAGTCTCACTTTGTCCCCCAGGCTGGAGTCCAGTGGCGCCATCTCTGCTCACTGCAATCTCTGCCTCCCAGGTTCAAGGGATTCTCCTGCCTCAGCTTCCCATGTAGCTGGAATAACAAGCGCTTGCCACCACACCTGGCTGATTTTTGTCTTTTTAGTAGAGGCGGGGTTTCACGACGTTGGCCAAGCCAGTCTCGAACTCCTGACCTCAGGAGATCCATCCACCTTGGCCTCCCACAGTGCTGGGATTATAGGCATGAACCACCACACCTGGCCAGAAATGCATCAATTTTAAATGTGATGTCCAACAGACAGTAAAAAATACTCTCTGTTGAATATCCCTTATCTGAAATGCTTGGAAGCAAAAGTATTTTGGATCTCAGGTTTTTTCAGATTTGGGAATTTTCCATTATACTTACAGGTTAAGCATGCTTAATCCATAAATCTAATATCTGAAATGCTCCAACGAGCATCTCCTTTGCGTGTCATGTTAATGCTCAAAAACTTTCATATTTTGGAGCATTCAGATTTTGGGTTTTTGGATTAGGGATAATTATTCAACCTGCATATAACTCAATAACAAATTAGATACCTTGATGTTAAATATACAACACCTTACATATTGTAGTTTACTATCTAAAAAGACATTTAAAAATCATTTTACTAAAATTATCTCATCCTAAATTATAGCTGAATAAACCTCACAAAATATCTAAAGTATCAGCAGCTTGGGCAGTTGGATAGAATATGTGTGTTTAATTCAGCAGAGAAACTGAACTTTTAAATTTTATGAAGCAACAAGAACATGCTTATGTATGTTACCAGGAGAAGGAAGAAGAGGCAGGTAACTTTCTGAAGAAGAAAATGTGAGAAGGCAGACTGGTGAAGGTATGGGTGGGGAAGTGGGCAGTTAAAAATCTGACCCATCATATAAAGATTCTAGAAAATACAGTGTAATACACAGTCACTCAACACACTCTTAAAGGTCATAGCACTGAAACTCAATAGCTCTCTACAAAGTCAACATCCATTTTGAGTACTGGGATATCTCTTCTCTCCAAGAAAATGTAAGACCCTCCTAACTCCTTCTCTTATGCAGGAACTAAATTGTGAACCACACACTTACCAGTTGATTCTGGTAGGCTGTGACTGCCGTAAAAACTGTTTCTGGAAAGATAAAAGTTCTAAATTCTTCCGACTTCAGGTTAAGCAATGAGGCTGTGTGGTCTTTCTTCTTAATGATGTGTACCCTTGGCTGGTACTTATGCATTGAGTTCAAAATTATCTGCAACAGAAAGATAGGAAGTACTGAACTTTACGTACTTTTACACTGCTAAACCGGCCAAATTACAGGGAGACCAGAAAGAATCAAAGCATCTGCAATTTCAAAGTCAATTTTAAGATACAGATCTACCCTCTCCAGCCTCGAGGCAAATCATTTTCACAAGATATTGCAGAGTCATTGTTGTGAATCACATTTTGCCAAAACAACTGCAAATGACACAGGTTGTTTCAAGTGTCCTTTCTAAAATGATGGGGGAGGGGACATCTGAAGGATAAGTTTTTATTTATTTTTTAAATCAAGCCCTTTAAATACTTATAGTTTGCTAGTCTAGTTAGACCAAAGGACACATCTGAATTTTCTAAAATAAGAAATCATACATTCTAGGAGGCCAGATTATTATTTATGGAGAAAAATATAAAAGAGTTTAGAAAAGTAGTGTGGTGTTAGGCAAACTTGGGTTAAAATTTTGAATCTGTCAGTTCTAGTCCTTTAATCCTGGGCCATGTGATTTCGTCTCTCCAATTCCTGGTTTTCTCATATGCAAAAATGGTACTAACCTAATAAGGCTGGCACAGAGAAAACAGGAAGTGCTCAGTAAATCTCAACTGTATTATTAGTAGTAATAGAAGGAGTATTTATGACAGCTTCCTTGATTTCCAACTTCCAGTTATTGGACCAAATCTGAATCATGATAGCCATCTTCCATTCTGTAGCTAGTAAAAAAAAGTTGCCAAGTACTTCAAAACCATAAACACACCCTTGTTAACAAGGCAGCCAAGGATGGCATTTTTCACATATCTTTATATATATATATAATTGCGTTTTAGGTTTTGGGGTACATGTGAAGAACATGCAAGATTGTTGCATAGGTACATACATGGCAATGTGGTTTGCTGCCCTCCTCCCCATCACCTATATCTGGCATTTCTCCCCATGTTATCCCTCCCCAACTCCCCACCCCCCACTGTCCCTCCCCTAGTATCTGGGCAATAAAATTCAATTTCCAATGTAAAAGGTTTTCCACATCTCCCCTCCTGCCATTCAGATAGCCATCTAAGCCTGCAAAATGTGGGGGTATGTCTTTCTGGGGATAAAAGGGGTCACACTGTGTACCCTCCTCTCCAAGGAGCTGGTAGAGAGTGTGACTCTCAGGAGACATCCAATAAACAGCGTGGCAGGACCGATGGCACTCTATGCTGGTTGCTGCGGCTATTAATGCAGCTGACGGCTCCCTGGCTTTCTTGGCTAACCTGGGTGTGGGGCATGGGTGTTTCTGCCGATTGACTTCAGCAGAATTAAACACTAGTCACCGTGGGATAACTGGTATATAATCAGTCTCCCTCTGTGCTGAGATGCAAGCTGACCTGAACTTACGGGGTATTAACTGGGATTGAATTTTGAACATGCTGTCTAACTGAAATAAATGGTGTCTTTAAATAAATCAAAATAATATTTTAAAATGATAATATGATCTCTTTGTACAATGCATTTATTCCAAGGATTTCAAGCTATTGATACTCAGTCATAAAACTTGAATAAAGTTGAAGCAGTAAAAGCAAACATTTTCCTCCTGTCACTGATATAAGAAAAAAGTAACATTCATCATATATTCTACTGAGAAGACAAGAAGAATTTTCAAATACTCATCCACCCATATATACACATACCACAATGGAACAAGAAGTAAGCTTTAAATAAGCTGCTTCTTTCCCCACTTCCACCACCTGAAGGTTAATTTCCTTTGGGAAAGGTTACTGGACAGACTCAGACCCCAGACTCAGCCACTAAGACCCCAGGGCTCCCCGACTCTGCTCAAGCTCTCCTGCGACTTGAGGGCTAAAGAACACTAACGGAAATGTGGGCCCTGCCTCACTCAAGAAATAATTCTTGAGAATAACAAAGTTTCCTTTTCTGAAACTAAAAATGGGTCTGTAAGAGAGCCTTCTTCAGAATCTATGCAAAGAAGTTAGCTAAACAACACAGGTTCTAAAATCTTTCCTTGTATTAGCAGTTTTCAGAACACACTAATTCTGTTGACAAAGGGTTATATTAAATATCATTTTTTTTTTTTTTTGAGACAAGGTCTTGCTCTGTCGCCCAGGCTGAACTGCAGCCTTCACCTCCCAGGCTCAAGTGATCCTCCCACCTCAGCCTCCGGAGTAGCTGGGACTCTAAGTGCAGGCTACCATATCCAGCTAATTTTTTGTTTTATTTTTTTCATAGAGATGAGGTCTCCCTACGTTGCTCTGGCTGGTTTCAAACTCCTGGGTTCAAACAATCTCCCCACCTCGGCCTCTCAAAGTGCTGGAATTACAGATGTGAGCCACCATGCCTGGCCAATATAAAAGTTTTAAAGCTAAAATGCATATAAGCAACTGTCTAAGACTAATCAGTTTTTTAAGGTATAATCTTGGTATAATCAGGCTAGACCCTAGAACATCTGAAATCGAGTTTAGAGCTATTACTACCCAATGAAGCTGAGGCTAAACAAAAAGCATTTCAATTATGGGCAACTAATCTCACAATGAATGAACTCTCAAGTCTTCGTGGAAAGAGCCATATAATTCCTCTAAAAGCCTCATATATAAAAAATTCCAGAATCATAAAAGAATTTCATTTTTCCCTGCAAAAATTTTCATTAAAGCTCAATAAATTTTAATGTAAATGACATTAAGAATGATCATTGACATACAAAAAAAATCATTCCATACTTCATCAATTTTAACCTGAATAAAATTTGTCAGTAGAAGCATGTTTAAAAAAAAGAAAGAAAAATTATGCCAATAACCTTAAAGATCAATTGTCTTTCTTTTTCAATACACAAAAAACAGAAGCACATTAAGGTACTTCCAATATCCCAACAGCACCACACCAGAGTCATGAGCTAAGCCGCCACGCTGACTTCCTTGTAATAAACAGGGTCTCCTACAGGCAGAGGGATACTGCTAGCACCTGAAGCCATTTATTTGGTTCCAGGTTTAATCTCACCATTTGAAACCAAACCCAGAACTTTCTTATTATCTATTTATGACCATCTTTGTTGAGAAAGGTCTTCAAACAGTTTCTCTAAGTTACACAGATTTGATCCTCACACATTGTATATATGTATCAAAACATCACATGAACCCCGAAAATATGTACAGTTACTAAGTATCAATTAAAATTATTAAAAGAAGGCAAAAAGTTATGGAAGTCTCTCTGAAGTTTTCTTAGCATAAAATCTAACACAAAATTTTTATGTGAATCTTTATTTAGGAGCACGAAGTAACATCCCAGATAGTACCTTAAAAAGTCATTTTATCAAATATGTAAGGACCTGTATCAATGACTATTTGTTCTACTAAGCTACTGATAAGAACACAGAGTTAATTTCCCTTTTTTCCACATTTTAACAAACTTTATACTGACAAAAAAACCTAATTTTTGTTTTTAATTATGGGGCTTCTCTATGCTTTAATATTCATGAAACTCTCCAAAAGAATTTTTTAAAAAGGTTACATAATGAGGAAACAGCCTTTTCCCAAACCGATTTGGACATAAACCCCTTTGATTCTATTTCATCTCGCATACATGTATTCTACAGAACACACTTTGGGGAACCCCCATCAGAGGTCCTAGCCCTATCATCTTTAGGTTTTACTATCTGATATGCTGCTGACAGAAATTAGATGCTGAACCCAAGAACAGGCTGTAGTAGCCCCCAAAATGTATATTCCCTTAGTTTAGTTGGCTTGAGTGGTACAGCAATTTCAGAAGCCTTGGGAATTCCACGGGACAGAAGGTCCCTGACCTTCTTGTATAGAAATGGCACACAGCATCCCTGTAAATGACCTATTAACAAAATCAGTCAAGGTCCCCTGAAAAACAAGAAATGTTCCCATAAAATGACTCAGAGATAGAAGGTGGGAAGGAGAGAGGGAAAGCAAGAAGGGACTCAGGGAGAGGCAGTTTTGTGAGACTTGTCCATTCCCTCTCAGGGAACCTGCACAGTTCATGGCACAGTACTTACGTGGCCATGCTGATCCAGTTCATTGTTGGTGAGTTTCACCTTTTCAAAAGACACCATTTGTTTGAGTAGTTGCTCACCCGTAAAAGGAGAATCTGGGTGCACATAGAGCCTAAGAAAGACAGGAGAAAACTTTATGAAGACTTTCTAAAAAAATCTGTCTCTGTGGGTTATAAAATGTTCTGATTCTAAAGGAACACACAAACCATATGTAAGTGGTAAATGTTACTGCCCAATATACCTCAAATTTATTAATATTTCAATGTCAAAACAACTCCAAAATGTATAATGTTTTTCTTCATGTTTCAATGATCTAAAAGAGTTAATACCTAACAAATGTTCTGTTAAAGACTGATCAAGACATTTTTTAAAGGTTTTTCTTTTCATCTATCTAGTAAACTACTGGTCTGCTTCTATCAACTGCAAAATCTTGTTGAAGGTGCTTTCAAAAGAAAAACTAGGTTATACTAACTGTGTAAGAAGTTCCTATTACAAGCATCTCCAAAATAACAATGAAAACATAAATAACTTAAAAGAGAAAATAATTTTACAGCATCAATTTATGTAAACTTAAAGTTTTAAAATTTAAAGTCTGTATTCTTTGTAAATGCAAGATGGAGTCATTTTAATATAGGGACATGAAGAACTTCCAGTAGTCCAGAGATCAGGTGGGAGTCTGCTGTTCTTCCAGTTACGTTAAACACTACTGCTGTCAACATTGTCTGTTTATGTGCTCACTAAAAGTTAAAACAAGCTAGACACACTTCAAATTATTTATTTTTTTGTAAACAGCATAAGCCAAAAAAAAGTACTCACTTTGATGAGAAAAATTTGTTTATCATTTATTGATCAGTTGCTACATGCAGGGCAATCTTTTACTCCCTCACAGTTAAATGCAGGTCATTTTTTCTACCTGTGACAGTCACCTTAAGTGCAGCTCTTTGTAAGTCCCCATCCTAGTATCTTCTTGACATAAATCTTTCTGCAGTCAGATAGAGACCACAGCACTAATGAGGGGGAATGGAAATCCTTGATTTAATAGGACAGATTCCTCTATCCATGTAAAAGCTTATTTATACAAAAGTTTTATACAGGATCCTTATAACTATAACTAAACATAAATATTTTTATTAGGGCAAAAGCAAGGGATAAGAAGTCATAAAATCTTCCTTGCAATACTCACGTAAAGAACAAGAAATCTGTGCCATGGTTTGTCACACAGAGGACTAAGAACAGAAGAATTCTGTATCCATGCTGAAACTCACAAAGCCTACCAGGAGCAAGGCACAAAAAAGGCTGACAGCACCAAAGATTCTTACCAGAGCTACAGAGAAGCTCTAAAGGCTTCAGGCATTTGCCTGCCTGTTAATTCCACTGTTTTTGGGAGGAGTGCTCACAGTTGCCTTTCAGTTATGTTTTGAGAGCACAGCCACTTTCCAAGCACCAGGCTTCCAAGACTGTAGCTTTCTGTATGGGTGCAGTCGTTTTACTGCTCAGAATCACATTTCTCCCTCTAAAAAGGTCCAAAAGTACTTAAAGTTCTGAAAGTTGATGAAATGTTTCCTCTTTAAGGATCACATTCTCCACATGTAATAGCTAATATTAATGTATTTAAATATTAATTACGTACTTTAAAGAAAAGGAAATGCCCTATATGAAAATGTAACATTATTTTAGATCATAAATAATGTCTTGCCTATTACTATTATCAAGCAATACTGTCAAGCATTGTTTCTTCTGATTAGAAATGACTGACCAATGACCTTCAGTATGAAATAAAATGCTTCAAAGTCCTTAAACCATGGGAAATGTTTGCCATCAGTACAAAATTATCACCTCCTAAGTTCTTCGCTTTTCTCTTACAGAGACAGATAATATAGCAAACTATTTTTTTAACAATAATAATAAAGAATAGTTGCTATCACCTAGAATATTTTTATCCCATCTATAGCTAAACATTTGTATTTCATATCAATCTAAAAAAGCTGAACTAGGATGAATGAAAAAAATATACAGGAAGCCCCTCCTCTCAAGTCCCCCGGAGACTTAAAATTCCAGCAATAGCTTAAACATGCTTCAGTTAAGATAGTGTATTGGTATACACTTTTCTTCTCCAACCAGAACACATTAGTAACATAAACAAGGCATGTCGTATTTCCAAAGTCCTGCTGGCCTGCATCAGCTCCCCATACCTTCAGATAGGAAGAAAATGTATGTTTAATAAGAGTGATTAACTTCTTAGAGGAAAGACTGGAGGGAAAACAAGAAAAAGAGGGTTTGCTTGTAGTAAATGGTTAGGAATCTGCTAAAATACTCTCTCTCTCTCTGATTTAAAACAATATTGAAACATTTGGAAGGAAGCTCAAGAATAATAGTAAACTATTTAATAGTAAATAGACGAGAATACTACTTTTACTAATTTTAATATCTCTTATAAACGGTGACTCTTGTTCAACTAAAAAAAATGAGCAGCAATTGTTTTTTAGATTTTCCTAGTCTTGACTGTTATTTAATATACTGATATGGAAGGGCTGGGAAGACGACCTTTCCAGTCTCTTCCTAGAATGGAAAACTCTGAGAGATTGCTTTTAATCTCTTTCCTAGTGCACTTAGCATATGATAAGCTCAATAATATAATAAACTACTAATTAGGCCGAATATTTGATCTGAACCGTATGTGTCATTGCCTGTTGATGCTTTGCCTTCACTGTGACTCAGACTAGACACACGGTGCCAGCCGTAACTGAACAGTTCTTAAACCTGGACATTTAAATAAACTCTTCACTCTGATATGAACTTTCAATCAATTACAAAAAATGAGTCATTTGACAACTGAAAAGGTATAAGGCTGAGTTTTGGAACCCAAAACATAAAGTCAGCTAATATGCTTCGTTTTGTATTAAAATAGGCAGTTAGATTCCTGTAACTTCATCTATCATTCTTCATATAAGTAAATGCATGTTTTTCCTGTTAGAATACTCATTTGACTGAAGCAATAATAATAAATACTTGCGTGTGCCTTTTGAAGGATGGCACTCCTGGAAACACTGTATTAGCAATAGTACATACAACGATCCCTAATGTATTAATTGAAGAATGTTTCATGTAAAAGAACCTGTTGTTGAATTACATTCATCCACTAAAATTACAGAGGGAGAAAATAAGAGTTGGCTTTTATTTTTACTTTAAAATCTCTGAACCCTTTATTGGTCAAAAACAACTGAATTTTACCTAAATGGTGTTTATGATGTGGAGTTATAACCACATGATTAACAAACACCATAAGCAACCACTGTACTAAAATACACTCTTCTAAAAAGGATTTTAGGACAACCATTTCATCAGGAGGCTTATTCAGTCTCGTTTTAAGCAGCAACTAGAGAGGATGTCTATATTTATATTTATACAAAATGGGTCCACATTTCTAATGAATGTTCAAGCTGGAATTTAAGAAAAACTTTGAAATGAATTGCTGCCTAACAAAACAAACTCAACGACAGTGTTTTCTCTATGCACAAACTACCTTCCTCAGAGCCTAGCCCATATTCTGTATGGTCAATCCCGCAGTGTCCAGGCTGGGAACGCTCTCCTGCCAGAGCCCGCTGCTTTAAATACCCACTTGCTCAAAATTCACACAAGCCAGAAACACTCTGACAGAAGCACTAACAGTTTTCTCAGCAAAAAATCCAGAGGCACAAACCTGGCTGGCAACGGCGGGTCGGCCTTGCCAGCCACCAGCCAGGAGGACCGGTGGTAGGCGTAGCGGTACCTCTTGTTGTCCACAGGGACGATGTCCATCAAGACTATGTACTTGGCCTCAGGATCCACCCCGGAAAAGGACACCCGGATGGTGGGAAACATCCTCCTGACAGAGAGAGACAGAAAATGGACCCTGTTTACGCTAACAAACTGGCCCTAATTGGGAAGAGAGAAAGGAAGAGCGGGAAGGGGGGAGGGAGGGAAAGGGCCTGACTCTTGACTCCGGTCCATAAAACCCCTTTTTGCTTTGTTTAAAGCCTCAGAGAAGTGAATACAGAGACCCGGGTTTTCTTCCAAGCTTAGATAATCTCAAGTGTCACCTTTAAGTCAGTGTTAATTGCTAGGTGAGAAGGTGTGGGTGGGGGTGGGGGTATGTGTTAACACTAGAAATTCCGTGATTAAGGGGAAACCCTATGCGTTTTTTTTGTTTTTTGTTTTTTGTTTTTCTTTTTGAGCCGGAGTTTCTCTCTTGTTACCCAGGCTGGAGTGCAATGGTGCGATCTCGGCTCACCGCAACCTCCGCCTCCCGGGTTCGGGCAATTCTCCTGCCTCAGCCTCCCGAGTAGCTGGGATTACAGGCACGCACCACCATGCCCAGCTAATTTTTTTATATTTTTAGTACAGACGGGGTTTCACCATGTTGACCAGGATGGTCTCGATCTGTTGACCTCGTGATCCACCCGCCTCGTTCTCCCAAAGTGCTGGGAGTACAGGCTTGAGCCACGGCGCCCAGCCAACCCTATGCGTTTTAATGATCAATCGCACCTTAATCCTCAAAGGACCCGAAGTCCCTGGAGCTGACCCAGTCACACAACCCACCGGCATCCGAGCCAGAAAACTCTGCTCTTGCCAAAGAAAAGCCAAGGGCAGAAGTTTCCAGGAAGGATTTCTTAGAGACCCTGCAGGTATTTTCTGCAGTCCCCAGAGCTACAGCCACCAAGTTTTGCCGGCCTCTGCCCCATCCCAACCTCCCCCAGCCCTGCGGCTTCCTGCCTGGCCGGAGCCCACCCAGCTCTGGCGCCAAGAGGCCCCCAGCAGTGCTCCTTCGTACAGGGATTTTTATCGTTTCAAATTTCATTCTTCCTCCCAGGTTTTAATTTTAGTTTTTAACTGGAGTTGGCAGCTTTTGCAAATTGAGCCTGATAAAAGGGAAGCTACTCACCCACCTAGAAGCACCCAGCAGCTCGCCAGGCACCCCTGGCACAAATTCCTCCTCCTTCCAGATCCCGACCCCCTAGCCGCCAAAACCTTCTCCAGCTCCAGGGAGAGCAGACCACACCCTTCGGGGCTAGTGTGCCTCCCTGGTCCCTGTGCCCTTCTCAACAATCCAGAGAACGCAAATGACGAAGTCCTGTAGCTAGCTGGCAGGAAGGAAGCTGGTGGAAATAAGCTGCCCTGGAGCAAAGCTAGCTCTCCACTCTGTGACCAGCCAGCTCTCATCCAGTTCCAGGAAGCGCCCTCAGCTACTCAGGGAGTGCCCTGACTTTCCACACCCCCAGACCCCAAGGCCCAACTACCTGCCCGACTTGGTGATGATCATCTCGGTGCCCAGCTCATGGAATTTGTCCCAAAGCTCCTTGGTCTCCAGGCTGCAGGCGATTTTGGCCATTTCCTCACTGGGGATGATGGGGGTGGTGGGAATCAGCGGCTCAGTGCACAGAGAAGAGGAGGATGGGCTGCTGCCACCGCCTCCACCAAACTCCCCATGAGCATCCAGGCTGGTCAGCTCACCCAGGGGCTGGGCACAGGACGACTTCTCCACAAATTGCTCTGGAGGCAAAGAGAATGGTGAATGACAGCTGACACTGTCAAACAAGGAAAGATCTGGAAAGAACAGCATAACCACAATGGTCACTTGGATTTTACTCAGGAAAAGTTAAGGTCAGAAACTCCAGGCGGGGCTGTAGGGAGGACCCATCACTGTGTAAAATTACCTGGGATTCCCATAGGGTGACATGCCCAGTGTTTCCTGAACAAACTATTGAGTTCTAGAATGATGGCTTGTCACCACCAGTACTGCAGCCCACTCTGGGAAATAAAAATGTGAGCATGGAAGAAGGGAAAGATGATGATCATGAGGGATGAATAGCAAATATTTCTATTGTCACCCTCCCAAATTCTACACTTCACAGCTCATGAAACCGATACCAGTCCTGCCTCTTTGACAACCAGGAGGGATTCTCTCCATGGAGACCAAGACAGCAAAGAGATCAGCACCTTCCTCACTTGGAGAGGAACTTTCTCTTCCTTCCTGGAGTCCTCTCTCCATAAGAGAAAAGGAAAGGAAGATAGGAAGGTAAAAGAAAAATGGGGAACATGGTTTACAAAAAATCAGTCACTTCACCTCTGTGCCTGACTTTCAGTTTTCTAGGCTTTATGATGAGAGCTAGAACATTTTTATACTATTCCTCCCAGCCCAAGATCTTTTGAAAGATGCTACCAGACACCTTGCTAAATCACAAGATTTAGCAAGGCCATTTTCTGTGGGCCATTTTTCAGAATAGACGTGGAACAATTACTTGAGGGGTGATGTATAAAATTTTTCTTTCTCCCAAAAAAGGTCCTAGAAGTGAGGAAAACAACCTCCAACCCAGGCAGTGTATTAAAATGGGAAGAATGCTCTGCCATCCACCACCAGGTTGGAATACTGCTGCCTACGAACCAAACATTCTCCCCCACAGCTGATAAGGGCCTCGGACTACACCAGTCACTTTGATGGAATACAGGGAGACTTTTGTAATTGTCCCAATTATCTTCCATCTTAAAAAAGAAACTACTTGAATTTGCAATGTGAAGCTGATCTCTTATGTGCCCTCAAGAAATCAAAGCCAGTTCTAAATGTATGTGTGAGCATGTATATAATGCATGTGGGCATATGGGACATACACAGATCATAAGGTGTTTTATTTCCTACACGTCTGTGCATGAAGAAAACAGGAGACCGAATGTTTTTACTTTTACTTCTCAGGCAATGATAATCCAACCCATGGGAATGTTTTAACTTAAGAATAATCAAATTAACCGCCATCCTGATTTTTTTTCAGATTAAAGAAAGGAAACCATGCCATAACAAAATCTTCCTTTCTACTAATATTTTCAGAAACACATTCACATTCTCCCTCCCTTCGGAGGGAGGTAAAAAGTAGTCTTAATGATTTTTTTTTTTTTTCTGACAATCGAAAGCGGCAAACTCCCTAAGCCCCAGACTGACCAGTGCATCCGGATGAAATAGAAATGCTTCAGTGGACTGAAAGTGTTCTTTTAAATAGACTTCAGACGTTTAAATGGGCAGTCCTGGGAGACACTGGAATCCTCCTCCCACTCTACAGTTTGCTTCAACAAAAGTCTCACATTCTCTCTTAACAGAACTTTTAGGTGTTTCTCCTGCTGGAGTCCGTGGCTTGCAGTCACCTCTGTTGAACTGGCCAGTGTAAGGGACAAGAACGCCTGCTAGTTCTGTTTGAGCCCATCTCAAAAGCCAGGAGAGGGAAACTCGTTTTATAGACGAGTGTCTGTTCATGGGTGGGGGCTTCGGGGTGGTGTTGGAGTTGTGAGCTAGGAATGGCTTTAATGTTCAAGATTTAGAAATTTTGATAAAAGCTGGTTTTTCTCAGAAAAATAAAGAGAGAAGGAAGTAATGTTGAAATGACAGGGCAGCTGGGGCTGGCATGTTTCCCAATTTGCTGTCTACACTTCTGTCAGGAATTTTAATGTGAAATCCTCTGTTCCTGCGATGTAATAAACTGAGATATGTACAAAGCATTCAGCAATTATGCATGCTAAACAGCGATGCACAATGTTCAGAGTCCGCAATAAAACTTTGAAACTGTTAGTTCTATTTTTCTCAACAATTGGGGTTTGTTTGATTGATTGTTTCCATTTCTTTGCCAGGTTTAGATTGAGATGGGAGGTTGGTGGGAAGAACCAGGGTAAGGGAGGGAAAACTTAGAGGAGAGGTGGGTTTTTTTTCTTTTTTGACATTCTGTTTTCTAGAGATCCACTAGTTACTTTTCCCTCTGTTCCAAGTAGCTACAGGAATTTTACTTCTCTGTCTTTATGCCTGAGCACCTCATTTTAGATCTCGAACGCTTCCTTTTTTTCTTGTTATTATTTTGGATATGATATGTTAAAGTGTTGGAAAGGCCAGAGAGAGGAAAAGAAAACTTGGGGAGGGTTAAAAAAGAAAATTTCCACATTTTAGGGATACCAGATGATCAGGACGTACGGTAATTATTTCCTGGGGACCCACAAGGCAATGATGAGACCGGTTCTGTCTCTCTCAGTTGTAAAGGGATTTTTAAATATTTACCTTGGGCTGGTTCTTTTCCATGTAATTCACTAGTGAGAAAGAGAACATAATTCTTATTCTCCCTTTCCTCCTAGCCTGGTGTCTTCTATAAATGGTAAAGGTTGTTAAACAAACAATGTAACTGAAAGTAGAGGAATTTGAGAAATGGTTACTGGTTAGTGTTTTTGCCAACCTCAAATGAAAATGTCGACAGTTATAAAATGATGTCTTGGTGATGAATCTGTAGCTTCAGTGAATAAAACGGTTCGTGCGGGGAGAACTGGCTTATTCTACTTCGCAGTGGTTTCAAAGAGCTCGCTCTGTATAGTCTATTCAACTCAGCAGAAAACGAAAACTGAACTGGTTTCCTGTGAAGTCGTTTAGCGTCCCCTTGGTTTCAAACGCACAAGCAGGTGTTAAACGCACAGCAAATTAAAAGGGATTGTATTATTATTTTTCTCCGAATGTTTTTATCCTAACATACACACACAACATATGTCCGGTGTGATATATGGATTCTAGACAACTGCGGAGACCGACGGGCCCAGGTACAAGATGCACAGCCCATCGCATTCAACAGACTAAAGCCTCCAAAGAAAACTTCGACCCAAAAGAAAAAAAAAAAATCTCACCTGCGATGTATGGCTCATGGCTTGAGCGTCAGAAGCTGCTTCGAGCAGCCTGCGGCCAGGGGACAGGGGGACAGAGGATGCGCACCACCCCCGTCCTCGGCGGAGAGCCCTGTAGCCTGCCTGACTTACCCAGGGGTTTGATGGTGTTCTCCGTCGCCTCCTTCTCCTTGGAGCCGCCGCTCGACATGAGCGCGGCAATGGAGAAGGCGTTGGCCCGGGAGGAGAGCTGGGGCTTGGGTGACGCCGTGAACTCCATGGTCCCCACCACGCGGTCCTGGCCAGGGACGGTGTCGGCCGAACTGCCGTCCAGCTTCCCCAAGGGAGACAAAGACCCGAAACACAGCGCAAAGTTTCCGAGAGCAGTCACAGCGGGGCCAGAGACTCCAGAAGAGTCAGCTCCAACCTCTCAGAGCTCCGCGCTGGCCTCTATCACCCACCGCAGAGCCACGGAGCCGCAGGGACTGCGAAGCAGCCGGAGAGGAGAGGACCCGCCGGGCACTCCAGCGGGTGCGCACGCCCCGGGACGCTCGGCAGGACGACAGGCTGCACAATCCGAAGGCGGAAATGAGCATCAGCTGCACAAAGCCCTGGGGTCCCGGAGCATCCCGTCAGCGCCTTTCCTCTCTCCGGGGCTGGGGACAGCCGGGACGTCCCAGGCTGCGGTGGCCACCAGCCGAGCGCCGCTGCTGGGGCGCGGGCGTGCGGAGCGCGGCGCAGAGCCAGGAACACTGCGCCCCGGCGCTCGCTGCCCTGAGCCTTAATTTGCTGGCGGCGGCGATCCCGGCGACCCGCAGCCAGTCAGCGCCGCACCACGTCACCGCTTCCTGATTCCGCCGCCGGGGGCGGGGCCGCGGGCCGGGCGCTCAGGGCGCGCCTAAGGCGCGGCGCCCGCGTGGCCTGGCGCCCGGGCTGTACGGTAGCCCAGCGCAGGATCAGGGAAAAGGGTGCCCACTAGGCTGACGCAGCTGCCGTGGACACCCTCGCCTGGTCTCACAGTCCCGAGCGGGAGGGCGGTGCGCGCTGTCGGGAGAGGGTACATCATCGCGGCCTAACGCCCGAGATCCCGGCAGGGCCCACTTGGGAAACCTATGACCAGATCAGAGGAAGCTCGGGAGTTCTTTTTCTTAACTGCGCTCAAAGTTCCAAAACCTGCGCCTCTGAGCCGGCGCCAACAGATCAGGTCCCTACTCCGGGCAGATCCTAGGGCTGGGACTCTCATTCGAGGTCCCAAATTTAATCTCTTTGACACTGGGGCTCAACAAATGCAGCCCTGAAAAGATAAGCTTAGAGAGAATTACGGGCATTTGGCAAGGGATGCTGCTCTCAGAAGCATGGCTTCTGCTCCTCACCAGTGCCCCTCTAGTCTGGGGCTCCCTTTCCCAACCCCAGAGGGACTCCGAACAATGGGGCGGCTGCGGAAGGAAAGGCGGAGGTCAGGGCGCGGAGCCCTAACGGTGACCACGCGACGCGCAGTGGGAGAGTGCGAACCTCACGGTAGCGCCCGGGCTAAGCAGACACCGACCGCTCTGGATTTGCAAAGGCGGTTGTGACCCGGACTTCCCACGGCCTTGTTGGAGGGCGTCCTGTTAGCCCTACTCGGCCTGAATATCTCAAATTCTCTGAATTCGCAGGGTAATCCGCTTCGATTGGAGCCATGTAAACTCAGGCTGACATACACACTCACATGTAAATATTTGTTCTCTTTTCCAGCCAGTCGGTCTGGCTATTAGAAGCCTCTTCGTGGGTCTTAAAATTAAAAAAAAATAAATTTTAAAACTCCAATTTTTCATTGCACCACCCACTACTCCTGAAACAAATTTATTGGGGGAAACTGCAAGTTAAAATAGCTGTCGCAAACGTTTGTGTGAACAAAATGATGACATCTGGAAGAGTCGCGACGTCAGCCTGTCTTGGTCATCGTGTGTCAATAGGTTTTAACAAGGTGCTGCAAGGTGACTAAAAAACGCGTTCTGATATGACTATCGAAGTTCAAAGTGTCGATTTATAAGTGTTTGGGGAAATTTGTAAAACCATAGGCTTTGGTGCTGGAAGGAATTTACGCTGTCGCCTAGCCCGTCTCCACGTGCGTTTGAGAGAGAAAAACAGGGCCCTGCGTGGCAGAGCGGCCATCTCCCGCCAGTCCACCCCAGCGGCTAGAAGCAGATGGAGGGCAGGACTTACACTCCGGGCCCCGACCCTGATCAGCCCCGAGCCCTGCAGCCACGGCTGGGCTGTTAGCTGAAGAGCCAAAGTAGAGTTAATACAGGCTGGCAAGCCGAGGGCTTTCAGATTAAACCGCAGGATGCTCTGAGGATCCGTTTCCATTCTTAAATTTTGTGCTGGTTTTGGATAACCCAAACTCAATCCAGATCCCTGTTTTGGTTATTAAAGCCCCCTATGCCAACCCATCTCTCCCCACACACAACACCTTCTCAATATACGTGACATTTCTTTGTATTGAGTGGAAGGCCCACAGTGGTTCCTTTCCTGAATCAAATGCTTAGAATTTGTCTAGAAAGTAAGATGTCTCTCAAGAAGTGGACATTTTCGGGGTTCGGGGGATGTCATTATTAGTCTAGACCTTGATATATGTATGCTTCAACAGGGTGTGGCAAATCTTGTTAGCTGAATTTAGTTTTCAAGCACTTGCCTCGAAATTATACTTCATTAAAAAAAAAAAAAAACCTTGCGGTTGCTTTTCTACATAGAGGAAGACTGTGTCCTTTCTTAATTACCTTAATGATTCAAAGTGGAATCTGAATAATATTACAAGAGGAACATTTTCAGAAAAACTGATGGAGCAAGGGGAAAACTGAATTGCCACAAATTTTGTTTCCGCCTCCTTTCCCGGCCTTAGCCCAGCTCTGTCTCTTGTGTGCAGGAACCCCCGACTGTTCATCCTTCTACAGGTAAAATACTATACAAGAAAGGATGAGTGATCGGTAGGAGGCAGGCGGCAAACCAGAGCTATTGAAAAGGCCACTTTAAACAAAGCCGGGTGACCCATTTGGGGATCCCTAGGCTATGCATCTTGTTGGTGTTGAAACCGCGGCAGTAAAAACATATGCTGCAACATTATTATCGGGGGCACACTGTCCCTCCTCCTAGATTTATTGCCTTTGCAGATCAATATGATGCCATAAAAATGGGGAACCAGTCTGGAAAGAGAGGTGCTGTCAAAAGATGATTCAAAGCCTTCCCAAAGCGGAGAGTGCAGGAGGTGCGTTCGAAACCCCACTGATAGCGCAGGTTAATAGGTAAAACCACCCGGGGGCTGGAACAAAACAATCACATTAACACATCTCTCTAGGCCCTTCTCAGGCTGACCGCTGGCAGCGGAGGCAGCGGTAGTCTGAACATTAACTTGAACACGCATTACCCCGGAGACCGAGAGGTTACCTAAACCTCTCAAAGCTTCAGTTTCTTCAGCTACGTTAGAATAGGGCCAATAATTTATGGCTACCTGGAAGATAACTGTTTGGATTAACGCCCTAATATGCATAAAATGCCTAACATATAACACAATCAACCCAACGTAAGTAAAGCATAATATAGAGTTTTAATCATATTTAATTTCGAACACCAAATTCTCGATTGGAGAGACATGTCTCTCGGGTGCTCATATATAAAGTAATGGTTTTGGATTGTACACAGAGCATTGGAGCCACAGAAGGGTATTGGGCTGCTATTTACATCCCGTTTAAACTTTGGAGCCGAAGAATGTAAAATTTTGTTAGACATCTGAGTTTGGTCAAATGGAATTTGATTATATGGAGGACTGGAAGATGTCTCCTCATGTACGCCACTCTCTCAAATTCCCATTTGTAGCTCCCGGAACTCAGAAGACAGTCGACCCCAAAACTGCCCAGAAGGTAATCGGTTTCCGGCTTTTGGACAAGAGTCCCTCGCTTAACGAATGCTAACGAATGCTCCCTTTGCTGGGAGCTGCGGGACCAGGCCCCGCAGGTCTAACCAGTCCTCCGCAGGCGCAGTGGTCAGGAGCGGGGCCGAGACGGTGGGGCGGGTGCCAAGCGGAGGGCGCAGCCTGGCAGCCTCCGTGGGCGGAGAAAGAGAAGCGGAGAAGGGAGATCCTCTTCTTAGCACAAGGGCCTCTATCTACTCCCGAACATGGCCGGAGATTTCCGTCCGCAGCCACCCTCCAGCTCTTTCTGGTAGATGCTTTAAAAGCGACAGTAACTGGCTTCGGTGCCGTTGGATCCCTAAATTCGATTTATGGAACAGAAAGACTTCTGAAGCTTAGTGGGCAGAGGAGCTGCAACCCCTCCAAGGCCACTACGGCGCGTTCCCGGGGCTTGCCGAGAGCAGCGCGCGGCCCCGTGCCCGATGGGGAGCGAGCTGCGCGGCCTCGGATTTCACTGCGAGGCGGGAGGGGTGGACCGAGACCTTCCTCCGAAGATCCTTCCGACGCACGCCCGGCGGGTTTTAGTTTCTCCAGCCAAAGTGGTCCCGGAGAATCGCTCCCTCGCAGCCTAGCTGCAAGAAGTGGCTGGGACGTCCGGGCCTCGGGCCGACCCAGGAGGCCCGTAGACCAAAAGCTGGACCAGAGGCGCCCTTGCCCAAGCCTTGCTCTAAAGGCAAAGCAAAGATCCAGCTCCCCTGTGTGTCACCGAAGTTCCTGGGTGGGATGTGCGGGGCGCTTTCCGCCCGAGACCTCAGTCGCGCCCAGCTGTAGCGCAGACAAAGGGATGTCGTGTGGGCATAAGGCGGATCGCGCCTCTCTCCAAGGCCCGTGTGGTCAGGAGGTGAGGGGAAATGTCCTTCCGGCAGAAGCCCGCGGTGCTGCGACGTTAACCCGCCTGGCCTCGGGCTGGGGACGGCGGGCAGCCTAGGGCGCACGTAGTTTCAGCAGCCCCGCTACCTGGGCGCGGGACCCCAGGCCTCACCGTGTCCGCCCTGGGCCGCCTCTGGTACCCACTACGCGGCGCCTCCGGGCTTCGCAGCTTCCTCCCGGGGTCCCCACGCGCCAGGCCCCGAAGCACGCCCTCGGGGCTTCGACACCCTCACTCCTCCCCGCAGCCATTCGCTCCCCGCTCAACCCCCAAGAACTCGCAACCACCGGGACCGCCCTCAGAGCCCGGGCCTCCTGCCGGCCGTGGATGAATCAGCGCGTTAGTGTTGGGTGCAAAACTCGCAGCGTGATTAAGAACTGCAAAAGCAAAAGAAAACATCTGAGCCTGCGGGCTTGGAAGCCAGACTTACTCTCCTTGCACCCTGCGCCCTCCTTTCTCCTCCTTCTCCTCCTCCATGCGTGCTCCTACCTTCCTTCTGCAACTCTCCTCTTGGCCGCCTTCCCTGTCCCAAAGGCCAGGCTGTTGACGTATGCTATTTATTTTTACATCATGATTTTTGTATGAATTTTGACTTCTAAAATTATTGCATTAAAATATTACTTTCTCGACTACTGAGTTGGTTAGCGTCTAAATTGTGGGCTCACCCCGGTCCTGGGCCTGTCAGGAAGGTTAAGAATTTCATCGAAATGACACGAACCATACGTAGTAGAACCGGGCTTCCAAAGGAAATCTGTGGCTTTGAAAGTGTCGCTCCTACCATTACATTGCTCATGGGACTATTACCCTGGAATCCCCATGTAGGGAGAAAAGCAGACACGGGACACGTTTCCTGCTTCGGGATGAAGGTCCTTTTGGCTGGGTGCCCTGGCCTGCCCTGGCGGTCGCGTGGGGCTTGCGTGGATGGTGCAAGCTGCAGCCAAACCGGCTGCCCGAGGGCGCTTCCTGAGCGGCAGTTGCTCCGTTGTTTAAAAACAAACTTCAACTAACTGAGAGTTTCACTACCGAATAGCTTCACGTGGGAAAATGATCCAGCCTCCCACCAGGAACTGTGCACAGTCCCCTCCGGTGACTGCTAGAACGTCTCCACACATCCTGCAGTCACCTCTCACCTCTGCTTTTCAGGAGCAAGAGTCAGCTGTTTTTGTAAGGAGGTTTGAGAGATCAAGGTGTGGAGGACCCAAGCAGGAAGCAGCCCTCAATGTCTCTGCTGCCAGCTCCCACAGTAAGTCGTTTCAGAAGCAGTTGACTGAGCCTCATCTTACTCCCAACAGTGGCAAAATGCATACTGTAACCGCCTGGATGCCTATTCCCAAATGTCAGTGTGCTCCAGACCACTTGAGACATGTATAATACAAGGGAAAAAAAGATATATGCATGTAGTAAAAGATAACGAATGCAGAGGAGTTGTCCATTCATCCAGGATGGCACAGCACCTACTCTGAGCTGGGTACTGTACGAGGTCGGGGAATCCAACAGAATAGTGATCAGCATCCTAAAATTCCTGCATTGTGCAGCTCACAGTCTGGTAGGAAACACTGATAATAAACATATAAACAAATAGGAGGAGTACAAATTCCGATGAAGACCTGAGGAAAATCAGAACAGACATAAAGAATTCACATTTGTTGGCATTCATTCATTACAGGCCAGGCACTGGCTTGTTAGGGTGGGGACAGAGTTGGACAACTTGCTTATGATCCATGCCCTCAAGTGTTCAAAGCCTAGCTGGGAGATGCATTAAAAACAGTGTCCTCATGGCAAACGTACATTACATTCCCGTCTACATTTTGCTAAAGAACTCTTAGACTGTAGGGGTGTAATGGCTTAATGGAAACAAACAACTTTAGTGAAAGTCCTTGTGGAGAAAGATGTTGAAGTCTGGCACCGGGCTATGCTGCCTCTTTTTACATCTGTAAAATATGTTTGCTGACAGTCATATGTCCTTACATCACAGGGTTTGTTGTAAAGATTAAATGACACGAAGGCTGTGTGAGGGCAAAGGACATTACTATCTGTCAACCCGGGAACTGGGGGAAGCCTCTTTTTGATTTAGGGATGATATAAATTCGATTTGACCAAGGATGTGTGTTCAAGAGCCACAGTGTCAGTCCTGCACTCAAGAAGTTTGAGAAGCAGCCTTCTCTGGGGTGTGTACATGGGTCTCTGAGGCTCTGCAGTGGGGAAAGGCAAACCATGGGCAGCCAATTAGAAGAGCAGCTTTATGCAGATGCACAGAAAGTGGGGCTGGTCTCTGTGAATGCCCTGGCTGGAACTGCTGGAGGCTCACAACAGGCTTCACGGCTGGATTTTCCTTGTTTAACTCATCTACTTTGAGGGTGTCCATTTGAAGTCCTGATGCCAGCTTTTCAGTGCATTACAGAGAGCTTTGAGCCATGCTTAGCATGTGCCAGGCGCTGCACTAGAGGCTTTCCGTGAAATATATAATGCTGGCAATAATCTAATTCGGGTAGCATTACTGTGTGCATTTTTAAGTTGCAGAAAATGAGGCTCAGAAGGCTAAGGAACTCACTTGCTCAGAAGGGCACACGGATAGACAGTTTCAGGGTGGAGCAGAAAGCGACCCTGCTCTGTGTGACCCAAGCCTGTTTGCTCCTCAGTCTTTACCTCCATTTTCTGTCTTAGCCTCAATTAATCCAATTCTCTGTTTCTAGCACTAACTTAGTCAGATTTCTGTTCTAGACGAAGCTGTTCGGAGGAAAGGGCTGGATTTTCCTGGTGTGTTTGTAAATATTATTACAGCCCCAGAGCCCAGAAACACGAGCATTTCTTTGTTGTTGGCCCACAGGGACCCTGGACTTTAGAAGAACACGGGCTGCTGCAACCCGCAAGTCCCGCGTTCTCTCCCGGCGAGCAAAGCGGAAGAAGAAGGCAGGCCAAGTAGAGGTCTTTCCCTGCCGCACGTGGACAGCGGGCCCGGGCGGCCTGGGCAATGTGCTTTCTGCTTTTCTGAAGACAATTACCCAGTATTCTGCATGTCCCTCTGGCGCAACGGAGACTGCCACGGGGCTGGGGAGAAGGTGGTGAGGGCGATCGCGCAGCGCTCGGCGCGGGACTGTGCTTTCACTTGCCCTGCGCTCAGATCAGGGCGCCCCTTTCGCATCGCTCACGGCCTCCGGGTTACTCGCAAATTTTGTAGGCAGACTGACTGTCAGGGCTTGAAGCCAGCTCTGTCCTCTGCAAGCCGTGTGACCCTATGCCATCTGGGCTGCTAGGAGCCTTAGTTTCCCTGGTTGGGAGGACGAAGGGGGCGACCTCGGCCCGGAGCTTTCCGAATGACTGCAGATTGCGCGGTTGCGGGATACGGAGCGCGTCTTCCATGGTGAAAGGCGCCGGCAGAGCGCTCGGTGCGGGCTGCTCCAGTTAGGTACATGCGATGGCTGGAGGCAGACACTCTCCTCCGCAATGGAGAGACGCCGACATCCCGAGCCCGAAGGCTTGCAAGGCGTGCTGTAGCCCCTGGTGTCGGGGACTGTGGGTTCTCTCTGCCGCTTACCCACTCCATCCACGGCAACGGTCGTCGGTCCCAGACCTCTACCTTGGAGATGCCAGGGGACTCCGGCGCCGTACGCCATAATCCAGAAGTGGATTATGACTTCTCAAGACCCCTCCCAGGCAACAGTATCAGGGTCCCTGCAAGCGGTTGACTGTGGGGGAGGCAGAACCAGACCCTCTTCTCTACCCGCGGCTCTCCGGCCTCTCTCCCAGGACCGTACTCTGGCCTCCAGCCGCCGCAGTCCCTGGGGTCGGGACACAGACGCCGAGTTAGAGGCCCCGCCGCTGCTGGTCCCTGCTTGGTCGGCGCGGTGACGGTGTCGCTGGCGGCGGCGGGGGCCTTCCTTTGGCTGCCCCGCCATTTAATCAGAGCTATTATCAGACTGGGCTTGCAGGATGGCGCCGGCCGAGCTTTACCCCCATTAGCACAGGGCAGGCTGGGGGCTGGGTCCCGAGGCCACCGCCGGTCCCGGCCAGCTGCAGTTTCTGGGGAGCTATGAGAAAGACAGGCCAGGCGGCTCCAGCCTTCTCTACCCCGTCACTCTCAGGCTGACATGTTATTAGAATTTTATTTTCTAGCTTCCTGTCTGACTCTGACCAACTCTGGGCCCTTGGAGCAAATCACTGAGCTTCTCTGAATTTCGGTTTCCTCATCTACAAAATTGGTCTGGATAGATACATAGCTCAGGATTGTAGAGATTAAATAAAATGAGGCATCTGAAGTGTAATGCCGGGGACCTGGCGTGCTAAATGGTGCTACTACTCCAAGTACACTAGAATCGTGTCTGTTTTTTTTTTTTTAAGCCCCCTTTTTAAGTAAAAAAAGAAGAGAAAGACCGTGGTCAAACGTTTCAAAGAGGTCCAGTGGTTAAGGATTTGCAGGGTTTCCCCACGACTGGCTGGGTTCAAGTTTTACCCCCAGCATCCACTGCCTGTGTAACTTTGGCCAAGTCATTTCCAAGGATGAGCACTAAAACTTCATCGGACTCTCGTGCACTGTTCACGAGTGTGCAGTAGAATACTGAGCAGAGTGGGTTCTCCGTGTGTCATTAGCAAAATGTTTATACAAACCACAAACATCAGACTTTTTTCCTCTAAGACGGAGTCTCACTCTGTCGCCGACTGTAGTGCAGTGGCACAACCTCTCGACTACCGCCTCCACCTCCCGGGTTCAAGCTATTCTCTTGCCTCAGCCTCCCGAGTAGCTGGGATTACAGGCGCACACCACCACGCCAGCCTAATTTTTGTATTTTTAATACAGATTGTGTTTCACCAAGTTAGCCAGGTGGTCTTGAACTAACCTCAAGTGATCCACCCACCTCAGCCTCCAAAAGTGCTGGAACTAGGCATGAGCCACCGAGCCCAGCCACCATCAGGCTTTTTAAAAGATCTACAAGCGGACAACTTGTCCCCTAATCCTAAAGTTTATTTACGTGGGAAAGGGGAGATCGCCCAGATTTAGGCTCAAGGGAAAAGGGGTGAGATTCATCAACAGCATCTTCTGACCCCCATTTTTCCCTTTGCATTTCCAGCCCAATGCCCTATTGATGTCCCACTTAAAGATAAAAGCCCAGCATTAAAAAGAATCATCATTATTTTCAGACATGTGAAAAGAAAGAAAAAGAAAGAAATGAATTAAGAAAAAACACTCAGGACAACCCCAGTATTGTCAGCATAGCTTCTAATCAGTAAAGTGTAATTAGCAAAGCAGGGCTAATTATTAAAGTGACTTTCTAAGTAGCGAATGTTTGTGAATGGTTGTTAAGTGGGATGTGCTGGGCACGGGGCCCAACCCTATGAACTGCCTGGGAATTCTTTTCATGCTCACTTGAGCCAGGACTGGCTCCAGCTCTCCAGTGTCCCCCAAAGCCTAGCCCTGTGTTTGGATTGACTCTCTCCCTGTGACATGTAAAGCAAATGACATATAATAACAAGCGCTTGTATGTGTCCGGAAGTACCCTAAGCACCTAATCCGTATTATCTCATCTCATCCTCCCCATTTTGTGGATGAGGAAACTAAAGCACAGAGAGGTCACGTAACTTACTGTAAACGACACAGCAAATGTGTGGCGGACTGAAAGTAATGTCTGCCTTTCTCCCAAGGCTCTTATGCTCCTACCCCCCAGCTCTATTAGTCCCTACTCTTCTGCACCCCGAAAATACTTTGAAACTAATGGCAACTCAACTACTCGAGAGGAAAACAGACAGAAAAAAAACTCAGAACATTCCTCTGCATCTAACAAGAGACCTAGGGGTGGAGGCTACAGTGCCTGGTAGGGCTGAGGGTATTTGCCAGTCAGAATGACTTCTTGTCATTTACCTTTGGGTCACTTCTTATGTTGTATAACTGTTAAATATATCACATAACTAACATTTGGTGAGACATAATATATATCAAAGCCTGTAGGAGGGGTTTTTATATAAATCATTTCATTTTCAAATAAATTTTATTTTATAATAAATACTCTACTTTGCAAGGATGATCCAATGAGCCACATATTTGTAAGTATTTAGAACAAAATTTATTAGAAATGACTATTGTTTATTCTTAAAATTCTGAAGAGATATATTTCTTAGGACAGTGATTTTTCAATGTGTGTTTCAAGGTCTATCTGAATCCAAAGCACCTTAGAATTTTGTGTATTTCTTGGCTCCACCCAGAGCCTCCTGGACTCTGTGCCCTAGGAGGTGAAGTGAAGAGTGGTGGGAATTTACATCGAACCAAGCACCCCTAAGAGGCTGCTGAACACTGGTCAGGTGCAGTGGTTCACACATGTAATCCCAGCACTTTGGGAGGTTGAGGCGGGCAGATCATCTGAGGTCAGGAGTTCAAGGCCAGCCTGGTCAGCATGGTGAAACCCCATCTTTACTAAAAATACAAAAAAATTAGCCAGGTGCTGTGGTGAGCACTTGTAACCCCAGCTACTTGGGAGGCTGAGGTAGGGGAATCACTTGAACAACCCAAGAGGTGGAGGCTGCAGTGAGCAGAGATTGTGTCACTACACTCCAGCCTGGGCAACAGAGCAAGACTCCATCTCAAAAAAAAAAAAAAAAAAAAAAGAGGCTGCTAAACTCTTAGTCTTTCTTACGGTACTGTAGTTTTCCTACTGGCCACATTTAGCTTTGTACTTGACTAGAGAAAAAGAGAAATAGGGACTTCCCATCTCTGCTGAGAAGCTTTTGGGATGACTTAGAAAATACCTCATTGAAACCTGTAGCTTTCATCCTTTCCCATCACACCATTAACCCAAAAGGGTGGCTTCTAGTTCTGATATGTCTGTTGTTTCTCTCAAGAATGGATACTGTAGGAGCATGAATGAGGCAGAAAAGCCACCAACAGCACTCCCCTCCCCGCCCCAATGCACACTCCACATAGAGTGCGCTGTTGAGGTGACTATCCTTAGCTTGTCTTGCTACAGAGCAGGGGCCAAGACATTTCAGAATGTTTGAAAAGACCAGAAGGGTCACTAAAATCCACCCCACCTCTCATCTTATGGATGAGGAAACTGCACACTGAAGCCAAGTCATGATGTGACAAGCCCAAAGTCACACTGTTGGTCAGATCTTTGAACCCGACTTCAAATTAATGCTTGACATAAGCCCTTCTACATGAGCTCTCCTTGGGAAAAGCAGAAAGCTCTCTCATCATCTAACTCTGGTCTCCCAATTTATGCAACTATACCTCTCCTGTGTGGTGGCCCACACATACTGGGCTTTTTAGTGATGCTCCTGAAGACGAAAAGCTGCTCTAAGAACTGAAACTGAATTTTGCACCGTGGTTTCATTTGATCTTGAAATTTGGTCTTTCATTGGATCTGAAACTGAATTTTGCACCGTGGTTTCATTTGATCTTGAAATTTGATCTTTCATTGGATCTGAAACTGAATTTTGCACCGTGGTTTCATTTGAGCAGGGAAGAAAATGTGGAGTGTTGTCCTTGTTTGCCTTCAGGGATTCAACTTCTAGAAGAGCTTCTTGTTATCTGGGTTGCACCAAAGCCATCTTTTGATTTTAAGTTTGACATTACTCCCCTGGGAATTCATTCTTTTGGAGGAGAGGAAATAGGGCAACATTTACATATGATCAGATAAAATGGAAGGTAAGTATTTGAAACGAACCTTTTAAGGAAGAGGGGTGAGTTGAAATATATCAATTAGGATTCTATATTATAAACAATGAGAAATTATTTTCAATCTGCTTTGGATAATAAAGTAAATTTGTTGCCCCATCCACTTAAATAGTTTAAAGAAAGCTTCAGGTGAAAGGTGATCCAAGGCTGAAAGGAAATGCTCTTTATTTCTCATCTCTGGTTTCTTGGAGTTGGTGCTATTTTTAGTCAGGCTTTTCTCTGGGGTGACAAGATGGCTTCAGCAGGTCTCATGGCCACATTTCTCCTTGTTTGTACCCATTAGAAAATAGTTCTCCCTCACAGAAGCCCATGCAGAAAAAGGAGTCCAAGAACTATCTCTTTACATCTTATTGATCCTGATTTGGGATCAAATCAGATCAGTGCCCACTTCTAGAATCTGGGGTGGAGGAAGCCTTCCAAAGCCACAGGACTGAGACCAGACAAGGGGTGGATTCATTTAGGAGAAATGAGATCACTATTGACAGTGGTCCTGGGGAGACCATCAATAGTGGTTCACTAGCACGTGCAAGGGAGGTGGGAAAGGCAGGAAGGAATGTCTTTATTCATTAGCGTAGTTAATTTCCAGCTTTTATAAAAAAGACTGGAGTAACAGATGCAAGGCAAATCCCCACATTGACCAAAAATGGCAGTTGGTGAGGATTTGCCACTGCAGATTCTGTCCTCCAAACCTTATTTCTTTCCAGAAAATTTTTTTAAATTTAAAATCCCTTTGCTAGCTGGAGAGAAATTAGGAGGTTGAGAATTAAAGCAAGGTTCTGGAGGTGGCAGGAAGATAAAATGTTCGTGCCAAAAAGGGATCTCAGAGATCATATAACTGGAGCGCAGTGGCTCACATCCATAATCGCAGCACTGTGGGAGGCTAAGGCGGGTGGATCACCTGAGGCTAGAAGTTCGAGACCAGCCTGGCCAACATGGCAAAACTCTGTCTTTACTAAAAATACATAAATTAGCAGGGTGTGGTGGCACACACATGTAATCCCAGCTACTTGGGAGGCTGAGGCAGGAAAACTGCTTGAACCCAGGAGGCAGAGGCTGCAGTGAGCTGACACCACGCCACTGTACTCCAGCTTAGGCATCAGAGCGAGACTCCATCGCAATAAATAAATAAGTGAAATGGAGATAATCTACTGTCAAAATCATTTTAGAAGAATCTGAGGCTCCAAAAGGTCACAGCCATATCCAACACTGAGAAACTCTGCATAAAAAGATTTTGTTTTTCTTTTCAGGAAACCTGGGCTGTGTTTCTCAGATGAGCCTCTGCAGAGCACAGGTTGCTTCAGATGTTGCCTGTTTCTGTATAGCTCAAAAGGTAAAATGGCTTTTACATTTTCAAATGGTTAGGAAAAGAATCCAAAGGAGACTAATATTTTGTGACATTTGAAAATTATATGAAATTCAAACATCAGTGTCCACGAATAAAATTTTATCAGAGGCATTGGCAAATCTTTTCTTTAAAGGGCCAGATAGTAAATATTTAGCTTTTGCAAGCCATATGATTTCTGTCAGTATTATCCGCCTCTGCCTCTGTAGCAGAAAAGCAGCCACAGACAAAATGTAAACAAATGAATACAGCTGTGTGCTGATAAAACTTAATTTGCCACATTAGAAATTTAAATGTAATACAACATTCAAATATTTCAAGGTAGTATTCTTCTTTTGATTATTTTCCAGCCATTTAAAAATGCAACATGTCTTGGCTAGTAACTTGCAGAAAAACGGATGAGTGGCCAGACTGGGCCTGCATGGAACACATGCTCTGCAGACTTCTGTTGTCTTGCTGCCTTGGCCCCACAGTGGCAAAGCTGAGTAGCGGTGACGGTGACCACATGGCATACGCAGCCTGAAATATTTACTAGTTGGCCTTTTGTAGAAAGTGTTTGCTGACTCTGACTCTAGAAGAGTTTTCTTAAACTTTAATTTACATGCAAAGCACCTGAAAATCTTGTTAAAATGCAGGCAAAGTCTGCGTCAGTCCAGAGATTCTGCGTTTCAACAAGGTCTCGGGTGATGTTGGAGTTGTTGGTCCCTGGACTGCACTGGAGGACTTTTCCTTTACTTTTCTTATATCCTCTTATCAAACGCCTCAGAGGAACTCTCTGGCTGCACTCCCACTTGTTGACTTAGAATCATTTTTGCAGGGGGATGAGAATCTGCATGTGAAATAAGTTCTCCTCCGATTCTTTGGAGAAGCATCGATCTAGATTCTTTAACAGAGATTCAACAAGAAATTCATTGAGGACTGGGTATTAGACAGCTAACCTTGGTGCTGATGGGATTTGGGCAACTTTTTGTTTGACAAATAATTAATAGCATAGAAAGCAAACCAATCCTTTCTATGAAGCTCCATTAAGCCCTTTTACTGTTTCCTTTCTCTTTCTTTCCTCCCCTTATTGTCTCCTTTCTTTGACGGATAATTATCTTGAATTTTTGATCCTTATTTCCAAGTGTGGAAAACTTCTGAAGAATTAACCTTTCAAAAACATACAACTCTTATATTAGAGCTAAGAAAGAGAGGAACGAAGGGGCCTTGAATGAACGTGGGGCTTGGGGTTTAAGGAATGTGAATCAAACTTTGGTTCCAGTTACAACAAGGAGCAGACAGCCAGAGAGCCCAGAAGGATGGAGAGTTGAGCAGCTGTGGAAATAGAACACTCATGCCCCTATTTGACTGAGGAATCTGCATTGTGACGTGTGATGTGCCAGATACTCTGTTCAAACCACATTGGTGACACTGTGGATCACGTGACTGGAAAAGCACTAACGTTTTCTTCTTTTTTTATGCTTGTTAATGACTGAAAGCCAGCTCTCTCATTGATCTGTGCGCTTGATAGTGTGAGCCGGACTGTAAGGACCATCTGCTTCTTACATGAGAGGAGGTGAGTGGAGGGAAATCTTTTATTTAGAAGCTACATAGAAGTTTAGGGCATGTTGAGGAATTACCAATCTACCATTAATCTAGGTTCTAGTTGCTTCAAATAGGGTCTTGATAGGCATTTTTATTTTCATTTAAATTAGCAGAATTTCTTTGGAAAGTAGAAAGTCAAGGAGATGAGATTTGATGATGACAATCTTTCTTTGGAAAGGGAGGACGATCTTTAATGTTCTCAACTAGTTAAACTCTTATTTAACTAAGTTACAGTGATAGCAAAAAAGTAATATTCTGCACACACACACACTCACACACTCACACACACTCACACACTCACACACACTCACACACACACACACTCTCACACACACACTCCCCTATCTTGTCAGGGCTTCAGGGCTGGGAATGGTGAGTACAGAGAACCTTCCATTCTTGACTTGATGCTTACCATAATGCAGCATGATTAGCCTTCTAGCTTAAAAGGCCTCAGAGTAAAAGAAACCTGAAAACGAAAATCCCCTTAGACCTCTTAGAATAAATTATGTGGATTTGCGAAGTACACAGACTGGCCCTCTTAAAAGGGAGATAACCAGTTTAACTATTGCTTTAGAAAGAGAATCCATGAGGCCAATTACAAGTCCTATTTTACGTTAGTGATTTTACACCAATAAATATAATCACCTTGAGTCCTTTGTGGGGTGTTGTTTTAAAAGAAAAACCAAACAAATTTGAAATCTGTTTACATTTCAAAGATAAAGTAGCAATGTGTGGTAAAGAGGCTGTCGGACTAGGAGTCAGAAAACTGGGATTCTCCCGGCTCCATCTGAGTGACCTGAGTGGGCCTGGGAGCCTTAGTCTTTTTCGTCTGTGAGAGGCAGAGGAAAATGTCTGTGCAGCCTACCTCGTGGTATTTTTTAAATTGATTGCAAAGTTCATGGTATTTTTGTGAGGCACAAATGAAACAACAGATATAAAGTTCCCCTTTGAAAATTACAGATGCTAACAAAAGATATTTTGGAAGATTACAATAGGTATATAGAGACTTTAACAGAATTTACATGATCATTTTGAATCAAAGCATGTTTTATTTTTCCCTTTCTCCTACTAGCCTCAGTTTTCTTGATATAAAAAATTATATATAATGTCAAAAAGGTATAGAGATAGATCTTTCTTGATGACTAATTATGGGTTCTGTAGTTGCCAGTGTCCAAGATGACCCCAGTGAACCCACTTCCTGGTATGCCATCCTTGTGCAGCCTCCTCACCCTGCATTATACCAGGATTGGTTTGTGTGACCAAAGCAACACAGTAGAGGTGATGGCATGTCACTTCCAGGATTAGGTTGTAAGATACCGACCGCACTTTTACCTCTCTCTCTCTCTCTCTCTCTGTCTCTCTCTCTTCTCTACCTCTAGGGGAAACAATCTGCCATATTATGAGCATCTCTATGCAGAGGCCCAAGTGGCTAGAAATGGAAGTCTCCTGCTAGTAACAGCTTAGAAGCAGATCCTACAGCCCAAGTCAAGCTTCTAGATGAGTCCAACTTGCCAGTCAGCTTGACTGCAACCTCATGAGAGGTCCTGAGCCAGAACCACCAGGCAAATTGTACACAGGTTCCTGACCCTAAGACACAGTATAAAATAATAAATCCTTATTATTTAAGCTGCTAAGTTTTGTTATAATTTGTTACACAGCAATAGATAACTTGCATAGGTTCTATCAGGGAAAGAAAATGGCAGAAATGAAGATGATAAGTTCTTTTGACCAGAAAGAACTTAACAAAGAAAGCCTGTTTGGCACATATTTTATTACTCATCAGCTCAGCTATGATAAAGATTTGAGAGGCAAAATGTCAATATATAGTAGTTTAAACTAACGTTTAAACATGTATATATGGTAGTTTAAACATGTGTTGAGGTTACTATTGCTCCTGATGAATCATAGCAAACAGTTGAGGCAACTGTGCAGCATGAGAAGTGGAATTCACTGGGGACCAACATATTTTCATGTTTTAGCTATGCTCTAGTCAGGAAAACAGAGCTCACACAGTAGCTCAATAGATGGAGTTTGACATGGGGATCCAGCCACAGAGATTGAAAAAGCCAAAAGCCAAATAGGGAATGGGGAGGCAATGCAGATTAGTAATAACAAGAAGCTTCTATCACTTCTATAACTGGAAAAATTAGGAGCTGAGCCACATGTCAGGGACTGGAATGACAATGAAAGCTATGAGGCCAGAGATAAACGCAGAGAAGCAGCCACTGCTGGAGATGCCACCTGAGTGGAGGGAGATGGGGAGAAATGCTTCCACAGGTGGCTCAATCTTCCACCAGGCTCCACCATTGGCCAGCCTAACCGGAATCCATTTATAAAGAGAACCTTGGAAATGTAATCTGCCAAATTTGCCCCCATGTGAAACAGAGCAGGAGAAGGGTAGGAAACGGATCAGAAGGCAAACAAAGGAATGACACTGTCCACCTGTTCTGCTACTCAGCATTTGTCCTCACATTCCTGCCTACATTTATTTCCCAAACATGCCTCCATCATTCATACAAATGATGACTCTTACCCTCCTTGAAAGGGAAACAAAGTCCCACCCCATCAGTCATTTCGAAGTCCATAACTACTCATTTCAAAGCGTAGAATCACCAGGTGATATACTCTATAGTCATTCTAAGGAATGTAACCACCTCTTCCATATGCCTCTTGCAGTCAACCTCATTCTCTCTAAGTCTTTGATTAATTGGGCAATATTATGACTGCCTTTGAATAAGAGTAGATCTATACCTCAGGACGTCTCTTAGGCAAAGTAGACAACAGAATATACTGCTTTATTTTTTTTTCCCACTGAGAGTTCCCTTCTTCATGCCTGTAAGGCCACCCTAGAGTGGAACATTAATGTCTCAACTGGAATTCCCCGTTGGAAACAGCTGATTGTGCAGATTTATATGTAGACCAGGCCCAGGCATTTTCTTCCTTCAGTGAATGGCCACAGAGAACTGTTCATGAGACCATCAAATGCACTGAAGGAGAAGTGATGATGCATAGAGAAAGTGCCCAGGTACCCTGAGATATCTACCTGTTCAAGCATAATACCTGAGCTTTCCAGACCTTCTCAAGTCTAAATCTACATGTACCATTCCCACTTAATGGTGGACTACTTTTGGACCCACAACAATTTATGGCTTCATGGGTTATACGACACTGCAGTTGAGCGTGAGTGGCTCTGTAGCATGGTCATTGATGTCCTAGACTTAAGGGTTCGGTCTCTTCCAGGACCTATTAGCAAGTAAGAAGCTATTCTCAAAAGGAAAAAAAAGTATCAGCAGAATAGAACTATGGCTATGTTCCAAGAGTTAGGGTCTGTATAGGAACCTTCTACTGTGGTTTGCCAAAGGGTTCACACATCAGCCTAACTTGCAACAGACACTAAGTATTATTTTATCTGCAAGTTCAGAAGATCTGAATTGCAGAGCAGCTTATGCTGCAGCTTGGACAAACTAAGGAGACTTCTGAAAACTGGCAGTCTTACAAGTAACTCCGTAAAAGACTTGAAGCATCACATTTAAATGGGGGGACCTACTGCCTTCATGATGTAAAGATGCCAACTAAGCATTTTTCCTGCCAACCAAGGTGAAGGAACTTGTCTTTCATTTTCACCATAATGTTCCACTACCTTTCACCGACATGTTCCTGAACATCTGAAAGTGGCAGGAATTATGAATTTTCATGGGACTTATCTTCCACCTGCTAGAATGTCTGTGTTTTACTAACACAGCTAAGACACTTACACTTATCTCACCAGGTCCAGTCAAGTTGGTGTTATCAATATCATGGAGCAGAAGGATGTTCTCTGGAGAGTCGAAATGATCAGGGACCTAGTGGACAATATTATGATGGAGAGCAGGAGCGTTGTCGTACTCCTGAGGAAAGACGGTGAAGTTATACTCATGCTCTTACCAAGTGAAAGCTAATTGTGTCTTGCTATGATACCAAAACTAGACAAGGAAAACACAAAAAAAGAAAACTACAGACTAATACCCCTGATGACAACAAAATACTAGCAAACCAAATCCAACAGCATCTCAGAAAGACAATACACTGTGATCAAATGGGATTCATACCAAAAAGATAATACACCGTGATCAAATGGGATTCATACCAAAAAGACAATACACCGTGATCAAATGGGATTCATACCAAAAAGACAATACACTGTGATCAAATGGGATTCATACCAAAAAGACAATACACCGTGATCAAATGGGATTCATACCAAAAAGACAATACACCGTGATCAAATGGGATTCATACCAAAAAGATAATACACCGTGATCAAATGGGATTCATACCAAAAAGATAATACACCGTGATCAAATGGGATTCATACCAAAAAGACAATACACCGTGATCAAATGGGATTCATACCAAAAAGACAATACACTGTGATCAAATGGGATTCATACCAAAAAGACAATACACCGTGATCAAATGGGATTCATACCAAAAAGACAATACACCGTGATCAAATGGGATTCATACCAAAAAGATAATACACCGTGATCAAATGGGATTCATACCAAAAAGATAATACACCGTGATCAAATGGGATTCATACCAAAAAGACAATACACCGTGATCAAATGGGATTCATACCAAAAAGACAATACACCGTGATCAAATGGGATGCAAGGATGGTTCAACACACACAAATCATGAACATGATACATCGTGTCAACAGAATGAAGGGAAAAGACATATGATCATTTTAACAGATGCAGAAAAAGCATTTGATAAAATTCAGCATCTCTTGTTAAAAACACTCAACAATTTAGATATAGAAAGAACATACTCAGCATAATAAAGGCCATATATGACATACACACATACTAAATTGGCAAAATTCCTCTGAAATTCCAAGCATTTCTCTAAGAACTGGAAAATACTAGGATGCCCATTTCCACCACTCTTATTTAACACAGTATTGGAAGTCCTAGCCAGAGTAATCAGGCAAGAGAAAGAACATCCAAACTGGAAAAGAGGACATCAATTATCTGTTTGCTGATGATAGAATCCTATACCTAGAAAACTTATATTGGGCATCTTCAAAAGTTTTCTCGATGTGATTTGATAAATGACTTTGGTAGTTTCAGGATGCAAAATTAATGTACAAAAGTAGTAACATTTCTATAATTAATCACCATATTAATAGTGATTAATCTAAGAACCAAATAAAAAACTTTGTCCCAGTTACAATAGCTACAAAAAGATACCTGGGAATACATTTAACCAAGGAGGTAGAAGGTCTCTCTGTAAAGAGACTACAAACACTGTCGAAAACTATAGATGACAGAAACAGACGGAAAGGCATTCCGAGAACTAATATTCTTCCAACCCACGCTAAAACCATATTGCCCACAGAAATCCAGATTCAATGCAATCCCTATTAAAATATCAATATAATTTTTCAGAGAAACAGAAAAAAAATCCTAAGGCTCATATGGAACAACAAAAAAAGCCAGAATAGCCAAATAATCCTGAACAAAAGGAACACAGCCGGAGGCATCCCATTACCTGACTTTAAAGGCTATAATAACTAAAGCAGCATTGTACCGGTTTAAAAAAAAGGCACATAGGCCAACGCAACAGAATAGAGAACCCAGAAATAAATACACGTACTTATAACCAACTGATCTTTGACAAAGTCATCAGGAGCATTCACTGAGAAAAGGACATCCTCTGCAATAAATGGTACTGTGAGCGCTGGATAATTGTATGCAGAAGAATGAAAGGAGACCTGCCTCTCACCAAATACACAAATCAACTCAAGATGGATAAAGACTTAAATGTAATACCCCAAATTATAAAACTGCTGGAAGAAAACATAGCGAAAACTCTTAAAATCAACGGTCTAGGCAAAGATTTTATGACTAAGACCTCAAAAGAATAAGCAACAACAACAACAAAATAGACAATTGAAACTATATTAAACTAAAACAATCGACAGAATGAAGACGCAACCACTTGAATAGGAGAAAATATTTACAAACTGCTGGTACAACATGGGACTAATGTTCAGAATATACAAGGAACTTAACAACCTGACAGGGAAAAAAATTTTTTTATTAAGAAATGGGCACAAGACATGAATAGACACTGCTCAAAAGAAGACATATAAACAGCCAACAAGTATATGAAAACAAATGCTCAATATCACTAATCATCAGGGAAACGCAAATTAAAACCACAATGAGATACCACCTTACCCTCATTAAAATGGCCCTTATTAAAATGGCAAAAACTAGAGTGGCCGGGAGGTGGAAAAAAGAGAACTCTTGTACACTGTTGGTGGGAATGTAAAATCAGTACATCAACTATGGAAAACAGTATGGACATTTCTCAAAAAACTTAAAACGGAACCACCATATGATACAGCAATCCCACTACTGAGTATGTAACCAAGGGAAAGGATTCAACATATCAGAGGGAAAGCTGCACATCTGTGTTTATTGTAGCACTGCTCACAGCAGCAAAGACGTGGAACCAACCAAAGTGTCCATCATTGGAAAACTGGATAAAGAAAATGTGGTACGTATGCATAATTTAGCCATAAAAAGAATGAAATTACATCATTCGTAGCAACATGGATGGAACTGGAGGTCATTGTGATAAGTAAAATAAGGCAGACACAGGAAGACAAGTATCACCTGTTCTCAGTTATTTATGGGAACTGAAAGGTTGATCCCATGGAGGTAGAGAGTGGAATGATTGACACCAGAAACTGGGAAGGCTGTACTGCGGGGCGGGAAGGAAGAGAGGTTGGTGAATGGGTACAAACACACAGTCAGATACAAAGAATACGCTGTGATGTACGTTGACTCTAGTTAAAAACAATGTATTGTATTTTTCAAAATATCCAGAGGAGAGGAATTGAAAGGTACCCAACACGTATCAATGATGTATACTTGGATGATGGATACCCACACCCTAGGCATACAACAAAGTTTCACAAGTACCCCCAAAATATGTACAGATTTAATGTATCAGAAAACAAATCAATGTAAATTTGAGAAAGCTCCTTCAAAAGCTCACTGCTTCTGATTGAATTTGCTAATTAATATAAAGAAAAAGCATCTGCCAAATCACTAATATGTAATAAGTGCCAGGGGCTCTGTTAAATGTTTCCAGTAGATACATATACACATCTGGAATTTCATTATAATTAATATACCCCTTTATTAATTTAAGGATAATCTCAATCATTCTCCAAATGGAGTTATTCTATCTCTGGCCTTTTTTCAAGCCAAAAAAAAAAGAAAAAGAATGGGTTAAAATGGGGTTGTATAACGAATCACCATCTCTGCATCTATTAACTAGCTGATGTTGGCATCAATCTCTGCAAGTCTTCCAGGTATGTGCTGTTACTTTGGTTCATTATTTTGGTAGAAAGGGATGGTTTCAGGGTTTTCAACTTGGCCCTTCTTACCACAACAGCCCCTACATTAAGTCAGGGAGTGAACAAGGATAGTCTCCAATTCCCTAGTATTATGTCTTCTCCAACTATGCAATATGGGTGAAGCAGCGGATCCTCTAGGCTGACTAGGACTCAACCTTCATTACCACCTTAGGAGTAACTTTCATAAGCTTCTCACTTAGACCAGTGGACCACGGTGACATTGTGGGTTCCCAGGAGTTTGCAACCCGGCTAACTAACCCACAAAGCCAACCGGAATGGTGAGGCTAGAATTTCTTTATTGGGGTGGCTTTATCCGGCTGTGAAAGGGAGAGTTGGGAAAGTGAAGGGAGGTCCCTGAGGAAGGGATTCTTATGCTCTGCCTCTCATTCTTCACACTATGGGACATCCTGTATGCATCTCTGATTAGCAATTTAATGCAAAAATAAACCATATCTGTCTGCTTGTGGCTCCAGGAAAGAGAGAATCGTTTTTATACACAATGAGCAGGAATTCCAAATAAGAAAATACGTGACTAAAATTGCATGAACTGTCATGTGGTCACAAGGTGCTCGGGTCAGGAGCTGCCTGCAGAGAGGGAGATGGCTTGCCCAGAAAGCTGAGGCTTGAAAGGAATAAAACACAAATGCACTGTGGAAAGCCAAGCCATCCCACTGTGAGAATTGAGGCAGAAACTAGATATCATCATACCCACTTGGAGCTTGTCTTCCTCGAGATCTGGGTCTCAATGGCCCCTCCGAAGGAGGAGAGTTGTTTCTGCAGTGCCTGGAGCTACCTCAGCAAGGTGCTGCGCGGACGTCTTCTCTAATCTTTTCTGACGACAGGTCTGGTGACCTTTAACGGCACTCAAACTTTTTAAGGGAAGAAATACATAAAGTGCAGAAGCTTAAACAATCCAGTCCCCAGGATTAGCAGCCCATGTCCAGCCTTCGTCTTGAATCCTTCATCTTGCTCAGTTTCCCATTAACATGAGACAAGGTATTCAAAAGACTGTGGTTTTGAACAGTGTGTCTGGTTTTCTTTATAGGTCTACTTTTGCAGTCTAATTAAAAGCCTCGCTTCCCAAATACCTTTGCAACTCAAGAAGCCCACCCAAAAATCTAAAAGTGATTTTTAGAGGAACATTTTGTGGTTCAGAGAGAGGGACTCATGGTATTAACGTGAAACTACCTGTTCCCAATCCCCTTTCAATAGCATGTCAGGGAGCAAAGCCTCCCTTATAAGATCTGACAAGCGTATGTTCTTGAGGAAGTGGAGGGGAAGCTCTCTGTTCATATGACTAATTAGACAGACTTCATGCTGGGTTGCTCTTTTTTGATGCAGGTCCTGGTCCTAATTGTCAGTTTGCTCCTCTGGAAAGTAAGGTTGAGTTCAAATGCTAATGTGGCCTGTTTTCTCTTAGCATTCCTGACCTGAAACTGATGCGGGGTGACAGGGAACAGACGGGAAAGAGACTCATTGCACTCAGAGTAAACCTTTTCAAGTTCCCCACAAGGAAGACTGGAACACTAGAAACAGCTCCTAAGGGCTGTGCTTATCACTTAACGTGGCTCACACCAGCTGGGAGTTCTGCCCAGGAGATCGCTAGCCTCTGTGATGAGCAGCCAAGCCCAAGTGAGCAGACCAGAGAAGCTTACTGGCCAAGTCCACTTGGATGGTTCTCCAAAGGGCAAGGCAGTTATTAGCAGCAGACATGGTCAACGTGTTTGGGAATAATGCCAGGAAATGGGGTGTGAGGAATTGCTTGCAAGATGGCTGCAATTCCCTCAATGCAAGCCATGCCCTTTGCAATGTGACCTTGCAGCTCTTCCTAGTAAGAGGCAGGACGTTTCCTCACTCTTATTTCTGGGCTGGCCTTCTGACTTGACCACTTGAGTGCGGAAGTGATTTTATGTAAGTCCAAGCCCAGATCTTGAGAGGCCTGAGCACTTATAGTCTATCTCGAGACAATACCATGTACAAACCAGAGGATGAGAGATCACATGCAGAAAGGCTGATGCCTCCCAGTTGGGGTCATCTTCAACCATTCTGTGCCCAATTGACCCAGCATCTGACTGTGACGCATGAGCAAGCCCAGCCAACATCAGCTGCCCAGCCAACCTATAGACTTACCAAAAAAAGAAATGTTAGCTGGGTGCAGTGGCTCGTGCCTGTAATGTCAACACACTGCGAGGCCAACGTGGGAGTATTGCTTGAGCCCAGGAGTTCAAGACTAGCCTGGGCAACAGAGTGAGACCCTGTCTCTACAAAAAAAGAAAAAGAAAACATAGCCAGGTGTGGTGTTGCGTGCCTGTGATCCCAGCTATTCAGGAGGCTGAGGCAGGAGGACTGTTGGAGCCTGGAAGGTTGACACGGCAATGAGCCATGCGTGATTGTGTCACTGCTCCAACCTGGGTGACAGAGCATGACCCTGTCTCTGGGGGAAAAAATGGCAATGCTTATTGCTTTAAATGATTTAACTTTGGGTCAAGTGTTAATTCAGGTCATCTGAGAAGTAGATGCCATGCTGGCCAACATGGAATCCAATGTGTAAGAATTCTTTTGGATGAAATGCCTGTGGAGGATAAAGGGGAAAGAGAGAGAGGTGAGGAGAACCGATAGCCTGAGATGCAGCTCTGATTTCTGTGAAAAGAGAGATGAAAGGAAGGATTGAGTTGAAGAGTCTCAGACTGCAGTACAGTTCTAAGAAAATTCTGGCCAGCCTGATGGGGAGTCCTGCAGCCGTCACTGTCTGAGGAACCCTGCATATCACAGATGTTGGCCTGCGTTAGCAACCTCAATGGGCTTACTCTCTGACTGGGAGCAGCCTCGGGGAAGCGTGGCCTCCAAGGGAAATCGGGGATGAATTTAGAAGGGTAGCAACTTGGACCATAAGACCCCTCAGCAGAAGATCTGAACAACACAGGGTAGTTTGCCATGCAACATTACTGGGGCAAGAGAACTGCTCTGTGGAGCAAATAGGTTTCTAAGCCTCCAGGGATTTTTTCACCAAGCATGCCTCTTTGATTAAAACTAGAGCAGAATCTTTTCCTTGAATAACATCAACGTTTTAAAAGGTTCTCTGCGGACTGCAGTCCCGAAACTTGAAATATCCTAACAAAAATGCAACAGACCTAACTTTCCACTTCCCTAGAAGGCAGAGAAATATGTAAGCTGTTCATCATTTTGCCTACAAAGGTGTCGCATGGTATCCTCCACAGCGCCTCAGGAGGAAACAGAGTCCTTGGCTAAGAGGCATTTGAAATTGGCATCAACCTGTGAGATAAAATTGATGAAATATTGTTGTTGATGACAAATCTTTTACGTATCGGTGTGGCCTAGATCAGCATACCTCAATATTATTGTTTTCATAAAGCAGTTTAATTACTAAGCATTTGCAATCACTATGATTAATTAGTTTTTTATAGACGTCTGGGAAGAAGATACAAGCTCAGATTCAATTAACATTCATGGCGCTCTATTTATGTGCTAGGCACTTTGCCAGGGATGTATTTTATTGAATTTTCACCAAAACTACTGTAGGTACTAATTACCTCCATTTGTCTCGGTGACCACACCATTGTGGCAGAACACAGATTGGATGCGGTCAGGTCTTCTGACTTCATGATTCATGCACTCAGTATTCAACAAACATTCACTGAGCATCTAGCAAATTCTAGGATCTGTGCTAGAACTGTTAATAGTGATATCAACACAGTTTCTGTTCTTGAATTGCTCACAGATCACTAGGGGAGACAGATATCATATTCATACATACTGAGCTCTGTGCTTCACCTGAGAGGAGCACAGGGCACTTCAGATGCTGGGAAATGACTCCTGTTATGGGCTGAATTGTATTCCTCCAAATGAAAAACCTAAATCCTCCCATACCTCAGAATGTGGCTGTATTTGGAGCGAGGGCCTTTAAAGAGATAATTAAGGTCAAATGAAGCCACATGATTGAGCCCTAAAATTCATATGACTGGTGTCCTGTTGAAGAGAAGAGTGGGACGCAGACAGGCGTGTGCACGGAGGAGTGACCATGTGAGGACACAGCAAGAAGACTGCCATCAGCAAGCCAAGGAAGAGGCTCCCCCACCCCAAACCAACCAGCCCTGTCCACACCTCGATCTTGGGCTTTTAGCCTCTGAACTGTGAGAACTTAAGCTTCTACGGCTTAAGCCACCCAGTCTGTAGTGTTGTCACGGCAGCCAGAGCAGACGGATTCAGCACCTAAGCATACTGGGTGGGCTTGGGGGCCTGTAAGGTGATACAGGAGCCTCCTGGACAGAGAGGCAGCGGGACGTGGTAGAGCCAGCATGGGAGTGAGAGGAGTAAGCAGGCTTTCAGTCTCTGCCTGCTAGCAAGGCACGTCCTCTCTCTGGACCTCAGTTTCCTATCTGTGAAATGAGAGGATAAGCTTTGAAGCATGTTGCCCAACAGGTGCATCTTGGAACACTGACCCCTTGAGACACTTCTCACAAAAGGGAGTGTGAGCTCTGTGATCCGATATATTTGGGATACTGCCTCTTGGATATTCAGAACAGAGAGTTGCATGGTATAGGCTCTGAAAAGTCCTGCAGGGTAAGAGTCCTGTTTTATGTAGAATTTGCTCAAGTTTTTTAGCCAGAAAATCCCATATCCATGGCACACTCAACACTTGCATTCCAAGAAACCTGGTTTGGGACACTCAAAGCCCAAGTGCGTTATGTCTTTATTTTCCCACTCTAACACTAAGTGACTTAGAAAGAAAACATTAAAAAAAAAACTCAAGTATAAAATCTTCAGAGGCTAAGGGTTAAACCTGTGACTTAAACTGTGAACCCAAAGAAGTAGTTCTCCACATCCTCAAGGCCTTAGAAATAGAAATTCCATTTGACCCAGCAATCCCATTACTGGGTATATATCCAAAGGACTATAAATCGGTCTACTATAAGGACACATGCACACGAATGTTCATTGCAGCACTGTTTACAATAGCAAAGACCTGGAATCAACCCAAATGCCCATTGATGATAGACTGGATTGGGAAAATGTGGCACATATACACCATGGAATATTATGCAGCAATCAGAAATGATGAGTTTGTGTCGTTTGTAGGGACATGGATGAATCTGGAGAACATCATTCTCAGCAAACTGACACAAGAACAGAAAATGAAACACTGCATATTCTCACTCATAGGCGGGTGATGAAAAATGAGAACACATGGACACAGGGAGGGCAGTACTAAACACTGGGGTCTATTGGGGGGAAAAGGGGAGGGCCAGTGGGAGGGGGAGGTGGGGAGGGATAGCCTGGGGAGAAATGCCAAATGTGGGTGAAGGGGAGAAAGGAAGCAAAACACACTGCCATGTGTGTACCTATGCAACTGTCTTGCATGTTCTGCTCATTTACCCCAAAACCTAAAATGCAATAAAAAATTAAAAAAAATAAAAGCAGTAGTTCTAACAAGGACACACGGAAAGGAGATGACATTAATGTGGGCTCTGCTCTACTGCCTGATTCTTTTTGTTTCTAACATTTCAACTAGTTTTCTTTCTTGACTTGTTTCTTTGGCAAAAAGTCACTGGACAGTGTTGAATAATCGTTGTGAGAGTTGGACCTCTTGGCTTGCTCTGACTTTAATGCAAATACTGTAGTGTTTCGCCATCAATCTGATGTTGGCTGCTAATCTGGAAAGCTGTCCTTTACTACATGAAGAAAATACCTGAGGTAGAGAAAGTATTATAATGAAAAGAAAATACCTTCCTATTTCTAGTGTTGACAGAGCTTTAAACAGGAATAATTGTTGACTATTAACAAAAATCTTTTTGACTTTTATGCGGATACTCATATGATCTTTTCTCCTTTGAATTTTTAAATTAAAATTGTATTAATTCATAAAACGATCCCTACATTTTTAGAATAATTGTGATTTGGTCATGGTATAGGGTGATGCATTACTGGTTTCAGAATGTCAGCCTAATACACTTACTGGCTTTCAGCTGACTGCAGTTAGATATACATATTACAAAAAACACTTAAAAGAAAACAGATCTGTGCTAATGAGAATTTCACCATATCCCATCAGGGTGCTTTCGTTCCCATTAGATAATCAAACTGCCCAGCTCTGGTTCAAGGTGACATTAGTCAACTGATAATCTATTTGAATATTCAGTAATGCATGCATAGAATTTCATAATCTCCAGAGAGGAACTTCTAAGGAAAATTCTGTCTTATAAATCTCAGTTTATACACAAACAAGCACTATGGAAACCGTTGCTCAAGGTTAAATTATAAAACGAGACCCAAAAAGGGAGCTTTAAAAACATATATTAGCATTTTTCTTTTGCAAATTATCCTTTATTAACTATAGTTTTATAAAATACTGATATATAAAAAGTCTTTTTCTGACACGCAGTTGCAGCTCTAGCTGTGAAAACACCACATCTGATATCTATTAAAAAATGCACTTACCTGTTTCTTTTCACATGATCCTAGGTAAAAAATGTGTTATCTTATCTAAACCTTTTCCCAGATTGACTTTTAGAATATGTAAACAAGAGAGCTGGGCTAATTATTATGATAAAGTAAAGTGGAAAAAATCATTAGGACTGATTCTGTCTCTTATCTTAATAATGTAAAACAAATAAGGAAAATAAAACACCAGGGGAAATTGCACAGGGTTGATTTATTTGGTAGTTAACCAGTTTATTCCACATTTATTTTGTATTTAAATGCTCATTCGAGGTTTGATAGTAATTCTCAGATACACATCAATGGCAAATTATTAATTTATGCTCATCTCAGCAATGTTTCTCAGCCATGGAGATAATCAGGCTTTGGAGATCTTCAGAAACACACACATTAAGTCCGGTAACATCATTAACCTCTTTTCTTCTGCAACCATAGCAATAACCACGGAGCCTGTGTAAAATCACTGCTACCACGACCATGGGAAAAAACTTACAAGGTTTTTCCAGTCCCAGGAATTCTTAGATAACCTCTCTGCTAAATGAGGAGCATGATTCAATGGATGATGGAATATTAGGGCTAAGAGGGACTCTTGGTTTGGTGGAGTTAGCCCAACTGGCTTTATCACCAGTATTCTCTTAATTTTTTGAATGGCAGTTGAAGACAAATGCTGTATCAAGAAGTTGAAGAAAAGTCTCAGATAATAGCAGAGTAGTAATACCTTCTTTTTGACACCTAGCAGATGTGTGAACCCAAGCTAGGGCTATTCTCCTCTTTGGGAATCACAAAATGCCAGAAATGGGTGTGAACTTAGAGATCCTTTTGTTCCACTAGCTCATCTTAGATAATGAAACTGAGTGCGAGTGCTTGACTGACGTGCTTCCTTACTATGGCAGACCGCCTAGACGCTCACCTGTCTTGTTTGTCTTGGGAGTCCAGGAAAACTACATTTCCCAAACGTGGTTAGATTAGAGTATATGACTGCCCATAGGATGTGGATAAAGGTGAGGTGAGTCATTTTAAGCACAGCACAGTTCTCTTTTCTCACTCATTAGCTGAATGCAGAGGATCCTGAGGAAGACTCAGGAAATCCTAGAAGATGGCAGCTCAAGATGAAAAGAAATACCACATGGAAGGCTAGACACGTGAGTGAAGGATATACAGTGAGTGTTAGGCCACTGATGGTCACATAATTTGGTGGTGACAAAGCTAAAACCAACACTTCTAACATCCTCTCATTGATCCCAAGTACGTACCATCCTTTAGGCAGAATTATTTCCCTCCAAAGACCCCAAGGGATTTCTTTTCTTTTTTATTAAAAAGTTTCCAGAACAGGGAAAATTTAACATTTGCAAGCCTGAAATGATACATGTTAATAGGTCCTACTCAAGAGCTCTCATTGTCTTTCACAGTTGCATGTATTTTTATTCTTTCAGATAGAGCTAATGGGTAGTTGGGCAGTTACTCGATGTGAAATGAACTGTGTGTGTGTGTGTGTGTGTGTGTGTGTGTGTGTGTGTGTGTGTGTGTTCGATTGTTTAGAATACATGGAGAAACTTAGCAATGTTTAGATGCCTCTGGACACTTCTCAGGAATCAAGGGAAATGATTCAGTCTGCTTGGGGAAGATAGGTTCATTTGTTTTTAGTGATTCCTTTTACACTTATTGTTAGCTTGGAAAATGATTAAGAAATGATTCATGATTGAGGGGAATATTCCACTCGACTCTGGCCTGTTGAATGAATGTTGAGCTCATATTCAGATCTGGATGGCCTCTCTCTATAAAATTATGAATGAGCCCTACAGCCATCTCATTTTATGTTCATGGAGAGGTGAAAAAAATGCTAGCTCCTTCTAGCCACTGTGGTAGACTCATTGGTATACCTTACTCTGCCAGAAAGAGTGAATTCTGTTTCATAGTTTCAAACATTGAGGTTTTTAATATCTTCTGTGAATTTTTTCCTTGTTTTTTTTTCCTGACATTTATCTCTGATTTAAAATTTTTTCAGACTGGGATACAGTATGATTTGCTGTTAGTCTTTCATGTCTTTTATCTTACACTACTTTCTTTAAATAATTGGAGTTTTTTTGAAAGATAAAATTCCTGATGAACATTTTTAACTTGAATCAACTGACATGTTGTTCAGTTCCCAGACAGATGAGTTGTAATTGGCCTCCTCCAGGGACTGCAGCATAATTTTCAGGGGAGATGGAGAAGAAGTTTGACTTAAACCAACATCTATTTTAAGAAGTTAGAAAAAGGACAGCAAAATAAATTCAAATAAAGTAGAAGGAAATAAATAATGAAGATGAGAATAGAAATTATTAAGATAGGAAACACATGTATAATAACAAGGATAAACAAACCCAAAAGTTTGCTATTTGAAAATATAACAAAATTGATCAAGAAATCAGTTAGCAAAACTGATAAAGAAAAACAAGCAAGGTTGCTCTTGTTTCTAATACATTCATTTAAGGCTATAATTTTCCCTCTTGCAAACTACTTTGGCTGCAGTCCACAAGTTTTTAAAGTATGTTTTTTGTTAGCATTACATTCAGACTTAATTTCCAGTTCCATTATAATTTTTCCTTTGGCCTACAGATTTTTTAGAAGTGTATTTCTTAATTTCCAAACATATGGGTATTTTCTTGTTTTCTACGTGATTTTAATCATTTCAAATTTCATGAGACTTTCTTTTTGACCTGTCATGTATTGTTTTTTAATAAACATTTTATTTGTGATTGAAAGACATAAATTTGGCAGTTATGTTTTAGACATGTATGTTATAAATTACATACTGAATCATTTTTTTCTTAAACCCAATCTGACCATCTTTGTCTATTAATTGGAGTGCTTGACCCATTTATGCAGTGAAAGCTATTATGTTAAAGTAATTAAACTTGTAAAAAAATGTTAGACCCCATTTAGTAGCTTGGTTTGGGGTTGTACAGAGTAAGATTTATTTGACCTCATGGTTGGGGAAGACCATCCTGTAGGTACCTGTGTCTCTGGATGGCACCTACACAAGTCAGAAGACAAGACAGTGTCCTTTGGGGCATTGCTTTTTGCTTCTAAGAGAGTCATCTTATCAGATGGAGCACAGAAGATGGAAGGCAGGGGAGACCTGCCTAGTCAGCCAGATCAGCCCCATTCACCCTGACTCCTTACACACGAGAAATGTCAGGCCAGATTGTCCTCACACCCGGAATGCCCTGAGGGCTGTTCCGTTCCTTCAGTCACTGTGGTCCCCAGTGACTGGCAGCAAAGTGGCCATGTGCAGATTCTCAACCTTCTATGCACATTTGGGACTGTGGCGTGGGAGAGGGTTTTTCTCTACCTTTGGGGTTTATGTAAGGAGAATTTACTTCTGCTTTCTCCACTTCTATCCCAGATTTTTAAAATCTGCTGACATGATTCCAGTTCATTCTGTAGCCTGTTCATGGATAGGGCTGATAAGGCTCCCTGTGTAGTCCTGATTATACTGTTTACATGAACTCGTACCTGTTTGTCTCTTCCATGTGGACTCTGAAGACTGCCTCTTGTTCGTCTTTGATTTCCCTTGTATCCCAGCATGTCATTAAATGATGGTGATATGAACATTGAATAAATAATCTATGCAATAGCTATTTTATTGGTAGTATGGAAGAGTTCAGTAACATGAGATAAAAGATTCTTTCACATCTATTCGCAGTCTTTTCTTTGGGAATTTATTTCTCTTAAGAGGTAAGACACAATTATTATTTATAACTTCAAGTTTAAAACTGTCTTCTTTTTGTCCCTAGTTTGTAATGCAAATCCCTAATTTTTTATTAAATTATTCTCAGCACCTCTTGGTGTTTTTCTTCCTTCTGAGAGGACTTGGCAGTGATAATTACTCAATATGGCAGTTACCTGGTTTGTGTCTGTTAGAATCTGCCTCCATGATGTTCAGGCTTCAGTAGAAGGATGTGTCACCAAGAACCTTAGGTCTTTGTGGCTCAATTCTTCCTGCCAGGTCGGAGATAAATGTCTTTTAAGACATAAGATGCTTTAAAGCAATATTACATAATCTAATATAACATTGGAAGCTGTGCATCAATTGACTGACATTGTTTTGAACGTGAAGGAAGCTCAGCATCTCCTCCAATCATTTAAATTATAAAGTGAGATCTTTGCCCCTTTAACCAAATCAATCATAGTATCCATATCCAAACATAGTACCTTCCTCCCTAATATGGAACTGAGGCGGTCCCAGCCATAGGCACTATTTAGGAGATCATCCTTTTCTGGCATTTAGAGAAAAGGAATTCATTCTCAAGTTGGAGACAAAATTGATCTTGGACACCGAGAAGTTAGCAGAGCTTTACAAAGAAGCTGTAAGATTATATATATATATATTTTGAGATTGAGTTTCACTCTTGTTGCCCAGAGTTTATATATATAAACCCTGATGATAGTAAAGCCCACAGACACACCAGGGGAAAATGGTCACAAGAAATCAGCATGGTATAATGGAGGGTGAGTTGGTGGAGGGAGGCACGGTGGAGGAAGGGTTATAATGTCACTGTTTCTCCATGGGAACCATGGAGGACAACCCTTCTTTTGAGGAGCGCCCTTAACAATGCAAGACATTCAGCATGCCTCGTGGTTCCGGCAGTAGCACCCTTGGTCATTGTGTAACACTGCTCCCTGGGGGGTGATGCTGTCCTCCATTTAGGGCCACTGGTAGGTGCTCAAGAATCCTGGACCTGAGTGGGATTTGCTAGTAATAGACTGTGAGTCTCTAGACAAATCAGGTTCACCTATGTGTACCTTTATTTCTTCATTTAGAAAGTTAAAAGGAGTAGAAGTTCTGTAAGATTTCTTTCAGCTCTTACACTCCTTGACTCTTAAATGTCTAGGTAAAAGAAATAGTAACGGACTCTCTGGATTCCAAAATGAAGACTAAGTGTACCCCAAAAACCATAGGAAAAATTTAAATCTGAGATGATTAGCAAAGAAACTAAACATAAATAGTAATATTTAGTGAATTATAGGTATTGTGGCTCCTCAGAGCTGATGAGAACCTTCTTTTTTCTTATTATTTTTTTCCTTCCCTGAAGAGTGGCTCATTTCTATTTGTATTGGGTGGGAATGCAAAGGAGATCAAATAAAAGGGGAGATTTAAAAAGTTTTATAATTTTAAGTAAGTTGGATGATAAATAATTTATACTGTCTTTGCTGGCCTGCTGTTTATTTCATTTTTAACATCTCCCCTTTTCCACCTTAGCCCTCCCTCCAAGGGCCAGGCTTTTATCACTGGGATCATTTGATAAAAGTCCTGCTTTGCTGTGTGATATTGCAAAAAGGATCCGTGTACCCAGGAACATTCTCACCATTTTTAGAGTACCCAATTTTTGTCTCACTTGCTTGGTAGAAACGTTTCCCCTGGGGGTGTTCTTACTCACTTGAGTGCTTTAAGTCTACATTAATACACTTATTTAACTAGACCTTTAATCAATATTTCATGGGATGTATTGAGGAGACCCATTTAATCTCTTTTAGTCTCTGCAGGTGTAGGAGTGAAAGAATGCACTGGCCCGAGAAGACGGGTGTCATTTACACACAAATGAAGATGTTCCTATCGATCATGGGCTTGTTGGGATAATAATACTTGTGATTAATCATTTATAGGAAGGGGACAAGGCATTTTATGTTTTACAGAATGGGATTTTTTGATCCTTAAACATATATTATAGTACCATTATTAAAGGAGTTAAGTATAACCATTGGATTGACCTCCCGGCAAGGAAAAGTACTAATAAAAATAACATGACTTGAATAGAAAGACAAACTGGGATCACAAATGATTCCACTATTTGTAAACTGGGATATTCTGAAGAGATCTCAGACTTCTATTATCCATGGACAAATAAGACTCAATGAGTGGGAAGGTTGGAGTGGTGTTTAGAATGGTAACTTCTTTTCAGTAATGTTTACAGTATGGTGATAAGTAGCCTGGGATTTGGAATCAGAAGGTCTTAGCTCAAATTCTGGCTCTAACACTGATTGTCTATATAAGGAGTGGATGTTTTACTTTATGTCTCCCAAATGTCACTTCCTGTAAAATATTTGATTAACACCTACTATGTGTTAAGCACTTAATGTGTGCAAGGTACCCATCTACGTTCTTAACACTATTATCTTTTGTAATCCTCAAAATAATCTTCAGAGAAAAACACTATTGGTTACTGTAGCCACGTAGGACGTCTGTAAAGTGGATTTTTTTCACTTTTTTTCTTCTACTTCAACGTTGTTTTACTTCCTTTGTCTTTTCACACAGATTTAAGAATAACTTTACCTTATTATCTTACTGGGATTTTGATAGAAATTGCATTCAATCTATGGATTACTTTGGGGAGAAACATCTTTACTATGTTTCGTTTTCCAATCCATGAAAATGGTATGTCTATTTATTTTGATCTTTGATTTCCTTCATCAGCTTTTGTAATTTTCAACATACAAATCCTGGTACACTTTTTGTTAGACTTATATGTAACTACCTCATTTTTTGGAGTAATTATAAATGACCCGGCACTTCCTAATTTCTGTTTTTATATATTCATTTATATAGAAATATGATTGACTTTTATTTGTTGATCTGGAATTTTGCAACTTTGCTAACCTCACTTATTAATTCTAAAATTTTTTGTCAGTGAATTCTTGGGACTTTCTAAGTAGACAATCATTTTATCTGCAAATAGGGAACGTTTTGTTTCATTATTTCAAACTCGTATGACTTATTTCCTTTTCTTACCTTATTGTGCTGGCTAGGACTTCTAGTATTAAGAGTGGCAAAAGTTGACGTATTATAAATATGTTTTAACTTCCTGTATATTATCAAAATGTTTTCATATCCTAAAACTAACCAAAACACCTTTTTGGCCAGGGCCAGACTGCCCTTCCTGGGGCTAGCCAATTCTTCAGAACATACAAAGGGCCTAGTCAGGAGCATGCCATTGATATGCAAACTCACTAATTCAGGGCCCCATCTCCTCTAACTGGCTGTACGCCTTAGATGGCAATATTCCTCTTTTTTAACCATCTGAGAGCCAGGTACCAGGCAACTTGGAACCACCCCTGTGGCTTAAAGCCTGTCAAAATTATTTAAGGTTGCCAGTGCTAAACTGTTCACTCTGCTCTGTCTTGCTTTCCCCTAAGAAACCCCAATGAAGACACTGGCCTACATCTTTCCCCTTCTCCTACCTTCTGCCTCCTGACTACTCCAGTGCCTTTCCCATGTGACCCCACGTGGATCACCATGCTTCCTATCTCTAGGATCTGAGAGTATTATAAACTTTGCCTTTCTCAGTCTCTTCTTTGTCTTTCATACCTATCTGAAAATCTCATAAAAGAATACAAAACAACCAATGGCCTTGCTATGTTTCCAGTTTTAGGGAGAAGGCATTCAGTTTTTCACTATTAAGTATAATGTTTATTGCAGGATCTTTGTAGATAATTCTTTATCAAATTGAGGAAATACTCCTCTATGTCTAGTTTGCTGAGAGCTTTTTATCATAAATGGATGTTGAATTTTGTCTAATACTTTTTTGGATCTATCGACATGATCATATGGTTTTTCTTACTTAGTTTGCTAATATAATGAACTGCATTAACTGGTTTTTAAATGATAAACTACCTTTGCATCCTTGGGAAGAACTCACTTGGTTGCGCTGTATGATTCTTTTTATATATTGCAACATTTGATTTGTTAATACTTTGCTGAGAATTTTTAATTTTTTTGGTTTTTTTTTTTTTTTGAGATGGAGTCTCGCGCTGTCACCCAGGCTGGAGTGCAGTGGCATCATCTTGGCTCACTGCAACCTCCGCCTCCCAGGTGCAAGGGATTCTCCTACCTCAGCCTCCCATGTAGCTGAGGCTACAGGCACATGCCACTACATCCAGCTAATGTTTGTATTTTTAGTAGAAATGGGGTTTTGCCATGTTGGCCAGGCTGGTCTTCAACTCCTGACCTCACATGATCCAACCACCCAGGCCTCCCAAAGTGCTGAGATTATAGGCTTGAGCCACTGTGCCTGGCTTTGTTAAGAATTTTTAAATCTACCTTCATGGGAGATATTGATCTATAGTTTTCCCATAATGTCTTTGATTTCAGTATTGAGTTTTAAAAAATTTAAATGTTACATTATATGGTAAAGCTATTAATGTTTTCATTTTGCTCTGTATCAGCCAGTTCCTGAAAACTTTGTTTTAATTCTAATAATTTTCAAAGTGGTTTCTTTGATGTTCTAGGTAGACAATTGTTAGACAATTATAACTTTAGTTTATAAAAACACTTTGGTCTCTCCCCGACTCCCAACTTGATACACTTTTTAGTTGTTCTTGTATTTGTGCATTATCTAGTGCCTCTCAAATCTTTACAACAATTTTAGTAATTTATATTTTTACATGGAATTTGTGCATAGCATTTACTGGTAAAATTAACCTCCTACCTACCTGTAGTTGTATTTCTTTTTTTCACTTGCAATTTTTGCAAACATGTGCTTACTCTTCTCTCTCTCCTGACTGGACACATCAGAACTTTTACTTTTTAACTAACCTTAAAAATAACAGCATTTAATTTTATGATGATCTATTGTTTTTGTAGTTTTTTTCTATTTTATTAATATATGTTCTTATTTTTAATTAATTTCTACTTTAGGCTGGCTGTGTGTGGTAGCTCACACCTGTAATCCCAGAACTTTGGGAGGCCTAGGCAGGAGGATCCTTTGAGGCCAGGAGTTCAAGACCAGCCTGGGAAGCATAGCAAGACTCTGCCTCTACAAAAACAATGTTAAAAATTAGCCAAGCATTTTGGTGTGAGGCTGTAGTCCCCTGCTATTTTGGAGGCTGAGGTGGGAAGATCACTTGAGCCCAGGAATTTGAGGCTTCAGTGAGCCATGATTATGCTAGCATCTTCCAGCCTGGGTGACAGTGAGATGCAATCTCAAAAGAAAAAAAAAATTGAATGCAGTTTTTACCTTCATTTATTGAATGTTTAGTTTTTTTGTTTTCAGGCTATTGATTTTTCTTTGAGCACCCTTGGGACACATTTCATAGGTATCAAAATATTATGTTTTCGGAGGGAAGATCCAAGATGGTGGTTTAGGAGCAACTCAGGATTGTAGCTCCCAGTGAAAGTGCAGAGGGTGAGCGGACGCCGCATTTCCAGATGGATCTTTGTTGCCCACAGACCAGGAGATTCCCAGGTGGAGGAGCCCCACAGGTCACCAGTGTAACTATTTTAGCTGGCATGGCTATTTTGCTGGCGCTATTTTCCTGTTCTCTGTACAAAATATGCTGGTCTGGTTGCCCTTTTAATCTGGCAATTGGAGCTCTGGGAAGGCAGAGTCACCCATTATCTGATTAAACAGGGGACAGAAACAGGGAGCCAGGCCAGGAGATTCCCAGGCAGTGCCATTGTTTTAACTGGCACAGTGGGTCATCACATGGGAAATCACACAGATCCCGGTGCCTTTTCAGCAGGCGACTGGAACACCTGGGAGACAGTCAACCATTCAACTTAAAAAAAAAAGGCTCTGAGGCAGGGAGCCAGGTGATCAGGCTCGGCGGGTCCCACCCCCACAAAAAAAAAAAAAAAGCAATTGGAAACACCCTGGGTTGAAAGTTTCACAGCAAGCACAGCTAAACCCAGGAGGTCCAGCTATGTGGGGGAGGGGCATCCCCCATTACCAAGGTACTCCAACCCTACGGAGGTGGTCCGCCATTGCTGAGGCAGCTCACCCTTGCCAAGGCAACCCGCCACTACAGAGAGAGTCCGCCATTACAGAGGTGGGCCACCATTGCCGAGGCAGTTCTAACCACGCCCATATACACAGGACTGCAGGGAAGTTCACAAGGCAGCAGGGCAGAGCCCACAGCTGCTTAGCAAAGCCTCTGCAGGCAGAGAGTGATTAGGCTGCCTCCTTGCTGGGCAGGGAAGCCCTGAAAAAAGAGGCAGCAGCACAATGGAAACTCATAAATAAAACCCAAACTCCCTGGGACAGAGCACCTGGGGGAAAAAAAATGGTTTATGAGTTCTGCTGCAGCAGACTTAAACATACCTGCCTAGCAGCTCTGAACCATGGAGCTCGCAGCTCAGCACTTGAGCTCCTATAAAGGACAGACTGTTGCCTCAAGCAGCTCCCTGACCCCCGTATATCCAAAGAGTCACTTCACCAAGGACTGCTCAGACTGACATTTGGTGGGCATCATTCTGGGACAAAGATAGAAGAAGAAGAAACTGGTAGCAACCCTTACTGTTCTGCAGCTGCTGCAGGTGACCCCCAGGCAAGCAGGGCCTGGAGTGGACCTCCGCAGTCCTACAGAAGATGGGCCAGACTGTTAGAAGGAAAAATAAGAAAAAGAAATAACTTCATCATCAACCAGACATTCACTCAGACCCAATCTGAAAATCAGCAACTACAAAGACAACAGGTGGATAAATCCAGAAAGATGGGAAGAAATCAGGGCAAAAAGGAGGAAAACACCCAAAACCAGAACACCTCTCCTCCTACAAGGGATCACAACTCCTCATCAGCAAGGGAACAAGGCTGGATGGAGAATGAGTATGATGAAATAACAGAATCAGACTTCAGAAGGTGGGTAATGAGAAACTTCTGTGAGTTAAAAGAACATATTCTAACCCAGTGTAAAGAAATTAAGAACCTTAAAAAAAGATTTGATGAAATGCTAATGAGAATGGACAACTTAGAGAGGAATATAAGTGAATTGATGGAGCTGAAAAACACAACACGAGAACTTCGTGAAGCATGCACAGGTTTCAACAGCTGAATTGACCAAGCAGAAGAAAGGATATCAGAAGTTGAGGATCAACTCAATGACATAAAACAAGAAGACAGGATTAGAGATAAGAGCATACAAAGGAATAAACAAAGTCTCCAAGTAATATGGGATTATGTGAAAAGAACTAATCTACATTTGATAGGTGTACCTGAATGTGACGAAGAGAATGAATCCAAGCTGGAAAAAACTCTTCAGGATATTATCGAGGAATACTTCCCCAACCTGGCAAGGCAGGCCAATATTCAAGTCCAGGAAATACAGAGAACCCCACAAAGATATTCCTCAAGAAGAGCAACCACAAGGCACAGAATCATCAGATTCACCAGGGTTGAAATGAAGGAGAAAATGCTAAGGGCAACCAGAAAGAAAGGTTGGGTTACCCACAAAGGGAAGCCCATCAGACTCACAGCAGATCTCTCAGCAGAAATCCTACAAGCCAGAAGAGAGTTGGGGCCGATATTCAACATCCTTAAAGAAAAGAACTTTCAACCCAGAATTACATGTCCAGCCAAACTGAGCTTCATAAGTGAAGGAAAAATAAAATCCTTTGTGAACAAGCAAGTACTCGAAAATTTTGTCACCACCAGGCCTGCTTTACAAGAGCTCCTGAAAGAGGCACTACACATAGAAAGGAGCAACCAGTACCAGTCACTCTAAAAACATACCAAATGGTAAAAAGCATAAACAAAATGAAGAATCTGCATCAACTAATGGGCAAAACAGCCAGCTAGCATCAAAATGGCAGTATCAAATTCAAACATAACAATATTAACCATAAATGTAAATGGACTAAATGCCCCAATCAAAAGACATAGACTGGCAAATTGGATAAAAAGCTGAAACCCATTGGTGTGCTGTATCCAGGAAACCCATCTCACATGCAAGGATACACAAAGGCTCAAAATAAAGGGATGGAGGAAGATTTACCAAGCAAATGGAGAGCAAAAAAAAAAAAAAAGCAGGAGTTGCAATTCTCATCTCTGATAAATTAGACTTTAAAGTAACAAAGATCAAAAGAGACAAAGAAGGACATTACATAATGGTAAAAGGATCGATACAACAAGAAGAGCTAATGATCCTATATATGGACCCAATACAGGAGCACCCAGATATATAAGGCAAGTTCTCAATGACTTACAAAGAGACTTAGACTCCCACACAATAATAGTGGGAGACTTTAACACTCCACTGTCAATATTAGACAGATCAACCAGACAGAAAATTAACAAGGATATCCAGGACCTGAACTCAGACCTGGAACAAGCAAACCTAATAAACATTTACAGAACTCTCCATCCCAAATCCACAGAATATACATTCTTCTCAGCACCACATCACACCTACTCTAAAACTGACCACAAAATTGGAAGTAAATCACTGCTCAGCAAATGCAAAAGAACGGAAATCATAACAAACAGTCTCTCAGATCATAGTGCAATCAAGTTAGAACTCAGAATTCAGAAATTAACTCAGAACTGCACAGCTTCATGGAAACTGAACAACTGGCTCTTGAATGTTGACTGGATAAACAATGAAATGAAGGCAGAAATAAAGATGTTCTTTGAAACAAATGAGAATGAAGACACAACATACCAGAATCTCTGGAACACATTTAAAGCAGTCTCTAGAGGAAAATATATAGCAATAAGTGCCCACACGAGAAGCAAGGAGAGATCCAAAATTGACACCCTATCATTAAATTTGAAAGAGCTAGATGAGTAAGATCAACAAATCTCAATCCCTAGCAGAAGACAAGAAATAACTAAGATCAGAGCAGTACTGAAGGAGATAGAGACACGAAAAACCCTTCAAAAAATCAATAAATCCAGGAGCTGGTTTTTCAAAAAGATCAACAAAATAGACAGACCACTAGCCAGATTAATAAAAAAGAAAAGAGAGAATAACCACATAGATGCAATAAAAAATGATAAAGGGTATATCACCACAGATTCCACAGAAATTCAAACCGTCATCAGAGATTGTTACAAACAACTCTATGCACATAAACTGGTAAACCTGGAAGAAATGGATAAATTCCTGGACACTTGCCTCCTTCCAAGCCTAAGCCAGGAAGAAGTCGAAACCCGGCATAGACCAGTGACAAGATCTGAAGTTTGGGCAGCAATTAAGGCTTACCACCCAAAAAAATCCCAGGTCCAGATGGGTTCACAGCCGAATTCTACCAGACACACAAAGAGGAGCTGGTACCATTCCTTCTGAAACTATTCCAAATAATCCAAAAAGAGGGAATCCCTCCCAAATCATTTTATGAGACCAATATCATCCTTATACCAAAACCTGGCAGAGACTCAACAAGAAAAGAAAACTTTAGGCCAATATCCATGATGAACATAGACATAAAAATCTTCAATAAAATACTGGCAAACCGATTGCAACAGCACATCAAACAACTTATCCATCATGATCAAGTAGGATTCATCCCAGGGATGCAAGGCTGGTTCAACATATGCAAGTCTATAAACATAATTCACCACATAAACAGAACCAAAGACAAAAACCACATGATTATCTCAATTGACGCAGAGAAGGCCTTTGACAAAATTCAACAGCCCTTTATGCTAAAAACCCTCAATAAACTTGGTATCAATGGAACGTATCTCAAAGTAATAAAAGCTATTTATGACAAACGAACAGCCAATATCATACTGAATGGGCAAAAACTGGAAGCATTCCCTTTGAAATCTGGCACTAGACAAGGATGCCCAGTCTCACCACTCCTATTCAATATAGTACTGGAAGTTCTAGCCAGAGCAATCAGGCAAGAAAAAGAAATAAGGGGTATTCAAATAGGAAAGGTGGAAGCCAAATTGTCTCTATTTGCAGATGACATGATAGTATATCTAGAAGACCCCATTGTCTCAGCCCAAAATCTCCTGAAACTGATAAGCAACTTCAGCAAACTCTCAGGATATAAAAATCAATGTGCAAAAATCACAAGCATTCCTATACACCAATAACAGACTTAAAGAGAGCCAAATCAAGAATGAACTGCCATTCACAATTGCTCCAAAGAGAATAAAATACCTAGGAATACAACTAACAAGGAATGTAAGGGACCTCTTCTAGGAGAACTACAAAACACTGCTCAATGAAATAAGAGAGGACACAAACAGATGGAGAAACATTCCATGTTCATGGTTAGTAAGAATCAATATTGTGAAAATGGCTATACTGCCCAAAGTAATTTATAGATTCAACGCTATCCCCATCAAGCTACCAATGACCTTCTTCACAGAACTGGAAAAACCCACCTTAAACTTCATATGGAACCACAAGAAAGCCCACGTAGCCAAGTCAATTCTAAGCAAAAAGAACACAGCAGGAGGCATCACACTACCAAACTTCAAACTATCCTACAAGGCTACAGTAATCAAAACAGCATGGTACTGGTACCAAAACAGAGATATAGACCAATGGAGCAGAACACAGGCCTCGGAGGCAACACAACATATCTACAACCATCCGATCTTTGACAAACCTGACAAAAACAAGCATTGGGGAAAGGATTCCCTGTTTAATAAATGGGGTTGGGAAAACTGGCTAGCCATGTGCAGAAAGCAGGAACTGGACCCCTTCCTGACACCTTACACTAAAATTAACTCCAAATGGATTAAAGACTTAAACATAAGGCCTGGTACCATAAAAACCCTAGAAGAAAATCTAGGCAAAACCATTCAGGACATAGGAGTAGGCAAGGACTTCATGACCAAAACACCAAAAGCATTGGCAACAAAAGCCAAAATAGACAAATGGGACCTAATCAAACTCCACAGCTTCTGCACAGCAAAAGAAGCAGTCATTAGAGTGAATTGTCAACCAACAAAATGGGAAAAAATTTTTGTGGTTTATGTATCTGACAAAGGGCTGATATGCAGAATTTACAAAGAACTCAAACAGATTTACAGGAAAAAAACAAACAAGCCCATTCATAGGTGGGCAAAGGATATGAACGGACACTTTTCCAAAGACATACATGCGGCCAACAATCATATGAAAAAATGCTCATCATCACTGGTCATCAGAGAGATGCAAATCAAAACCACATTGAGATACCATCTCATGCCAGTTAGAATGGCGATCATTAAAAAATCTGCAGACAACAGATGCTGGAGAGGATGTGGAGAAATAGGAACACTTTTACACTGTTGGTGGGAGTGTAAATTAGTTCGACCATTGTGGAAGACAGTGTAGCAATTCCTCAAGGACCTAGAAATAGAAATTCCATTTGACCCAGCAATCCCATTACTGGGTATATATCCAAAGGATTATAAATCGTTCTACTATAAGGACTTATGCACACGAATGTTCATTACAGCACTGTTTACAATAGCAAAGACCTGGAACCAACCCAAATGCCCATTGATGATAGACTGGACAGGGAAAATGTGGCACATATACACCATGGAATATTATGCAGCCATGAAAAATGATGAGTTCGTGTCCTTTGTAGGGACATGGATGAACCTGGAGACCATCATTCTCAGCAAACTGACACAAGAACAGAAAATGAAATACCACATGTTCTCACTCATAGGTGGGTGTTGAACAATTAGAACACATGGACACAGGGAGTGGAGCACTACACACTGGGGTCTGTTGGGGGAATAGGGGAGGGACAGTGGGCGGTGGGGAGTTGGGGAGAGATAGCATGGGGAGAAATGCCAAATATAGGTGAAGGGGAGGAAGGCAGCAAATCACACTGCCACATGTTTACCTATGCAACAATCTTGCATGTTCTTCACATGTACCCCAAAACCTAAAATACAATAAAAAAAGAAAAAATATTATGTTTTCATTACCTAAATAGTTTAGTATTTCAATTTTGTTTTTGTAGTTAATGCAACAATCATTTAGAAGTTTTTAAAAATTTGTGAGTGGATTTTTTTTTTGTCAAAACTTAAAATAATTCTGCTTTCATTACTTTGTATTCAAAGAATATGACCTGAATGACTTCTGTTAGTGGAGTTTATAGGGATTTTTTGTGGCCTAATATGCAATCAATTTTAATTCCCATAGATATTTACAAAGAATTTTCTAATTTGGAGATAGAAAATTCTATATTTTATATATATATATATATGATTATATATATAATTCTCTCTATATATATGATTATATATAGAATTCTATATATTCTCTCTCTCTATATATATATATATAATTTTCTATCTCCAAATTAGAAAATTCTTTGTAAATATCTATGGAAAATTCTATATATGCATATATACATAGAATTTTCTATCTCCAAATTAGATATATGTGTATACATATACACATACATCTGCATATCTATTGAAATATGCAAATAATTTAGTTGAATATATATGCAGATATATATGAAAATATGCAAACTAAATTGTTCAAATACTCTGTATACTTACTTTTAAAAACTCTGTCAACGATTTTCCACTATTATTGCAATTTTGTGAATTAATGCTAATGCTGCCATCAGCATCATTATATATTTCAAGGCAATAGTTTTTTGTACAGAAATATTTTATCTATATTGGGAATTTTTGCAGGATTGTAAAAAAAACTCATTTTCTTATTTAAATCTATTTGCCTCTAAGTCTATTTTGTTTACTATTAAAATTGTGATTTCTGTTTTCTCTGTGTTGATGTGGAGTTGGCATCTCTTTGATTATCACTGTATTTTCAATTCCTCTATATGAGTTAATTTTAGTTGTATTATAGCATAAGACAGTTTTCTAAAATAGGAGTTTGATCTATTCATATTTATTTTGATCATTAATATATTTGGACTTAATTACTTCAATATCATTTTATATTTTCTATTTACCATGAGTCTCTACCATTTTCACATTTTTCTGTGGTTACTTGTTGTGTGGTGTAGTTTCCTTTTTCTTTTTTTTTTCTTTTTAGATATTTGAAACACAACTTTATTCTGATTCTAAACAAAAGGAGTGAGAATGACAGTAACAAACAAGATTTCACCACTGAATAATGTGAAGAGACTGTAGCTGTGTTTTATTTGAAACTCAAGGAATCAACTGTGTTCCAAAACAGCTAAATATGCAGGTTCAAACAATGAAGGTATTTTTTTTAACTGACACATTCACTCTGAAGCCCACTCATCTCCTTCAGCATCCCACAGATGAAGCACCTGTTCCGCTTAGCTAGATAATAATGAGGTGGCACACACGGTGCACCGCTGACATCACAGGGCATCTGCCTATAAAGCTAGACTTCTGACGCTGGGCTCCAGCTTCCTTCTCACGGGTCATCATCCTCATTCAGGACAGCCGGTGTCTGAGCAACCTCTAAGTCATGCTCATGCTATGTTGCCAAAGTTGGGTCCATGACAACCTCTGGTGGGGCGAGGGTAGGCATGGCAACAAATTCCAAGTTAGGGTCTCCAATGAGCTTCCTAGCAAACCAGAGGAAGGGCTTTTCAAAGTTGTAGTTGCTTTTGGCAGAAATGTGATAGTACCGAAGAGTCTTCTTCCGGTGGAAGACAATTGATTTTGCCTTCACTTTCCTGTCCTTAATATCCACTTGGTTGCCACACAACACGATGGGGATGTTTTCACACACTTGCACCAGATCTCTATGCTGGGCACATTCTCATAAGCAACTCTCCATGTCACATCAGACATTATGATGGCACACTGAGCTTGGATATAACAGCCATCTCTCAGTCCACTGAATTTCTCCTGGCAAGCTGTGTCCCATACATTGAATTTAATAGGTTGGTGTGGATCACTAGGGATAGTGGCTACATACTTCTCAAATTCACCAGTCTAATGACGTTTCACAAAGGTCATTTTTCCAGTACCCCCACCAACAACCAATACAAATTTGAACTGGACATGGGACTCTCCCTGCAAAGCCATCACGGCGTTCCTTCCAGAAGTTTCTCCGCGCCCGTCCAACTGAGACTGGAAAGATGGTGGAAGTGCAATTCCTTCTTTTTCTTCCCCTTACCCTTAGGTGTGTTGAAAATTTGCACTATTTGCCTTATAAAAATAAAGTCTACTTACAATAGACTTTATTTTTTAGAGCAGTGTTAGGTTCATGGCAGAACTGAACAGGAAGTACAGAGCTCCTGAATGCCCGGCACACATGCACAGCCCTCCTCACTGTCAACAACTCCCACCAGAGTAGTGCATTTGTTACATGATGAACCTACACTGATGTGTTATTATCATTCAAAGTCCATACTTTGCATTAGGACTCACTCTTGGTATACATTCTGTGGGTTATGACGGATGCATAATGACGTGTATCCACCATTGTAGTATCACACTGAATGATTTCACTGCCCCAAAAAACCTTCCGTGCTCCATCTATTTATCCCTCTCTGCTCCTTAGCCACCAGCAACCACTAATCCTTTTTTCCTGTCTCTGTGGTTTTGCATTTTCCCAAATGTCATACGGTTGAAATCATACAGTATGTAGCCTTCTCAGATTCTCAGATTGGCTTCTTTTATTTAGTAATATACATTTAGTAATTTAGTAATATACAATCTATAAAAAGAATGTATATTTTATATTTTCTTCCAAGTCTTGCCATGGCCTGGTGGCCATCTCTTCCTAGCACTGAATAATATTCCATTGCCTGAATGCACTATAGTTCATATTATCCATTCACCAGCTGAAGGACATCTTGTTACTTTCAAGTTTTGGCAATTATGAATAAAACTGCTATAAACACCCATGTTTATAGTTTTTGTGTGGACATAATTTTCAATTAATCTGGGTAAATACCAAGGAACATGATGTTGGTAGGTAGGAGCATGTTTAATTTTGTAAAACACTGTCAAACTAGGGCCAGGCGTGGTGGCTCACGCCTGTAATCCCATCACTTTGGGAGGCCGAGGCGGGTGGATCACGATGTCAAGAGATCAAGACCATCCTGGTCAACAAGGTGAAACCCCGTCTCTACTAAAAATACAAAAAATTAGCTGGGCATGGTGGCACGTGCCTGTAATCCCAGCTACTCAGGAGGCTGAGGCAGGAGAATTGCCTGAACCCAGGAGGTGGAGGCTGCGGTGAGCCGAGATCGCGCCATTGCACTCCAGCCTGGGTGACAAGAGCGAAACTCCGTCTCAAAACAAACAAACAAACAGTCAAACTTTCTTCCAAAGTGGATGTATCCTTTTGTATTCCCACCAGCAGCTAATGAGAGTTTCTGTTGCTCCACATCTTTGCCAGTATTTGGTGTTGTCAATTGTTCTGATTTGGGTAATTCTAATAGGTATGTATTGTTTTAATTGGCATTTCCCTGATGACAGATGACTTCTTTGCCATCTGTAAATCTTCTTTGGTGAGCACTATCTTTTAATTACTCTAGTGACTGTTCTTAAAATGTTATAAACATGGAAACGTATTTATTACTTTCTTAAATTATAAAAGCAGCACAAACTTGTTAAAAAATCTATTAATATAGAAGTCTAAACAGTAAAAGTGGATGTCTGTCCACACCCCTGGGACGGTCATTAATAAATATACTTTCAAACTTACTGATGCATAAATAAGTATACATATGATTCTCTGTATAAATATGACTATACTATATATACAGTATAATATATTTAGCTTTTGAGGATCCTATTTAGAGATTTTTCTTCTGCTTTTCATATATTTTGCTTTTTTCAATTTCTTCAACATTTTTCTGCTTGTTCACTTTGGCTCTGTTTGTTGGTCTTGGTGTTTTGCAAAGATCTAGTGATCTTTAATTGCCCATTTCTATTTATAGATGCATGAATTGCCTTTTTCTTGGGCATATTTGTATTGATATTAGATTTCACCCCGAATGGAAGGAATCACTACAGGTTGGGCCTCATAATGGGCATGTTTCGCTTTTAGAATGAAAGAGAGAAGCAATCGGGGTCTTAGAACCTTGCCAAAGCAAGGAAGACTTTACCCTGCTACTAGAAAACTTTCTAGTGCTTTCATTCCTGAAAGAGACACATTTCTTCCCTATCCACCTACCCTGCATGGTCCATTATATAGGACTAGGATTTCCTGGAGCTCTGCTCTACTTTTCTCTTTTTCCAAACTGAAAAAAATTCCTCTCCATCCCCTTCTCCCAACAGAGGGTCCTGCCACCACAAGAAGCTGGCAGACACCAAGGCTGGCCTCTCATCTACATGGGGACAGCAGCCCCACTGCTCTGCCAGCAGTCTTTGATTTAATTTTCCTGAGGATTTCCCTGAATCCAGGGACTATTCCACCTTCCTGTGCCTGTATTCTCTGAGTTTGGAGGTTCAGAACCCTTGGGAAGAACAGCTCTGTTCCCTGCAGCAGCCCCTTTTTATGCTGTTTATTGATGAAGTTTGTTTTATTCTGATTTCTCATTAACTTTGATCTTACTAGTTTTCTAACTTCCAGAAATTCTCCCAAACATATATCCACTGGCAGTATTTTTTCCTGTTCCCCAGGCTGTTGCAAATTTATTTTTTAATTACATAATTTGCAGCATTTCAAATAAATTTTGGGAGAGAGAGGAGGTAAATATTTGTAATCAGTCTGTCACATTGAATATCTGTCTATATTGAACTGAAGTCTTTACCAAGTTTTGATTCATAAGTTCGGTTCTACAGGCTTAGCAATTGGAAGCTGTCACCAATATCTAGATTCTGGTTTTAATTATTTTTAATTCCTGAATGAAATGTCTATATCAGGAGTTCTTATTCTAGGGTCCATGGATTCCCTGGAGATCACTACTACAGAAGTCCCAGTCCATTCTCTAGAGGGCTTTCAGGAGAAAGAATCAGAATAAAACCCTTTAAAAATATGTCTTCATGGACATCTCAGAATGGCTATGGACAACTCATGAAAGATAAATAAGATCTAAAACCACACACATTCTTCAGGGAAACTTTATACAAGGTGATTGTCCAGCATTATACTCTAAACAATTTTAAAAATATAGAAAAGTTGAAAGACTTGTATAACAAACACCCATATACTCACTTATATCCTATAATGCATTTAACTTTACGTGGTTTACATTACACCTATCCATCCCCCTATCCATTCAGAAATTCTTTTCTCTCTTTTTATGTATTTCCAAGGAAGTTACATATATTAGTGTACTTTAGAAGATATTTTTTAAATGTCAGTCCATATTATACGACTTCCTTTCCACTCTTCTTTCTTTCGGTCATCATATTCTCACACCAGTAAGAGGTGAGCTTCTCTCTGGATACCAGGGCTGTCCTTGTTTGGTTGGCCAGGCTGGATGTTTAGACATGCAAACCAAACCAACTGTTTTAAGGGCCAGCTGAAGGTAACCTCTTCTGTAACCTTGTAACCTTGACCAGGTGGGTTGGAAATCCTTTCTCCTGGGATCTCAGAAACCTCAGGCACATCTCTGTGCATAGTAGATGCACTTGACAGCAATAACTTAACTTAAGAAATGAGGATCGCCACATGAAGGTTGCTGAGAGGAGGGTGCTAAGGGAAAACGCTATATAAACTGCATGCTTCTTATAAGCAGTTGCAGTTCTCCTGTCCAGCGTGCCACCACTGGACTGCCCTATAAGTTCCCCCAAATAAACTCTGTTTCATTCAGTGGCTCTGGGTTCTCTCCTTTCGCCTGTTGAACCTGGTACCATCCTACTGAAGTTAACAGGGGCCCAGCATGACACTCTGTTGAGCTAGTCATCAGACTCGTGTTGTGATTCTTCCTTTATGTGAACATCTCTCCTTCTGACTATAGTATTCTATGCACATATGTGACTGCGTGTTTACATGTGCAGTTGTGGAGAACAGCAGGTTAGTGGCTGGGTCTTATTTATCTCTGTATCCAAGTGCTAAAACAGTTTCTGGAATATATTAAGTGAATAATCAGTGGATGAACCAACAAGTCAATGCTTGCTTGATTTGACTAGACAAATCAGTTCAAAACCTTTTTGTGATCATTGCATTTTGACTAATTTGGTAGGTTAAATTAAGATGGGTGCTTTGCCTAAGAAGTGTCTGTAGCCTTCACAGTTGGTATGGTTTTGGCACCACGCTTAAAGAAAGTAAGAAGATGGCGCATGTGAGACTCTTACATGGTTCCAAATTTAACATCAACATCCCGGATGGATAATACTGAAAGAATGGAATGAATCTATCAAGTCATAATCTCAGACTCACAGCCAAACCTGATGAAATCAATTGTTTCTGATTTTCACTTTTCCTCATTGATGTGGTTTGGTCCTGTGTCCCCACCCAAATCTCAAGTTGTAATCCCCATGTGTAGAGGGAGGGATCTGGTGGGAGGGGAATCATAGGGGGGTTCCCCCATGCAGTTCTTTTGATAGCGAGGAAGTTCTCATGAGATCTGATCATCTAAAAGTGGCAGTTTCTCCTGCACTCTCTCTCGCTCCTGCTACCTTGTGAAGAAGGTGCCTTGCTTCCCCTTCGCCTTCCGCCATGATTGTAAGTTTTCTGAGGCCTCCCCAGCCATGCAGAACTGTGAGGAAATGAAACCTCTTTCCTTTATTATTTCTGAGTCTCAGGTATTCTTTCCAGAAGTGTGCAAATGGACGCATACGCACATTTTTAAAAGTTTTCCAAGGTTAATTTTTGTAACTGATCTAACAATACCTATCTCGATAGCTGGAGCGAAAGCTTGCATCTTGCCCCAGCATCTTGCCCCAGCTACTCTACATGCCCTGCTTTCCTTCGAGCTTAGGTGATCCAAGAGCCATTCACACTACAGAAACTCAGGCAGGTGTTAGGTAAGAACCAACATCTATTGATGGCTTGGCACTATGCTAGGCAGTTTACAATGGTTGTTTTTGTCTCAAATGTCCTCAAATTGAGGGGAAATGGATTAACTGGCTGAAACCATCCAATTGAATGATCTGCATGGTTAATGGTCATTGGTTACTCGCTGACTTGAGGCTAAGGGACTGTTCCTCCCCTTTCAGGTTTGTCTTGACGGTTTAATATTTATACTGAAGAGTAGTGTCAGAAAGCTAAGGCACCAAATCAGGCCCACAAGGGATACTGAGCTCAGTCCAATACTCACTGTTTAAGTAAAAGAGGACTTCAGTGTATTTTCTGGTGGACAAGGCCAGGGGAAGACCTTTTGGGTCCAGATTTTGCTTTGTGCTAAATTCACAGATTCCTGAGCTTTAAGGCAAGGATGCAGACTCATTCACTCTTGCTTTTTTTTTTTTTTTTTTTTTTTTCTTTTTGCCTTGGGAATTCATTTGACCAAATATAACAAATATGACCCTGGAGGAGATTTAAGGAAGCAAGTGTGATTCACTCTGGGAGAACTAGATCCTTCTTGAGCCCAGTACACCTGCAGGAAGCACCCCAGAAGCCTGCTCCATCCAGTGGCTCGAAGGCACTTCCAAGCACCATTCAGTGGATGGTTTCCCTAAGATGCAGTCTTGGGGCAGTCTGCCTGTGAGAGTAGATAAGAAGTAAGCTTAGCGGCACCTTTTATCAGCTGCTCATGTTCACAGAGGCCAGATGATCTCCAAGGAGTTGCTTAGAGATTTAAAGCACTGATGTGACAAGGATGCTTTGATTCCAACGTCCCAGCCATCTCCCTGCAGCCAGTGTTTACATAAACTTGAAAAAACCTGCCACTACTGTTCATCACCCTCGTTTTTCAACCTTAATGGTAATTACATTCCAGGGACTAGGAGAGATTTTCCCTCTCCTTCAAGTCTGGGGTTAGATACTCCCTGTGACATGGAGTTGGAGCTTTAGAACCCAGTGCTGGGGGGCAGGGGTGGGCCGAGTTGCATGAGACAAGGATACTGCTCTCTGATGGGGTTTTTAAATCAATTCCTGGAAAGATTTAGCTTGTTTATTTATTGTTTACTCTTTTATTATTGTGTATGCAAAGTTCTGACTTACACGTGAAGCTTATTTTTGCTTTAACGTATCAAAACTTTGCATGTAATTGAAATTCAAGGAAGAGAGTTGTGGCTTTCTCCCTGCACTCAGTGAAGCTTGTGATCTCTTTTTCCCAAGACCCTGATCTCCTCTTATTCCCCTCACCATGCTTCACTCTCAACTCAGCTCTTGTCTTCTCTCCTTACAGCCATTCTTTACAATGGCAAAGATGGGGCTGTGAAGGAGAGAAATCTGTCTCATCCATTCAGAATCCCAAATCAAGACAATAGGAAGGAACCTTAAGAATGGAGACTGCTCCCCACAAATTGAGGACATATACTTGCCCTTTGGCTAGCTTTACATGTCTCTCCCTTACCCTCCATGTCCAATGGGCCTTGGATGTCCCTACACTATCTCTTTTTCTTCCTTAATCTATCTTTATTCCAATGCACATTTTCCTTTAAGAGAAAAGAAAAAACAAAAGACTTTGGATGGGGGAAGAGTTGTATGTGATGATGCATTTTTTTTCTCCACTCTCTGTTTCTAACCAAGCTCTAAAAGATGGAGATGGTGGTCTCCAGCAGACCAGATCTTGGGTTTTGAGCATCATGACCGCTTCCAGGGTAGTCTTTGATCTCCATTTGCCACAGTGGGTGCCAATGAACACTGGCCGTGACATGGTGCCTTAGCCAGTCCTGCCTCTAGGCTGATCACTGGGATGGTGCCACCAAGAGCTGTGGCCACAGCCACCCAGATGAAAGAAATGTGGGTCTTGTTTTTAGAATCCAGAGCAAGGATGCTGGTGGAGCCTTTCCCTTCCTCTCAATGGCCAGTCTGGCAGACTTCTTTTTCGTCTGTCCAGGAAAGCAGCTTTCAACAGCACAGAGTTTCAAGAGGTTTCATCCTACTCTCATATCCAAGGGTTGGCCCAGAGAACACTTGGCTTTTCTTAAAACCAATCCTGCTTCCATAGGGTTTGGCAGACAGATCCTTGCATTTTTCAACTTGCCTATCTTAAATGGAAATACAGAGGGAGATGCAAGTTTTGAGGGGCCCAAAAGCTCACACAATTTTTAGGAGTTCTCTTTAAGAAAAATCATAAAACAAAATCAGGTACTCAACTTCCTCTTATGCATATCCCCAAAATGCCCATGAACTGTTCAATATCACCAACCTGATGGGAGGTGTGCCAAGGTAGAAGACGGAATGGGAACAGACAACAGTCTTGAAAATTGAGTTAAAAAGTCTTACCTCATCAGCTTAAATAAATGAATGGTGCATGAGCAGGTGAGCATGTTCCTGCGGATTCGATCAAGGCCCAAGCAGAGTCATGCCAGTGAGGGCCCTGCAGCTCACACTTTATCCGCTTCCCTGTAAGTCAGGGTCTGCAGGGATGCCTTCCTCTCAGAGAAATGAAGCACCCTTTCTTCCCCGCCAATCACATTACTTTATGTTTCTAAAACTGCCTTTCAAACGTCACGCAATTTGATGATATGAATCAAGAGCCTGATAATATTTCATGCGTTAGCCCAGTAACTCTGTTTTGCAATCTAGTCTAAGGAAAATGACCAGATCATCTTATCACAAAGATGTTTACGGCAGCATCATTTATAATAGCCAAAAATTGGACAGGCTTTAATGACTAACAACATAGGAATAACTTACTAAAACATAATGTTTTCATCTTGTGGAATATTATACCATTAGCGCCAATGAAGTTTTTATAAAATGCTTATAATAATGTGGGAAAATGCTAATATACTAATATCACAAAATAGCACTAATATCACACAAAAGTGATATAAGCAGTATATTTAAAGAGCCAACTGGTAACACTGAGTTTCTAGCACTTTGGAAGTATTGTTGCATCCATCATACATATCTTCTGCAATGAGCAAATGACAGTTCTTAACCCTTTGGGTCCTTGGAATTTCCAAAATTGAGGGCCACATGCAAAGAAATTTGCATTTTAAAGTAGCCTCTTGATTTTATGTTAGTTTCTAAAGATAATTATTGATGTTTATGCACCTGTGAAAACTCAGTAGTTACATTTACTTCTGATAGAAGAATAATACATATACGGATACAAGTGTATTTATACCCTTTGATGCAGTCATTGCAATCCTGAGCATCTATTCCAAGGAAATTACCAGAAATACAAGTGCACTATGTGCAAAGATGCTAATTGCAATGAAATATAATATGAAGACATTGCTAACAACTTATCAATGTAACAGTAGAGGAACTATTTTTTAAAATCTCAGTGTACATCTATAACGGCATATTAGCTACGGGAATAGTAAAATAGAGAAGAAAGAAAAAGCATAAAACAGAGATAAGGACATATAATGGAGCTCCGAGTCGGGTGGATACAAAAATGCATATTGAAGAGTTTGTTTATGAACTCAAATACAGACCAGCCACTGTTCTAACCCCTATATGAAGACATTTAAGCTTCCTCACCATCCCATGAGGTTGATTCTCTAATAATCCTCATTTTTGGCTGGAGAAAGAGTGCAGACAGGTTAGGTAACCAGCCACGAATCATGCAGTTAGAGGACCAGTCCTCATTCTGGAATCCAGCTTGGACGTTCCTGCTGGTATCTTCTATGCTGTGCTACTCCAAAGTTAGGTCTCAGCTTTCTAGTAACCAACATGAAGTGAAAACCAGATCACTTCCTCAAGTCAATGTTAATAACAGGAAAATAAAATGATTTAGTATAAGCAATTTCTGACACTAAAACCAGAAAAAAGATCGCTTCTGAACACCACGTAACTAGAATGTGGTGTTACTTAGTACTGGAGTGGAGACCACACCATGCTTTATGTGCCATTTTTTATACTCTTCGTTGTGTGTCAAGCCAAAGGATCCTTCAGCACAAACAACTCTATAGGGGGTAGGTGGAAGCAGGGGGGGGGGGCAGTATAGTAATGCCCAGGTGCTTTCTCTAATAAGAAGACTTAATTCAAGAGTAAATTAAAGACTATCTGGGAAAAGAAAAAGAGAGCATATTCGTCATGCAGGACCATGTACTCCAAACAGTGTTTCTCTCGGTCTGGATTTTAACAGAGCTTAAGACACTGCTTTAGCATAGTAATCCTATTTGCCCTCACAATTCTGTTTAGGGAGGCAGCACAGGCATATTAGCCAAATACAATGGAGAGGTAAAGGGACATGCCCCAAACTGTACCCCAGGTGTTCTAACCCTTGCCTTAGGATTGCCACCATAGAGCATTTGTGAAATCAGTCCCACCCTGGGTCCATTACTCTCAGATAGCCCCTTGAGGCCTACACAAATCCCTTCATTCATGGGATGAGCTGCCAGAGCAGCTCCAGTCCATGTGCCATGCAGAGCAAGCTCCTTCCCTCTCAGTCACTAGGGGAGAGAATGTAACTTGCAAATGGAGAAAAACAAAAGTTAAAACATACAACATGATATTCATCCTATCCCCATAACTCTCTCCTAGAGAACCTTGGTGAAAGAAAAAAAAGAAAATGTCAAAAGAAAGGCAAATGTGACGGCACCTAATATCCACTGGTGCCAACATTAAACCAGTTCTTCCCTCTACTCCCAGTTCCCACGCCAGTAGGGAAGGAGCTGAGTCAGAGAAACCGTGTGCCCGTGGGTGACGCTCCAGCCATGGCCTGCCTCTCTCAACCAGTCACCCACAGAGTCAGAGCAAAAACAAACACGCAGGACAGCGGGACTCTTTGCTTATGGTTTTAATTATTTTAAACAAAAGGTGGAGGAAGGATGGGCTGACTCCAGATATAACACAGAGCTCAGGAAACAGTGAATGAACAGTCGCTCCCATCTCTGCAGCCACCAGCTTTATTAATACTCTCTATTCCATTCATTGAGTGTCTGAAACTTGGGGTTCACGCTCTTTGTTTTGATTTGGTTTCTGATGGCTCCCACTCCATAGCAGACATTATTATTATAGGGTCCCATCTATGAGGGGGGAGCCGCTCTCCACTCTCATTTGACTGTGATGTTTTCTATTCTTACCCATCATGGACATCTTTTTTTAAGCCATTAAATAAATATGTACAGATCGAATTAAATCTAACCGGAGAGGACTAATCTCTTTTCAGTATAGATTGCTATGCAAACTGCTTCCCTACAGACTATTGTATTTAATGTAGCAGGGAGTTGATTTCATTTCATTAGGGACAAAACCTGATTCTGTGACCTCTATCCTTTGAGCCATTGCCCTAGAAATGCAGTTCTTTCCATCCAGCTACACCACATCCACATATCCACACACCTGCCTAGCACTGGGCCCTTCCTCCTGATTAGGGCCTTTTATATGACCTCTCTTATTCACCCTCATTTTTTCTGAGAAGAGTCCAAGCCTCTCGCATCACCTCCACCCCCAACTGTCTTTTGTGGCCTAGACACTTCTGGAACTGTACTTTTAGCTCGTTTAACTGATAGATAAATTCAGTATTTCTTTATTGGTGAATAGCAATGGTGTAAGATCATGCTTCTCAAATTGTATGCAATTTGAGGGCACTCGGGATGTTTGCTTTAAAAACGTAAATTTCTAAGCCTTTGTCCACAGGAATTCTGATTCTTTAAGTCTTACTCCCAATTTTGTTCGGTTTTGATTTAAATCAAAATAATACATGTGCATAGTTAAAAATTAGATAATACCATATGAAAGTGTTCTGCTTGCAATAATAGCAGTCTAGATTCAGAGCCACCCTCCCCACTGATAACAACTAGAAAAACTAGACAAAATGGAAAAGAAAAATAATCTGAAGTCCTCAGTGAAGAATTACGGAGCTAGGTGATGGAAAAAGAAGGACGCTCAGAGAGGTGACCTGGCAGTTAAGGCCACACGTTCCCTAGAGGCATTTGCAGATCCAGAAGCGGCAGCTAAAATATGTCAAGCTTAGCAGAACTTTTGAGACAGTCATGTGGCCAGGGGATGAAGTTGAAGTTTAGATCCCACCAAAAAAGCCTTGTGATGAGACCCGGAGCGGGTACATGTGGAAGTACGTCCATCAGAGAGCAGAGCACTGACACCCGGGTCCAAACAGCTTTATTACACAGTAGGGGTAAAGGTGGGTATTTCCCCAAGCACAGCTGTGTACTAGAGGCAAACCAAAACACGTTTCTGGATGATAATAGCATCATTTTAGACTTTATCTTTACAGTTCCCCACATATAATGTCCAGCATGCAATTACAACCAACCAGGTGCAGCTTATGTGAATACACACAACAACTCAGAGAAACAACAATAGAGACAGATCCACAGGAGATCCAGGATATCTGTACTAAATAAAGACTTTAAGATAATTCAGCTGATATGTTAAAGGAAATTAAAGACAAGATTTAAAATGTCAGCAGACAAGTGAAATAGTCTTAGCTTAGCTGTTGAATGGCCAGATAAATATTAAAGAAATTGAAACTATAATTAATTTTTTTCCACAAATAAAGCTCCATTTTCATCATGGCTTCTACCCACAGATTGAAGGAAGACGTGAGAGCAATGTACCCAGACATTTCCAGAGAAGAGAAAAAGACTAGACATCTGCCAAATCATTTTCTGAGACTAGCACTACCTTTATCTCAAAATTAGACAAAATTGGTAGAGAAAAAATTACAGGCTAAGCTCATCCTTGAAAATAGATACAAAAATTAAAAATAGGTGGTAACTAAACATTAGCACACTGGACCTAGTGATAAAAAAACAGATCATACACTCCAACCAAATTGGGTTTGCTCTAGGAATGCTCCATACTGTGACCCTAATTGCCAGGTCACCTCACTGAGCTTCCTCCTTCTTCCATCATCTAGCTCCAAAATTCTTTGCTGAGGACTTCAGACTACTTTTCTTTTTCCTTTCTTTCTTTTCTTTTTTGGAAACGGAGTTGCCAGGATGTTGCCAGGCTGTAGTGCAGTGGCACAATCTTGGCTCACTGCAACCTCTGCCTCCCAGGTTCAAGCGATTCTCCTGCCTCAGCTTCCTGAGTTACTGGGATTACAGGTGCACGCCCCCACGCTCAGCTAATTTTTGTACTTTTAGTAGAGACAGGGTTTCACCATGTTGGCCAGAATGGTCTCGATCTCTTGATCTCATGATCTGCCCACCTCAGCCTCCCAAAGTGCTGAGATTACAGGTGTGAGCCACTGCACCCAGCTTCCAGACTATTTTTCTTTCATATTTTGTCTAGTTTTTCTAGTCGTTATCAGGGGGAGGGTGTTTCTGAATCTTGACTGCTATCATTGTAAGCAGAAAACCTTCATACAGTATTATCTGATTTTTAACTATGCACATGTATCATTTTGATTTATATTAAAACCAAACTAGTGTTTTAGTGAACATTCCAAAATCAATTAATAGAATAAAGGAGGAAAACCATACACTTATTTCAACAAACATAGAAAAAAAGCTACAAGTTCACCACCATTTTATGATAAACAACAACACACAAAATCTCTTAGCAAGTGTTATGGTTTGGCTGTGTCTACACCCAAACCTCATCTTGATTGTAGTTCCCATAACCTCCACATGTCATGGGAGAAACCCAGTGGGAGGTTATGAGGGTGATTTTTGCTCAGCTCTCATTCTCTCTCCTGCCACCCTGTGAAGTGCCTTCTGCCATGATCGTAAGTTTCCTGAGGCCTCTCCAGCCACGTGGAACTGTGAGTCAATTAAACTTCTTTTCATTTATAAATTACCAGTCTTGGGTATTTCTAATACAGCAAGCTAACAATAGAAGGAAACTTCCTTAATCTGATAAATTCTATCTACATAAAACTGCAGCAAAAATTATACCTACTAGTAAAATGCTGATTTTTTTCCCCCTTTAGCTTGGAAAGAAATAAAAATGCTACTATTCTCACCTCCATTCAACATTGTTCAAGGTATTCCAGTCAGTGTAACAAGAAAGAAATGAAATCAAAGGTAAAATGGTTTATAACTGCCTTTATTTGCAGATGCTGTGCAAATGTGTATAGAAATTGCAAAGTAATCTATGAATAAAATGTTTAAATTAAACAGTAGTTTAGTAAGGTGGCTGGACACAATGTCAATATTTTAAAAATCAATTGCATAGATTGTCAAAAAATAAAATTAAAAAGGTCATTTGTAATAGAATAAAATAACATGAAATACCTAGAATTATGTCTAATGCAGAATGCTTAGGGTTATTACCTGGAAAACTATAAAATATTGAAAGAAATTAAGACAAATGAATGGAACTACATCATGTTCATGGATTATAAATCTAAATATTATTAAAATGTTAGTTAAAGTGTTAGGCCGCATAACTGATCTATAGAATCAATGCAATACCAAACAAAATCTCAGAAGCTTTTTGTTTTCCTTTGTGGAAATTGAAAATTTAGAATTTGGAAGGAGTCAGATTAGAAGAGAAGAAAGAGATTCCAGATTGGAGATAGGCATGAACAGAACTTTTGTGCTACTAGCGATGTGCATTACTTGACCTAGGAGACGGTTACGCTGCTGTAATCATTTTCACTCCATGCTCATAACTGTCTGAACTGCCTCATGCCTCCCACACCTGGACCCCTGGCCCTGGAAGCTACATCCAGTTAGAATGCTCAAGCTAGTTTCTTTTATTAAAAATATGCCTATAGCATTTTTTATGTATCAAAGTATCCATAACTATGCTATGCTTAAACCTCCGTTTCCTTTTGCACAAGCTTCACTTTTATTTTAATGTGTTTTGTAAAGACTTTATAAATGAAAAGAATTATTTTTAGCAATGACATGTATTGGTGCAAGTTGTTTGTGATTCAATCCATTTCGTAACGTCATATTGAAATTCACTTCTCCCTTTGAATCTGGAAAATGCCTTTGGTTGCTCCTTTGGCGGTTGTTTCCTCTGCCCTCATTTGCCATCTTTAATTTTGCACCCCTGTTGGTTGGGTGTTGGACCTCCTGACTTGATGCTCCTATTATCTCCTTTTTTTTTTTTTTTTTTTTTTTGAGACGGAGTTTCGCTCTTGTTACTCAGGCTGGAGTGCAATGGTGCGATCTCGGCTCACCGCAACCTCCGCCTCCTGGGTTCAGGCAATTCTCCTGCCTCAGCCTCCCGAGTAGCTGGGACTACAGGCACGTGCCACCATGCCCAGCTAATTTTTTGTATCTTTAGTGGAGACGGGGTTTCACCATGGTGACCAGGATGGTCTCGATCTCTTGACCTCGTGATCCACCGGCCTCGTCCTCCCAAAGTGCTGGGATTACAGGCGTGAGTGCTCCTGTTATCTCTTATTTTTATTGCTCATAGTTTTTATTCCTTCACCTTTTTTCTTTGATGCTCTGAAAGGTTTTCTAGAACTCTGCTCCCCAACTATTCCATTAAAATATTTATTTCGGCAGTCACATTTTTCATTTCCAAAACTAGTGTTTTATATGCCCTAGTCATCTCTTCGATCGTTTCCTACTTTGACCTACAGATTCAATAGCTCTTTAAATCTCACTGTGCCTACTAATCAGATTTTTTTCTTAAAAACAAATCTCTGAACTTGAATGATGCTTCTGTTCAGTTTACCTTGGGCTTTCTCTTTCAAACTGCTATTTTTCCTAAACTGTCAGGATACCTTTGAGTGTTTGTTGGTATCTGAGAATGGAAAATGGGAGGGCTAATGAGGAACTTTCTGGGTTTTTCCTGTTGAACTGGCTGGCATCTTTTTAAGGTGAGCAGATGAGGAGCTAATCACCATGCTGATGGTCTGCCCAACGCCAGAATGAGGACTGCATTATTTTCAGATGCTATCACCTATGGGAGCTGCCTTAGTTCACTTTAGGTATTGCCTTAGAATATTTTTTCTGCTCTAACAGAATACCACAGAGGCTTATTTGGCTCATGAATCTGGAAGCAGAGAAGTTCAAGATGGACAGTCCACATCTGATGAAATTCTTCTCACTGCATCTTAACAGGGCTGGAGGCATCTCATGGCAAGGAGGCACTCAGAGGAGACAGAGAGAGGAAACGGGGCTGAACTCATTCTTTTATTGGGAGCCCCCTTCCAAGATAACTACTCCCAGAGTAACCACTGTACCCCATTCATGAGGGTGAAGACCTCATAGGTGAATCATCTCTTAATATTCATGCACTGGGGATTAAGCTTTCAACACATGAACTTTGAGGGCCACATTCAAACCACAGCAGGTATCCTGTGGTTTTCTCTTTTTCTTTTCTTTTTTTTTTTCTTCAGAAAAATGCCCTCGTGTTTTGACTGGGAATAAATGCCTGTCAGCCTGAGCTTTGTGCGAGAGTGGACGTGTCTGCTATTATATTGATAGTCCTTTCACTCTCCCTGGTTTTCAGCTCTGCTCCTCGTTTCCATTCTTGAGTGCTTTGACTCTGTGTCCAGGAGATACATGGTTCTGCTGCTTTCAAATTCCTGCAGCTTTCTCAAGGCTGCTCTTTCTTCTGCTCTGCTTGAAGCCACTAATGCTTCTCTATTTACCACCTGTCTTCCGAAAATTCATTAAAACTTCTTGTATGTTGGTGAGTATCCTCCCATTCTCTTGGCTGCTACAGGTTTATGTCTTTACTGATTTTTAATCATCTTAGGACTCAAGAAAAACAGAGTCTAACGTGGGGACTTTGTCATCTTAGCTGCGTCCCCTAATGTTCTTAAGAGGAATCCCTTACATTTCATACATGTGTGATTTAAGCCCAGGTTTGTTTGTTTTTAAATAAATGTTATTGTGTATATTTGAGTTTTACAATTTGATGATATGGGATACATTTAGACAGTGAAATGGTAACTTACAGTGAGGCAAATTAATATGTTTATCATCTCACAGCATTACTTATATGTGTGTACATCTGGGACAAGAGCAGCTAAAATCTACTTATTTAACAAAAGTCCCAAACACAATACAATTTTATTAACCATAGTCTTCAGGCTATACATTAGATATCTAAAGTTGTTCACCCTACAAATCTGCTACTTTGGATTCTTTAACATATATATATCCCCATTTCAAGTCAAACTTTGAGAAATAAGCAGGACTTGTATAGAAACAGAGGATTGCAGAAGACAGACCAAATAGAGGACATGTTTGAGTTGTGATGTGGAGGCAAGTGTGACCATGCTAGGTTTGAAAGACTAATGAGGACAGCAGCCTAGCACGAGCCCAAAGTTCCAGGAGAGTCACAGGAAATAGGGCTGGCAAAGGAATCTGGATCTAGAGCCTCTTGTTCTAGATGGGGAAATTTGGCCAATAGATTTTGAGCAAAGCAAAAGAGCAATGAAATCAAGATTTTAGAAAGATTAATTTGGCAGGAAGTGAAAAATGCTTTGCGAATAGATAGACTGGAGGCAGAGGGCCAGCTAGGAAACATTTGTGACCATCCATTTGTGAAATGAGGGATGGTGGCAGCAGAAATAGAAAAGCAGGAAGCCATGTAGGCAAATCAGAAATGACTGTGTATGGTACTCAGTGACTGATTGGACATGAAAGACAAGATGAGGTTATGTTTTCAGGACTAGATAAGTATAAAGAATGATTGACATTGATGCACTTAGAAAATTCACAGGCACCTATCTGACTTCCACTTCCTCTCTCCTCAAGATTAGTTTACCCATAGTAGAAATCTTGTTTTCCAGTCTCCATGTTTATGGGTTGTAGTAGCAGAGACGCCCTGTGGTAGTGATGACGGAGGTGGTAATAATGGAGGAGGTGGTAAATATGGTGGTAGTGATGGCAAAGGTGGGGTTAATAGTGGTGATGATGCTCTAGGTGGTGGTAGTAGTGGTAGTAACGGTGAGAGTGGTGATAATTATGAGGGATGTGAGGTGAAATAGCGGAGGTTATTGTGGCGGTGATGGTACTGATTGAGGGAACTGATGTTGGTGGTGGTGGTGGTGGTGATAATGATGGTCATTATAAAGGGGGCTTGTGATGGTAATGATGAAGGTGGTGGTGAAGAGGGAAGTGGTGATGGCGATGATGGGGATGGGGATGATCTTGGTAGTAGTGATAACGGTGATGGGAGCAGAGACAGTGGATGCTGGTAGTGATGATGATGGAAGGGGTGGTGGTAATGGTGTTGGTGGGGGATGTGCTGGTGGCAATGGTAGAGGTATGGATAATTTCAGACATAGAGGAAGTGGTATTAGTGGTGGTAATGGTGCTGGTGATTACAATAGTGACCGATGATTGTGGTGGGCAGGGTATTAGTGAGAGTGACAGTGGTGATGTTGATAATGGTGGCTCCCCCATCCCCCAGTGTCCATGCTCTCCTATTTTCTTAATTGCAAAGCCCTGGTTTGTTTTGGTATGAAAATGTGCCCCCTTAAGACTCTATACACCAGGCTTCCTGAAGCAAAATATGCCCATGCAAAAGCTGATACGATGGAGGTGATGGTGATAGGAGTAGTGGTTTCTGTGAGAGCGATTGTGCTGTGAGTGACTGTAGTGATGGAGGGAGTCACACAGGTGGGAGTAGTAATGGTGCTGGCGATGGTGACGGTCCTTGTGATTGTGATTGGGCGTGATGCTGGTGGGCACATCTTAGCTATGGAACCATAACTTTAAGTCTTGATCTTACTCTTCATACATGTAAGGACTTTAGGAGAAAAAGGAATAGATGTGGCTCTCCACAGAACTATGAGACCCTCCTGCTCTATTCTCTAGCCCAGGTGATTAGATGAGGAGTGGACATCTGGACATCTGACTTAAGAAGATTTTCAACCTCTAGGATTGAGCTAACGGCTTAGAAATCATATTGTGAGATGTGAACATTTGAACTTAAGAGACTTGTGGAGTCAGAGCATGAGTCATACCATGGCAATGAATGCTGCGTAGAGTTGGGGTTAAGAAATAGGTCACAAGCTGTGAGTAACCAGAAAAGGCCGATGTGTGCACAAGCAGGTGGGCAGAGAGAAGCAGAATGAGTAAGGGGCAGCCTTCACCCCGCCTGACAACGTCCAGGCCCCTTGTGCTCCCAGAGACCCATCCATGTCTGTTCTGGTCTTGTAAGCCCATGAGCTTGCCACTTGTATCTACTCCATAAACTTCCCTTTTATTCAAATTACTTAGTATGTACGGGTTGCTGTTTCTCACAGTGAAATATGAGGGACTAAGATGTTCATGAAGTAAATTGCTTATTTTCCACGGTTTTTGCAGACTTCTTCAAAGGTCACTAGACCCTAGATACCACTATTAGACACATTTGTGCTTGGGTCCTTCAGACCTCTCCCAAACAGATCACATACCTCAGAATTTTATCTAAGACCAAGTCCATTTCTCACAGGGTCCAAGCTTTATTTAACATAATCTAGTACTTAATAATTCCCCATTCGTATTTCCAAATCAGAGTTCCCTCCCCCCACGGGACATCACATCCTGCTTCGCTGTCTGTGGGAATGTCTCTAGATCGTGTCTCCCACACCCTGCTGCTATGATCTTGTTTCTCTGCTTTGCATCCTCGTGACTTACACCTTGATCCTTCTCTGCCTGCCTCCATCAGAAGCCTAACCGGAACTCTCCATCTGACTTTGTTTTGGCTCACTCATAAGATCCTGGCTCTGGTGTCTCTCTCTTGCAGACAGTGAAGCACAGACGATGGATGAGCTGGACTTGGGCCTGATGCCCTAGGCTTCTGCTGGGTTGAGAGAGACGGGTGGAAGGCTAGAGAGAACCCTACTCCACCGTATACCATCCACGTGCCAGGTGTTCTGCGACTTGGGAGAGCAGCATTCTTGCCTTCATTTTATAGTTGATAAACCTGATGCTCAGAGAGCTAAAAGTGATGTGCCTAAGTTTATATAGTGAATGAGTGCCAGATCTGGGGTACGAACCCAAGTGGATTTGACTTCAAAACTCATCTTTCCACTTTAAACTGTGCTGACTTGCCAAGGGATGAAATATAACCAACACTGGTCGAACACTATGGCAGTGACTTTAAGTGGCTCCCAGTGTCCATGCTCTCCTTTTTTCTTAATTGCAAAGCCCTGGCTTGTTTTGGTATGGAAATGTGCCCCGCTAAAACACTCTATACCCCAGGCTTCCTGAGGCAAAGGATGCCCATGCAAAGCTGATAGGATGAGATGGAAGGGTTAATGGGGGGTGGGGGGATTCCAGAAAAGCTGCTAAGAACTTAGAGTTGCTCTAGTTGAGAAGTTCTCTCCTGTGCCCTTTCTTCTTGCTGCTCAGAATATGGGTGGAGAGCTCTAATAACCACCCTGGATATGAGGATATCATGAAGAGAGCACCCATAGTCTAGAATAGTGGGGACAGGGTCCCTGAGGTCTTCCGTGCTGCCATATCAACTCTGAGCTCCCGCCTCTGCACTGTTGTATGTGGAAGAGCTCTAAATGCCCATTTTATTTAAGCTACTTCTGCGTGCAGTAGGACTCAAGCACCACCTCTATGTCAGACAGCCTGCTAGCACTTTGATGTTTGCTTCCCCATCTGGATGAGAACCCTAAGTTTCAGAAAGTTCATGTAATTAATAGCACACAGCTGGTTAAGTGCCATGATTTGACTTCAGAGCATATTGCTCTACTATAATACAAATCCAAATTCCTGAACATGACATATGAATACCTGTGACCTAACTGTTGCTTATCTCACATCTTCCTTTTTGTTACAGGCTTTTGAAAAGTCTGCTCCCTCTGTCTAGAATTCGCTGCCTTTACGTTTCCTCTGGGAAACTCCCAGTCTTCCCTCACGACCCAGTTGAAGTGCTACCTCCTGTTCGCAGTCTTTGCTAAACAGCTATCGTAGGACACATCTTCCTGCTGTGCTCCTGTGGCCCCATGTCGAACCTTATTAAGACGTTGCATTGCATGAGACACATACGTTATATTGCACAGTACGGTAATTGTTTACATGCCTGTCTCCCCTCTAAACATCAACTTCTTCTTCTCCCACTTCCCCTTCCCCTTCCCCCTGGGCTCACTGCAACCTCCGCCTTCCAGGTTCAAGCGATTCTCCCACCTCAGCCTCCCAAGTAGCTGGGATTACAGGCACCCAGTACCGCACCCACCTAATTTTTATATATTTTTAGTAGAGACGGAGTTTCACCAGGCTGGACTCAAACTCCTGACCTCTGGTGATCCACCGGCCTTCGCCTCCCAAAGTGCTGGGATTAAAGGTGTGAGCCACTGTGCCCGGCCAGCTTATACTCTTTTAAACTTTTAGACTCAGGGGATACATATGCTTTTTCATTAAATGGGTATAACATGCATAATGGTGGGGACTGGCTTTCGTGTACATACCACCCAAATATTGGACATTGTACCCAATGAGTAATAAAATTTCAGCTTCTTTAGAGGCAAAATCTTTCCATCTCTGTTCTCAGCATGAGTTCACTGCTTGATACCAAAAAACGTAAATTTATTCATTGAATGACTAACTGCCTGAGTGAATACAATTAGGCAATTATGTTAAATGATAACTTTTATTAATAGTAAACTTCAGGGGCTCGCTCTAGCACGTAAGGTTTATCTCCTCACGTTTCTAAAGCCACCTGGGAAGCAAAGAGGAGCATGTCCCCGGTGGGTTACTTCAAACGAAGATCTAACATCTCAGGTATCCACGGATGGAGACCTTTGAGCTCATTCTTAACTCTCATTCTATAGCCCCTGCATCTAAAGAGGATTGGAGCATATTTCCAATTCAAACTATCATTTTGTTGGAAAATGTGACTGAAAAGATCATAAAGGTACATTTGATTTTTGCCTTAATCCCTTCAAAAAATGGAATCAGCTCTAACACAGCATCCTTTTTCAAGATTTTGAAAAGTCTGAATCCATTTTAAACTAGATTGTGATCGACAAACCCACGGGAACATTAGCGAACAGTTAAGTACTAATTAGTCAAACCCCTGCTACTCTCTCAGCTGTCAAAGGCAGAGATAGAGACAAAAGCTTCAATTAAACTTGAGTTGGTCCCCGAGGAGGGAGAGGTCAAAGGAGAGTGTTCAGTCAACTGTGAGATTATGTGAACGCAGTCCCAAGTAATAATCATAAAAAAAATCCAAATGTCCCTTTACTCATTTAAAAAGACATTATATCAACATTAAAAACTCTCTTTTTGTCATTTTACTCTCCCCAATCTTCCCATCATTTCAATGATTCCCATTAGTTTTAGGATAAAGTCCAAAGCCTTTCCCCTGAGTTTCTGCCCCAGTGAAAATTTCCAGTTGCGTTTGTCACTTACTCCCTGCCCTTGAGCAGCTGCCCACTGGTCAAACACGCCCCCAGGTACATGGAGTTCCGGCTGAACTATACTCCAGCCTCCCCTTCAGCTGTCCAAATCTGAGCTACCTACTCAGACTTAGGAACATCCTACCTCTTCTTAATCATCCGTTGAATTAAAAGAGCAGTTAATATAACAATTTCACTTATATAATCTCTTCCACTCCTCCCTACAGCTTTAAGAGGTAGCTGGGGGAAAAGACAAATGCACCAAGACCAAGAGAGAATTCCATGTCATGTCCAAAGCCACAGAGACACCAGGTGAAGAGCCAGGGCTGGAGCCCAGAACTCAGGCTGCAGCCCTTGCCCCTCTTGTTACACCAGTGACTGACTTTCTCAGGTCGTGGCTCAAAGCCTGTGCCAGCTCCCAAGGAGATTTCCCTGTCTGGGGAAAAGTGAGAAAAACATGATGAATTCTTCAAAAAGCTTGATCTAGTCAATTTACTAGACTCCCTTTTATTCTAACATTATACTTTTTTTTTTTTTGAGACGGAGTTTCGCTCTTGTTACCCAGGCTGGAGTGCAATGGCGCGATCTCGGCTCACCGCAACCTCCGCCTCCTGGGTTCAGGCAATTCTCCTGCCTCAGCCTCCTGAGTAGCTGGGATTACAGGCACGTGCCACCATGCCCAGCTAATTTTTTGTATTTTTAGTACAGACGGGGTTTCACCATGTTGACCAGGATGGTCTCGATCTGTTGACCTCGTGATCCACTCGCCTCGGCCTCCCAAAGTGCTGGGATCACAGGCGTGAGCCACCATGCGGGGCCGTCTAACATTACACTTTAGGAATTAAAATGTAATTTCTTTTTACTAACGTAGTGGAAGTAAGTAATGGTTGCTTTTTTTTTTCTTTTTAACTCTTATTTGGCATGATCAAAATTTGTCAAGCTGATGGTCATGCCTTGATTTTATTCTAAGTGTTAGTCCTTTATAAAATCCCCAAACTTGGAAAACACTGCTTGTGTGTTTCACCAGGGCCTTCTTTAACTGTACAACTTTAATCAATACTTCTTTGCTCCTCAAAAGTAATAAATTATTGCATAATTCATTTGACATTTAAATGTAACTCTGTATTATGTGACAAAAGCAGCTCTATTATTCTGATTAGAAATCCCCCCATGATTCCTTACAGGCCGAGTTGTCCATTCTCTCCTCGGGCCACCTGTCTGTCGAATAATCTCCCATCACAGCACCTGTCTCTGCCCAGCTCCTATGTGTTGAGTGGCCCTCTCCCTTTCCAGACCACAAATTCCATGGAATATGAACTCTGTGCCCTAACACCAGAATACCTGTCTCCATCAAAACTGAGTGTCCACGAAGAATATGATAACATCTAAATGTAGGCTGCTGAACTGAGGTTCAGCTGAGTCAACAACATCCACAATAATGGCACCTAACGTTTATTGAATATGTCCTAACTGCTTAAAATCACATTTTCTGCTCTACGTATATTATCTCATTGGAAGTCAACATCCATGAGCTGGATGACTGCAGTTTCAAATGGGATTTCATTTAATACAAGGAGAAAAAGTTTGCAAACTGGATCATGCTTGGCCTTAAAAATAGATAGAAAAAGAAGAATGTAGGCCGGGTGCAGTGGATCAGGTCTGTAATCCCAGCACTTCAGGAGACCGAGGCGGGTGGATCACCAGGTCAAGAGATCGAGATCATCCTGGCCAACGTGGCAAAACCCTGTCTCTACTAAAAATACAAAAATTAGCCGGGCATGATGGTGCGCGCCTGTGGTCCCAGCTACTCAGGAGGCTGAGGCGGAAGAATCACTTGAACCCAGGAGACGGAGGTTGCGGTGAGCCTAGATTGCGCCACTGCACTCCAGTCTGGCCACAGAGCAAGACTCCATCTCAAAAAAAGAATATAGACCCGTGTATATTCTGGGATTTAAAAAGCAATGAGGTGTCCTTGCCTGTGAGATACGCACCCTTCTCTCCCTTCGAAGCTCTACCCTCAGAACTTAATCCTTTTCAGTAGTTCATTAGCTTTCTCCAGAGGTTTCTTTTAAAATACAAATAATCCTGGGAAAGTAGTCAAAAGGCATAAGATGAGGTGGAGATATGAATGTGGTTATGAATGGTGGTGGCGTGAGCGGTATTGAGGAGAAAATGCGGGGGAAGCTGCCTCCAGAAAACCCAAACTTGTCTACACATAAAGACTTCAACTCAACCACTGGGCTTTAATTCTCTATTTTATCTCACTGCTCCCACCCCAGTTTCTCCCAATTGTTTTTCCAAAATTTGAGTAAATATAATTCAGTATTTTTATTTAGCCTAAGTCCTCTATTCAAGTGAAGCTATGCTAACACCTATTCTCTAAAGATTACATTGTAGAAAGAGGATTTGTTTCTCTTAGTAAATAGGTAAATTTGGGCAGATTCAAAAACTTTTGTATACTTCTCACAGGTATTTAAAATTCCCAAGTGTAAGAAACATTAATTTAGAAGAGGTTACTGTAAAGAATTAAAACAGAACTCATTGAATTATGTTCCTAAATTATGGACCACTGATGTTATGATCAACTGGGGCTTGTTTTTAAACACAGATTCTTGGGACACAGCTCTTCAATTAGAAAATCTGGGATGGGAATCCCAGAACATACACTTGAAAATCTTCCCAGAAGATGTACTTTAAAATTTGATTTAAAATTAAAAATTTGAGAACCACTAGCTTTAAATGAATTAAGGTTCATGTTTAGTGGTATTGGATTATTCTGCAGTTATCCAGATTTCTGAATTTTAATTAAAATCCTTTGGGTTTTTCTGAAAGACAGTCATATCATCAGAAGTAATTATTTTTCTTCCTCTTTCAGTTTCTATGATTGTTGTTTCTTCTTATTCCAATGGCTGTATAGTAAGTAGATCAGGGATTCATCTACAGTCCAAATCCATCTGTCTACACTTTTTGTATGACCCATGAATCAGTTTCACATTTCAAATGGTTTTCATGAAGAACTTTCTCGATATTCCCCATGTTGTCTCTTGGCCAGCAAAGCCTAAAATACTTGCTATATGGCTCCTTGCTGAAAAATGGAATGGTTCCAGCTGTAGACTAAGAAAGGAACCACCCAGAACATCCTTGCTGTGCAGCTGCAGAGAGTGTGGACAGTAAAGTGTCTCCAGGTGGCCAGGACTCCCCCAGAGTGGGGAAAATAAGCCGATTTCCTTTCTTTCTTCCCTTCCCTTCCCCTTCCTTTCTTCCTTCTTCCTTCCTCTCTTTCTCTCTCTCTCCTTCCTTTTTCTTTCTTCATTTTTTTTCTTTCTCTCTTTCTTTCTTTCTTTTTTCTTTTTGGGTTTAAACTACCTAACTTCATTATGACTATATAAGACTAGTCATGTTATCTATTTCTTTGTGGCTGAGTTTTAGCAGTTTGTGGATTTCAAGGAACTAGGCCATTTTATATAAGCTGTTGAATTTTTATTCATAGGGTTGTTGCGGTATTCCCATATTATTTTTTTAACATCTATGAGATTTCTATTGTTACTCCCTCTTTCATTTCTGATGTTGGTAATTAACATCATTTCTATTTTTTCCTTTGTCAGTCTGTCAGATTTACCAATATAATCAACATTTCAAAGAACCAACTTTTGGTTTTATTAATATTCTCTATTGCTTTCTTCTTTTCGATTTCAGTGATTTCTGCTCTTGTCTTTATTTTTTTCTTTCCTCTGCTTGGGCATCTCTATTTTAATTGTTATGCTATTACATCTAAATACTTAATTACCTAATTTTGTTTCAACTCTTAAATGGTTGTAGTATGTCTTCAACCAATTATTCTTTAAAAAATATATGTCATATAATATTTTGAACCCTGACTCTGAAAATTTATTTCTGTTGGTCATACATGAAAGCCAACTTAGCTAGGTATAAAATTCTTAGGTTATAACACATTTTTTTTCATGTAGATGTGGCTTGTATGAACTCAACACCTAGAGATGTCTAAGGCTACCCTGGTTCTTATTCCCTCATAGGAAACTGGTATTTCCTCCTGCAAATGAGACTATCTTATTTATTTTTGCAATTCAGGTGTTTTGCCAAGAGATTTACAAGTGTGGGTCAATTTTCAATTTTCAATAATTTTTACCTGGAATATAGTGAGTTCATCAAATCTCCAGGCCTTTTTTCAGCTCAGAAAAGTTGTATTAGATAATATATTCGATTATTGCTTTGTGTAGCATTTCTGGTTATGAATTTTGTACAATTCAGGTCTCTCCTTTGTAGATCATAAAAATTTGCCATTCCCTATTCTATATGTCTTCTGACTTTCAATTTTCATTGTATGTTTTTCTCTGCAGTCAGTTCTTATTTTGTTACATTTTAATCTTATCCTTTTCTCTTATTTTCAGATTTTTGCCCCTACTTATTGAGGTTATTTCTATTTGTTATTTTTCCTTTGTTTTTTTAGTACCTAAAATTAACTTATGTTCATTTTCTTCTCTTTACTCAGTCATTGTCTAGATCAGGGTCTTGCAGGCAATAGAGGTTCAATGGACATTTGTTAAATGAATGAGAAGGCTTAAGAAAGGTGAAATCTTGTGGCTCAAGCCTGTAATCCCAGCACTTTGGGAGGCTGAGGTGGGTGGATCACAAGGTCAAGAGATCGAGACCATCCTGGTCAACATGGTGGAACCCCGTCTCTACTAAAAATACAAAAAATTAGCTGGGCATGGTGGCACGTGCCTGTAATCCCAGCTACTCAGGAGGCTGAGGCAGGAGAATTGCCTGAACCCAGGAGGCGGAGGTTGCGGTGAGCCGAGATCGCGCCATTGCACTCCAGCCTGGGTAACAAGAGTGAAACTTTGTTTCAAAAAAAAAAAAAAGATGGCATCTTTTTCCCCATCTGATGTCCACTTGTCTAATGGAATGCATGAACAAGCATAATACCCATGGCTATCAATTTTTTTCCCATGTCTGCACATGCCTGTAAGTTTCTCTTGGTGGTTACTAATCCCATGTACAATGCTCAAATAAAAATTTTCTACCTGGCATTCACCCTTTGACTCTAAAAAGATGTCATTAGAGTGGAGGTTTATAGGCAGATGGGAACAGTAGTTCAGCTGGGTTTGGTCATTGAAGGAAAGACTTGTCCAGTTTTCTGGGTGGTAAAACTGGAATCTCTGAGTCAGTATTGGTACAAAATACAGTATCATTCTACATTTTACCTCTTTTTTGTATGCCCATTTAATTTACTGTGAACTTAGAAGATACTAAATACAGAACTATGAGCCAACATCATTTTGTGCCAGAACTGCACTTCTAGTATATTTTTAAAGTATTAGGTTTTGTTGTAAAATCCAGCCAGAATCTAAGGCATTTATTTTAAATGAAGACACACTGCTGTTTTTCTTATCATATACACCTCCTCCTATACACTCTTATATGTAAATATGCCAAAATTAATACTTACACTGTACACTCACCCCAGACACTTGATAAAGGACTTTTGAAGTAATTTATAAATATTTATTAAACTAAAATAATAGCAACTGTTGTCAAAAATAGCATCCACTTAAGTATATGCACAACTGGTGGTCTTCAAAATCATTTTGTGTTGACTCTTTTTTTTTCATTTATTGTAATGCTGGCATAATATTCTTTTCCAAAGCACTTCAGAGTTATCAACTCCTCTCTCTCATGAATTCCCAGTCCAATTAGCAAATCCTAATGTATCCCATTACACTATCTTTTATAGTGTGTTGCAGAGTTCCACATCCAACAGTATCTATTTCTAGTCTGTGGTTCTTCCCCACAGGAATTCTTTTGCAATTCCTAAATGTCAAAGCATTTATTTTCAAAATAAAAACTGATAAACAAATTGCAGAAAAATTTGTATTTTTCTCTCAAGAAAGATTACTGCAAAATGTAGGAACAACTCACAGACCTCTGATTTATCATCTCCAATAATCCTGCTTTCCACATTGCCCTCAACTAATCCCACATTGCTTTACTTCCTAATTATGAAAGCATAGCTGGAGGATGGCATTAACTATGGAACCAAAGGCAAAAAAAAAATGCTCAATTTAAAAAGCCAGGAATACACGGGCTGTACACAGTTATGCATTTTTCATTTACAACGTCTTTAGCAGCCATCTTACTGATTGATTTTCTTGCCCCTCTATTGGCATGTGTTTTTTAAAAGGCAGTTAAAATAGTCCAAATCACTGCTTTTACTGTTTTGAGATCCCTGTTTTTCTTTGTTTGAACAATGGCTGTAATCATGTTTGCTCAGTTCTCTTAGAAGTTACGCTAATAAGAAGTAGCAGACAATTGAGTCCCATGCATTCTAAAAGCAGCTTTCTCATGTGGCAAGACAAGAAACGAAAAAAAAAAAAATCACTGAACCTAAAATGAGGCCCTGTATCTGAGAGCCTGTGAGGTCATGTCTGCACAGCATTTTGGAATCCTGCTAAAGCTTTTCTAATGGAGGCAGGGGTGAGTTGGTGACGACATAAAGGGGCTCTGAGAGGGAATTGTCAACTTTTGCTTAGGTGACAAGACCAGTTCAGAAAAACAAACAAGAAAAATGATACAATCGGCTCTCTACGGCCCCCTTCCTCCACTTGCAGAAATGGAGTTGAGGCTTGTCTAAATCACCTCCACAGCCTTCCTCTGCCCCCTTTGAAAATAGGTGTTAATGTAAAAATCAAGACTCCTTAGTTCTTACTACCCTTACTGGAAAAAGCACAAAGTTGGCCAAATGTGTTTCTGAAAAGTTTATTTCCAAGCTAAACCCAAGGCACAGTTGTGCCCTAAGCACCATCTGTTGGCTCATCAAATAAACACCAGAAAATACATCTGTGCGTTTGGGAAACAAAGGTCAATTTCAAAATTGGCAGAAGAATTTGTGCCGAGAAACCTCTCATTGTCTTATGCAATGACTTATCAGAACACCTTGGCCAAGGAAGATCCCAAAGAGCATGGCCCAAGGGCTGAGTAAGGCAGAGAGTAATGCACTGCTCTGCCTCACAAGCTGAAGCTTGGGCTTCCAGAGCAATCCCCAGAAGGAAAAGACTGGTCCTGGAATAGGAAAGAGAGGACTGGGATGGCAGAATGGAGGGAGACATCCCAGAAGAGTGGCTGGAGGTTGAAAACAAAGAGAAAGCAGCCTCCCAGAAGTTCCCCATAGCGGGCGTGATGGAGACACTTTTAATATCTGACTTGTTTGATATCTAGTCTTAAGCTTTTTGCATTTTATTGCCAATTATCTTTATTTGCCATAGTTATGTCCTATAGAGTTGCTGCAAAGACTGAACCTTAGGGTGGCAAAGGCCTTTTAAAGCATGAAGTCAGGCAGAAATTATAAAGGAAAAACATCAATGAATTCAATACATAAAACTTTATACAGCAAAGAAACAACCTGCAAACAAAATGACAAACTGGAAAAAAATTTATGATATATTTGAAGAAGGGTTAATACTCTTAATGTACATAATTCTTTACAAATAAAGAAGACCATAGAAGGATAATTAAAAGAGACAAGCAAGTGCTATGGACTGAATGTCAGTGTCCCCAAGATTCATATGTTGACATCCTAATCCTTAGCGTAATGGCATTTGGAGATGATGTCTTTTGGAGGTAATAAGGTCCTAAGGGTGGAGCCCTCATGTGGGATCAATGCTCTTGTTCGCCCTTTTCTCTCTGCCTTCTACCATGTGAAGACTGCAAGAAGATAACCATTTGCAGACAGAAAATGGCCCTCACAGACTTTGGATCTGCTGGCATCTTGATCTCGGACTTCCCAGCCTCCAGAACTGTGAGAAATAAATGTCTGTTGTTGGAACCACCTAGTCGATGGTATACTTGTTAGAGCAGCCTGAACTGGATAAGACAGCAAGGAAATCTACCCCTCTCCTAAGTATAGCCTAAAGACCAGGAAAAAAAGAAATAAACAAAATAAATCCAAGGTCACAGTAACCAAACAAGTGAAAATCAGAATGATACTTTCTTTAACGCGTAATTGAAGGGAAAGATAACATCAGCTGACTATTGGCCTGTTACATTGGAGAAAAAAAGTCTACATCCACTGCACATGGGGAGGGAAGTGATACCTGTGTTTAAAGGGCAATTCAGCAAAAGCCAGCAGCAGATATCAAAAGTCTTGAAAATTTTGATATTTTCTAGACTTTGCTACAGCAAATCTCCCTCTAGTATTTTTTTCTAAGAAAATTATTATAAATATTCATCTTTATAAGAATTTTTAACACAGTGCTGTTTAAAATAAGTGCCCAACCATATATATGATGCCCGGGTAACTAAAGCATGCCAAATGGAGTATTATGTAGCTATTAAAAGACTATTTTATTACATGGAAGACTATCCACAATATACAATGTAATTAAGTGAAAAATCGGTTTATAAAACAATGTCTTCAGTTATTCATGTAATCAATTACTTCAATAAATATTTGTTAAGTTTCGATATGTGCCACACACCAGGCAGTGATCACATAAATAGTACTATAACAGTCCCTGACCCATTTTTTTAACTGTATACACACAGAAATATATATGACAACACACACACACACACACAGAAAAAACACTGGAAGGCTATCCACTAAAGTATTAATAGTAGATATCTCTGAATACATGTGATTATTTCTTATAGTTTCTAAATTTTGTACAGTGAACTTGTTTCCTTCTGTGGGAATACAAATCTTAAAGTTTTTTTAATCTTTTGTCTGTTTTAGTCTCCTTTTCCTTTTACATTCCTTAAGCCATTTCCCCCTCTCTCCCAGTGTGATATCTTGATGTGGAACCAGAGTAGGAAATCAATTTCACCTGAAATAGTAAGGTGGCCCAAGACAGACAAGGAGGCTGAGGAACCAGGCAGAGAAATGCATGCTGAGTAGAGTAACCTCCTGTTTATTAGAAAGGAAGGAGAATGCCGCCTATTTGGGTTATCAGAGATTTAACTCACAGCCGAAGCTCCTTTTGAGCATCCCCTTCTGTCCACCTGGTTCCCTGAGGCTGGTTTTTCCCACCTCCAATCTGTCTCATGTCTCACGCTCTCCACTCTACCTAATACGATCCACGCTGCTCAGCCTGGCATGCAGAGCCGGCCGGCCTGGTTCCTGACTACCACCTTTCATTATCTTCCCTACACCTTTCAGTGCAGCCCAACCCGACTGCTGCCTGTCCCGCTGACCCGCCCTGTGCTGTGGTTGTGCTCGTGCTCTGCTTGGTCAAAGCCATCTCTCTATTCACATCTGCTCAGACCATATTTTCTCCACGAAGCTTTTTCAGCAGTCTTCCAGCTAGGTTTCCCCATTCCATGTGTTTGTACCTTTGTTATAGCACATGTCTCTGCGGGACGTTACAGTTCTTTGTATGAGCGCTGTATCTTTTCTTCGTGTCCTCAGAGTACACAGGAGCTCAGTGTACATTTGCCCCACTGAATTCACCGTGCTAAATTGGCATTCGCAATTTTCAAAGAATTAGAGTGCCTAAGTGCTCTGGCCACAAAATAGTCTATTGTATTTGTTAACAGAAGACTACTTTATTTATATACTGTTCTACCATTTATTTAAAAAACTCTTTCACATAATGAGAGCCAGCTTGGGCAAATATTTTTATTTGCAGTTTCCTGGGAAACTGATTTATCTCATGTTATATGGATAGTCAGAGGGCAGAGCTGAAATATGAAATCTGACTTGTTCCTTTCCAATACTGTGCCTTTGGTTGAACTAACTGGTTCAATTTAGAAGGAACCTCAAGATCTTGCAATGAGAGGGGCATAATTTTAATATCCATTGTCATTGTAGAAATTCTGATGATAGGAGCTTTTTGGTTATTTTGTGTCTGAGTGGATTTGAGTTTATTTTGTGATTAATTCATCTGGTAAATCAGCGTTGTCAGTGCCTGGAGGGTCCAGCTGGACATCCGACATTTATGCCCTGGCCTGTGGCATGACATCGAGGTATTCCTCCCTTCCCAGGTGGGGGCAGGGCAGCCCTGCGTCACGGCTGACACTGCAGGCTTGCCCAGCCTCCTTCTTGGAGGTCATTGGACCCTGTAGATTTTCCTACAAATGTCTCTGGCATTCGAGAGGAGAGCAAGCCCCACAGAGCCTGCTTGTTCACAGAGGGCCTTATCAGTTGTTGATGAGACCCTGTCTAGGCTCACAGACAGGCAGTTTCCTCCAGCCCCAGAGCCGGAGCCCGCTGTGGAGCCAGAAGAAGGTGATAAGCCTCCGAGAAGATTTTTTAGGAGCCTTGCCTATCTTTCACACCAAGTCGCCAGGGTACATTTTCCATGGTCGCCATTTACAGATAGGGTGGCTGCTCTTGGATAAGGCTGGGGGCTGGGAGGGGGGTCATTAAAGGGGGCAAATGGTTTTTCCAATTAGCTGCCCTTAGGAATCCCCCGGAATTCTAAAGGCTTTGTCGTTGACAACTTTTTTTTTCTTTAATTGTAAAAATTCCTCCCTGGCCGGCCAAGTAAACCCTTCCTGGCTGTCTGTAAAGCAATCAGCAGGCCCAGAGCCTCAAGGAACTGAGTCTCATTGGGCTTTGACTATTGAGAATATTCTGTCTACAGCTGCCAGGCAGGAAGGCTGTGGTGATAGGGGCAAAGGGGCTGCCACAGAAAATTCCAGTGTAAAGCCCAGTCCCTCAAACCCCTCATGCTGTGGTTTATAGAATATACCACAGACTGACCCTTTGACGGGGGCTTCCTGCCAACGATGTGGGGCAAGAGCAGAGAGTAACACAGAGAGATGGGCCAGGGGTTTGGCTGGGAAATGCAAGATGTAGTCCTATTTCTGGGACTCAGAAAACCTCTTTTTTTAGACACCTGTTTTTTTTTTTTAAAATAAGGTCTTGCTCTGTCTCCCAGGCTGAAGTGCAGTGGTACAATTATAGCTCACTGAACCCTCAAACTCCTGGGCTTATGCCATCCTCCCACCTCAGCCTCCCGAGTAGCGGGGACTACAGGCATGTATTAACATGCCCAGCACATTTTTTGTATAAACAGGGTTTTACTATTTGCCCAGGCTGGTCTCAAACTCCTGGACTCAAGCAATCTACCCAGCTTGGCCTCCCCAAACTGTTAGGGTTACAGGTGTGCGCCACTGCACCTGGCCCGTGGTGCTTTCAGTCCTTGAACTGTTAGCTTTGTTTTGCCCATTGCCCCTAAGAGCAGGTACAGAATGTGGCTTCTAAGGGAAATTTGAGAGTAAGGCATGAGATTTGGTGAAAATATAGTGGTGGGTGTGTTGGCGGGTGGGTGACAGAAGCCGGCAGCAGTATCAGGTTGGCTGCTCTAGTGCGGAGCTATTTTCTAATATGTCATCCAAAGGCCACTCCCTTTGTGGATTGAAGTTTTCCAAGACATAACACGCAGACTATTATCAATGCTGTCAGACCCACTGGCATGTTTTTTCCAACGTTGACTCACATGATAATCGCACTAAGGTGGCGTGGATTCCATGGTGTGGAGCAGGCAGTTTGAGTCTAGCTCAAGCACTCTGGCAGGATGCTGCTTGTACTGCCTGCAGGAAGGTGACAGGAATAGGGTAATAAGTGGCAGCCCTAAATGTCATTATCACCGTTATTATTTCTAGCAAGTGGCAATAATGTGAGAATGGATGGGACCATTACCACTGAAAGGAATACATAAGCAAAATACAAACTGCAAATACAAACGAGGCCTTATTTAGGCCTCTCTACCAGTCACAGAGAGAAAAACACCAGTAGCCTGTTAGTCCACTGTGTCAATATAATTGCAGGGCAGCCGTTTCATTCCTCTGCTGCTGAAGCTTGGACTCTCTTCTTCCTGGTTTTTATTTTTCTTGAGAAACCTGAACCCTGGGGAGACAGACATAGGTAGAAATGCCTTTCCATTCCCCCTGGAAGAAGAAAACAATCAGTGGTCTTCAGATTAGGTTCCCAAGATTAATATTTACCTTCCTGTCCCGCTTCCTTTATTTTGGAACTTGATAACTCAAGGTGACCACCAGCAAGACCACCAACTCCTCACCCTCTGTGTAAAATTCCATGCTGGAACATGGGTTTTTCTGGTTTATTTTGAAGGTGGAAAATAGGTGCTAACAGCCTCAGCTCCTTGTGCCAGTGCTGTTAGCCACTGGATACCGCTGGGTCCCGGCAGCTCACTTTGAAAGAGACAATCTGGGCCCAGCTGAAATGGTCATCATAGCGTCTGGAGGCCCCATGTGCACGTTCAACTTTGCGGACAGACCCTGCCACTAAAGGTGTCCCAGGAATCATTTCATAACATCAGTGATTTTGTTTTCAGTACGGAGCTGGCAGAGTCATTATGTACTTTGGTGTTTGTAGAAAGTGTGAAGCCGTTGGCAAATCTGGATTCATTTGGAATGATAACAAGACCAGGACAGGTGGGTGGTAAGCATAGGTATGTCTGTTTTATGGGCGAGGAAACAGAAGAAGAGAGAAGGTTATGTGGAGCTGTCAGATTCTAAATCCTGGAAGTTTCTGGAGCCCGCAGACCACACTGCCGAAGTTTGTCTGCTTGTGCATTTAGCACAGCATGATCCATGGTGGGGCGGGGTTAGGGGGAAGGCTGTGCTTCCCAGCTTTGTCCTCCATGGCGGGTAGTTAGGCTCATGGGCATGCTAAGGCACTGGTGGTGTTAGTATTCCCAGGGCCACCAGTCTGAGGCTGAATACCCTCCTGACCACTCACACTGGCCACTCGGAAGTCAGGTCGCCCTTGCTTATGGTGCATTGCCCCAGTGGTCTCTCTCTCACCAAGATGGAATGCAGCCAGTCACTCCCTGGGGAATCCCCATTACTTGAGTTACTACTTGTCCTAGCATTTATGAGTCTCCCTTTTCACATATTTTTTTACTAGTAAAATTGAGAAATAGAAATTATCCATTGGAAAAATAAATACAATGTATCATTTCCTTTTTCCTTAAATGAAAGGCATTGCTTGTTCTCTTTTCAGTGTCCCTTTCGTCCATTATCTAATCAACCAGAATTTTAGTCACCCAGTATTTTCAAAACATATATATTCTAACAAAAGCAAGATAAATAATAAAGTAAATAAAACTTTATTAAGAAAATAATTTTAGAGCAACTTCCAAGGTATGCAATAGTAGGGGCAGTAAACTTTCCAGTTAATCCTCAAATCAGTGTGTTAAAAATTATGTGCCTGGGACAACCAGACATCAGAGGTCCCTTCAGGGAGGACCCAACTTCACTGAATCAGAAACTCTAGAAAACCCTGCCCTACCCTGCCCCTCCCATCTCTGCAAAACTATACCAAGACCTTGAGGTACACTTCGGAATTCCCAAAAATCTGTCCAAATAACTCAGCCTCATTTGACTGGCAAATGCAGCTCATTGCCTTTCAATTCTGAGAATCATTTAACTCTTTGGACAAAGTGACATAATTCAGGCAACCAAACTACTGAGTTTCCCAGAGCTCTCAGATTTCCTTTCATTCTAGAAAAGCCAGGGGCTTTCTGCAAGAGTTAAAAAGGAAGGTAATTTCTTTTCTCTTTTCCAAATTTGCCAAGTTGTTTTCCGTGGATGTCAACGATGGGCTTATTTTTGTTCAATGCTCAGTTTTAGGCCATTTAGACTTTTCCTTCCTCCTGCTGAAGGGACTTCAGAATTTAAAGTAAATATTTATTTTACAAAATCCTTGTCCTAAGCAACGTTAAGTGTCCATCAATGGATGAAAGGATAAACAATATGTGGATACATACAATCGAGTATTATTTTCGGCCTTAAAAAGAGAGAAATTCTGTTACAGGCTACAACATAGAGCTTGAGGACATCATGCTAAGTGAAATAAGCCAGACACAAAGAAGACAAATACTGTGTGATTGCACTTACATGAGGTACTTAGTCAAACCCATAGAGATAGAAAACCGAATGCTGGTTGCCAGGGGCTGGGGTGAGAAGGGAATGGGGAGTTATGGTTAGTAGGTGTGGTGTGTCCATTAGGGAAGGTGACAAAGTTCTGCCAATGGATGCTGGCTGTGGTTGCTCAATAGAATGAAGGTATATACTTCATGCCACTGCGCACTTAAAAATGGTTAAGACGGTACATTTTATTTTATGTATATGCTACCACGATTTTAAAAATGCCTATGTTCCATGGGTTTTATCAACCCTTGACTGGCTCCTGGGATTCCAGATGGAGACGCAGCCCTCTCCCCAGCACTAGGGCAACCCCGTGGCTTTCAGGTCTTGCTAGCACTAAGGCGGCGTGCTGTCAGGCAGATGCCAGAGTTCAGCCACCTGCAGTCAGGATCGCTGACGTCCAGGACATTTCACAGAGGCTTTTTCCTGGGTCTGTGTTCTTGGCAAAGTGATAATGCTCCTAATTAGCACAGAGACCTGCATCCAGACAGCCTAACAGGCCAAGCCCTTAGACGTGGGGATGGGGAGGAAGCCAGAGGAGGCTCTTCTGCAGGACATGCTCCCAGCCTGAAGCTGACCCCAGCTAGGAGAGTCTGAGCACCCAGCAGTGGGGAGGCAAGGGCTGGAAGGAAGAGGAGGGCCCTAGATAGAGAGGGCAAGAGGAGAATGTCTTGCTGACAGAAAAGAGATATGTTTTAGACCAACTTCTAATGCTCGTGTGGTTTTAATCTTGTGGCCAGAGAACAGTGCTTTTCAGGATAAGCTGAATTAATTTACTGTCTTCTGTGCACTCCTTCCAATGAGGACACAGGGGGGCTTCTGCAAAAATATTTCTCTGTTCATCCTTTTCTGTCTCCACCCTTTTTCTCCCATAATGAAAGCCCATGAAGACTTTGCCGAATTATTTAAAACAAGTAGGGGAACCCTAAGAGCAGAACTTCATCTCCCACAATGTGAGGCCCTTTCTCTTTCCCTGTGGCAGGCCCCTGAATCTTAGACACTGTGTCCCTCACTGACCCCTATAATGCTATAGTGGATTCAATGGTGGCCCCCAGATCATATGTCCACCTAGAACCTGTACATGTCGCCTTATTTGGAAAAAGTTACTTTGCAGGTGTAATTAAGGATCTGAAAAGAAGATCATCCTGGATAATCCAGGCAGGCCTTAAATCCAATGACAAGAGTCCATATAAGAGAAAGGCAGAGGGATATTTGCGACATGGAGAAGGCCGAGGGAGTGTGGATACAGAGATTGGAAGGATGCAGCCCAAACTGAGGCAGTGCTGGAGACACTGGAGGCTGGAAGAATTGTTCCTCAGAGCAGTGGTTCCCAACGTTTTGGCACCAGGGACTGGTTTCACAGAAGGCAATTTTCCCAGAGTAGGGAGTTGGGGGGGGGCGTAGTTTTGGGATGATTCAAGCACATTACATTCGTTGTGAACTTTATTTATATTATTACATTATAATATATAATGAAATAATTACACAACTCACCATAATGTAGAATCAGTGGGAGTCCTGAGCTTGTCTTCCTGCAACTAGACAGTCTCATCTCCAGTGGGGATGGGAGACAGTGACAGATCATCCGGATTAGATTCTCATTAGGAACACGTCACCTAGATCCCACACATGCGCAGTTCACAACAGGGTTTGCGCTCCTATGAGAATCTAATGCCACTGCTGATCTGACACGAGGTGGACCTCGGGCAGTAACACTCCCTCGCCTGCTGCTATGTCGTCCGGTTTCTAACTGGCCACAAACCGGTCTGTGGCCTGGGGGTTGGGAACCCCTACCCTAGAGGCTTCAGAGTGAGTGTGACCGAGCTGACACCTTGATTTCTGATTTCAGACTAAGGAATACATTTCTGTGGTTTGAAGCCACTGAAGTTTGTGGTAACTGGTTAGAGCATCTCTAAAAAATGAATACACAGTACTACTCGGACTCTCCTGCACACCTGTCACCTGGGAACCTGCCTGTGAGACAGCAGGTCAAGGCTGGGCTCCAAGATTCCACATTGCTGAGACATTTCCCATGACACAAATGATGCTGTCTGTGCAACACAACGTGAACCCACAAAAACTAGTCTGGGATATTGACTTTCAAACGGAAGTACAATAAAGAAACATTTTAATGGTGTTTGGCTGGGAGCCACTGGCTAACATTCGATCTTTACTTGGGCCTCTGTGCTCTTCACCTATGCTGTGTGATTTCTATCACAGCGGATGTCCTGATCTTTCAGCGCTGTATGGAACATCATTATCTATGATCTCTGCCACCAAACTCAGACCCAATAATCACTTCTGTACAAAGGTCTCTGTGTTTCATCTTCCTTACCTGTTAAACAAGGGACTTGGACTAGGTTTGCTTAAGTTTCTTCCAGTTCAACCTTTCTTTGAGTATGGGACACTCTCCACAACCAGAAAAGAGATTCTGTGGGTCTGTTATCTACCTGTGCTTCCAAACACTGCCCTTTACTTTCATGTTGAGGCCTTTCTCCTCATTTGTCCTACACGAAAGAAACAAAGCATCCTAGAAGGGATAGAATACTCCTTGATCATTGCTGCCGTGATTCTTCTCACTGGTCAACTGAGGTAGCTATAGTGAGTGGTAAGCTTTCTACTGAATAGCTTAAATCCCGTGAATTAGCTGTTGTTGAGCCTTTCTGGTCTGTGCTTTATTTTCAAGGAGAGGGTGTGTGTGTGTGTGTGTGTGTGTGTGTGTGAATAAACCTCACTGACTTCATCCCTGTGGTTGGCTCTTGCACATAACGGAGTGTGAATGCTGACTGATATCCAGACCATGTAGCTGTGATCTGTGTTCCTTTAGCACAATCCAGAAAATACCCATCTTCTGTGGTTGTGCTCTGTGGGTATAAAGTGACCACTGCCTTTATCAGAATGTCACTCCCTTAATAAGTGGCTTTTACGAAAAGCACTTTACTCTCAGGACAGACAGTGCAGAATTTTGCGAAGATGCTATAGAGTGTCCAGTGATCCCAGCAGGGCAGCCATTTTCAAAAACCACAGTTCAGTTCCTCTGAATTCTTACTGCTTAGCCACACTCCTCTCCTCTAAGTAAGCACTTAAAAGATTTGGGTTTTAAAATAACCAAAATATTGATAAGGCAGGAGCCACTCGTCAATGGCACAGACTCTCCGGCCCATTGAAAATGCATTTACCTTCCTAACAGGTCTGGCGGGTATCTCCTCACTGACCCTCACAGACAAGTTGGAATGGAAGGGTGTTGCTGAAATAGAGTGAGATCACGTGAAACATGTCCCCAAATGTTTATGCCGGGGAGTGATCAGTAACCACCTTCTTCACTTCACTGTGATTCATCCCGTTTTTCTCACTGCCTCACCCCTACTCTCTTCCTGTTTCAGTCAGATTTGTTTGGTGACGAACACAGAGATCCTCACAAGATACCTCATAGCTGTGAAGGCTGATAGTAGGAATATAACAGGGAGGAGTCGGCTTGTGGGATCTCGGGATGGAGGCATGGGTAGGATCAGCGTTTCCTCCTGGTACCTCCGGCTCCATCTGCTCTGTGCTCTGCTCTCTTTACCTCGCAGCTTCTTCTGTTTGCTCAGTGTCTCTGCTCCTCTGTTGCTTAGAGTCACACGTGACACTTTCCAGCCACCTAACCTGTTTCTTGCTGTATGTTGCTTCCCTTCTAACTGCATTTTGGCAAATTCTTTCCAGGCATTTCAGTTCGAATTCTCAAGGGAAAGAATTTGATCCTATGAGGACCTTCCCTTTTCACTGGGCCAATGGAAGATTGCTGGCCACCCTCTCATTGGTGCTCCCAGATTATATAACCAAAGGTCACATGACATTCATGGACCCAGTCACCTGTGGCTCAGGTATCACAAGGTGCAAAGCATGGCAGGCAGCAAAGGACTGAGGGCTGGGCCGATTCCCTGTGAAGAGAGTTTGGACAGGGCTGGCAGTTTTCAGGGAATAGGCTTTCCTCATCGTACCCTGAAACAGATATAGATATAAACGCCAAGGGAGGCGTTCCAGGGGGCTGGAGGCCACAGGACACAGAGCTGCAGAGTAAGTACAGCCGCCTCCTGGATTCAGTCTAGAAACGTGAGAATGGGTGAAGCCAGAGTCACGGAGAATTGGAGCTGACCTCTTTGAAAACAAGACCAAAGAAGTGTGTCCAGAAACCAAAAATGAGTTGGGGCCCTTGTAGGGGCTCAGCCCAACATATCAAAACATTGTCAGGGAGGGCGGGCTGAGGACTTGCTGGAAGTGGCGGGTGTGAAAGGGCAGGAGAGGAAAGCTCTCAGCTGTGAACGTGTGCTGTGCTTGTGGAAGCGCACTGGGCCACAGCCTGCCACACTGCACATCAAGGGTCATGGCACTGTGTGAATTCCATTTGCAGGTCCCCTTTTTAAAAGGCAGAGCTGGCCTTCCTGGCTCTAATGGAGAAGAGCAGTTTCAAGTTTACAGCCAGAGAGGAGGACGTTTCCCTGGCACTCGGGAGACTTGATTGTCTGGGCTGGGTACCACATTGCTTTTGCGATCCTCAAGCCCCCTGCCCATTGCCACCTCCTTCGCATTTTCTGTACTCCACTGCTTGGTCATTTTTACTCAAGAGTTCTTATGTTTGAATAGCCATATGTGGCATTAAGAGTGACTTGACTTAAAAGCTAATTTGGTAAAGCTTCTGGAAGAAAGTAAGAATACCTGCACCACCTGGGGATGAGCAGGGATTTCACAGACAGAACACCAAAACACTAGCAATAAAAGAATACAAATAGTAAATTGGACTTCATCAAAATTAAAAGATTTTGCTCATTAAAAGACACCATTAACAAAATGAAATGAAAGCCAGATGCTGAGAGGGCTATCCCAAGTGTGTATTTAATAAAGGACTTGTAACCAGAATACAGGCATAGCTTGTTTGAGTGCACTTTGCTGTATTGCATTTTATAGATATTATGTTTTTTAAAAATTGAAGGTTTGTGGCCACCCTGAATCAAGCAAGTCTATTGGCACCATGTTTCCAACAGCTTGTGCTCATGTTCTATCTCTGTCATATTTTGGTAATTCTTGCAGCATCTCACGCTTCTTCATTGTTATATCTGTTTGGTGCTATGTGATCAATAACGTTTGATGTTGTTATTGTTATTACTTTGGGGTGCCACAAACTGTGCCCATTTAAGATGGCAAACCTAATTGATAAATGTTGTGTTCTGACTTCTCTACCAACCAAATGTTTCTCTCTCTCTCTCTCCCTCCCTCTCTCCCTCTCTCTCTCCTGATCTCTCTATTCCCTGAGACACCAAATATTGAAATTAGGTCAATTAATAGCTCGACAATGGCCTATAAGTGTTTAAGTGAAGAGTTGCACATCTCTCACTTTCAATCAAAAGGTAGAAACGGTTAAGCTTAGGGAGGAAAACATGTCAAAAGCCAAGATAGGCTCAAAGCTAGTCCTCCGGTGCCAAACAGTCAAGTTCTAAATACAAAGGAAAAGCTATTGAATGAATTCAAAAGTTCCACCCTAGAGAACACATGAAAAGAAAGTGAAACAGCCTTATTGCTGACGTTGAGAAAGTTTGAATGATTTGGATAACAGATCAAACCAACCATAACATTCCCCTTAGCCAAAGCCTAATCCAGAGCAAGGCCCTAACTCTTCATCACTTCTGTGAGGGCTGAGAGCTGAGGAACCTGCAGAAGAAGAGTTGGACTAGCAGAGCTTGGATGGTTCATGAGGTTTAAGGAAAGAAGCCCTTTCCATAGCATAAAAGTACAAGGTGAAACAGCAAGGACTGATGTAGAATTTGTAACAAGTTATCCAGAAGATCTAGCTAAGATCATTGATGAAGGAAAATATACTAAACAACAGGTTGTTGATATAGACAAAACAGCTCTATATTAGAAGACGATGCCAGCTAAGACTTTCATAGCTAGAGAGGAGAAGTCAATGCCGGCTTCAAAGCTTCAAAGGACACACTGGGTCTCCTGTTAGAAGCTAATGCAGCTGGTTACTTTAAGTTCAAGCCAGTGCTCATTTACCATGCTGACACTCCTAGAGCCCTTAAAAATGATGCTAAATGTGTTGTGCCTGGGCTCCAGAAATGGCACAGCAAAGTCTGGATGACAGCACATGTGTTCACAGTTTACTGAATATTTTAGGCCCACTGTTGAGACCTATGGCTCAGAACAAAATACTTCTTTCAAAATCTTACTGCTCATAGACAATGCTTGGCCACCCAAGAATTCTAACGGAGATGTACAAGGTCATTAATGCTTTCACGCCTGCTAACATAACAGCCATCTGCAACAAATGGACCCGTGGACCAAGGAGGCATTTTGACTTTCAAGTTTTATTATTTAAGAAGTACATTTTGGGCCAGGTGTGGTGGCTCAAGCCTGTAATCCCAGCATTTTGGGAGGCTGAGGCGGGTGGATCACAATTGAGACCATCCTGGTCAACATGGTGAAACCCCGTCTCTACTAAAAAAAAAAAAAAAAAAAAAAAAATAGCTGGGCATGGTGGTGCATGCCTGTAGTCCCAGCTACTCAGGAGGCTGAGGCAGAAGAATTGCCTGAACCCAGGAGGCGGAGGTTGCGGTGAGTCGAGATCGCACCATTGCACTCCAGCCTGGGTAACAAGAGTGAGACTCCGTCTCGAAAAAAAAAAAGAAGTACATTTTGTAAGCCTATAGTTGCCATAGATAGTGATTTCTTCTGATGGATCTGGGCAAAGTAAGTTGCAAACCTTCTGGAAAAGATTGACCATTCTAGATGCCATTAAGAATATTTGTGATTCATGGGAGGAGGTCAAAATATCAACATCATATTAGGGTTCTCCAAAGGGACGGAAGTGATAAGATATATGTATATATGAAAGGGGGCTTGTTAAGGAGAGTTGGCTCACATGATCACAAGGTGAAGTCCCACAACAGGCCATCCGGAAGCTGGGGACGAGAGAGGCCTGCAGGGTCTCAGTCTGAGTCCAAAAGCCTCAAAAGCAGGAAAGCCAACGGTGTAGCCTTCAGCCTGTGGCTGAAGGTTTGAGAGCCCCCAGCAAACCACTGGGGTAAGTCCGAGAGCCCAAAAGCTAAAAAACCTGGAGTCAAATATCCAAGGACAGGAGGAATGGGAGGAGGCATCCAGCATAGGAAAAAGATGAAAGCTGGGACTCAGCAAGCCAGTTCATCCCACCTTCTGCCTGCTTTGCTCTAGCTGCAATGGCAGTTGATTGGATGGGGCCCACCCACATTGAGGGTGGGTCTTCGTCTCCCAGTCCACTGACTCAAATCTCAATCTCCCTCACAGACACACCCAGAAACAATACCTTACCAGCTATCTAGGCACCCTTCAATCCAATCAAGTTGACACCCAATATTAATCATCATGAACATTAACAGGAGTTTGGAAGAAGTTGACTCCAGCCCTCATGGATGATTTTGAGGGTATCAGGACTTCAACAGAGGAAGGAGCCGCAGATGTGGTGGGACTAGCAAGAGAACTCTAACTAGAAATGGAGCCTGAAGATGCGACTGAATTGCTGCCATCTCAGAATAAAGCTGGAACAGATGAGGAGTTGCTTCTTCTACCTGAGCAAAGAAAATAGTTTCTTGATATGAAATCTCCTGAAGGAGATTCTGTGAACATTGATAAAATGAAAACAAAGAATTTAAAAATAAACTAACTTGGTAAGGCAGTGGCAGTCTTTGAAAGGATTCACTGCAATTTGAACAGAACTTCCGTCAGCAAAGTGCTACCAAACACCATCTCATGTTACAGAGAAATTTTTCATGAAAGGAAGAGTAAATCAATGCAGCAAACTTGACGTCTATTTTTAGAAGTTGTCACAGCCACGTGATTAATCAGAAGCTATCAATATCAACAGAAGACCCTCCACCAGCAGAAAGATTATGACTCAAAGGTTTGAGGTGATTGGTGAGCCAATTACTCTGATTTATCATTATACATTGTATATACGTACTAAAATATCACACTGTATCATATAAATATGTCCAATTGTTTCATATCAATTTAAAATAATAAAAGCAAAAATAAAAAAGATCACAACTAACTAAAGGCTCAGATGATTGTTGGCATTTCTTAGCAATAAAGTGTTTTTAAATAAAGGTGTGTAGATTGATTTGTTAGACAATGCTGTGCACACTTGATAGACTCCAACGTAAACATAACTTTTAGATGTAGTGGAAAACCGAAAAATTTGTGTGACTTGCTTTATTATGATAGTGATCTGGAAGCAAGCCCGCTATCTCTGAGATATGCTTATATATAAAGAACACCTACAAATCCTAATAAAAAGACAAACCATACAATAAAAAAGCTGGGCTTTAGTAGACATTTTCCAAACACACGAATGGTCTACAAACACATGCAAACTGCTCATTATTCATCAGAAAAATAAAAATGAGAAACTGCAATGTGTTATCACTTTACAATCAGTAAGATGGCTGTAATTACAAAGACTGACAATATTGAAAGTATATCAACTGGATGTAGAAAGTCGAGCTCTCCTGTATTGCTGGTGGGAGGGCAAAAGGGGACAATCACTGTGGATGACTGTTGGTCAGTTCTTTAACTGTTAAGAATACACATTCCCTGGGAGGCTAAGGTGGATAGATCACCTGAGGTCAGGAGTTCAAGACCAGTCTGGCCAGCATGGCTAAACCCCATCTCTACTAAAAATACAAAAATTAGCAGGGCGTGGTGGTGGGCATCTATAATCCCAGCTTACTGGGGAGGCTGAGGCAGGAGAATCACTTAAACGGGCAGTGGGGGGCAGAGGTTGCAGTGAGCCAAGATTGCACAATTGCATTCCAGCTTGAGCAAAAGAGTGAAACTCCGTCTCAAGAAAAAGAATACACATTTCCCAAGGAATGAGCTATTGATACATATGACAGCATCAATGAATCTCAGAGCAATTATGTTGAGTGAAAAAGACAGACATCCTCCCAAAAGAGTACATATAATATGATTCCATTTATTTAAGACTGTAGAAAATACAAACTACAGTAAGAGAAAACAGATTCAGTGGTTGCTTCGGGCATGGGGATTGGGGTATGGACAGGAGTAATTACAAAGAATACAGGGAATTTTTGGGGTGACAAAAATGCTCAATTACAATGTGAGCCATTTGTTGTATGTCAACTATACCTCAATAAAATAGTTTATTGGCACATTATATAGAGGATATATGATTACATAAAGCATATATAGAGTACATGTGGTTATAATGTATAGCATATATAGAGGATATATGGTTGTACACAGAAAGTATATGTAGAGTATATATGGTTTTATAGAGTATATATAATACACTCATTTTTTAAAAATCGTCACTTTTTAAAAAGTGACTCAAAATAAAACAACAACAAAAAAGAGAATACATGTTCTCCGTGAGCAATTCAGATAAATGAATACCAATTCATTCCTAGGTATTTATCTGAAAGAAATGAAGACATTTGTTCATAAAAGATTTGTTCAAGAAGGTTTATAACAGTTTTATTCTTACTAGCAAGAAACTGAAAATAACTAACATGTCAGTCAACAGGTAAATAGATAAACAATTTGTGGTGCATCTGTATAATGGAATATTACTAACAATTCCAAAAACTGACATTCATAAAAATCTGATTAAATCTAAAAAAGATATATGCCAAGTACAAAAGATTACTTTCTTTGTGGTTTCATTTACATGAAGTTGAAGACCTTGCAAAACTCACCTGTGGCGATAGAATCAGAGTAATAGTTTCCTCTTGGTGGCGGGGAGGTGGGACGTTGGGCGGCTAGAGGTTGGTGCTGATGGTCTGAGAAACCTTCTAGGGTGACAGAAATGTGTTGCATCTTAAGTGGGACATTGGTTTCATGATGAAGTAGATACTGTGGTGCTCTTCTCAGCTGCCCTCTTCAGGGCTGCCGTAGCCATTCCCTAGCTGTTAGGAAGATCAGCCAAGATAACCCACACCTGCATTTCCCACTGAGCATTGCCCTTGGCCACAGGGAACTGCCTTGCCCAGACATTTCCCTTGCAAGTCCGGGGCCATAACACGACTGCCCAGTGCAGAGATTCCAAGGCCTGCCCCCTTTGCCTCACTTTAAGACACTCTGAAGAGCCGTTCCTTCTCCAAAGCTCCCCGTAGAATGAGCTGAAGTCTCAGCTGCAGCATCATTATGGATCAGCTTCTCCCTCTTTCCAATCCTGCCTCCTCATTTATTTACAGGCTTACTGCTGAGCATATGCACCAGTAAACCTTCTGTACATAATTCTCCACTACAGCATTTGTTTCTAGAAGATGGAACTACAATTGGTCCTAGAAAGTGGAATTTAAAATGGGATTTTGGAGCTGGATAAACAGCCAAGGGTTTGACACAAGATTCCATCTCTAGTGGGATGTGGAGCATGAATGGTCCTTAGAAGGCTGCGTGGTGTGACGGTTACAACTTGGACTGGTGGGATGCAGATAGGGCATCAGTGGGTGGGGACACATTAGTTGGTGAACTTAAGCAGAATGGGAAATGTTGTAACCACAAGGACTGTGGCACCGAGTGGCTGTTGCTGCCTGCATGTATTCTCTGAAGGAGCCAGCTCAGGGTGATTAGCCACCAGTTCATAATAGGTGAGTTTAAGAGAAGTTTGACTTCTCAGCCCAGCAGGTCTTCCTCACAGAGTCCAGAACTCTGGTGCAGAAGGAAGGAGACCCTGATAATTGGGTCTGGAATAGCTGCTGAAAATCTCAAGTACCTAAATAAACCTGAACCCTCTGGGTGTGAGTGGCTCACTCTTACTGGTTAGAAAATAGTGCCCCTCCCCTTGCTTGAAGATCATGCAAAAAGCACAGTTGAAATAATTACAAAACAATGTTTGTCCTCACTCAGGATCTCACTACCTCTCACACCATCCCCCTTACCGGCAATAAGACCAATAACAAATGTGAAAGCGAAGATCTAGCTAGTGTGTACTGGCAGGTCCTGGGATGTGTGTGTGGGCCCCGCATGTGCAGGATCGAAAGAGGAGGAAATAGAGTTAGATAAAGAAGAGTGTGTTGGTATGGGGAACTTTCCAGTATCTAGGATTTAACACTTTGGCAAGGATCTTGGAGTCAGGGCCAATGGGTTGCTAGAACGACTATTAGAAGCTTGAGAAAAGGGATGGCCTCCACTAAGGGAAGGAGCACCTGCAGAACCGCCAGGGCAGCTAGGGAGGAAAGAATCAACAGCCTTGAAGAATTGGGTATAATAGAGCAGGTATATTTCATAAAGCCAGGAAACTCACCAACTGACCAAGTTTGGGAGGAGGGCCCAGAGAATGTGCTGGAATTGTCACACAGCTCAGTGGTGACTGTCCTCATAGACCAGGGCTTCCAACAGGAGCTGTGAACACGGAACAGCACTCCTGAGAGCAATGGGGATGGCCAGACCCCAAAATCATAGAGGGCGGGTGGCAGCACTTAGCCGTCGCAAGCAAAGCGGGCACAATGACTGCAATAGGCAGCAAAGGCAGAGTGGTGGCCTTGAGGACAGACCAATGGAGAGATGGAGGCGGCTGACAGAATATTGTGCTCCCAGGGCTGAGAGAGTCGGGCCACAAACCAAAGCATTGCTTAATATGTGCAATGAAAAGAAGTGAGGAACGAACGGTCAGGGGCCTGTAGGCAGCAGCCCCGGTGAAAATTCAAGATTCCTGGCTGTTATCAGAAATGGAAACCAATGACCGAAGTATAGGCCAAGTCCTTAAAGGAACAGTTTCGCAAAGCTGCGGCACTCATGCTCAGCAGCAATTCTCCCAGTCACTCAGTAGTGATTGCCCCAGCTCTTCCTTTGGGCCGCTTATTCAGATAACCATGCAATGAGGAAAAAAGAATATATATAGGCATTTCAGACACTGTCGGATAACATAAGATCTTGACCTAGGGAGTTGGCATTGATGCCCAGGAGCCCCCAAAGCAACCACGGCCTACCTGTTAGATTAGAATATATAAGAAGAATGATAATTGGAGCCCTGAACCTAGTCCAGTTTGCCGCAGGCCCCCCAGGCTCCTGGAACGCCCAGCATCATTTTCCCAGTTCTCGAACATGTAATTGGAATTGTCATACTTGATAGTTGGCATAACAATTTCTTCGGGGTTTTGCCACCCAAACTTCGCTTCCCAGCTTGAATCATTGTTGGTCCAGGAAGAACGGCTTGGGATCAAGCCCCTTGGCTCTTCTCTGTCTTACCTGTTAAGCCCAACTAGATTTAGTCTTGAAACCACATCTGCTCTGACTCTGGCGCATCCAGATAGACATATCCATTCTCAGGGGAGACTGCATACTCTTAAGTCCAATGGTCTAAACTTCCTATTCAAAAATAACCCAGACGGGGCTTGTACATCTTCCATTTTTCGTTTAAAGAGATATTAGAATGTGAGAAATGATATTGCACCCTAAAATCAAGGCTGAAACACAGAGTAAATAACTCTTGGGCTCCACCGACACAAATGCAAAGCAGGTAAACATATCCCATATGACACACCAATAAAAACCAAGGGTACGTTGTTAGCTGGAGATGGAACGGGTGGCAGATTTGCTTTTTTTAGTACTATCAATAAACAAGAAGACTAGTTACGATTCTTTGAGCTACTACTATGTACCAGGAACGTTCCCATCTGCCTTCTCATCTAGTCCTAATGACCTGTGAGCTGAATGGCATGCCCATTTTATAAAGAAGGAAGCTGAAGGTCAGAGAGCTGAGAAAAATGACCCGAAGCCGTAAGCTTGTGAGAGGCAGCTGGAATCCCAGCGTGGTCTGCTGACCGCGGAACCAGTGCCGTTTCTGCCACACCCAGCTGCATCCTGACTACGGAGATTTGCGGTCCAAGCACCTCAGAGAAGTCACTTGGCTTCCAGCAACCGGGCTTAAGAAAATATGCCTTTTCTTTCATGTTTTTGAAGACAGAATCCATCATAAAGGGCATTCCTTTAAGACCTTCTGCTTTGAAGTGCTAAAAGCTAGATTGAAGGAAGGCTCCCAGGCTCCTGATCTGGGTTCACCCCTGCCCTCAGAGCCAGGAAATGCGATTTCTTCTGCCATCTCTTTCACTTACGGTACTTGCTCTGCTTCTTGGGTCTCCAGTGATTTTTTTTTCCTTAAGAAAAGAAGATAGCTTGGGTTAATTTCCAGTTCTCCACAATTTATCTGTACTGAGCTGGAAGAGTGTTGAGTGGGAAAGGGCTTCCTTGTCCACGAGGGCCTCGCAGCTCTTCAACACCCACCACTTCTGCGTCATGTCAAAGGCAAGCAAACCGGTTTATTAAATAGCTGTCAAACCGAATGAGCGTGCGCCAAGAACACACAGAGGGAAGATTGGATTAGGGGGACAGGACATGCCGCGCTAAACAGCGGCACAGATTTACGGCCTTGGCCATGCAGCCTCAGAAGTGACGCCCAAGGTAGATATGTGTTGGGGGTGGCTGGGCCAAGGAAGCAAAGTGTGATATTTACAGGCAAGGACTGAGGCATAAGGTGTTTCCAGTGACTCTGCTTTTCCTTCCTGGCACTCAGAGCACTTGTAATTAGCATATAAGTAATGCCATGTGTTTATTTGGTAAATGACTCTCTTCCTCACCAAAGAATAAGCTTACCCAGGGTAGGGGCTTCTTGAGCCTATTCACTTCTATTTTCCAGTGAGGGCACAGGGCTGGTGTCATAATGAGATGTGCTTGGAACGTTCATTCCACTGAAGACAGCAACTCCTAGACTGTCACCAACTTAGAAAACATGGATGATGCTTTACTCACTGAAGGGAATTCACAGACATGGGTTCTAATGGACACTTTAATAGATCACCCCTTCACAGCCCCCACAGATGAGAGGCAATTTGAACCAAAGAGGAAAACAAAGTGACAGATATCTGCTAGTCAGTGTCACTTTAAGCCCAGTGGAAACAGAGATGTGTGAATAATGAATGATTACTGAGAACATTTTGGAAGATGACCACACTAGATTCTTACCCTGGAGGGACCTAGACTGGCTGAGAAGAGGTAACCATTGTATTTTCCATTCCAACATCTTTCTTTTACTTGTCATCACCTGGGATTTTATCTCAGTGTCCACCTCTCCTATATGGCTCACATGTGTTGTGAGGGAAATGGCCCCACTCTTGGCTCTAGGAGTGGGGCCACCTCTGCCTCAGGCCTAGTCAATATAATATCATCCACTCACCATAGCAATGGGTGAAATTATGGTTACATGGTCTAATTTGGGCCAGTGAGAAGGGAGAAGATATGGGCTAAGGGTTTCCTTACTCTTCTGAGAGAGCTTCCAGAACTGTCATTCTTTTTCTCTCTGAATGCAGGAGAGGAAACATGCTCCTTGCCTCTTTCTCTCTACCTGACTCAGTTCCAAACCATCCTCATATATGTACTGATTGGTGGAAATTAAATGCACCCAGAGCCTTAGAAGCAGGGAGTCTGGGAAACGCAGTCTTTGACATTCCAGCCTCTTCAGGATTGGAAGGCACTAGAAGGGGCTGGAATGAGCATGGAATGAGCCAATTTCCAGCATCTGCTGAATCACCTTTGTTCCTTTAAGAGTAATAACTATCGGTCATGATTTTGAAATCTACAAGAGCTTCAAATAGTGAGAAAAGGAGTTAGGAATGTAACTCTGCGGAATTGGGACTCTCTTTGAGTAGGAAAATGACATTCATGTTTCATGTTTATTTCCTTGGTATTAATTTTAGAAAAGCAATAGTCTTATACAAATGACAAACCGGATGACTAGATGACTACTGAAATCATCTAAGTGAAGAGTGGTATCCTGGATGGGGCCAGTTGAGAGGGAAACCAACTCTCAGATTGAGCCATATCACTAGGGAAGAATCGGTGGGACCTTGTGGCTAGAATTTCTGTAGTTGCTTAAATCAGAAGTACCCATGTGCTGATTTAAGCAGAATGGGGACTTTATTACTAAGGCACAGTGGTGTTTGTCAGAACCCTGGCCAGTGGAATATTACTGCCAGGGCTCTCTGTCTCTCCTCTTTCCTTTCTTCCCTCACCTTCTTCGTTCTTTTGTATCTACCGATTGTCTTCCTCTGCCCCCCGCCATGTGCCTGGGGTGGGAGAAGGTGGGGTGTAGGGAGTGGAGAGGTGGGGGTGGAAGCTCTTGAGTTTGTATAGCCTTCTCTTTCTCCCATGGAAGAGACACTGCTTGGTCCAGCTTGGTCAGGCTAACCCCTGAGCCCACCAATCAGGCCCCAGGATGAGGTAAGGAGGCAGTTCACAGGCACCAGGCTCATCTCTATGGATCTGACAATGGTGATGTGAGGTTCATTAGCCTCATGAGCACCTGTCATTTCCAAACGTGGCGCAACTGGATGTGGATTGCCCAGGCATGAGTTAGCAAGGGACACGAAAGCATCCATGATGATGCAGAGGCTTCTGGTCTGAGTGGGAGAATGTAGCACCACTTCTCTGGATGTGGGGGTAAGGTGCCTGGACTGCAGTGGGAACCTTTGGAACTAGAGCAGTATGGGCTGGGGCGGAAGCAATTGAAGACTGAGGTCACTTAACATGGCATCGATGGCTTTACCCATGTTGGAAGTGACCTGAAGCTCCTTTCAACCCCAGTAAAATAGAGAATGGCAACAAGGCTAGTTTGGGAACAATCAGACATCTGTGAGACTAGGAAAACCTAAGGCTCAGGGGACCTCTTAAAGACCCCCTAGAGGACATTCACCTCTTTTGGTCCTAGAACATAGGCCTGAGCCCCCAGACCTGACTCAAATGTGGGTAAGGCAGGGAAGAATGGGGTCAGTAGCTGCTTGCCTGGCTACCTGTTGGCTTTGTGCTCTGCATAAAGAGATTCTAAGTGTGGACTGGGCATGAGGAGCGAGGCTGCCATCATTTTATAAAAGTTGTGTGATTATAAGCAAAGTGGGGAGCTGGGCCCAGGGGAGCAAGAGTGGGTGGCATATGCTGTTCCTCCCAACACCCATAGCAGACATGGCTAATTGGCCAAGGAGCTATTTCCCATAGAGCCCTGAGAGCATCCTTCTCATCATGGGGCTCTGAGTGGCCTCTGACAGTCTGTCAGTACATGGGACAACCTGCATCTGCTCAACCCAACCTAAGCAATGGTGGGCAGGGGAGACAGGGGAGTCTGGGCCAACATGGCCGAGCCATGTATTTTGTGGAAAACTAAGAGGGTTGTGGCAACCATAAGTGTGATTCCAACACAAAGTATTAGCTTCAGTGTGAAGGCGGCTTATTGTTCTAACCAGTGTTGGTTTAGTGCTGGAGATTTTGCTAATTGCACAAAATTTCATTTCATCTATGGAGCTAGCTACTACTTACTACTGCAGCGTCTCCTACTCATGTTTACAGATGAGGAAACCGAGGTCTGAAGAAGAGAAATGTCCTGACCCAGCTCACCCAGCTGGGGCCAGTTCTGTTTCACCTAGAATTGGATGTTCCAACTCCTGGTGAGTGTTCTTTCCACTGCCCCAAACATAGTTTGATTTGAGACTAGATTCTCCTGCTATTTCCCAGTAAAGAGAATTTCCCCAAACATCTGTGCCATGTGCTAGCTCCTTAGGGTCCTCACTCTCAAAGTGTGGCCTTCCGATCAGTAGCATCAGTATCCCTTGGGCACTTGGCACAAAGGCAGTGCCCAGTCCAATACCAGAGCTCCCGAATGTGCGTCTGCATTTAAACAAGACCCCCAAAGATCCATGTGCACAGTAAAGTTTGAGAAGCTTGACAAGACACCAGACCTTCTAAGTGTTCCAACTTGGCAGAAAGGGTCCTGCAGGCAACAAGTTTGGGAAACACTGACTCCTATGCTGTTCTTTTACACATCAGCATAGGAGAGGCTTGGAAGGGTCCTAAAGTACATTTTTTAAACTTTGCTCAACCCGGTGTTTTCCAAATCTGCTTGTACAGAGACTCTGGATTCTGTATGAATAACATTTAATCATGTCACGTGGATTTGCTGTTTAACAAGAAAGTCTGACCTGCTACCATAGACTAGCCAGATGAAATCCTGCGTGTGCGCACTAAAAATAATTGAGAGAAATGCACCACAGATTGATCTAGCAGTCATTTATTTATCAATCCCTTAGGTGATAGCAGTACTACCATTTTAAGGGCACCAATATTATTCAATGAAAAAAAAAAGCACTCAAAGAGGGAAAAGAAAACAATCTGTGAGGGGGAAAAAAGGTGGTAATTTGGTTTGGGCAGGAGCGTTTGACCAAGAGGAGAGTGGATGAAAGAAAAGTCGTTTCTTAAAGCTATTGCAATTTCTCATAGCCTTCCACTTTGATGAACGCAAAGCATCATAAAATGGGGTCCGAGGCTATCGCTATCTTCTACTGACTATATTATTGATCTCATTTTATTTCTATAGCAAGCATTTAAGGTAGATATTAGTATCCTCATCTTACGGATGACGACACTGGGGCTCAGGAAGATTTGCTCACGTGTTAAGAATTTTACAGCTGGCCGGGCGTGGTGGCTCATGCCTGTAATCTCAGCACTTTGGGAGGCCGAGGTAGGTGGATCACCTGAGGTCAGGAGTTCAAGACCAGCCTGGCCAACATGGTGAACCCTGTCTTTAAAAAAAAAAAAAAAGAATTGTACAGCGAATGAGCCAGAACTCAACCCGACACTTGGTGACTCAGGAGTCCAGGCCCTGTAGCCATTACACGATTTTGTGTGGAAAACAGTGGAAGCCTGGGTTCCTGAAAGACTGTGTCTGATCTCAGCCTGGAGTCCTAGGAGAGGATGAGGGAGGCCAGGCCCTCTCTGTGAGCTGTTCTTGCGGACCACCAGTCCCCTTGTGATTGACATGCTCCTGGGTACCAGCTCCAGCATCTGTCTCTGCTCCTGCGTGGGCTGCTCTTGGGTCTGGGACATCACACGTCTGACTCAGCAATCAGCTTACTGTGCCACAGCCTCCCCTTTGCTTCCAGCTCCCCGCAGATTAATGGAGAGGAGCTGCCGAAGCCAGGCAGTCAGCCACTCCCCACCTGAACGTGAAATAGATTACTGAGCAAAGAAATAAACAGCGAACTGGGGAGTGGGGAGGAGCCCAACAGCTACATTGCCTGTTTTTAAGCCACAACTGCTTTTGAAGTCACTGATTGCACGGAAGGCCAAACCCAGTTTGGCCTAGTTTGATGGTCCCTAACTCAATTACTTAATTTTCAAGGAAAACATTTGCCCCCATAAATAAAAACAGAATAAACCACAAGACTTAGATGCCTCTTTTTAGCAAACTTCAGTCCCAGGCCTGATCTGCAAAAGGAAAGCAGCTGGGGAGAAGTGCACTCGAAGAGGACACTAATAGAGGTAACAGTGAGAACAGAAATCGCCAGTATCAAGTTATCAGTGCTATTCTGAGTTGTGCATATTTGACCTCATTTAATATTCACATAAATTCTCTGAGATAAGCACCAGTATCATCCCATTTTCCAGATGATAAAACTGAGGCCCATAGACTTCATTGCTTGTGTGTGTTTAAGGCTACACTGCTGGCAGGTACTGGTTAAACATCCAGAAGACAGACTCAGGACCCAGATTGCCTGAGTTCAAATCCTGCCCAGCTGTGCTTTTCTCACTGGAAAAATTAGGTGTTACTAGACACCTCTCTGCCAAACCTCAGTCATTTCTTAACACCTCCACATTCTCTGGCCACATTTGAGGGCACACACAGCAGTGCTGCTCTCACCTTAAGGGAATGATAAATAATTGACTACTAGATCAATCTGTGGTGCATTTCTCTCACTTATTTTTAGTGTGCACATAAGCAGGATTTCATCTGGCTAGTCTATGGTCACAGGTCAGACATTTTTAATTTTCTTAAAGCTTTTTGTGAGCTAATTCTGTTTTTGAAAGTTTAAATATTTCAAAAGAAACACATCAAAAAGTAGATTGAAAACTAGTATCTCTTGTTCCAAATAGATGATAATTACGAAAATGAACATTACAAGAAAAAAATACGATTACCTGCATCTGAGATACAAATCTGTTTTTTCCTCGTTATAAAGAGAGGTTAACAAGTGTTAGAAAGACACGGGGGACCTAGTGGCCCCAGTCTACAATTTTCTTCCTGGAAATAATCAGACGTATTGAAAGAGAACAGAACAGGAAATGCTTTGCTCAGGATCACAGGTCGGGAGAAACGTTGCATGGCTCGTTTCTCAGCTCTTTCTCGTACGCGAGACTAAAACAGCACGGCAAGGGGCTGGCCCCCAAAAGCTTAAAGAGCCCTGTTTGAGGTATCTGTAGCTGTGGCCAAGCGCCATCAGGTGAGCTATGTGCCGAGCTTACAGAGAGAACTCGCAATGAGTGTACCACTTTGCCCCACTCAAAAGGGATCTTCCAGCTCATCCAAGTAGTGCTATGGTAGCAGTTAGGAACGATCTATCCAGCCTGCCCTTCCTTTCAGGCATGTGATAGATTACACGGTGCCTCCACCCTTTGACATAGCCCATGGCTGTCTGACTTGCTTTGACCAATGAAATGGGAGGATGCACGCTGCTTCCTGGTGGAAGGATTTAAGAGCAGGTGCACAATTCTGCAGGCTCCGAGACAGTGAGTCCTGGGCTTCATGAAGAGACAGCAGCAGGAGAAGATGGAACCTGCATCAGCCTGGGTCCCTGAGTGACCACTGTATGAGGCAAAGCATTCCCCTGCCCCATCCCAGCTCCCTACTGACCCGCATGATGTTTCTATTGTTTTAAGCCACTTTGATTTGGGGGTTTCTTGAGACTACAACATAAGCCACCCTATGCTGACTGCTTAGGGATGATGCTCTTACATTTATCATCAAGGCTACAGGTCCAGGCTCCTGTGGTCTGGCGGGCTGTTTCTCTGAGCTGCCGGTCCCCTCCTTTGTCACAGCACTGCCTCTTCGCCACCAGTGAGGCTGCAAATCCACTGATGCCTCCAGTAGCCATCTGCAGCCACAATGCTGCCAACTGCACATCAGGCTCCTACTGACCCTGGGACCCTGATCCCCCCAGTCCCTTTACCTCTGGATACTGGTTCCTGACCATTCACCTTAGTCACCAGCATTTTTGTGAAATGAGACAGCTCCTCCCTATCTACGTGCTACCCTCAGTTGGGAGTGCCCCATAAGCAGAGGTGCCGGAGTACCAAAGGATCCCAGGCTTCAGAGATGGAGCTCTTTGGATCCATACATGCAACCCCTTCCCCAGCAGCAAACACAACATCAGGCTGGCTGGGCCTCAGCTTCCACACTGTGTCCCGAACCTCCGTGTCCTCAGTCTCCATCAGGCCATCCCCATGCATCAGATACATTTATATATGCTGAACCTCAGTGATCTTTTCCCTGGAGTCTCCTCAGCTGCTGTGAGAAAATCAGCAGGCATGAGTAAACACTTGGAATGAACATCTGAGTGTCTATCCTGGCCCATCCTGGACACCCTGTATATGCTGTCCCTGCCTACCATTTCCATATACATCATGCCTCATTTTTTCTCCTAGACCGGAGGCTCCCTGAAGAAAAGAAATCAGTCTTGATTATGTTTGTGTCTGTCTGGTGACCTACTGCTGCATAAGGAGCCACCTCAAGCTTATGCCATAAACCAAAACCATCTGATTATGCTCCTGGGTTCTGGATGCTTCCATGAATTCAGACAGGGCACACCAGGGTATCAAGAACCATAAAGGGTCTGAGATTTTTACCCTGTTTGCAAGGTAGCAAGCTAGCCCACCACAGTTTCAGGAATGCAGGTAGAAAATGTGAGACTCCTGAGTCAGAGACAAAAGGACTTTATTAATTCCTACAGCAACAGCAGTACCTGAGTATCAGTGTTTTGTTGTGTTAGTTCCCTGAGGCCCAATTCCCACAGGGTGATGCAGAGGGCCAGGTGACACCTGTATACACAGTGAGTGGCATTATGGGAGAGGACCCCTGAGCGTAAGGACCTGAGTCTTTTATAACGAGAAGTAAGCATGCCTACCTTAAGCCACCAGGAGACTATCTTTATTATACAGGATGCTATCTCCACTTTCCAACGCTATAAACAAACCTGACCTTTGCTTCACAACCTCTTTTTTTCCATGGTTTCTCACTGTAAAAGTGCCTTCTATGGGATAATCTGGAATAATTATATTATTATGTAATATAATTATCCAGCACCTTTATAATCTGGAATAAAGGCAGTCAGCACCTTTGCTTACAAGACATGCAGAATTGCCAGAGACCCATGGAGAAATGTCTCCCAATATGGCGATAGCTTTTCCCTACTCCAGAATGTCCAGGACCTCAGCTGGGAAGACTCACATGGCTGGGAGATTGAGTTATCTGGAAGCTTCTCATCCACATATCTGGTGCTGGGCCAACTTGAAGCTGTGCTCAGCTAGGACTGTCCACTGATTAGAGAGTATGGGAACACACTCTCTGTGGTTGGGATTCTCACACTGTGACTGCTGGATATAAGAGGGACATTCCAAGAGCACTCATGTGGGGAACATTTGAAAGAAAGAAACCAGGGAGGAATTGCATGGCCTTTTTTTTTTTTTTTTTTTTTTTTTTTTGAGACGGAGTTTCGCTCTTGTTACCTGGGCTGGAGTGCAATGGCGCGATCTCGGCTCACCGCAACCTCCGCCTCCTGGGTTCAGGCAATTCTCCTGCCTCAGCCTCCTGAGTAGCTGGGATTACAGGCACGCACCACCGTGCCCAGCTAATTTTTTGTGTCTTTAGTAGAGACGGGGTTTCATCATGTTGACCAGGATGGTCTTGATCTTTTGACCTTGTGATCCACCCACCTCGGCCTCCCAAAGTGCTGGGATTACAGGTGTGAGCCACCGCACCCGGCCTGCATGGCCTTTTATGACTAGCCTCAAAAGTCATGTGGTATGACTCTGACAAATTCTATTGACTGTAAGTCAACTACTAGGGGCAGTCCAGATTCAAGGGGAGGAGAATTAGACTTAGTCTCCTGCTGTGGGGGAGTGGCAACGTTGCGCTGGAGAAGAGCACGTGGGTTAGAATGTTGACGTGGCCGTCTTTGGAAAGCATGCCCGTAGAGTATAGCATGGACCCAAGTCTGTGATCATTGCAAAAATAAAGCTACCCTGATTTGTACAAATAATCACTTTGTGTGTTGCAGAATGTGAGAGAATAACACACAGTCCGAATGTCTACGGAGCTGTGTTCTAGTTTCTGCAGACCACAAACTACCTGGCATGGCCTTGGGCAAGTCTCTTACCTGACTGAGCCTCTGTGTCCTTGGTGCCTTGGGAAAACACATGAAACATAAAGATATCTGTTCCTCCCAAGTCACCACCAGTGAACAGTCCAACAGTCCCAACGGGTTGTTGTGAATGCCACATGACAGGCAGAGTTGTGTGAGAGTCTTTCTCCATGTTAGGAAAACAGGCTGGGGGTTCTAAGGATGATCTGCTGTGTGACTGTCTGGGGTAGAGTGTCTGCCTTGGAAGCTCTCCTGGGCCCTTACTGAGTGAGAAGCATACAGCTTCAAAATTAATAATGTAACCAAAACCTTTTAATTCCTTTAATTGAGTTACCCAGGAGGAGCAATGGGAGCACCTGGCTTTCTGCCCTCCAAGGGCTAGACATCAACAAAAGGATTAAGTATACTATTAAATTGCTGCGGGCTTTTCGTAACCAAGGGCCTCCTCCACCTAGTAAAAAGAGAATTTAAGAAAATAAGGGGGAGGGGGAGATCGAACAGCAGATAAGATTGCGGAGGGAGATGTGAGGAGCAGAAAGGATAATTGGCCTTGAATGACAGAGGCCCATATCCCACCGCCAAAGATACAGTTGCTGACTCTGGTGGGACTCAGAAATGAGTTCATGCAGCTTCCTGGGTGCTCGAAAGTTGGAATCTTGGGACTGGGGATGTGGAAGAGAGAAGCTGAGGTGCAGAGAAAAGCAGCGAATTGCCCAAGAGTATGTGACCTGGCAGGGACAGAAGCAAGACTTCACTGAAGACTATTTGGCTCCAAAGCCCAGCATCCTTCTCGGTTGCCATGATTTCTCTGCCTCATGGCAGGGGAGAGGGTGGGTGGAGAAGTGGAGGCGAGTGGATGAAGACAGAAGCTGGAGTAAGGGGTGACCACCCCTGTTTGCCAGCCATGGCCTCTGGCCAGGAGGCACATATAAACAAGGCTGACACAGAGGAAGAGGCAACAGACAGGCAGAGGGCAAGCTACTTACCCAAGGGGTGAGCTCTTTGGTTCTGCACATGCAGTCCCCTGTGCGTGCATTCTTACGGCTGCTATCTTTTTATAGCTTGAGAATGCTATGCTCTGGGCAAAGTGCTCTCTCCAAGCCTGGCTTTGGTCTGCTTTTCCTGACATGCACCCCATGTTATGTGCGAGGCACTTGCCTACCTCCGGGGATGAATGATGAATATGGTTTTCTTGCTCTGGATGAGTGTTCAATTTAATAGGAGAGACAGATCATTTCTGTTCAGATCCGTAAGTGGTGTTACGGGGGGAAGCAAAAGAAAAGCATGCAGGCTCACTAGGGGTGGGATGGTTGGGGAAGGCTTCTAGGAGGAGGCATCAGCTTGGTCCAGTCCTGAATGAAAAGAAGTGAGGAGCAGAGGAGAGCATGAAGACGTCATGGTGGTGTGGAAGACGGGTCCTGGGGTCACTGCTGTGGCATGAACGTACACTACGTTCCCCATGTCTTTGCCCCGTCAATTAGAATGCCTTTGATTTTGCGTTGTAGAATACCCAACTCAAATAGGCTTAAACAATAAGTAGACAACCGTGTAGATGCAAAAATGAAAAGGAGGCTCTAACTACAGAGAGTGAAGATGTTAGAAAGCTTAAGAGGAAACGAGATTAAGTACTCAGTTTTCCAGAAAAATAGAAATGAAATTGACAAAGAAACAGCACATCTGGACACATCATGAATAATTAATACATAAAAGTCTCCTTGGCAAAAAGAACATGATACAGTGGGACTGGTATACAAACTGATAACTGAAAGCAAAGGGAAAAATAGACAACTAATCTTATAGTCTTCTTAAAAACACTGGACAAAGAAAATAGTAAGAAATAATTTTGGAACAATATCTCAATGAACGTATCAAAACATTTCTACATAAAATATTAGTAAGTTAAATTGAGTAATGGATTTAAAATATCTCAGGAATGTAAACATGGTTTAACAAAAAAAATCACAGCATAATGGAAGAAAACCATATAATTTCTCCTATAAATACAGAAAAAGAATGTAATAAAATTTCACAGCTATTTATGATATGAAATCCTTAGCAAACCAAAAATTCAAGAGAATTTCCTTAACCTGTGACAAATCAAAGTCAAATATTATACTTGATGGTGAAACTGGAGACACATTCATATTAAAGTCAGCGAAAACAAGGAGGCCTGTGATTAGCTCTTCTATTCCACATTATACTGGATTTTCTAGCCAATGCAATAGAACAAAGGAAAAAATCCAAGATATAATAAAGAGAAGGAGGAGATAAATTACTACTACTCATAGATGACACAGAAAATCTAAGAGATTCTAAACTATTAGAACTTTAAAGATTTTAATAAGATCAACTGATATACAACAGTTTCCATGTTTACCTGAAAACACGAATTAGAAATAGGCTTTATACTCACAAAACTATAAGCTCGCTAGAAGTAAATCTAACAAAAGATATGAAAATCATCTATGCAGAAAGTATAAAATGGTACTGGATGACATGGAAGATAAATAAATAAAGAGGGATGCCATTTTCATACACAGAGAGAATATTAATAAATCTCATAAAGATGTAAATTCTCCCTTAAGTTCATCTGTGAATTCAATGAAATTCCAAGTAAAAAACCAACACATTTTTCCCATGACATGTCAGTTGATCCTAAAAGTAACATGGAAAAAAGTAAGGCCTAGAATAGCCAGGCATTTTTCAAGAAGGAAGTGTGGAAATTTTCCCTAAGAGTGATCAAGGCTTATTATAAAGCTCTCATAATAAAGACAGTGTGGCACTGGTAGGGATGATAGTAGAGAGCCGTGAACAGACCCTCATGAATGCGTGGAAGCACTGTCTGTGAAAGGTGTGGCATCACCCATCACTGGGGAAGGGGTTTATTGAATGTGCCAGGCCAGCTGGTTATCTATACCAATAGAACTTGGATCTCGACCTTAAATAATACACAAAAATAAATTCCAAGTGAATTCGAGATCTAAACATGAAAAGTAAAAAACATTGAGAAGAAGTGAAGAAAAAAATTTTAACAGAGGTACAGAATAGAATTTCTTAAAATACAATGAGCAGGAACTATAAAAAATTGATAAATCTTGAAAATATGCTAAATTAAAATACTGCATGGAGAATGATATTTTATTTGTATAGGGAAATAGCAATGTGATTATATTTGTATGCATACAACCTTTAAAACATTAGTATATAAATCATATAACAAACTCCTTATTAACAAATGCAAGACAAAAACTCTATAGAAAAGTAAGCAAAAAATATTGTGGCAGAGATCGTGAACTTTCTTCCAGTATCCTTTTCCTCTTATTCCATGTGACAACAGAACACCTGGAGTTTTTATTTACAAATGGCTGCCCTGCCAAAGCCTACATTTTCCAGCTTCCTTGTAGCTAGGTGTGTTCACATGACTCTATCTGGGCCAGTCGGGTGTTAGTGGAAGGAACGTGGGCATTTCCTAGTCAGGGATTTTGGAAAAGGCACTGTTTGCGCAGCACTTCCCCTCTCCCCGTGCCCTTCTTGTAGGCTGGAATGCAGACTTTTTTAACATTAAAGCAAGTTTACTGAATTTGTATAATATTTATTTTGAATTGTATAATAATGTTAGAAGCTTGGAAGCATGCATAATTTATTTTTATTTTATTTCCATAGGTTTTTGGGGAAACAGGTGGTGGTTGGTTACATGAGTAAGTTCTTTACTGGTTATCTGTGAGATTTCGGTGCACCCATCACCTGAGCAGTATACGCTGTACCCAAATTGTAGTATCTTATCCCTCATACCCTCCCCACTCCTTACCCCAAGTCCCCAAAGTCCCTTGTATCATTCAGACATAACTGAAGGCTGGGAGTCATCTGATAAACTGAGGACACACCCTAGGGTTGGGAATAGTAACAAGGTGAAGGAATTTGGATCCTGGGTTACTCGCTGCAGTAGAGCTGCCTTCCAACCCTGGTCTTCCCACTAACCTCTGCACTGTTACGTAAGTGAACATCGACCTTCTGAGCTGTTCGAGTCCCTGGAATCGAAGATCTTTGTTTTACCAGTTTGACTTACAGCCCTCCCAATAGAGACAGGACAAGGAAACTCACAGAAGTGAAGCTTGAATGGCAAATAAAATGCTCAACTTCAAGAGTAACCAGGAAAATGCAAAGGGAAGTGGAAATGAGATGCCACTTTGTTCTCATCAGCTTGGCAAGAACAAAAGTCTGACAATACTGAGTTGATGTTAATATTATGGGCATGTTCACAGAAATGCTGCAGTTCTGAACAGAAGCCATAACGAAATAAAACAAAAAATCAGAAGCCACCTAAAGGCCTGTTTGTATATTATTATTTAAATGGACATTACTTAATTAAATATTGGTATATCTTAAAACTGAATACTGCCCTTGGAAAAGTAGTAAAGAAGGCTAAGGTTACAGGTACTACAAGTGGGCTGTAGGTTGTTGTACCACTTTGGAGAGGAATTTGGCAATACCTTGATAGACAGATGATAGATAGATAGATAATAGACTGAATTGTGTTTCTCCTCAAAATTCTTTTTTTTTTTTTTTTTTTTTGAGATGGAGTTTCGCTCGTTACCCAGGCTGGAGTGCAATGGCACGATCTCTGCTCACCGCAACCTCTGCCTCCTGGGTTCAGGCAATTCTCCTGCCTCAGCCTCCTGAGTAGCTGGGATTACAGGCACGTGCCACCATGCCCAGCTAATTTTTTGTATTTTTAATAGAGACGGGATTTCACCATGTTGACCAGGATGGTCTCGATCTCTTGACCTCGTGATCCACCCACCTCGGCCTCCCAAAGTGCTGGGATTATAGGCGTGAGCCACTGCGCCCGGCCTATGTTGAAGTTCTAACCCCTAATGCCACAGAATGTGACCTTACTTGAAAAAAGAAAGGTTCATGGTAGATGTGATAAGTTAAAATGAGGTGTTTAGATTGAGCTCTAATCCAACAAAAAGAAAACGTGGACACAGAGACAGACTTGCACAGAGGGAAGATGATGGGAGAAGATACTGACCCCCTCCACTTTCTCAAGGACAAAGGCTTGGAACAGCTTCTCTCGCTAACCTCAGAAGGAACTAACCCTGCTAACACTTTGATTTCAAACTTTCAGCCGCCAGAACAGTGAGACAATGAATGCCTGTTATTTAAGCCACCTTGACTCGGCAGTGCTCTTTGTAGGTATATACCTGGAGAGACTCTTGCAGGAGTGCACCAGAAGTTATGTATGTTCAATGAAATTTTGTTGTGATGAAATAGTGGGTATTAACATTTATCAACAAGAAGATGGACAAATAAAGTATATTAACACAATGGAAAATGATGAACATGGCAGAAGAATGATGAACTGCTAGCATCTCAAATCAGTAGGAATTTTAAAAAGTAAAATTAAAAAATATTTCACATCATATGTATATCTCAGCCTCCCATGTAGCTGGGACCACAGGCATGCACCACCATGTCCAGCTAATTTTTAAATTTTTTTGTAGAGACAGGGTCCTATATTGTCCAAGCTGATTTTGAACTTCTGGGCTCAAGCAATCATCCTCTCACCTCAGCCATCCTAAGTCTTGAGATTACAGGTGTGAGGCATTGCACTTGGCCTGTGATTTCATTTTATTAGGTGATGTTCTGCGCATGTATACTGAGATGGGGTCTTACTCTGTCACCCAGGCTGGAGTGCAGTGGTGTGATCCCAGCTCACCGTAACCACCACCTCCCTCCCATACTCTGTCACCCAGGCTGGAGTGCAGTGGTGTGATCCCAGCTCACCGAAACCACCACCTCCCTCCCATACTCTGTCACCCAGGCTGGAGTGCAGTGGTGTGATCCCAGCTCACCGTAACCACCACCTCCCTCCCATACTCTGTCACCCAGGCTGGAGTGCAGTGGTGTGATCCCAGCTCACCATAACCACCACCTCCCTCCCAGGGCCAAGCAACCCTCCCACCTCAGCCTCCCAAGTAGCTGGGACCACCGGCATGTATTACCACACCCCACTAACTTTTTTGTATTTTTGGTAAAGATGGGGTTGTATTATGTTGCCCAGGGTTGCTAAGACTTTTTTTCTTTTTTTTTGAAATGGAGTTTCACTCTTGTTGCCCAGGCTGGAGTGCAATGGCACGATCTCGGCTCACCGCAACCTCCGCCTCCTGGGTTCAGACAATTCTCCTGCCTCAGCCTCCTGAGTAGCTGGGATTACAGGCACGAGCCACCGTGCCCAGCTAATTTTTTGTATTTTTAGTAGAGACGGGGTTTCACCATGTTGACCAGGATGGTCTCGATCTCTTGACCTCGTGATCCACCCGCCTCAGCCTCCCAAAGTGCTGGGATTACAGGCGTGAGCCACCGCTCCCGTCCTGCTAAGATATTTTAAAACAAAATTTTAAAACAAATTAAGACCCAACTGGCTGAGAAAAAAATATTTTCAAAATACGATAGGAAAGGGGTTTTTATTAGTTTTTCTATTAATACAAAGAGCTCTTATAAAACAGTAAGAAAAAAAAAAAACTACAAAAGAAACAAGACCAAACACACTTTTGAAGAAGAAATGCGAAGAACTGATAAACATGGGGAAAAACACTCATTGTCACTAGAAAAGAAATGCAAACGGAGGTTATACAAAACCAAAAAGATTTTTAAACCTTTTGACTTTGCAAAGATTAGACATTCATCAGTGCTGTGGAGATGCAGAAGTATAAATTTGCTCAACTTATTTTAAGGACAATTTGCCTGTATTAGAAACCTTTAAAATGTACAAACTTTTCGGTCCTGCAATATGAATATATCTTAGAAATCATTGGAAAATAAAGACATACAACAAGCATGTCCATAATCACTGCGCAGCTTTTAATGGCAAACACATCAGAAACGAAGGTGTCGGCGTAGTTTTATCTAAATAGGGAGTGGTGCATTCTAAAATGGGAAACTATTCAGTATTGATATTTATTGACATCAAAAGTCTATTTTTTTTAACAAAAGCACACAAGGCAATGATTAGTCTATTGCACGTTTGTGTATTTATGGTGCTGCCTTTGTTTGTGTGAATATAGGATTGCAGGATGAGGAATTTTAGGGTGTCAACCATGACAACTCAGCTCCTATCAACCGCAACAACCTTTGCCTCATTGGGAAGGGGTTACCTGTCTCTCCCAGTCAATGAAATGGGTGGGCCCCACTTCCGTCAATTGCGCAGGGAGACTGATTTCTCTTGGTTTGGCACAGAAGAACTCTCTGACCTAGCCGATGTGCTTTGCATGGGGAAAGAGCTGGACTTAACCAATTTAATTTGGGCTAAAATGCTGTTTTTTAAAGTTTTCTTTTTAGTACATTTGAAATATTTTATAATTGATACAGTTTTAAAGAAGTTATAACAGAAAAACTTAAATTTGAAAGAGCAACTACAGACTTCAAAAACCAAGAGATAAACTTTATAAGAAATGGGTAAGATTTCTATGAAGAAAACCAGAACACAGACTGAAGAGCTTAAAAGAGGATAGTTAAAATGAAATCTTATGCTAAAGCCCAATATATAAAATAGATGCTAATATTTGTTGTGCAAATGGATAACAGCGTCCATTTATCAAGCACGTACTTATGCCAGACATCCAGCAAAGCACCTCACTCACACTGTCTCATTTGATCTTCCAATAACCCAGCAAAGCAGGGATTACCATCATTCCTGCTTACATAGAAGAACACCATGGAACACTGAGAACTCTGTTCAGAAGCAGAGAATTAGAAAGTCACGGAGTCAGATTTTGACACAGGAATGCCTGGCCCCAGAATCTAGGATCTTTGCTGTGCTGCTAAACCGCTGTCATTTAAGTGAGGTGAGGTCCTGGAGATATGGCCGAATATAAACTTCGCTAATTCGGTGTTTCTTAACATTCCGTTCTGACCACTGTTCTGCTTTCATCTCATTTTAAAGATCCATTCTGTGTCTAGAGGTGGCAGAAACAAGGTGAGACGACCCAAAGAAGGAGATATGTCTGGGGCAAAAACGTGTAAGTGCTCCAAGCTTGACCAGGAAGATCTGCTACTGGAGAAAGATCCTTGAAGGCTCTGTGATTTGTTTGATTCGGGGGTTTTGTGGGATTTTTTTTTTTTTTAATGGGACAGCATCTTGCTCTGTTGCCCATGCTGGGAGTACAGTGGTACTATCGTGGCTCACTGCAACCTTCACTTCCTGGGCTCAAGGGATCTTCCTGCTTCAATGCCCAAGTAGCTGGGACCAGAGGTGCACAGCTCTACGCCCAGCTAATTTCTAAATTTTTTATAGAGACAGGGTCAAACTATATTGTCCAGGCTGGTTTCGAACTCCTAGGCTCAAGTGACCCTCCTTCCTCTACCTTTCTAAGTGCTAGGATTACAGGTATGAACCATTGCGCTTGGCCTGGGATTGAATTTTGATAGAATGGTGATTTTCTGCCCCAAACAAGGGGGTGAGAAACTCTAGACTCCAACATGCTGAAGTTCAAATCTCAGCTCTCCTACTTAGTAGGTGTATGAACTTAAGAAAGTTATTTAGCCTCCCTGGACCTCAGTTTCTTTACCAAAAAAAAAAAACCAGGTTGTCAAGATGTCATGAGGTAATGCATGAATAGTGCATAACAGAATTTAGCAGGTGCTAATCCTGAATTATTAGTTACCTATTCTCATCATTGTCATGGTCATTTTTAAATTTTTACTTATTTTTTAGATGGAGTTTGGCTCTTGTTACCCAGGCTGGAGTGCAGTGCTGCAATCTTGGCTCACTGCATCCTCCGCCTCCTGGGTTCAAACGATTCTCCTGCCTCAGCCTCCCAAGCAGCTGGGATTATAGGCATGTGCCACCATGCCCAGCTAATTTTTTATTTTTTATTTTATTTATTTTTTCTTTTTGATGGAGTTTCGCTCTTGTTACCCAGGCTGGAGTGCAATGGCGCGATCTCGGCTCACCGCAACCTCCGCCTCCTGGGTTCAGGCAATTCTCCTGCCTCAGCCTCCTGAGTAGCTGGGATTACAGGCACGCGCCACCGTGCCCAGCTAATTTTTTGTATTTTTAGTAGAGACGGGGTTTCCCCATGTTGACCAGGATGGTCTCAATCTCTTGACCTCGTGATCCACCCGCCTCGGCCTCCCAAAGTGCTGGGATTACAGGCTTGAGCCACCACGCCCGGCCTAATTTTTTATTTTTAATAGAGACGGGGTTTCGCCATGCTGACCAGGCTGATTTTGAACCCCTGACCTCAGGTGATACACCTGCCTCACCCTCCCAAAGTACTGGGTGTCATGGTCATTGCCAGCATCATTCTTAGAGCCTAAACGCCACCCCCAGCACCTCAAGGCTTCGGTCTTCCTGTTGCTCTGGTTCAGCTGGTCAAGGTCCCCTCAGCAGGAGGCTAAGTGTATTTCTCATTTTCTAAGGCTCAGGATGGACCAGGGCCCTGGGAAATGCCCACTGCATCAGGCCCGTGCACTGATCTCACAACTGAGAGCTGTTTGTGGAAGGCGGAATGAGAGACTGATGACTCAAGATAAGATAGGCAATCAGCTCCGACTCGCCACTGCAGACTTCCGGTCTACTTGTAAAATGAGTCTTGTCATTTATTTGACAGTCCCCAGGATTTCACAGAGGGGGAGGGACAAATAAAGCCAAGCCCCCAGCAGAGTGTTCCCGGTAGCCTCAAGTGTGGAGTTTGCTGTTGTTGAGGCTCCGGGACTTGGTTGAGCCTCTCAACATCCTGGCTGTCTCCAGGCTCTCTTCTTCCATTTCTGCCAGTGTTTGCTGGATGCCTTCTGTAAGGGTTGGGGGTCAGGGCAGTTTTCTTCTTTAGTGGCCAGCAAAGTATTTCTGTTTTAAATAAATTCAATCGGGTTCCAGAAATTTAACTCAGAGCAGAAATGTCCAATCTATACTCCTCTGACCACCTGCTGCCCTTTCGTCTTCTCTTCATTAAGTGTTCAGGATCACAGGCTTTGCCAGGAAAGATCTGGGTTCAGGCCACTCACACACTGTATCGCCCCATTCTTCCCCTCATTCTGCTACCAAGTTCATAGGATTGTGATGGACCAATCAGATGGTGCATGTAATACATCCAGGACTGTGTGTGCCTATTAAACTCATCCTAAGGAAAAGATCTGGTAAGGCAGAGGACCCTGGAGTCATTTTAGCTGCTTTACATAATGTGTTCTCATGCCTCAGGTAGCCCTAGAATCCTCCAATGCCACGGTCACGAGGAGAAGAAGGTCCAGTCAAGTTATGGTGCCTGACGGCCATGCCAGTGTAGGGCCAGGGCTTCTGCTCAGCCTGGCAGCCGGCTTCTCACTTAACATCTTCCTTGCTCACCTCTTGCCTTGGGTATGTCTTCTGTCAGTATCCCCAGCATCCGGAAGAGAGCTGGGCACAAAGCTGCATCTTAATGTCTGCTGAATGGGTGATTGATTGAAAGAATGAATGGCAGAAAACAGAAACAGCAAAGGGAAAAAAATTATAACCCCACATTCCACTGTAACTGCTGCTTATTCTTCAGCATCTCCATCCACAACAGCTTCTCGTCTTTCTGAGGCTTTCCTGGCACCCCGGCCAGGCCTCCCTCTACACACACACCTTCCCTTGTTTTTCTTGTTCTCCCGGACTCCATCTCCCACTGTTCCATGACCTTTGTCTCTTTTCTCTTAGAGAGGTTACAAAGAGAAGGGAAGGGGAATGGAGCCCACTGGTCATGGGTAACTCCACAGGGTAAATGTGGTGCCCTCACATTGCCGAGCCTGGGTCACAGCAATTAAAGGCCCTGCTTAATGCCAAAGGAACAGAGGAGCTGAGTGGCACAAGAAGGCACATGTCTGATGCGAGCCTAAAAATGAAGGGCAGAGCCTACTCACAAAAGCATTTAGGAAACTTAAAATTAGAAAAAAAAAGCCGTAGAGAGAAAGGGTGTTATCGTAGAGTCCAGTTTGACTACCCAGTGAGGTAGGAGGCAGAGAGCCTGAATGGCATTTCTGTAATACTAACCAGGGCTTCTCAAACTGCAATATGCAGGGGGATCACCCGGGGTTCTCGTCTCAACTCTCATTCTGTTTTGGTGGGTCTGGGGAGGGGCCTGAGATGTCGCATTTTCTAGTAAGTTTCCAGGGCATGCTGACACTGCCAGTTGAGAAACCCACTTTGTGTAGCAAGGGTTTGGTGGGAAAAGTACCAAAAAGCTTCTGCTCATGTTCTATCTCATCTTTTAAAAGATGTGAACAGGTCATCCTGACAATACTGGAAGAAGCTGATTATCAAAGGGGTCCTCTGGTCCCACATCCCCCTCTCTCCTTACACCCTCTGCCTGGACTCTCCAAGGCACAGGGCAGCCTCCTCCAGGAAGCCCAAACTTAAGGGGGTTAGAAATCCCAAGAGCTCAATTTCAAACCTCCTGCTTGTACCCCAGAGTTGCATCAGCTCCCACAGCATAAATGGGGGCAGCTTTTCTCCAAAGAACGCTTAAGCCACACCAAATTAAATTTCACTGGCCATTATGCCTGCTGAACAAGAGATGTGAGAGTGTGTCTGCAGGTGTTTCTGCTTCTTTCTTCCCACCCCACCCCCCAACACGTAAACACTAGACACTGAGCACCTGAGGAAACTGTGCGTTCTTTCCTTCTTTATTCCCAAGGATTTTGACATAGTAGATGTTTGGTAAATGTTTGTTGAATTAATTAACAAAAAGTTTGACTTTTTTGGGGCTACTTTGACAAATCGAATTAGATTCTTTTAAGGCAGCCAAATTTCTTTTGCCTGACAGCACAGGTTTTATAAGCTTGAGCGGTTTTACTTAAGGTAACTGGCAGGGAGGCAGGAAGAGGAAAAGAACAAAAACTGGTTCATGTAGCAAACTGCAACACTAATTGTTCATAATACACAAACACACGCGTGCACACACACAGAATTTCATAAGGAAGGTGTCTTAGATCTTGCCTAGACCTAAGATGATGAACACCTGGCATGAAGACCCATCCTTCTCCATTCCTGAGCCCGTGGCAGACATTACTAATCAATCATGGTACTTTCCTAGCTAAATATGGATGTAATCTCAAAATCCTCAGTTTTTAATCCAATTGGTGGTTTCTTCACCTGCCCACTGGTGAACTGTTATGTTTCTGAGCATAATTTGTCTGAGTTTTGTCTGGGTTTTGCCTGCTTGTAGTTCTTTTGTAAAGGGGCATATCTGTGTTCACCTTGCTGCCCCTAAATCATAGCTCAGCTAGAATTGCCTTGTGTTGAGGGGAAAAAAGGCAGCACACACAAGTGTGCCCTAGACAATATGCTCCACTGTACAGGGTATTATGAGAGCAGGGATTGCATCTTATTCATTCATCCATTTATTGACCAGATTTTTCTAAGAAACTGATTTGGCCTGTGTTTGCTTCTATATCTTAAGCCCCTAATACATGTGTTTTTGCTTGTATGAATATTGGAGATGGATGAACAGAGAGGTGGAAAAATATTTGATTAGTCACCTCTTACAGAGCAATGCCTAATAGTCCTGACCCAGGACGGTCCTCCCTTTTTGCCTCTTTCTCTGCCACAAGCATGTCAGTTTCTATTCCCCTTTTTTCCCATATTTATACTGAGCACACTCTACATGCAGCCTTACCTGCAAGGAGTCATCAAGAGACACATTCACTTTGTCTAGAGGTTTTTCTAGGAGTGTCTTAATCTGTTCCTCCTGGGCTCCCACACGATCATTCACGATGATCATTTCTGTCAATGGAACTCATGTTTATGGAAAGCGTTATTGTGGTAAGGTTCTGTCATCTATTTATGTAAAATTCTGTCCTAAACCTTTTATATAACTGTCTGTTTACTCCCAAGCACAGGGAGGCCAAGCAGTTGTTCTGAGTCCATTTGACAGTTGAGAAAAATAGAGGCTGAGAACATCATGTGATTTCCTGAGATCACACAATTAATAAGTTGTGGAGCCGAGATATAAGCCCAGTCCCCCTGACTCCCAAGTCTGTGCTGTTTGCAAAGAGGACTGAGGTTGGTTGGAGTCTCTATACGAGTTACTGGTGAGGTTACACCAAGAAGCCAGACATTTTTACAGTGTGTAATCAACTGCTTGCAGAAAGAGTCATTTTCCCCAAAGATAGAGAGGACAATGGTCACGTGGCTCTTCCTGACAATGCCAGGAATCCAAGGCTCCTCGGCCCTTGCAATCCCCATTGCCCAGTTCTCCCTTGGATGTGCCTAAGGCTTCCAAGAGGGGAAGGGCTAGGCCAGCATTGACAGGGTGCCCTGCATCCTCCATAAAGGAGCAAGGGATTCCTTCCTTTCAGGCTTCACCCAATTAAGAATTCCTGAAGAGAGAGCAGGAGCAGCATTTGGGTCACACCCTTCTCCTGGCCTTCCTGCCCCATCCCTGCCTCTAGCACCAAAGGCAGCAGCTGCAGTTCTCCAGTCCAGCTGCCCCTGGGGACGAGTCTGGGAATGACCCAAGCACTGTATGTTAGCTCCTGGAGCTGGAAGGGTCCCCATTGCCTTGTCCAACCACAGTCTCCCGGGCTCCCCTGCTGAATTTGCTGTGACTAGGAAAGCCCCATTTTGTGTAATGGTTTAATTATCATGTCAATGTGGATTCATTAGCATGGCAGCTGTCACTGCAAATGGGGGAGCTGGGGGCTCCGGGAGCCCCTGGGGTCAGGCTAATTGCTGTAGTGAACAGAATACTGTATTTACTCAACAATGGTTTGGGTTTCTCTTCTGACCTGGGAAGGAAAGTGCTTGCTGGAATCAATAGCAGCTGAGTTTTCCTTAGCAGCGCCCCAGGACAACATCCCTGGGCTTAACCCCTCCAGACCCACCCAGTCTTGGGCATCCCATTAACAAGGAGAGGCGATGACTTCTGCCTCTGCCAGGGCCAGATACAATGTGGGGAGCCCAAGTAGGGGAAAATATATCACTAGGTTAGAGTCTTCCTAATTTCCACAAGGGCCAGATTCTTTGGGTCACTCTTTCTACTATGACCCTCCCAGCTAGTTCAAGGTATAGAACAACTAGGTGTTAATAAATGTTTGTTAAATGAATAATAATTTACTTTTATATTGAATGTGGTGCCAGATACTGCTCTAAACATCACAACTGTATCAACTCATGTAATTCTCACAACAAGGTCTGGTTCTGGCTGTCTACTATGTACAACAAAGCACTGTGACTGTCTGAAAACAACTTATTATTATTATGTCTCACTATTCCTCTAGGAATTTGGATGAGATTTATCTCTGCTCCATTATGTCTGAGGCCTCAGGATGACTTGAAGGACTGAAGGTGGTATAGCTGGAGGCTACCTGGGCCCACCCACCTCCCTAAACACGCAGCTTCTTCAAATGGCTAGCTTGGGCTTCCTCACAGCGTGCTGACCTCAGGGTAGTTGCACCTCTTCTACGGCAATTTGGGGCTCCATGAGACAAAGGTGAAGCTGACAATTCTTTTAAAGACTAGGCCTGGAACCAGCACAACCTAGAACCAGCACAATCAGAAGCCAGCTCAGATTTAAGGAGAGCAGGAAAAGGTGACACCTCTTGAATGGAGAGGTATCAAAGAATTGGAGGCCATTTCTAATTCACCATAAATCACTATGATCATTTCCAAATACAGACGAGGAAACCAAGGCCCAGGGAGAGAGTAACTAACTTGCCCGAGGTCACAGAGCTAAGTGGTGGTACTAGGATTTGGTCCCTGGCAGTCTGGTCCTTGAGCCCTTAGCTGCCACAGACCTACTCGATGACCTCGAGTAACTCTCCTCTCCTTAGACTTTGGCTCCTAAAAGTGAAGGGGTTGGGCCATATTCTCTCAAAAGTCCCTTTTAAGCGTTCAGAGATTCCTCAGAAAAGTCAAATCAAGAGGTAGCCAATTTGTAAGTACCTGAGTCAATGGGAAGGGGATGGTCTCGGCCTTCAGAATAAATTCAGGGGCAGTGAAATGTTTCAGCCCCTGGAAAGTAGGTAACTCCCCAGCCTCGATCAGGCTTTTATTTACAAGCTTGAAATCTCCAAAGTGGGACTCTACCCAGGGACCTTTCCAGCATCCGATTAAGAGAAGGAACCAGCACTAAAGGGAACCTTTCTGCAAAGGAGAAATCGTCTTGACAGCTGTAGGCTGCCAAAAATCCCAAGCGGATCAGGCGCCGGGGGAATGAGGTTGTGGACGCTGGTAGTTGTGTCGATGGGACGAGAACGAGAAATAGAACGTAGTCTGGCTCGCACTACAAAGTGCCTGTGTCACCTCCGCCAAGCCATTCAACCTCCCTGAGGCCCAGTTTCTCCACCCACACACAAAATAAGAGAAATCTGACTAAACATGGGAGGAAAAACGGGCTTCATCATTGGTGCCAACTTTAACTGATTGCAAGTGGCTTTCCAGAGGTCTGTGCAGACGGTCTGCAGACTTTGATGGAACGTGCAATGTGATAGGAAGCTCCCCGGAGATGCTGTTAGTGAGAGGTCCCTGGGTTCAAATCCCAGATCCTCTACTCAGTAATTTTGTGATCTTTGAAACTCCATTTAAAATTTTGGGAATGGCCTTTTCATCTGCAAAGTAAGGATCATAAGGTTTTTCTTCATAGAGTTGATGGGTGACTTAAATGAGATGACATGGACAAGCCCATCAACCCAGAGCCAGGCACGCAGTAAGGATCAGCAGTGTTCATCGAATCTGAAACCTGCAGTCCACTGGGATACACGATGCCAGGCAGGAAGCCTTTAGGTACTTAACTGATTCTACTGAAGGCAGCAGAGCCCAGGTTTTAATAGCCTTTGCCATTCTAGAGAAACTGTAAGGTTGTAGTGAATGCCGTTGGCATGATAGAATATGGAAAATATAAAACAAATATACTTTTCTCATCTAAAAACATGAGAACAATTCCTCCCCACAAGAACACACATAAAAGTGGGCGTTCAATGAGGTAAACTTTGTAAAACGTCTAGCATATAGTGAGGACTTGGTCATTGAAGGCCTTTGCGGGGGGGTCGGGGGGACGGGGAGCTGCAGCCACTCACCTCTCCCTCTCCTTGCATCAGAGAATGTAAGCTGGAGAAAAAAATCCATGAATAGAACCAACATAGGGAGAACCTTAAGTTCATCTTTTACTCTTCAGCAGAAATTCATCTATGAGTACGTTTTGTGAATGTAAATGTGAGGTGGTTTTCGGGGGGTTTTTGTTGTTGTTTTTTTGTTTTGTTTTGTTTTGAGACAGTGTCTTGCTCTGTTACCCAGGCTGGAGTGCAGTGATGAGATCTCGGCTCACTGCAACCTCCCCCTCCCAGGTTCAAGCGATTCTCCCGCCTCAGCCTCCCAAGTAGCTGGGATTACAGGCACGCGCCACCATGCCTGGCTAATTTTTTGTATTTTTAGTAGAGAAGGGATTTTACCATGTTGGTCAGGCTGGTCTCAAATTCCTGACCCCATGATCTGCCCGCCTCGGCCTCCCAACGTGCTGGTATTACAGGCATGAGCCACGGCACCCGGCCAAATGTGAGGGATTCCGACCATACATCTGGCAACGTCAGGCAAGGAAAACCAGAGTCCGGTGATGTTGTGGCCTAGTATTTGGATGACGACCTCTCAAATTTGGACCATCAGATATGCAAGTGAGTGGACATTCCTGGATGTGCCACTGCAACAGTGGGTGTACTCCAGCATTACACAGTGAGTGCTTCAGGCCAGCCGGGACTGTGCAGGCCACTATGGACGAGCATGAACTTCTTTAACCTCACAGCAAACTGATGGGGCAAGTCCGCTACGACCCCCATTTTCCAGGAGGGCACAGAGAGGTCTGGAAATGTGCAACATCACACAGCTACTAGGCGGCAAAATTGAGCCCGTGTTCCCAACTACGCTACATCTGAGTGACAGACGCCATCATTCTGGCTTTTGGAGGGAAAAAACATTGCATAGGAAACCTACCACTCTCCAAAGCCGAGAAGGCCTGGGGAGTAATAGAACCAGGCAGACCTAGGTTCCAATCCCAGCCTCGACCCTTCCTGTCCTTATGACACAAGACACTGACTAACCTTTGTGAGAATCGTAAGGTGGGGACGCCTACTACAAGTAAAGCCTGTCTTGTTCCGTGCCATGAAGGGTGAGTTAGACCATGTGCATAGCAGGCTTAGGACTGTGCCTCACACATACTAGGTGGTTGATTATTGCTCACTTCCTCCTCTTTAAAACAGGATTTCATTGAATTTTCCGCCACACTGAGATACAATAGATCTGGGAACTAAAGAAACCCCAGAAATCCAAATCAGTAGAGATATGTCTTCCACATGAGCCTCTGTTAAATACTTTGTTATATGGATATAAATACTTTGTTATTTGCATATGTTATATGCAGTGTTTAGTACATTTTTCAAAAATAAAAATATAATTTTTTGATCACAAAAAGCCCCTCTATGCTTGGGGTTTACTGTAGACATGAAAAATTAAGCTAAGATAATTCAAGAATTTAAAAATTAAGAGTTATACAAACAGATCAATAATGTCCACAGATTAAAACCCAGTATTTCCAACAATTAGCCGGGCATGGTGGCATATGCCTTATAATCCCAGCTACTTAGGAGGCTGAGGCAGGAGAACTGCTTGAACCCAGGAGAGGGAGGTGGCAGTGAGCCGAGATCATGCCACTGCACTCCAGCCTGGGCAACAGAGCGAGACTCCATCTCAAAAATAAAAAATAAAAAATAAAATTAAAACCAGTATTTCTTTTCCTTGTATTTTGCGGGTTCATCACCTACTCTCCCCAAACTGCTTTCTCTTTTCATTAGACAACACTTCCAGCAAATTGTTTCTAACTCTGAATGATTTGCTGACTCTCACCGGCCACGTCGTCCCTTTCCCTCCACCTCTGATACCCATTTTGCATCGTAACCAAATGCAGTCTCCCCTACCACCACCCCCCACCTTCCACTGGGAATGATCTCTTTATCAATAATCCGACCCTGGAAGCCCAATGGGTGACTTTTTAGTGCCCCTGACACCGGTGCAGATGGGAGTTTTGGATCCCCAGTGTAATCCCAGCCTGAAATGTTACCAGGAGCCCCACGGCTCTTCAATTACCTCTCTTGGCCTGTCAAGACCACAGCATCTCAAATTCAGTTAGCTGGTCTTTGGGTCTCAGCCAAGGCCCAGCCTCTGCTCCTAATGACAGCCAGCTGAGGGGACACTGAGAGGGGCTAAATTCAATTTGCAGCCCTTCTAATGAGATTAAGGGAGCAGGGTTTTTTATTTTCTCCAAAGTTTGCCATGGGCAGAATGAATGATGGCCCAGGGAAGAGCTGTCAGCGTCAAGGAAGGTTCTGAGCTGGGAGAGGGGGATGGGAGGCAAGGATGGGCCAGAGGAGAGATTTTCCAGACAGAGCCACGGAGCTCTGAGTGAGTCGCCTAGCAGGTGACAATGCCTGGTTAGCAGAGTATCACTCTGAGAACAGGATGCAAAGTCAAGAACGAATCTGTAAGAAAGGCAAGTGCTAATCATAAGCAATATCCCCAGTAGAATCTCTGTCCTTTTTTTTAATGCTTTTGAATTCTTTTCCGTCTCTTTTAACTGGCTTTTGAAAAGCCATTAAACAAACTACATTTCTTAAAATGGGCCAACTGGCAAGAATTTCTCTAATATAACAGCAAGATTCCCACTGTTCTTTAGCCTGGAGCAACTCAGTCCAGCACATTTCTTGGCCAAGCAAGCCTGTGGGTCTCCCAGCAGGGTCTCCCATGAGCTGGAGTCTGGACCAGCCGGGACCTCTGATGCACGCAGCATGCTGCAGGTGGTAGTAAGGAGCTGGGAAGTATTTCACTTGATATGGAGTAACTTTGGGGTGAGGTGTGATGTGTAGAGCATTATTCATGCGTGTTCTAGTTAGCACCTGCCTGTGTTTGGCACCATAACTGGAGGAAATACTGACCCCTCTCTGAGTAGCTTCAGCTCAGATGCAGAAATAGAGCAAATTGAGTAGAATATTCTTCTAGGTCAATGTGGGTGAGATAGAAGGACATCTCTTTAGGGAATCAAGAGGGGAAGAGGTCTCTTGGATTGGGAGACACCAAGAAAACTTCATTTTTAGAAGGTGGCTTCAAGCTGTACCTTGGACTAGGGTGGCATCTAGGAAGGCCAAGAGAAGAGACCCAGACATTCCCATTGTGGCTGAAGGCCTCAGTGCTTCTACTGATAAGCCTAGCTCTACCTTGGCAGAGGTACAGCTGACTAACCCTCCTGATCTATGGATATCAGCAGCATCTTCCTGTGAGCAGGTAGACTAGGGAGTCTATCACTAGGCCTTCCTGAATGACGAAGGGCCCTGATGAGCTGACCTGGAGACTGTTGGACAGTGGGTGTCTAAACCTTGCCATCGATAGTGAACAAGACTACAATGGTCCTGGACCCCAGGCCGGAATCTTGCCCTCTAAGCACTGATTTGTCCACTGCACCTTCTTAGAGCTCCTCTGAGATGGTCCACACATCAGAACTCCTGCCCATCTTTTGGCCCCACATTCACGTCCTCCACTGGTGTGAAAATCCCGCACTAGAGCCAGGCTGTGGCCCTGACATCTCCAGTTGCCTGGATATCCAAGTTCCTCCCTAGATAGCAGGAGTTGGGACTCACATACTTTGTCTGTTAGCCGCACCCCCCACCGCCCCCGCCCGGTCACTGCCTGGGGCCCTGTTTTTACTGGATCCTTAACCAGGGATCATGACACTGCTGCCCTTCCAGTACTCCCCCTTAATACAGGAATCCACCCTGCCCTTCCAGTACTCCCCCTTAATACGGGAGTCCACCCTGCCCTTCCAGTACTCCCCCTTAATACGGGAGTCCACCCTGCCCTTCCAGTACTCCCCCTTAATACGGGAGTCCACCCTGCCCTTCCAGTACTCCCCTTTAATACGGGAGTCCACCCTGCCCTTCCAGTACTCCCCTTTAATACGGGAGTCCACCCTGCCCTTCCAGTACTCCCCCTTAATACAGGAGTCCACCCTGCCCTTCCAGTACTCCCCTTTAATAAGGGAGTCCACCCTGCCCTTCCAGTACTCCCCTTTAATAAGGGAGTCCACCCTGCCCTTCCAGTACTCCCCTTTAATATGGGAATCCACCCAAAGCAAGCCCTTGGAGCAGGTCAACTTAAGTTTAAACCTAATAGTCACTCATTAAATATTTACTGGCTGAATTGGGTCCATGGAGGAGGAAAAACTTGAGTGTGGGAGCTTTTAGAAGTGGTTAGGCATTCTCCCCAAAGGGGAAAGCTCAGTCAGGGTCTTGTTGTTTATCTGCAGAGAACAACAGTTTCTCTCCTTTCACTCTCGATGGCCAAGTTTAGACACCCAGTGTCCAACAGTCTCCAGGTCAGCTCATCAGGGCCCTTGGTCATTCAGGAAGGCCTAGTGATAGACTCCTTAGTCCAGCTGCTCACAGGAAGATGCTGCTAATGTCTATAGATCAAGAGGGTTATTCTGCTGGTACCACAGTCTGACGTTGGCCATCAGCCAGACAAACACAGGGGCATGCCATGGCTGTAACTCTCAGAGCATATTCCCCATACAAAACACACAGAACCCCTTCAGGGCCTATGAAGGATCCTGTCGAACTGTTGGACCTGGACTGAACGGCGTTATCAATCCAATCCCCACAGGCCCTCACAGGCCCAAGGCTGCGGAAAGAGACAGCGCCAGTCAGGGCTGATTTGCTCGTGTGGCTACTTTATGTTGCGAATAATTCCTGTATCTTTTTTCTTATTCCACCGATGTTGATTAAAATTCCTTGTGAAAAGATATACTGTTCCAGGAGATTTGTGTGCCATGAAGAGATGGAGACACCAGAAATTCAAGCCAAAGACCTGGGGCCTCCTTGGCTCTTCTCCCCTCCACCTCAAAGGGGACCTGTTTGGGTCCCAATAAGGAAAGCCCGTCCCTGGAAGGTGCCGCCTCAGGGCACTTTGTATGAATGCATGAGGCAGCATCCATGCTGGAAAAACACACAGAATCATCCAGACTCACCAGTTGAATCTACTTTAATAAACCCTTGCTCACACCTTAGGCAACTTCTGAGCTGGGGAAATGATCTGGAGAAGTGGAAAAGATAAGAATGGCAAGGATCCAAAAAGAGCAGTGATCACTGCATGATGCTTATTAGTGGAAGACCAATTCCTCAGGAATCAGCTATAAAGCACATTTTTTTTATCACAAGGGATTTTGATGTCTATTTTCTTATACGAGTTTACAAGTCTGTGAAGAAGGTGACTGTCTTAGCTTTGCTGTAGCATACAACTACACTATAACAAAATACCAGAAACCGGCAGCTTACAAACCATGGACATTTATTTCTCACGGTTCTGGAGGCTGGGAAGTTCAAGATCAAGGCACTAGCACAATGGGTGTCTGGTGAAGACCCACTTCTGGTTCAAAGAAGGCATCTTCTTGCTGTGCCTTCACATGGCAGAAGAGACAAGGCAGGTCTCTGGCCTCACTTTATAAAGTCACTAATCCCATTTATGAGGGCTCCACCCTCATGACCTAATCACCTCCCAAAGGCCCCCTCTCCTAATACCATCAGATCGGTTATATGAATTTCAGAGGCATACAACATTCAAATCATAACAGTGTCCTCATTTGCATTTAAAGATGAGGTGTCAGAGGTACTGCAAACTTAAGTGAGTCACCCAAGTGCAGGCATGGGTGAGCCTAGGATGCAAGGCCAAGTCTGTCTGACAGCAGATATGCTGCAGCGGTATGCATGTACCAATTTCATCTTAGTACACAGCCTGTGTGCACAAGATAGACTGAACCCCTCTTCCGTCTCCTCTGACTTCACTCCTATGCAGAGCTCCAGACCTGTCTATCCATCCTAAAATGGTAGAATTCATGGTCCATCAGGAAACAATCCTCAGGGAGTGGCTCCTTATGTGTCAGCTTCAAAGTGTCAGAGAAAGAAACTCACTCTTGTTTAGGAGCCTGCTAAATATGCAGAATGTGGTGCAAAGAGCCCCAGGCTAGTGATATGGTTTGGCTGTGTCTCTACCCAAATCTCATCTTAAATTGCAGCTCCCACGATTCCCACATGTTGTAGGAGAGATCCAGTGGGAGATAACTGAATCATAGGGGGCAGTTTCTCCCATCTGTATCTAATGGTTTTACAAGGGGAAACCCTTTCACCTGGTTTGCATTCTCTCTTTGTCTGCTGCCATGTAAGAAGTGCCTTTCACCTTCAGCCATGACTGTGAGGCCTCCCCAACCACATGGAACTGTGAGTCCATTAAACCTCTGTCCTTTATAAATTACCCAGTCTCAGTACGTCTTTATCAGCAGCAGGAAGACAGATTAATACAGCTGGCCTCCACAGCCCCCCTATTGCCAGCTCCCCCTGTGATCTTGGGCAAGGGACTGTCTCTTTCTACTCCCAATTCCCTCTTGGCTCCTTGCCAGTTCCAATGCTCCCAGATTCTCATTCTCCAGCTGTCCAAATTTTGTGAACAAATGCTCAAATACACTTCTCGTTACCTACAAATTGCAGTTTCTTTCATTCTCCTCTTCCATTCCAGTCTTCCCTATTTGTGGCACAGAGCTCAGCAATGCACACAGCTTGTAGTGCAGAAGCTCACACCAGTGCACTGGGGCTGCTAAAAACACCCCGAGGGCCAGCCCCTCCCAGGGCGATGCCAGACCAGAGGATGGAGCCCTGGGTCTCTTCACTTTGCGCCACATTATCACAGAAAGGTGGATTAGAAGTTATCTCCGCTCTGCTTTCTCTCAGAGCTCCTTGGCAACGCAGCCACCTCGATATAAATATACACCAGCAACGTGCGCAAACTCATACTCTGTGGCGAGGCCTCCAGAGGCCCCGGGGCAGATACCGCCAGGGAGCAAGGACATCAGGAGATCCCCAGGACACAAAGGAGTGCCAGCCTCAACGCGTCAAGGTCAAATGTGGCACCCATTAAGTAAAACGCTGTGATTCTGATAATTCTCTGGCACCTCACCCCAAAGGCTGGAGGTCTGTGATCTCTCCGAATAGCCACATATTTCACAGTTGATGCTTCTTTTGCATTCTTTATAACTAAACAAGGTGCCAAATTATTAATACCTTTCCTGTCTTTGTCTTTCTAACACTTTTCTCTCCCTGGTGCTGCTAATGCAACAAATTCAGATTGAATCTCTGTGGTTTTTGGTCAATGGCTGTTTGAAGACCTAGAAGGAAGGAGCTGGATCTTTCAAAGAATTGAGGTTGAAATCAAACACCACGAAGGAGCTACTTCTGAATGTAATAATGTGAAACACTTTAAAGTCGAATTAATTAAAGGAAACATAAACCAATCCATTCCTGGCTCCATGTTAACTCTGGCTGTCTAAAAGGCCTTGAGATATTCAGGATACCAGCATAAATTCATTATTTGGGTTAGGACAAGCTCAGGAGCCTACCTGCCACTTTCCTCTCACTGGTGCTGCCTTTGGTAGAGCTGTAGATAGAACCAGCCACAAACTTGATCCAGGTATAAGCTGGAGATACACACATCAGCGTAAAGGAGGCTCCCAAAAAGGGCTCTCTTGCTTGGAGACACAGGAACCAGACTCCCCAAATGTCTCTCACTTCTACAGTAATCCTCTTCAGACTTAGGAGGCTCTGTCAGACGTTTTCAAAACTCCAGGGAACCTGGAAAGAAAATACAATAAAGAGATCAGAGAGGTAAAATGCCAGGCCAAAGAGAAGAACCAGAAGGAGCAAGATGTGTTCACTGTGAACATTTTGAAACTGCATTCTTATCTCGGTTCAGGGCTGTGTACTGTCTTTTCTCTGATGATTGTAAATATTTAATGTGTTATAGCTCCATCTCCTTACTGATATGGGAAACATGAATAAATCCACATGGACAGGATGTGTGCTTCCCACTTGCAGACTGCCTGAGAGAGCAAGCATCAGAAGGGGCTGCTGTGGACAGTTGCCCAGGCTGTAACCTGTACAGGACTGTCTGGTGGAGACGCCTGAAGAGAAGCCCCATCCACCTGGCTCAGAGAGGAACAGAAGGGGTCACTGTCCATTCTGAGTGAAAAGCCCTTTTGCATAATTAGCTGGAGCTAGGGGCTGTGTGTGTGTGCTTTTTGGCAATTCACATTTTACTAGTGTGAGGGGAACTGAGCAGAGCTCACAGAAAAAGTGTTCCGGTTTATTGAAATTAAAATGCCAGTAATTCTTTCAGTCTCCGTATGGTTTTCTCTAAAACAAAAGTACAGAAACTTTTATGCAGTTCCCCTTTTCAACTCCCTCAGCAGCCTAGGCCCTCTCTTGGGACTTGGTTTTCCTTACAAACTGACCAAAGGAAGCTTCCAGAAGCAACTATTACAAGAAGAAGGAAGGCGTGACCATGAGGGAAGAGGTGACTTCAGAGGCCCTGGCTCTGCAGAGAACTCGGCGCTGCCTCCCAGCCTGCCCACCACCTGACATGGTGTGCACCGCTGGGTGCCCAGGGCTTCACGTAGCCCTTAGTTCCTCCATGATGCCTTCTTGATCAGCTCTCATCTCACCTCTGTAGTTTCCTCCCTCCCGTAGATGTTCCAGCTCCACCACTGCAGCCAATGCTAACTCCTCCCACTGGTGAAAGCAGAGAAGCAGGCAGAAGTGACCCGGAGGCTCTGGCTGGACCCATTGTCATGCACTGCCTTCCACGGTGACTCCGGCATCTTTTCTTGACCGGAAAATATCCCTGAGCTCAAACCCTCAACTCACAGCTTGGAGCCATGACAAAGGAAGGCGGCTTCGGTAACTCAGTGAGGTTGGGGGCTGCAGTCTGGGTGAGGAGGGCCAGTTCTGGGTCCAGATGGCTTGAATTCCAATACCGCTCCATGGCAGGCCCCAAGCTTGGGTTCTGCTGGCCTCAGGTTCCTCATTTTTTTTGTGTGTGACTTTTTTTTTTTTATTGCATTTTAGGTTTTGGGGTACATGTGCAGAACATGCAATACAGTTGCATAGGTACACACATGGCAGTGTGTTTTGTTTGCTTTCTCCCCTTCACCCACATTTGGCATTTCTCCCCAGGCTATCCCTCCCCACCTCCCCCTCCCACTGGCCCTCCCCTTTTCCCTCCAACAGACCCCAGTGTTTAGTACTCCCCTCTCTGTGTCCATGTGTTCTCATTTTTCAGCACCCGCCTATGAGTGAGAATATGCGGTGTTTCATTTTCTGTTCTTGTGTCACCATGGAATATTATGCAGCAATCAGAAATGATGAGTTCGTGTCATTTGTAGGGACATGGATGAATCTGGAGAACGTCATCCTCAGGTTCCTCATTTTTAAAGAGAAGGTAATAACAATAGTTCAAGCCTCATAGGATTGTCCTGAGAATTAAGGGTTAACACTTATGAAGTTGCTTAGAGTAGTATTTAAAAGACTAAGTGGTCAGTTAGTCGGTTACCTATTATTATTAGTGGTCAATTATTAATTGGTTACCTCTTATTACGATTATTATTTCCGAATGGCTTGAGAGTCCATGGGTGGTAGAGCTCAGGTGCCGCGTTAGGGAACGCCTAAGGCACAGTAGGCACAGAAGGCACACACAACACACATACAAAAGGACCAAGCACACACAGGCATACACACACGTGCACACACAAACTACTCCATGCCACCGTATGCATACACACGTACAGACTTCAGGAACAGTCTGCGGCAGAATCGCCAATCAAGGTTCCACAGGTGATGACAGACTTTAATTGGCTTAGCTATTATCCAACTGATGCCTGATCTAGATACCAAGATGCCATGGTACCAACTGTGAGATGTGCCAGCGCCAGGTCTCCACTGGGTCTGCAGAAGGCCAGCTCACAGAGAAACCCTATGGGTGCATGGTATTTCTTCAGAGTCCTAGATTCGGATGCTGCAAAGACCACTGAGAACGCCAGCTTTTCCCCTCCCAACCCTCCTCCAGAAGTTGCTTCTGGGGAATCTGGAGACTTGGAGCCATGACAAAGGAAGGCGGCTTCGGTAACTCAGTGAGGTTGGGGGCTGCAGTCTGGGTGAGGAGGGCCAGTTCTGGGTCCAGATGGCTTGAACATTGAAGGTCTCAGGCTGGAGGTTCCCGGCTGCTGCTGTTATCTCAACACATGGAGGCAGGTAATGATGGAGCCTCTGATGGCTGCTTCTCCAAAGAGACTATGCAGAATGCTGAAGTTCCCTGGCCTGGTGCAGAGTGACTGCCCAATAAAGACTTGCTGAATAAATGATCAAGAAAATAACAATAAAACCCAGCTCAGTCACTTACTGGCTAATACCACTGGGTAAGTTGCACACCCTTCCTTTACCTTAACTTCCTCCTGCATAAAATGGAGATAGTCACAACTACCCACAGGTCTACATGTGACCAGATGTTAAACCAAACCAAAGACTCAATGCACAATGGTGGCCTTCCTCTCAGAAGTGGCGAGGACCCCACAGATGCGCAAGTGAGAGACTTTCTCTTTAGAATGAGCATCTGTGGACCTTGCACTTTGCCATGGCGCCAGGAAGAATGATGCCTGAGCAAAAGTCTGTGAGGAGGACACTTGTGGCCGGGAAAAGCCATTAAATGCTTGGCCAGTGGGGAGGGCACAGTGCAATCCTCCCTCTGCAGGAGGCTCAGACAGAGTGTGTGCTGTATTTCACAGCTCAGGTCCCCAGCTGGTGAGGCAGGAGCAATCTGCCCACAGCTCACCCCTAGCAGTGGGATTCTCCTCGGACTTTTGCCATGTTTATCAGTTTTATGGACTCTTTTTGTGTTGCTTATTAAATTTGTCTTTGGGGAGAAAGGACTAGGTTTGGGAGCAGAGAAAGCAAGAAGCAAATGCGTTTGGACCCAGGTTCCAATAGCAACCGAGCATACCATAGACCCTCACAGCAGAGAGAGCAGCTCTCCTGATGGGATAACAGACAGCAAAGCCAAACACATTCCCTTTGGATCTTAATCAAACAGGCTCAGCCGGGCGCGGTGGCTCACGCCTGTAATCCCAGCACTTCGGGACGCCCAGGCAGTTGATCATGAGGTCAAGAGATCGAGACCATCCTGGTCAACATGGTGAAACCCCGTCTCTACTAAAAATACAAAAAATTAACTGGGCACGGTGGCGCATGCCTGTAATCCCAGCTACTCAGGAGGCTGAGGCAGGAGAATTGCCTGAATCCAGGAGGTGGAGGTTGCGGTGAGCCGAGATCGTGCCATTGCACTCCAGCCTGGGTAACAAGAGCGAAACTCCATCTCAAAAAAAAAAAAAAAAAAAGGCTCGTCTGATTAAAATTCTAGGACAGTCTCCCAAAGTCCGATTTCACTGCACAGCGGTGACTGAACACCCCTAGATGCTCCACGGTGTTTCTATATTTCAATAGCACAAAATGCTGGGATATACTGAGACGGAGTTTAATACATACAAAATTCATTTTAATTCACAATAATAAACACACTCACACATGCTAAGCTGTCGGGTTTATCTGGATGCAGGGTCTGTCAGAAAATCATGAGTATGCTGCAACCCCAGAGAGGTGGAAATCATTGCGCCAGACAACTACTTTATGTCCCTCTTTGGATTTGAAAGCCATAAATATTCTTCCCACAATTTCCAGCTGTATTTCTCAAATGGGATGTAGAGAATTACTCTATGCTCTTTAACCTGTCTTTTTCTGTGATTTTGAAGATCACTTAATAGTTCTCTTACATCTTATACCATCTTTATTATGTGAGATGGGGGATTCTTTCTCTCTTTATAGCTCTTTCTCTATTCTCAGCCTCAGCCCCTTCCCATACCTAAAGATGTGTCATTCATTCATTTATGTTTCAACTAATGTTCAGTACGAGCCTACTAGAAGTCATGCTAGGAACTGGGGGTGTACACTGAACAAGACAGACCCAGTTTTAGCTCTTAAGAAGCTCACAGCCTGGTGAGGAGACAGAAAACATGTCAACCTACATGAATGAGGATGTAATTAAGAGGTGATGCCACCTAGATCCCCATTTAGGACAGGAGAAAACATTCTGCAGCTGCCGGGAGCTCCACCAGAACACAGTCTCCACTGGACCCTGTTGGGGACTGCCTCAGCTGAAGACAGCTGCCTCATCCAGGGTCATGACCCCTTCCCAGGGCAGTCCATGTCCAATGTCATTTGACTCCAGGCCCCACTCTGGATGACTCTGAAGGGCCATCCTAGCTTCTCAGTTCCCAGATTTGCAAACCCACCTTGGCTGCACCTTCCTCTTTCCATTTGACTGTTGACCTGGGAAGCGGCCAGAGTTATGTTCTCAACCAATGCCCCTTCCTCCACCAACTTTTAGAAAGAAGATATCAGAAAGCAAAAAAGAGGACTGGTGATAGCTTATGACATTCTGGAAGGTAACAACATCCAGAAACAGGGACAGCTGGGATGATGGTGGCAGGAATCTTGGAGACGATGCATTCTTGAGGTTGTGGCTTTTTCATATTCCACTGTTCCAGAGTATTACAGAACCAAATGGGAAAGAATGCCCCCTCGACCACATAATAACACATTGGTGAAAACGTGGGAATTACTGGGAACTGGATTTGAAGCTGTGAATATTAATGTAACTTTCAGCCACAGAACTGAGAACAGGAACTAGCTATCACTGGTGGATAAAGCATACAGCCAGGGTCAAGCCACAGAAGCTATGTGTCCATTACACTAGGCTTAAACTGCATTCACCTTTCCGAAAATGAGTAATGCTTCTGAACAACTTAATGGTACTAGCTATTAGAATTTAGAATGGAATACATACCAAGAATAATAAAAGAAAAAAATATATACAACCCTCATTCTTTTTATTAAAAAATTTGAAAATAAAGGAAGTATGAAAATTGGAAACCACAAAAGAATAAAGCAGATTTAACATTAAGATATATAAATTATAACAACAAATATAAGTAGATTAAACTTATCTAATAATAGTTTTACATAGCATGGAAAAATCAATTTCAACCTCAGAGACAAACACATAGATACATTTTAGTAAAACTTTAATCAAAAGTATTGCATACAATTACCAACGAACAGAAAATGGTAGTCCTGATTTTAATGTGAGGAGTCAAAAATTACTGGTGGATGAAGTACGCATTCTTTCCTTTCCTCTTTTCCTCCCTTAGTTTCTTTCCCCTCCACCTTCTGAAGATGGAGATCAGATTCAAGGACAGAGTTGAGGACAAAAAAGCACTATATTCTACATAGTGGTAATGTGGGGTCATAGGGTTGGAACACAGTAAGACACGACATGTCAGCAATATGTGGTGGAACATTATGTGAGTCAATGAAGAATAATGGCTAAGGAAACTGTGGATATGCAGACAATATTATGCAGCCTTAAAAAAGAAGGAAATTCTTGCAACAACATGGTTGAGCCAGTCACAAAAGGACAAATGCCATAGGATTCTATTCATTGGAAGCATCTAAATCAGTGAGAATCATAGAAATAGAAAGTAGAAAGGTGGTTACCAAGGGCTGGGGGATTTAGTATTTGGTAGGTCTGGAGTTTCAGCGTCGCAAGATAAAAAAAAAAGTTCTAGAGATCCATTGCACACCAATGTGAATGTACTTAACACTACTCAACGGAACACTGAAAAATGTTTAAGAAGTAAATTTTATGTTATTCTTTTACCACAATAAAAAAGAAGAAGAAGGCAACAAGATAAAAGGAACAAGCCTAACTGACATTTACAGAATGTTTCACCCCATTGCGGCAGAATACATATTCTTTTCATCAGCACACAGAACAAACATTCTCCACGATAGACCATTGCTTAGGTCAAAAATTAAGTCTTAAAAAATTCAAAAAAGGAGAAATCAGATCAAGTATATTTTCTGATCACAATGGAATAAAATTAGAAATCATGCCTGTAATCCCAGCACTTTGGGAGGCTGAGGCAGGCAGATCACCTGAGGTCAGGAGTTTGAGACCAGCCTGGCCAACATGGCAAAACCAGGTCACTACAAAAAATATAAAAATTGGCAGGTGTGGAGGGAAGGTCAAAGATGGCCCAATAGGAACAGCTCTGGAGTGCAGTTCCCAGTGAGAACAACAGAGAGGGTGAGTGATCACCACACTTCCAAACAAGTTATTACGACCCACAGACCAGGAGATTCCCAGGGCTGAAAAGCACCACAAATTTCCAGCACAGCTATTTCAGCCAGCATTATGGGTCTCCACACAAAAACTCACACAAATCTGGGTGGCCATTTCAACTGGCGCCTGGAATGCCTGGGAGACAGAGCAATCCATTCAACTGAAAAAAAGGGGGCTGAAACAGGGAGCCAGGTGATCTGACTTGGTGGATCCCACCTTCACAAAGACCAGCAATCTGAAATGCTCTGGATTGAGAGTTTCACAGCAAGTGCAGCTAGACCTGGGACAGTCCAGCTCTGGGGGGAGAAGAGTGCCCACCATTACCAAGGCAGTCCATCATTACTGAGGCAGACTGCCATTACTGATGCAGTTCTAACTATATCTCTATAAACAAAACTGCAAGGAAGTTCACACAGCAGCTGGGCAGAGCCCACAGCAGCTCAGCATTGCCTCTGCTGACAGACTGTGACTAGGCTACCTCCTACCTTGGCAGGGCATCTCTGAAAAAAGGCAGCAGCATGTCAGTAACTTATAAACAAAGCCCCACCATCCAAAGAGATAGCACCTGGAAAAAAAGGTGGTTATGCGTTCCACTAAAGCAGACTTAAATGTACCTGCTCAGCAGCTCTGAATGGAACAAGAGAGCTCACAGCTCAGCACTTGAGCTCCTATAAGGGTGAGACTGTCTCCTCAAGCAGCTCCCTGACCACCATATATCCAAAGAGACACCTCATAAAGGAGACCTCAGGCTGACATCTGGTGGGTATCCTTCTGTGACTAAGATAGCAGAACAAGAAACTGGCAGAAACCCTTACTGTTCTGCAGCTGCCACAGGTGATTACCAGGGATGCAGGGTCTGGAGTGGACCTCTAGTAGTCCTACAGCAGAGGGGCCTATTAGAAGGAAAACTAAAAAACAGAAAGAAATAACCTCATCATCAACAAAAGGGACATCCACTCAGAGACCCCATCCAAAAGTCACAAACTACAAAGACCACAGGTAGATAAATCCACAAAGATGGGAAGAAAGCAGCACAAAAAGGACAAAACACCCAAAACCAGAACACCTCTCTTCCTCCAAGAGATCACAACTCCTCACCAGCAAGGGAACAAAGCTGGATGGAGAATGAGTCTGATGAATTGACAGAAACAGGCTTCAGAAGGTGGGTAATAAAAAACTTCTCTGACCTAAAAGAACATGTTCCAACCCAATGTAAAGAAACTAAGAACCTTGAAAAAAGGTTAGATGAGATGCTAACCAGAATAAACATCTTAGAGAAGAATATAAATGACCTGATGGAGCTGAAAAATACAACATGAGAACTTCACAAAGCATACACAAGTTTCAATAGCTGAATTGATCAAGCAGAAGAAAGGATATCAGAGATTGAAGATGAACTCAATGAATTAAAATGAGAAGGCAAGATTAGAGAAAAAAAAAGAGTAAAAAGAAATGAACAAAGCCTCCAAGAAATATGGGATTATGTGAAAAGACCTAATCTACATTTGATAGGTGTACCTGAATGTGACAGAGAGAATGAATCCAAGCTGGAAAACACTCTTCAGGATATTATCCAGAAGAACTTCCCAACCTAGCAAGGCAGGCCAATATTCAAGTCCAGGAAATACAGAGAACACCACAACGATATTCCTCAAGAAGAGCAACCCCAGAGCACATAATTCTCTGATTCACCAGAGTTGAAATGAAGGAAAAAATGCTAAGGGTGGTCAGAGAGAAAGGTGGGTTACCCACAAAGGGAAGCTCACCAGACTTACACCCAATCTCACCACAGAAACCCTACAAGCCAGAAGAGTGGGGGCCAATATTCAACATCCTTAAAGAAAAGAACTTTCAACCTACAATTTCATATCCAGCCAAACTAAGCTTTGTAAAAGAAGGAGAAATAAAATCCTTTTCAAACAAGCAATTGCTAAGAGATTTTGTCACCACCAGGTCTGCCTTATAAGAGCTCCTGAAAGAAGCACTAAACAAGGAAAGGAACATCCAGTACCAGCCACACCAAAAACGTACCTAATGGTAAAGACCATTGACACAATGAAGAAACTGCATCAACTAATGGGCAAAACAACTAGCTAGCATCCAAATGGCAGGATCAAATTCACACATAACAATATTAACCTTAAATGTAAATGGGCTAAATGCTAAATGCCCCAATCAAAAGACACAGACCGGCAAATTGGATTAAAAGTCAAAACCCATCAGTGTGCTGTATCCAGGAAACCCATCTCACATGCAAGGACACACATAGGCTCAAAATAAAGGGATGGAAGAAGATCTATCAAGAAAATGGAGAGCAAAAAAGAGCAAAAGTTGCAAACCTAGTCTCTGGTAAAATAGACATTAAAACAGAAAAGATCAAAAGAGACAAAGAAGAGCATTACATAATGGTAAAAGGATCAATGCAACAAGAAGAGCTAATGATCCTAAATATATATGCACCCAATACAGGAGCATCCAGATACATAAAGCAAGTTCTTAACGACCTACAAAGAGACTTAGACTCCCACACAATAGTAGTGGGAGATTTTAACACTCCACTGTCAATATTAGATCAATGAGACAGAAAATTAACAAGGATATCCAGGGCTTGAACTCAGACCTGGAGCAAGCAAAACTAATAGACATCTGCAGAACTCTCCACCCCAAATCCACGGAATATACATTCTTCTCAGCACCACATCACATCTACTCTAAAATTGACCACATAATTGGAAGTAAATCACTCCTCAGCAGATGCAAAAGAATGGGAATCATAACAAACAGCCTTTCAGACCACAGTGCAATCAAATTAGAACTCAGGATTTAGAAACTCACTCAGAACCGCACAACTTCCCAGAAGCTGATCAACTGGCTCTTGAATGTTGACCAGATAAACAATGAAATGAAGGCAGAAATAAAGATGTCCTTCGAAACTGACGAGAACGAAGACACAACATGCCAGAATCTCCAGGACACATTTAAGGCAGTGTCTAAAGGAAAATTTATAGCAATAAATGCCCACATGAGAAGCAAGAAAAGATCTAAAATAGACACCCTATCATCAAAATTGAAAGGACGAGAGGAGCAAGATCAAAAAAACTCAAAAGCCAGCAGAAGACAGGAAATAACTGAGATCAGAGCAGAACTGAAGGAGACAGAGACACAAAAAACCCTTCAAAAAATCAATAAATCCAGGAGCTGGATTTTTGAAAAGATCAACAAAATAGACCACTAGCCAGATTAATAAAAAGGAAGAGAGTATAATCAAATAGATGCAATAAAAAACAATAAAGGGGAAATCACCACCAACTCCACAGAAATATAAACTATAATCAGTGATTACTACAAACAACTCTACACACATAAACCAGTAACACCGGAAGAAATGGATAAATTCCTGGACACTTGCACCCTCCCAAGCCTAAACCAGGAAGTTGAAACCCTGAATAGACCAATAACAAGGGCTGAAGCTGAGGCAGCAATTAACAGCCTACCAACCAAAAAGAGCCCAGGTCCAGATGGACTGCTGTGTAATCAATAAAGCTCATGTGGTACAGCTGTATTTATTAACCTTGAAAGATGCCAGCAACGGGCTCAGCGAAACGAGCACACTACACTCTAAACAGCAATAACTCATGTTTGAAAAATATGTATATGTCTTTTCTTTCAGACATTTCCATTACTGATTGGTGAGATTGTAAGCTCCTTTGTTTGTCTTTTAAGTTTTCCACGCTGGAATATCATGTGTTATTTTTTATAAGAGAGAAGAGAGAAAACATTAAATAAAACCTATTACAAGCTTTTTTAAAGTATAGGCATTGGTTATGGTAGAGCTACATCCTTCTATCATTGTATTCTATTACACACTTTACATGTATCAATTGACATGTTCCTTTCGTCTCTGCAGCTATAATTCCCTTGAGGGCAAGCACTGTAACTATCTTTGTATGCCTACCTAGCACTTCACCTAGGGTTTTATAGTGAACATCATTAAGTGTTGGGATTTTTAAGAGGAGGGAAAAAAAAAGAAGTCAGGGAGGGAGGAAAGGGGACAGAAGAAATGAAGAGGAGAAAGAGTGGAAGGGAGGAAGAGGGAAGCAAGGAAAAGAGGGAGGAAGATGGAAGAGAGAGAGATGGAAGGATGGAGAAGGAGAAGGAGAGAAGAGAGAAGAAAGAGGAAAAGAGGAACAAAGGGAGGGAAAGAAAAGAAGAGTAAATAAGGCGAAAAGGAGAAAAGGCTGTGGGGGTGGGCAGAGAAGATTGGTTAGAGGCATCGCTTCTGCACAAATACATTTTATTTCCTGGAATTGAAACCAAAATCCCAGCCACAGCTGTCTCCTCTGCCCAGGCCACACGTCTGCCATGTTGCTCTGTTTCGGATGCCTGGTAATGCTGTGGATACCGCAGTGTTTCAGGGCTCCAGCCAGTAAGATCCTATCTAAGATAAGAAAACATTTTCCCACAGGGTACACTGCCCTTCGCAGATGTTTGTGAACACGTCAACAGCTGGAGCACTGCGTAACACAGTTTCTCAATCATTAGCAGACATTACCTAATTGATAAGGGTGTCCTTCTAGCAGCCTGTTCCCAGTTCTGTGTGACATACAATCAAACTCTATTCCCTTGCCCTGTGACATCAACACTCTTGGCTGAGCCATTGGAGGGGAACTCCTTTCCTACCGAAGATAAACTGGAATCTGGGGTTAGAACCATTCCCCTAGGGTCCCCACAGCCAAATTCTCCCACCAACTCCCACCTCCCCAGTCCCCAGAGTGCTTGGTTCCAGCCATGAGGCTGCTCCTCAGGCCTTGCTGAGGTTGACCGCAGTGCAGCTGCGGCTCTTCACCAGCTCCCTGTGACAGCGGAAACCAGATTGGAAGCACCAGACATTTGGTGTCAATGGACGTACACGCATGAATCGCTTAGCTGGGACCATCCCTCCCTCTCTCCTCCCTTGTGGCTCCCCCTACACAACTGTACATCAACATTGAAATTGTCCATCTGGTGTTTCCCGGAAATAGGGTCCTTGTGATAACATATTTCATTAACAGTGCTCGGAGATGGCCTGTGAACCCCGGAAGCAAAGGACCCTGGCCACCGATGGCCAGCTCAGGCAGAGGTACAGACAGATGTACAAGAAGAGCCCAGATGGCAGAAAAGACCTTGAAATGAGGCTCTAGGCAAGCCCACCTCCTGCCTCCTCCAGTGCCCACTGACCCACCCAGTGAGTGTTGAGTTTCCTTGGCATGCCCTGCAAATATGGTTGCAAAGGAATGTTTTGCGACCAAACTGGTCCCTAGCCCCTGAGATTAGAGGAAAGACACATAATCAGCAGGCAAGAGAACACAGAAGTTTCTTGTCTGTGGGTCTTTTTCTTAATAAATGAAAGGTTGATCTATCTTATCTTTGTCTTACAGCATAATGGGGAATTTGGACAAATAGACCCAGCTTCAAACACTGGCTCTCACACTGCTGGCGTTATGACTGGGCAAATTTGTCTCTCTCAGCTGCTATTTTCTCATGTGGCCCTTGTGAGGATTCAGTGAGAAAACCTACACAAATCCCCAGTCTAGAGTAGGTTCTCAGTCAGTGAGAGCTTTAAAAAAAAGAAAATCAGTGTGCATGAAGATATGTATATATATATATATATATATATCTAGATGGCCAGTCTTCCTCCTTCATCAGGTTGGTATTATCTTCCCATCCCACAGAAAAGTGTGCAGTTACTAGCAGAGCTGTCTGAAATCCAAAGCAATGCAAAGGGCGCTCACTGTCAGCTCACCAAGCAACAGGCCTCTCACAGGTGAGGAGCTTGAGACCTATAGAGGGGCAGTGAGGGTACAGCTGGATGCTCAGGGTCTTGGCCCCAAGCCTCATCATTTGCTGTGTATCCCTGGCTGTACGCTATGTTTGGAGAGTAGGGGTAACTGGGCATGGGCCTGCTCTCAGCTCTCCTCCATGAGAGGCATGCCACAGTGTCAGACCAGCCCCTATCCTACCCTAGACTCTAGAGCAGTCATGCTTGGCCTTTTGAGGATTCAAAAACGTTTTTCCATATTTCCCTAGTTTCCTGTTCTCATCAAGGTTTGGCCTCCACTGGAGTGTTGAGTCTAAGATTTTTGCTAAAATAGCCCTCTGGGGAAAATGGCATGGGTCTGAAAGAAGCCCCCATGCCCTTTGACTTGTAGCTGGGTGGATCCACACTGGCTGGCTGTGGGTCCTGGTTGGTGAATGGGTTCAACAGTCATATGCCACACCTTCCCCACAATGGAGCCCGGTCACTGGGTGGGGTCAGGACTACCTCCATCACTGTTAGTGGCCAAGGGAGACCATGCTGGTTTCTGACCCCCCACCATCCTCCACCACATGTAAAGTGCAGACGGGTCCTGGGCTGGTCTGCCTTGTTTCAACTTTTCTGTCTGACCCTGCAGGGTCTCCTAATCCTGGGAGGTCTTGGGCATTCACCCCTCTTCATCCGGCACCAACTCCTTCCTTCTAGGTAGGAAGGAACGACCGTAAGGACCTCTTCCAGTTTCAACATCCTGGGATTATTGTGGCGCTGATCTCCCGGTCCCTCCTTGTTTTGCAGGACACTCCCTTCGGCCTCTCTCCAGCCCCAGTTACAAGCAGAGTACAGAGCATGGGGCCCCTCCTTGCACCCCTAAACCCACCCCACTTAAGAATCTGCATCTCCAGAGAGAAGGATGCCGTGCAGAGCTCCACTTCCAGTCACCTGAGGAGCACATGGGCACAAATGACATGACTTTTCCCTGTCATGAGAACCCACTGAAGACCCAACTAAGTAAACCTTTGTTTCCATATCTCATTCTCTTGACGAGAACCCAGCCATAACTCCACAGAGAATAAACATACACAGTCTAAGCTTTCTGCTGGCTGGGACAGTTTGTTGAAACTGGTGAAATGATGCAGACCCCGCTGAAATGGCTTCATAAGCGTTGTAAGTTCTGCTTTGTGATTATTAAATAGGGATGGTAATTCTGCTGCTTCTGGTCACTTTTTTAAAAATCCCTCTCTCACCTGAATCTAACTTCTCATGCTGCACTGTGGCTTATACACATGTTGAGCTCATGTGTCTACCAACATGTGCACACATGCGGATCTAACATCTCCCCTTTGGGAGGGTGTCTGTGCCTCTGGAGGGAGAGAAAATTCCACCTGCATTTTACGATTCCCTGATTGGTTGTTAGTGACATCATGAAAGAGAAATCAAAGTTTGAATGATTCGTGCTACACAGGAATTAAGCTGAAATAAAAACAGCTTACACTTTTTTTTTGATACACAAACACTTCTTTTCTCAGAGCAGCAGTCAGCAAACCACAGACCATGGGCCATATCTGACCCATAGCCTGTTTCTGTATGACCTGTGTGAGCTACACATTTATGTCCCCATTTTTAAATGGCTGCAAAAATCAAAGGAAGAATAGTATTTCCCAACGCAGGAAAATTATATGAGATTCAGATTTGGGTGTTCATAAAGTTTTATTGGAACACAACCTTCCAGTCATCATCTGTGACTGCTTTTCACGCAGCAAAGGTGGGGTTGAGCCTGTAAGCAAAACATATCTACTACCCGGACTTTTCCAGGAAATGTTTGTTGATTTTCATGAGTCTCTCTTTTTTAAAAGATTCTAATTTTTTCCTATCCTTTCACAGATGGATGAACTGGAAACTTGAGAGGAAATGGGACTTTAAAAATGTTCTCAACATGACTGAACCCAAAGAGAAGCAGACATTCACCCCCACGAGTTCAGATCCCTTTGAATTCCTCTGCTGTGTGCTGCCCATCAGAACATAGCCCCACCTCATGGAAGAGCTGTTGAAATGCCCATTAAGAAAAATTGATTCTGAAGTGTGACATCATGTCCTTGAAGATACATGATATCATGACAGGACATGATATCATGTCCTGTGCAGATAGAAGCTGCATTGTCAGAGGCCCACTCACTTCAGGGAACAGATATGAGTGTGAAAATAAAATCATAATTTATGAAACTGATAGGGTAGGAATGTTCAGTGTTGAGGACTCCTCCTTATAATGAACCCAAATTTTGTGTTAGATCCTCTGACCAGTTGCTTACCTCCTTTGCTCTTTTACTGACAAAACCTCATAAGGACTGACTTTTCTATGCTCATTTAATCATTACCATTATTACTATTATTATTTTATTACGGCTTTTGCCTTCACACAATAATATTGCTCAGGAAGGTCACTTTCAAATTCAATTTCTTACATACCATTGAAGTAACATCAAGTGAGAATTCTTAGAACTTCCTTTTTATTTTATTATTATTATTATTTTTTTGAGATGGAGTTTCGCTCTTGTTACCCAGGCTGGAGTGCAATGGCGCGATCTCGGCTCACCGCAACCTCCGCCTCCTGGGTTCAGGCAGTTCTCCTGCCTCAGCCTCCCAAGTAGCTGGGATTACAGGCACGCGCCACCATGCCCAGCTAATTTTTTTGTATTTTTAGTAGAGACGGGGTTTCACCATGTTGACCAGGATGGTCTCGATCTGTTGACCTCGTGATCCACCCGCCTCGGCCTCCCAAAGATCTGGGATTACAGGCGTGAGCCACCGCGCCCAGCCAGAACTTCCTTTTTAACAAAAATCTATTTCTAATGAAAACACTGTGGGATTATTCATTTAAGTGTGGCAGGAAGCTTCAGAGAAAGTAATGTGCATCTATTTTCTATGTGCCAGAGTAGGAGGCCTAAGAAAAGGCAGGGAGAGAAGTGGTTTGCCCATTTCATTTCCTGGGGTGAAATGTAAAAACTCTGTGATGGCTCATAAATAACACTTGCCCCTGACCCAAGTTATGTGCTCTGTTTCCACAGACGTGTTGCCCTAATATTGATACCACATGTCTTTTTCCAACTCAGAATCAGCCTGAAAAAAATGGAGGTATGAAACACAATGACACTCAGAGACACACAGGTGCCTCTGCTATGATTGACAGGGTAGCAACACCAAGGACAACTACGGGGCCACCACAGACAGGTGGAGCTGGGAGCCTTCGGTACTCTCACCTCCGAGAGTCACAGGGAAGTGAGTCGGCGGATGACGGGTCCATCCAGCAGGCAGGGGGGGCAGTGTGCCCTGAGTCTCCTTACCTTCTCAGCCACACACTCCAGAACATCACTTCCTCCTGCCACCATCCAGCACACCTCATGTCTAAATAATAGACATTCATGTTGAGGAGTCAAAAGGATGGCCAGTCACAGTGGCTCACACCTGTAATCCCAGCACTTTGGGAGGCTGAGGCAGGTAGATCACTTGATGTCAGGAGTTCGAGACTAGCCTGGCCAACATGGCGAAACGCTGTCTCTACTAAAAATACAAAAATTAGCTGGGCACAGTGGCGGGCACCTTTAATCCCGGCTATTCAGGAGGCTGAGGCAGAAGAATAGCTTGAACCTGGGAGGTGGAGGTTGCAGTGAGCCAAGATTGCACAATTGCACTCCAGCCTGGGTGACATGAGTGAAACTCTGTCTCAAAAAAAATAAATAAAAAGAAGAAAAAGCAAAAGGAGATTCTGCTATGTACTGAGGGCCTTCTCCGTGTCAGACATGGCGCCATTGATTCCCCAGGACTTTATCTTACTTAGTCCTCACAACATCCCAGAGAGAGATGATCATTGTTAGCACGTTTTTTAAAGGAGGAAACTGGGGCCCAGCGAAGTTAATTATTTTGCCCCAAACCGCACAGCTGGAAATCTAGGAATTAAAGTCTATCCAAGTTGACTACTCTTTCTCCACACCCCTCACTGTTTCTCTAACAAAATTAATCAGACTGAGACTGCATTGGGGTGATTTAGGGTTTTCCCCAGAGTCAATGATGTTGGACACTGGGAAATAAGGAGGGCCTTGTGGAGTAACCATCAGGTGGATTTCAGATGACATATCCCACTTCTGTGGTGGATGGCAACTGTGGCGTCGGATGATACTTTCTGGAAGTTAATATTTTTAAATCTAGAAAGTTCTGAACCCACTGGCCAAGTTATGATCAAATTAAGAATTTCTGGGCTTTTCCATATACCCAAGCAACTTAATGTGCCAAGAAGTTGAGTAGGCTGCCACAGTGGACCCCACTTGCCTGGACCTGGAGGCTCGGCAAGGGAGCTCAGACAGAGGCTGAGCCACCGCACCCTGCTCGGCTATGACACTTCGCACTTCTGCTTTCTCTCCTCTCTAACGTTAATGGCTCATCTCCCCCGAGGTTCTCTTTTCACCTTTTCACCATGTGTCTGTCACTTCGGCTTGTTAATGGCTTTTGGGCATCCTGAGGCACAGCGCAGCTTGCTGCCGCCCCACAGAGACTCCCGTCAGCCTTTCTGCTTGGTCAGCGGTTGCTTACAACTTGTAAATCAGCACATTAGTCACAGTTAAATGTTTCCTGAAGAACTTTCCAAACGACCTGGGAGTGTGGGCTTAGAACCCAGGACGGTAACAGGTGCCTTCAGGACACAAGCCACTTTGTGGGCCAGTCCATGGCAACATCTGAGGATGCCACCCTGCAAGGCAAGGCCGCTCAGCTAGAGCGCCTGAAGAGGACACATTCTTCCAGAAGAAAACAGGGTTCAAATAAAAGAAATAGCTACTGCCAGAACTTCCCTCTGGAGTCCTGGTTGAGTCCCCACTCTTAAACTTAAATGCCTCAAATATCAGTTTGAGGAAATATCAGCTTGTTTGGAAACTCTTCTGCTCTAGCTTTGGATTTATGAGCAGGGCATATTTTTTTTTTCCTTTTGAAAACATGGATGGCTATGTCTGCACAGGACAGAAGACCTCCACATCCCTTGTGCTGTGGGGACCGAAGGGGCCGGGGGGAGTCCTGACTTCTCATGTCGTTCTGGAGAGCCACACAGAGCTTGGTGTTTTCAAGGTGAATTTCTCAGGCTTTGGGACCTAGGCCCTAGCATTAGCTAGCCCAACAATTAGAGATGTTCAAAACGGGCCTGGGCTGTCTGTTGAGGAACTGAACTTCTTGTCACTGGACTTCTGCCACAGGGTGTGGCAGAGACAGCAGAGATTCTAAAGAGGGAGTTTCTGCACTGGGTGAGCCGCTCCATTCTACACACATTGGCACTGTAGGGAGTGGGAAGCTGATGTGGTGGCTGTAGGCCACCTGCTTGGTCATTTTGCTGGGTTTGTTCTAATGCCTCAGGTTAAAAACAAAGACATACTTAACCCCTCCACGTAGGACTGAACTAGATGTCATTTCCTATGCTGCAGTCCTTGGGTAACACTGCAGTGAAATCACTGCCTCACTCACACACTGCCCACCTACTCATCTGGGAAAAATCAAAACAACCTGGTAATGCAGGAAGGAAGCTGCAGCCAGAGAGGGAAGGGTCTGTCCAAAGCTGTGATAGGAGAACAATCAGCTACAGCGCTGGGCTGCCCCCTCATTAAGTTTTTGGAGATGACAGAACCTTCTCTCCAGTTTTTTTTTTTTTTTTTTTAACCAAAACGAATTCCTGATTCACAGTACCAGGTTCTTTGTGTTTGTACAGAAATAAAGCTATATTTCCACTTTGGTGGAGAAAAATGAGAGCTAATCCACAAAGCCCCTGCTTGTCAGCAGCAGTAAATGCAACACATGCATTTCTACTGACATGTATTTCAATACAGATATGCATGTAATCGACATTCAGTAAACACCATGGAGTGAATGACATAGATTTCTCTCTCAGCTGTAGCCTTAACGGACACAAGGGATTTCAGACCTCTGGAACAGGAGTAATCATAGGGTTTTTAACTTCTTGGAAACATGAGTCCTGAAACACATTGCTATGGAAAGAAAGGCTACTGCCCTGGATGGCACCATCAGCAGTTCTGCAGATATTAGACTAACAAAAGTTGGGTCCATCTGCTATATTTTGATTTACTTATAACTATCATTCAAACTAAGACACCTTTAAGAGTGAAGGGGGATTCTATTAATAATGACACTGAGGTGACAGGTAAATAGGTAAACACAGCACGACAACTTTGCGAAGCATACACAAGTTTCAGTAGCTGAGTCAACCAAGCAGAAGAAAAGATAGAAGAGATTGAAGATCAACTCAATTAAATGAAACAAGAAGGCAAGGTTAGAGAAAAAAGAGTAAAAAGAAATGAACAAAGCCTCCAAGAAATGTGGGACTATGTGAAGACACCTAATCTACGTTTGATAGGTGTACCAGAATGTCACGAAGAGAATGAATCCAAGCTGGAAAATACTCTTCAGGATATTATACAGGAAGATTTCCCCAGCCTAGCCAGGCAGGCCAATATTCAAGTCCAGGTAACACAGAGAACACCACAAAGATATTCCTCAAGAAGAGCAACCCCAAGGCACATAATCGTCCAATTCACCAGGGTGAAAAGAAGGAAAAAATGCTAAAGGCAGCCAGAGAAAAAGGTCAGGCTACCCACAAAGTGAAGCTCATCAGACTCACAGTGGCTCTCTCCACAGAAACCCTACAAGCCAGAAGAGAGTGGGGGCCAATATGCAACATCCTTAAAGAAAGGAACTTTGAACCTAGAATTTCATATCCAGCCAAACTAAGCTTCATAAGCGAAGGAGAGATAAAATCTTTTATGGACAAGCAATTGCTGAGAGACTTTGTTACCACCAGGCCTGCTTTACAAGAGCCTCTGAAAGAAGCACTAGACAAGGAAAGGAACCACCAGTACCAGCCACTCCAAAAAGGTACCAAATGGTAAAGACCATAAACAAAATGAAAAAAAAAATGCATAAACCAACTGGCAAAACATCCAGCTAGCATCAAAATGGCAGGAACAAATTCAAATATAACAGTATTAATCTTAAATGTAAATGGACTAAATGTCCCAATCAAAAGACACAGACTGGCAAATTGGATAAAAAGTCAAGACCCATTGGTATGCTGTATTCAGGAAACCCATCTCATGTGCAAGATCCCACATAGGCTCAAAATAAAGATATAGAGGAAGATTTATCAAGCAAATGGAGAGGAAAAAAAGGCAGGAGTTGCAATTCTAGTCTCTGATAAAATGGACTTTAAACCAACAAAGATCAAAAGAGACAAAGAAGGGTCTTACAGAATGGTAACAGGATCAATACATCAAGAGGAGCTAAGGATTCTAAATATATATGCACCAAATATAGGAGCACTCAAGTACATAAAGCAAGTTCTTAATGACCTACAAAGAGATTTAGACTCCCACACAATAATAGTGGGAGACTTTAACACTACACAGTCAATATTAGATGGATCCATTAGACAGAAAATTAACAAGGATATCCAGGACATGAACTCAAATCTGGACCAAGCAGACCTAACAGACATCTACAGAAATCTCCACCCCAAGTCCACAGAATATACATTCTTCTCAACACCACATCACACCTATTCTAAAATTGACCACATAATTGGAAGTAAATCACTCCTCAGCAAATGCAAAAGAATGGAAATCATAACAAACAGTCAGTCTCTCAGACCACAGTGCAATCAAGTTAGAACTCAGAATTCAGAAACTAACTCAGAACTTCACAACTTCTGAGCAGAAGGAAACTGAACAACCAACTCCTGCATGTCGACTGGATAAACAATGAAATGAAGGCAGAAATAAAGATGTTCTTTGAAACCAATGAGAACGAAGACCACAAGGTGCCAGAATCGCTGGGACACATTTAAAGCAGTGTCCAGAGGAAAATTTATAGCAATAAATGCCCACATGAGACGAGTAGAAAGATCTAAAAGCAACACCCTATCATCAAAATTGAAAGAACTAGAGAAGCAAGACCAAACAAACTCAAAATCTAGCCGAAGACAAGAAATAAGTAAGATCAGAGCAGAATTGAAGGAGATAGAGACACCAAAAACCCTTCAAAAAATCAATAAATCCAGGAGCTGGATTTTTGAAAAGATCAACAAAATAGACCACTAGCCAGATTAATCAAAAAGAAAAGAGAGAAGAATCAAATAGATGTAATAAAAAATGATAAAGGGGATATCACCACTGATTTGACAGAAATACAAACTACAATCAGAGATTACTACAAACAACTCTATGCACATAAACCAGTAAAACTGGAAGAAATGGATAAATTCCTGGACACTTACATCCTCCCAAGCCTAAACCAGGAAGAAGTCGAAACCCCGAATAGACCAATAACAAGGGCAGAAGTTGAAGCAAAAATTAATAGCCTACCACCCCAAAAAAGCCCAGGTCCAGAAGGGTTCACAGCCGAATTCTACCAGACATACAAAGAGGAGTTGGTACCATTCCTTCTGAAACTATTCCAAACAATCCAAACAGAGGGAATCCTTCCCAAATCATTTTATGAGACCAACATCATCCTGATACCAAAACCTGGCAGAGATGCGACATAAAAAGAAAACTTCAGGCCAATGTCCATGATTAACATAGATGCAAAAATCTTCACTAAATTTCTGGCAAACCAATTGCAACAGCACATCAAAAACCTTATCCATCACCATCAAGTAGGCTTCATTCCAGGCATGCAAGGTGGGTTCAACATATGCAAGTCTATAAACCCAACCCACATAAACAGAACCAAAAACAAAAACCACAATTATCTCAATAGATGAAGAGAAGGCTTTCAATGAAATTCAACAGCACTTTATGCTAAAAACTCTCAATAAACTAGGTATTGAAGGATCATATCTCAAAACAATAAAAGTTATTTATGACAAACCTACAGCCAATATCATACTGAATGGGCAAAAACTGAAAGCATTCCCTTTGAAATCCAGCAGTAGACAAAGATGCCCTCTGACACCACTCCTATTAAATACAGCATTGGAAGTTCTAGCCAGAGCAATTAGGCAAGAAAAAAAAAAATAATGGGTATTCAATTAGGAAAAGAGGAAGTCAAATTGTCTCTATTTGCAGATGACATGATTGTATATTTAGAAGACCCTATCATCTCAGCTCAAAATCTCCTGAAATTGATAAGCAACTTCAGCAAAGTCTCAGGATACAAAATCAATGTAAAAAAATCACATGCATTTCTATCCACCAATAACAGACTAACAGAGAGCCAAATCATGAGCAAACTCCCATTCACAATTGCTACAAAGAGAATAAAACATCTAGAAATACAACTAACAAAGGATGTAAAGGACCTCTTCAAGGAGAACTACAAACCACTGCTCAAGGAAATTAGAGAGGACACAAACAGATGAAAAAACATTCCACGCTTATGGTTAGGAAGAATTAATATCATGAAAATGGCCATACTGCCAAAAGTAATTTATAGAATCAACACTATCCACCCCCATCAAGCTACCAATGACCTTCTTCACAGAACTGGAAAAAACCACCTTAAACTTCATATGGAACCAAAAGACAGCCTGCATAGCCAAGTCAATTCTAAGCAAAAATAACACAGCGGGGGGCATCACACTACCGGATTTCAAACTATACTACAAGGCTACAGTAATCAAAACAGCATGGTACTGGTACCAAAACAGAGATATAGACCAATGGAACAAAACAGAGGCACCGGAGGCAACACAACATATCTACAACTATACAATCTTTGATAAACCTGACAAAAACAAGCAATGGGAAAAGGATTCCCTGTTTAACAAATGGCATTGGGAAAACTGGCTAGCCATGTGCAGAAAGCAGAAACTGGACCCCTTCCTGACACCTTACACTAAAATTAACTCCAGATGGATTAAAGACTTAAACATAAGACCTGGCACCATAAAAACCCTAGAAGGAAATCTAGGCAAAACTATCCAGGACATAGGAGTAGGCAAGGACTTCATGACTAAAACACCAAAAGCATTGGCAACAAAAGCCAAAATAGACAAATGGGACCTAATCAAACTCCACAGCTTCTGCACGGCAAAAGAAACAGTCACTAGAGTGAATCGGCAACCAACAGAATGGGAAAAAATTTTTGCAGTTTACCCATCTGACAAAGGGCTGATATCCAGAATTTACAAAGAACTCAAACATATTCTTAATATCTCTTCCCACAAATTCCAGTGTGATTGTTTTATCCAAATGGGAAAAACTCAATAAACAAAAGTCCCTGAGATGCTGTTGGTATTAGTGAAGTGTTGGATGACTGCCCCAGCCTAACTCATGTGCCTTCCACATGCCAGCCGGGCAATCAGCCACTGTGGGTCAAAAGTGATGGAGCGTTATACAAATGTAGGTGGGACTTGCTTCTCAGGGTGGGACTTCCCTGCAAGCTGTACAAATTTGTTGCTTTTGGTGAGGACAAGTGTCCAATAAATTTCCTGGGCATTGCTGTGACATTTGCACAGCCTTCAGAATGAGACTGTTATTTGGATAGTCTCCTGGCATCCCAGAGGCAGGAGTTTTAAGCCAGGTGACATGTCCCAAGAAAGCCAAGTGTCAGGTGCAGGAAGAGCAGATCAGTGTGCAAGCTTCAGCTGCCCAGCATCAGCTTCATTTCATGGGCATCTCATGTGAACCTGTGGCGGAGAGCGTGTGGAGAAGGTGACAGGGGGAGGAAAGGAGCTCACAGGCAGGGCAGGAACTGACGATGAATTATGAATTTGCGACTTTGCACCACGCTGGAGCTGCTTGTGTTGTCACTCATGTCTTCTTTTCTTGGTCAAGGAAGGAAGCAAACTCTTTCAAGCATGTCCTCTTTATGGAAATCCAAAAGTCTAAAACACAGGAGCGACATCTCTTGGGAGCCTTGTGACTTTAGGAATAAAATTAAGTCATTTAGGAAATGATGCTATGGGTTTTCTTGAACCCAGATGTCTGGCCTCAACATGCGAGAGGTGTGATCTGACCAGAGAGCATGCCAACTTTCCAGTCCTAGTCCCTTTACAGGCAGTGAGGGTGATGACATTTTCAAGTCTATGGAAAGGGTGCATTTAAGGCTGTTTCTTTTATTTAGACTTTTCATGCAGGGCATAGGGGCTTGGGAAACAAGAAATATAAAATTGAAAGGGTGTCTTGGGACCAGGGTTAGAGCTATCAGAGAAGAGGGAAAGATGGTCAATTTAAGTAAATGGCTTTAAAGAAAGGAAGTTTCAAGAGGCTTAAGGGATTCATTGAAAAGCCTCCAGAGAAAGGAGATCAAAGGTCAAATAGGGGCCCCAAGACAGCCAGGTGCTCTTGTAGAAAAACTTTTTTCACAAAGTTCTTGCATTGTTACCATTCACCAAAAAGGATGCAGGAGATGAAAGGCCATCCAGTGAGCAAACCCCAGCGACACACACCAGAGTGGCCATAAAATTGTAAGATGACTCATTCTGAAGGAAGATGACAGAGAAATCAGAGAAAAAAAAATGTTCCAAGGAATTCAGGAAATCTGAGGCAGGAGATGAGATATACTTTTTCAAGGGGCACAAGAGGAGAGTAAAGGGAAATACTCTCCCTTTAGTATGTGGTGGAGAGAAGGAATCACAAGTAAACACTACCACCTCTCTAGAGGGGTAAGGAAGGCTTACTTAGCCTGTGAATATAAACTGAAAATGAAAAATATGAATTAGCCTTCCTTAAATGTATACAGTGTTTTATACTTTTTGGAGCACTCTTGTGTCATCTTAAAAGTCAATGGAAAGATCTGGAAGCTGGGGAAAGCAGAGGGAGTAGAAAGGGCCAGCAGATTGGATGCTTACATCTGTTTCAATCATGAAGGCAGAGTTTGACTTGCACAGTCTAAGGGCATGTGATCCAGCCCATCAAGGGAATTGCCCGGGGAGTAGCCAGGTGGGAAGCATGGCAAACCATGGTGAGTCAGTGGAGTAATTTGAGATAAACTTCTTTAAACTCAGTCCGTGTGCCAGAAAACTCCTGCCAAGGAAAGATAATACCAAACCACTTTGCCAGCATTTAGAAGTAACCAGGGAATGGAGTCACATTTATTCACTCATTTATTTTATTTATTTATTTATTTATTTATTTATTTATTTATTTTTAATTTTTTATTGGATTTTAGGTTTTGGGGTACATGAGCAGAGCATGCAAGACAGTTGCATAGGTACACACATGGCAGTGTGCTTTGCTTTTCTTCTCCCCTTCACCCACATTTGGCATTTCTCCCCAGGCTATCCCTCCCCACCCCCCTCCCACTGGCCCTCCCCTTTTCCCCCCAATAGACCCCAGTGTTTAGTACTCCCCTTTCTGTGTCCATGTGTTCTCATTTTTCATCACCCGCCTATGAGTGAGAATATGCGGTGCTTCATTTTCTGTTCTTGTGTCAGTTTGCTGAGGATGATGTTCTCCAGATTCATCTATGTCCCTACAAATGACACAAACTCATCATTTCTGATTGCTGCATAATATTCCATGGTGTATATGTGCCACATTTTTCCAATCCAGTCTATTACTCATTTATTTATTCATTCAGCAAACATTTGTGGAGAACCTGCTGTGTGCAAGACACTGTCCTAAATGCAATGACAACCAACGTAGTGTCTTACAAATAAGCTTTCTATCAAATCAATCTAATTAGCCTTCATGTGACAGCCTGGAAAGTTGGGTTAGAATTCATCGCTGCAGTCTGTCTTGACTTTGAAAGTATTCTAGTGTGTCTCACATGTTATAGCCCTCAATAAATGAAGACAGACTACGTGTGCTTGTGCACGGAGAACATCTGTGGTTAATGAATGCATCAACACCCACCATGAAAAGGGTCATGACTTACATCTCATCTGCTTGTCTAACTCTGTTAAATAGTCAGGGCTGGTGTTCTGCAGAGGAGGAAACTGAGATTCAGAGAGGTTAGGTACTGTGCCTGTGAGCCCACAGCTGCTGAGTGACGCAGCCGGACTTGGCACCAAGTCACACCATGCCACGAAGTTCTTCCATAATAGATTTTTCTTAGTATTGCACGTGACAGAAGAAAAGACAAATATCTTAATGTACAGACCATAAAAGGCCCAATGTGAGGACAGAAGACCTGTCAGGGCCACCAAATGAAACACAGGCTCACAGGAAGTCCAGCTACATTTGAATTCCAGATATGTCCCAAATAATGTTGCCCTTTTCTTTATTTCTTTAGGTCTTGTTTTATTTTCTGGCTTGGGTTTTTGCTGTTGTTAAATTTGCCAATTTGGCAATGCTTTCTGGAATCCACTGAGAAGTTACAAATTGTGCCTTGGGGCCCTTGCCACACACTCCTTTGGAGCTGAACTGTCGATCTCTCCCAAGAAGGTGGTTTTGGGAGCTACCTTCATGCATATAACCTGGAGTTTGCTGCCTTCTTTGCTTTGTTTTGTTTTGTTTTGTTTGAGACGGAGTTTCGCTCTTGTTACCCAGGCTGGAGTGCAATGGTGTGATCTCCGCTCACCGCAACCTCCGCCCCCTGGGTTCAGGCAATTCTCCTGCCTCAGCCTCCTGAGTAGCTGGGATTACAGGCACGTGCCACCATGCCCAGCTAATTTTTTGTATTTTTAGTAGAGACGGAGTTTCACCATGTTGACCAGGATGGTCTCGATCTCTTGATCTCGTGATTCACCCACCTCCGCCTCCCAAAGTGCTGGGATTACAGGCTTGAGCCACCGCGCCCGGCCTGCTGCCTTCTTTAAAGGAGTGTGCTGGCCTGAGAAAGCAGGCACGCGACCCAACAAGCAGAGACTGTCGGCTGCCATGCGCCAAGGCTGACTCGAGCTTTACGGACACATCCAACCTCCTCAACCCTCTTAACAGAGCCTGAGGGTCAGCTGTGACCTTCTCCATCATACAGCCCATGAAACTGAAGCCCCAAAAGCTCGAGTGTGAGAGCTGGGGATTAAACTCATGCAGACCACACTGTGGTCTTTCCCATTAAGCTCCAAAATGAGCAAATGTGCATTTTCCAGAAATTGGACCTTAGCTGCTTTTACAACATTTCTTAACAACTTCCAGCAATGAGACTTGCACCAGAGACAAAGAGGACATGTGAAGAGGCCCAGGAGGGCTGTTAGATGTGACAAGCAATGGAAGGGTGTCAAGATGACAAATGCTATCTTGCCCCAGGCACCAGAATTTCCCTTTGGGGACCAATCTAATTAGATGAAACGTCCACCTTCCTGGGCTGGGTTGGAGCTGTTAACATCTCCCCAAGGCGTTTCACCCTCCCTCGCTTCCCAGGAGCCCAGCCCATGGGGTACTCAACTCGAGGCCTCACTCTTCTACTCAACTGCCCTTCTCCCTCCAGAGCCCCCGCAGTCACAAGGAAATGAGGACAAATGTGCCTAAACCCCGGATGTTTGGTGAGAGAGATCTGGGAGGGAGCAAACTGAGATGATCTCAAGTGTGTGTCAGTGGGCACAGAAGTAAGAGGTGAGGAGTCTCCTGGTACTTTTCCGGTATCTGTGGGGTCTCTGGCAACCGAAAGTAAAGGGCTGTGTTCTTTAGCATGTCTGGCTTTAAGTCCTTCATTATCTATCCTGCTTCTGGAAATCCCCTCTGCAGAGAGAATCGACTTTCATTTCACCTCTAGCATTCACAAATTGGGGTGAAGAGAAGGGAGAGAGAGTCGGAGAATGAGAGAGTGTGTTGAAAGTCAGACCTGCCGTGGGCCCAACCTCCCTTCCACCCCCGCAAGTCTGCCCACCACTCTCTCTAAAAGGCTTTTTGAATGAGCAATCCATACTAATTCAATTTGGGACTCTCAACAGAATGGCCACGTAGAACCAAGGGATGGGCGGGGTTAAAAATTAAATATACAGACGACAGTCAGGAGGGGAACCTTAGCTGACAACATTACTCTCATAGCCAAGGGTTGAAGGCCAGGACAAAAGGTGGCCCCACATGTTCCAAAGATGTTCTGATCATGCCTAGAAATGGTTGGTACGTTCTGGAAGAACTAGGCAAACTCATCAGCAGTCCAGGGACATGAATACAATTGTGACACTGGACCGGCTATATAGACAGTGAGACGTGCCATCTGAGGAAGTCACAATGACAACATCTAATCTGTCTCCTATTTCGCGTTAATGAACCCCTTACATTAATTCCTATTCAAAAATATATCACTGGCCTCTGTTGGCACACACTTCTAGTTGAGTAGAGAGCTTGCTGTGTGTCAAGCTGTATACACACAACCCTGTTTAATCCTTGGGACACCCAGAGCTTGCTCTTCCCCTGCCTAACACTTTCCCCAGAAAATCACAAGGCAGACTCCTTCACTTCCTGACAGTTTGGGCTCAAACGGCAACTCTTCAGAAAGGCCTCTGGGACCACCCCATGTGGATCACCACTGCCCTCACCATCCTCTGTCCCCTCACCCTGTTTTATTTGTTTTCATAGCTCTTATTTTATATATGGTCCTCTCCCAACATTCCCTGTGGGCAAGGTCAGACTTCAAGAAGCATCAGGAATGATCTTGAAAGAAACAAAATGCAACGCAAAAGAGAAACACTCATCTTGGGGTGTGCATGTGTGTGCACATGTGTGTGGGTGAGGAGAAAGCTCTGTGCTTCCCCACGGACTTAGTGTTAGTGCTGCTTTATGGAAGAATACTCAGGAAGATGTTTTTGTTGGTTTTAACACATACACAGTAGTTCGCAACGTACCAAGAAATTCTGTGTTCTCAGTGGAGCTTTGCAACGGTTTCCTTTTGTACATAGACTGGCTTTGTCTATTTTACAGATGAAGAAACTGAGTTTGGATAAATGAGAGGACTCACAAAATGTCTTGAGGTTAGTAAATAGGAGAAAAGGGGCCCAAGAACTTTAGTGCATCAGACACTGGAGGAAACCCTACTGTACAGAAGTGGTATTTGTGAGCCAGTAACCAATCAGGGAAGACCGAAAGGAAACTGACCCAAACCAGCTTCTTCCCACTGTGCTCTAAGGGAGATCAAATGTGTGGACACTGGAGACAGGCCAGGGTAGTTTGACTTCCACCTCCACATCTGAATTGCTGTATCTTTGTCCCCGCGAGCCTTAGTCTACTGACCTGTAAATGGAAATGGTAATGCCTTTTTCAGAGCTTGTAGTGAGGATCAGAAACAGCACACACAGAGTGCCTAGCACAATACCTGACTTGGTGAGCAATAAAAGGTCACACATCCAGAATCTATTTCTAACTAACTTACCAAGGTAAAATCTTGTCGGCTGACTTTCTAGATCAGAAGTATTTTAAATGTGTTAGTTACAGTTTTCTTAGAATCTGAGACTTAGAGAAAAAAAATCTACTGGCTTCCTCTGCCAGGTTTCTACCTTATTTGTCTTCAAATCTGAGCTTAGTACTGAGCCAGCTGGCTGTGCTTTTCATACCTAGTCCATCATCACAGTCCAGCTGCCTCCCACTTCTGCAGGTGGCCCCTTCCACCCAGAGCTCAGCTTTCATTCTTAAAGCACTGACCCTCCCACCTGGACCCCTACATCCTCTTACCCAGGACCCTTCTCCTCACATACCCGCTCCACCTCCTGGACTTCAAGTACTGCTTCTTAAATGACTTCTTACCTCAGATACAAGAAAATCCCTTTCCTGGAGCCTCCACTCCACCTTCCTTCTCTGTCAAGCCATTGCCTGAGCTCACCTACTCTTTTCAGACATCACTGGTGTCTGGCATGACAGCTTTGTCATGGGTAACCCCAGTGTACCTTGCAGCCCTTCTTCCCACCATTTACCTTGGCAGCCCCAGACAACTGCCTCTTTCTGTCCTCTGTGCCTTTGCATATTTGAGTCCTTCTTCCTGGAATTTGGTGATTCACTTTAATATTGTCCCCTTGTTGATTCACCCAGGAGGAGTTAGTCCCGTTCTCTTCTGCCCTCCCACGGGACTGTGGGCATGCCTCTTACAGATTTTTGCGAGGACATCTGTCTCACTGTTTCAGAGGTAATTGACTTCCAAATGGAAACTATGGATACCATGGCTCTGCTTCCTTCTCTGGGGCACCCTCTGGGATGCCCTCTGGTATAGGCTGATCTGGCTTTCTGGTCATATGAGATGTCCTGGCCCCCTTTCTGGTGCCACATCAACCTCCTGTGACATTCTACACCATGGTCACAGTAAGGAAGAGAAACAGGAAGAGAAGAATCATTTTCATCCTTCCTCTCACCAAGATGCTCCCCTGGAGAAAAAGGAAGACAGCACCTTCTGAATACATCCATTTTTTCACCCCTCTGACAGGGACTTCTTTGCCCTGGGCCAAGTTTCTGTGTACATCCGAGAGCTTCCTTCTCATGAGACTCTCAATTCCTCAAACAGTCCCATCAGGTCTCTCCACTAACCCTTGACAACTGCCTGGACGTGTCCAAGCTGCAGGCTGAGCACATCCAGACCTCTATGTGGGGCCCCCACCACAATAAGCACAGTGTGGCTTTTCCTTATTGCAAACTCCAGCATCTGCTTTCAAACTAGCTGTTCAATCTTCCCCCGAAAAGAAAGAGTGGATCCACATTGGAGGCAGCGCTGGGATGGAATTGTGCCTGGTTTTTATAGCTGCGGTGGGATCTCATTTACAAATGTGTATCTCATGCTGTTTGTGAACATTTAAACTGTCATCATGGGATTCAACATTTTGATGAAGTCAACTCTACTGCAACATGATGTCAGTGTTTTTAGAATTCACCAGGCTTTGCAGAATCACACAAGAAAAACAGGGTTCATGGGAAAAACAAGGTTAGGACACAGCAATCCAAAACTTCACACCAGCGTACAGCCGCTCCCCTTCTAGGGAAAGGTTGGGCTGCTAGTCTGAAAGCAGATGCTGGAGTTTGCAATAAGGAAAACCCACACTGTATTCATTGCGGTGGGTCCCACACAGAGGCCTGGATGTGCTCACCCTTGGACATCACCAAGTGCTGGTGGAGAGACCCAATGGAACAATTTGCACAAGAAGGAAGCTGCAAAGATACACACAGTCTTGACCCAGGGACAAGAAGTCCCTGTCGGAGGGGAGAAAAGACACTAGTGGAGAAAAATGAGCATGATCAGGATGTTTTAACTTCCTTTTCTCCAAGGGAAAACCCTGGGAAGAGGAGGAATGAAAATATGTTTCTTTCTTCCCTTCCTTCCTTCCTTTCTTCCTTACTATGGTGCACGGTACAGAATGTCACAGAAGGCTGATGTGGCAGCAGGGAGGGGGACAGGATGTGTCATATGACCAGAAAGCCAGATCAGCCTCACCAGAGAACATCCGAGAGGGTGCTCTGGGGGAGGAAATGGAGTCATGGCATCCATAGTTCCCATTCACTACTCTAAAAAGAGGCAGAGTTGTAATATGAAATGTTGATGTGTGTAGCTCATAATTTGCATGGTGAACCAAAGTGGATGGTAGATATCTGAGCTGTGCGTGGTTGCGCAGTCCTACACGGCTCACTTCAGTGAGGTGCACCTTTCTGCATTTGCCTAGTGCTTCTCCTAGGCATCATCATGCATATGATACTCAAATTGTTTTCTAATATATCAATTGCACTGGAACAAATTTGCATTTTTAAAACATATGCTATTGCAGAACTGACTGTACCATCCAGCAGGCTGTGGCCAAATCTTTTTATACAGGACATTCCCCACCTTCCACCCCTCACCTCTGATTACATTTGTGCAGTCATGGGAAACAATTTTGAAAGATCATTTGAAAATAGGAAGCATCTGTTTTTGAAAATGTTTTTCGTATTTCACCAGAACTAATATTGCCATCAAATTTCTTCCAAATAACACAAGGAAGGACCATTGGCTCAGTCTATCTCTTTGAGACACACAACTCTCTTTCCCCACTTACACTCCCTGCTTGGTTTTCTGCAGACCAGCCCTGCTTTTGCTTAGGTCTGTGGTCTGTTTTTGCCACCTGGCCTCACTTTCTGCCCTAAAAGAACTCGTTGTAAACTCGAAAAATATAAGAAAATCTCCACCTAATCTGGAAGTTGGCAATTTCTCTTCAAGAGATTATCCTCTGTGCCCTAATTAGAAAAAGGTGCCTTGTTTGGGTGGAACCCTTGTGGCAGGGTGACACAACCTTGCCAATGGTGCATGCGTGTGCTGACTCCACCTTGAACTGGTCGCATGTACTTTGGTTCTGCAGCATTGAATGCTGGATCTGGAGACTCCCCCACAATGAGAGAGGAGCATACAAGGAGGGCAGGGAATGAGGACCCGTCCTGAGACCCTGAACAGATGCGAGCAGGAGAGGCTCCTGCAGACCCTGATTGAAGGTTACCCAGGAAGAGGGCCCGTATCACAAGCTGAATCACAGTCCAGGCAAGGGACATGGGGACCAATGCCAGCCCTGGCAGCCAGAGAAAGCAGGGCCAGGCAACCATGTCACCATGCAGCATGTCCCCAGGTGGCTGCAGTGCCCTCTGGCCTTTTTTCCTTGGGCCTGAGTGGGCATCCCTTCTCAGCCTTTCTGGGTAGGGGCCTGAGGCTATGCTATACTTTTGGGCAGAGTGAGAAATTCTTAGAATCTGGGAGGGGATGCCACCCTAAACCAACCAGGGAAACTTTTTATGATCGGGGAAGCTTGGGAGGTCCTGACCAAGGACAGTGATTTTCAGAATCCTTTTTAGCTGTGGTACTTTTCCAGGGAGGAAACATTTGCAGAACCCAGGGCTGCACCAGATGAAGCAGGGAAGGGACCGCAGCCCCCTCCCCACCTCCAGCTTTTTGCCTCTTTCCTCTCAAGGTAAAGACTTCTACGGTCACAGATAAGAATTTGAAATCCACTCATTCAGTCTAATGTCCCCATTGTCCAGATGAGAAAGCTGAGGCCCAGAGAGGTTAAAGTGCCTTGCCAGTGATCACACAGTAGGAAGTGACAGGGACTTTGTGAGCCAGAGGCACTTAGGTTTTCCTAAAGCCAGGAAGACATTTACAAAGCTGGAGAACAAGGTAGGAGAGAAAGGAAAGGCTGGCTCTGAGCTGTGCCTAGGATTTGAGCCCAGGATTTTCCCCTTTCTGTACCTCACTTGATTCATGGCACAGCTGCCACATGAACGTGGACAGCAGAGTAGATATCAGAACAAAATCTCCAAAAGACTTCAAACAACACAGCGCCATGGATGAATGTTAGTGCCCCTACCCCACATTCACACGTTGAAACCTTAACCCCAAATGTGATGGTGTCAGGAAGTGGGGCCTTTGGGTGAGTGGAGCCCTCATGAATGGGATTAGTGCCCTTATAAAAGGGATCTCAGAGAGCTCTCTTCCTCTTTCCCCACCCCTTATGAGGTTACACAGAGAAGTCAGCAGTCAGCAACCCAAAAAAGGGCCCTCACCAGAACCAAACCTGGCTGGCACCCTGAAGTCCAACTTCCAGCCCCCAGAACTGTAAGAAACAGGTTTCTACCATTTCTAAGCCACCCAGTCAATGGTGCTTGGTTAGAGCAGCCCAAATGCACCGAGATACCCAGGGACCTTCCCTGAGTGAAAAGCATCAATTCCATGCCGAAGCAGCCAATGAAGCAGGGGGTGGCGGTGAGTGACTTTGAACTGAAACCACCCTGTTTCACTTGCCTGTTGAGACTTGGAATAAGCGTTTTAAAAGAAGCAGAAGGTGACAGCATTTGCTTCCATTTTCCAAGCCACTTCGCTTTCAGGGAGAAGTCATTCGGAGCTGGAGCTCAGTTTACTTGTGGAGACTTGCAACCCAGCGGAGGCGCTATCTGTTTGTCAGATCTCCCAGGCCTCTGCAAATGGCAGCTGGTGACACAGGTGGGTCATGGTGAAACACCTGAGCATGACTCTGCAGCTGCAGATCCAGGAACCGGGAGGGGAGAGCTGGAGACACAGCAAGAGGGGTGTCTCTTTTCCCTTCCGCTATAGTTATTTTTTCTTTAATAATAAATTAAAAGGGGATAGGGGAGAATCAGATAACAAAATCCCATCTCCTGGACAGGAGAGAGTGAAAGAGACAGAGAAAAAGGTGGAGGAGAAGGAAGAGAGAGAAAAAGAGGAGAGAGAGAAAGATGAGGGATCAGGGAAGGGAAAAAGAAGCAAGAAAGAGAGAAATAATTTTTCCATGCCACAAAGAAAGACGAACGTGAACATGAACTGGGAAATATGTATTTTAGTAATTACCAGAAGGGGGTGTAGAGCTTTAGTTTCGGGGATAACAAATCTATATTTGTAATGGAAAACCCCACTGACCCCAAAGGCCACCAACCCTATCCTTTACCATGCTCCCTCCCTCCCATCTACAACTGTGCCTCCCATGAACAGGTCAAGGGCAGCTGGAGGCTTTGGATGATGAGGCACAAACCAGGTCCCCTGAGAACAGCCACAGCCCACAGGTCTGGTTCACTCCTTGGTGCAAAGCTTCCCAAGGGAGGAGAGGACCTGGTTATACCAGGAGCTGCCTGAACGCTCTGGCTTGAGTTCTGAGCTGTGTGATCATCCTCCTGTGTGGGTCCTGCAGCACTGGAGCCTTTCAAACCACCCCTACTCCAGAAATCACTCAGTGAAGGCATTCAAGAGGAATAAAGGAGCCTACGCAGAGCCCAGAGTGGGTTCATCTCTCTACCCATGATTTTTTTCAGTGACAGATCAATGAAAACTCATTTTAAATGGCCCAAAAGTGACAGGGGCATTCTCTGAAGCCATTAGGTTTAGGGTAACTTGCTACACAGAAAATATAACCAGCACCATGCCCACCTCAGAGTATCACTGGGAGGATCTCTTGAGACACATGCATGGCATGTTCACTGATGGGCTGGATGTGGTAACAGTCCAACTAATATCAGCTATGATTACCCACGTTCCTAACGTAGCTATTTCACATAATCCCTACCCTGAGAAGGTGAGATTTTCTGCATTTTGAGAGGTACGCCATTTAGAATGTAGGTCACAAATCGATCAAATTAAAACACGCTCGCCCTGCCCTCTCCCTTCCTTTGGAAGCCTGACAGCAAACCGCTTAATGTATGTTACTTGGAACCAGATGAAGTGCTCACAATGCAATCTATGAGTGTGAGGCCAGCAGAATCTGCGTTTTTGATGAAGAGTCCTCATCACTTGGCTATTCCTGTCCTCAAAATAAATTAACTTTATAAAATAAAGAAAGGAAGAAAAGACATGGGGCCAAAAGTTAACAGAAAGGACTATCGACACCATCACATTTTAAAAAGGTATCGAGATCATACAGTGTACGTTGTCTCTACCAGCTCTTTCCACACCACCCAACCCCTCAGCCCAGGACAGGCACACCTCGTTTTATTGCACTTCTCAGATACTGAGTGTTTTACAAATTGAAGGTCTGTGGCAAGCCTGTGTTGAGCAAGTCTATTGGCACCCCCTTTTCTAACAGAATGTGCTCACTTCCTATCTCTGTCACATTTTGGTAATTCTCACAACATTGAAATGTTATCACTTGTATATCTATTATGATTGTGATCAGTGATCTTTTATGTTACCATTATAATTATTCAAAGTACACCCCTTTAAGAAGGCAAACTCAATAAATGCTGTGTCTGTTCTGACTGCTTCCCGCCTCCTCTCTCCCTCTCCTGGGGCCTCCCTACTTCCTGAGACACAACAGTATTGAAATTAGGCCAATCCACAACCCTACAAAGGCCTGTAAGCATTCATGTGAAAGGAAAAGATGCACACCCCTCACTTTCATCAAAACCTAGACCTGATTAAGCTTAGTGAGGAAGGCATATTGAAAGCTAAGACGGGCTCAAAGCTAGGCCTCTTGTGCCAATTAGCCAAGTTGTGAGTGCAAATAAAAAGTTCTTGAAGAGAATTAAAAGTGCTACTCCAGTGCACACGGGAATGATACGAAAGCAAAACAGCCTTATTGGTGATATGGAGAAAGTTTCAGTGGTCTGGATAGCTCAACCCAGCCTCAATATTCCCTTCAGCGCAAGTCTAACCCAGAGCAAGGCTCTAATTCTCTTCAGCTCTATGGAAGCTGCAGAAGAAATGTTGGAAGCTAACAGATGTTGGTTCACAGGTTTGAGGAAAGACCCCAGCCCCGTAAGAGTGCAAGGTGAAGTCATCCAGAGACCTCGCTAATACTATTGATGGATGCGGATACTAACAACAGACTTTCAATGTAGCTCCAACGCCCACCCTTTAGCGACCAGCACTGTGACCAATCCGTAGTATCAATATTTAGGCAAGACCTCCGACCAGCAAAAAGATTAAAACTTGCTAAAGGCTCAAATGATCATTAGCATTTTCAGCAATAAGTATTTTTCAATTAAGGTATGTACACTTTTTTAAGAAATAATGCTACCACACACTTAGACTGCAGTAGAGTATAAACAGAACTTTTACACGCACTGAAAAACCAAGCCGCCTGGCTGACTCACTTAATTGTGATAATTACTTTATTGCAGTGGTCTGGAATCAAACCCACAATATCTCCAACATACACCTGTAATAGTCTAGTTTGTGTAAATTATAAAATAATAGGCTTTTCCAGGATAATGCAACAGAGAAAATTTGATAAAAGTCACAATTGACTAATCAACCAAAGACAAGCTGTGGCACTCTGAGTTTCATTAGACAAATTGCTTCTCCTCTCCCATCGTATTAATTGGAAATTAAATGTGGCATTTTCAGACATTTACACAAAGTTTCAAAGTTTTTTATTATTGGCTCCATTTTCAGTCCTATGCACACACATTTATACATATAATGAATACTGCTTAAATTGGAATAGACTCAAAAACCACTTCTGTTTCAAGATCTATCATTTAATAATATAGTTTAACACATTTATTGAATACCCAAGATGTGCTAGATGCCAAAATACTGTCTATGAAAGTATCCCAGTTTTCCAATAAATTAACTGAAGATCTACTTAAGATTCAAGGCAATAATTTATACTAGGTTGCAATGCTCATGCAATTTCAGAGAAGGTATTTTCTAACACTTTTAAACATTTTAAATATTTCAATAAAGGCATGTTAAAGGAATGAATGTTGCAGTTAATGTTTATTAGTTGACTAAAGCTAATGAAAGCATAGACTGTGGACACCTCTATTAACGATGCTACTGAGGGAGGAGGATCCAAGATGACTGAATAGGAACAGCTCTGGATTGCAATCCCCAGTGAAAACGCAGAGGGTGAGTGATCGCCGCATTTCCAAACGAATCTTTACTGCCCACAGACCAGGAGATTCACGGGCAGAAAAGCGTCACGAGTCTTCAGTGTGGCTGTTTCAGCTGGCGCTGCGGGTCTCCGCATAAAAACTCACACAAATCCGAGTGCTGTTTCAATTGGCAACTGGAATGCCTGAGAGACAGAGTCGTCCGTTCAACTGAAAAAAACGGGGCTGAAACAGGGAGCCAGGTGATGTGGCTCGGCTGGTCCCACCCCACAAAGACCAGCAATCTGAAATGCTCTGGACTGAGAGTTTCACAGCAAGTACAGTTGGACCCAGGATGGTCCAGCTCTGTGAGGGGAAGGGCATCCACCATTACCGAGGCAGTCCACCGCTACCGAGGAAGTCTGCCATTACCAAGGCAGTCCACCATTACCGAGGAAGTCCACCATTACCGAGGCAGTCCACCACTACCGAGGCAGTCCACCATTACCGAGGCAGTCCATCATTACCGAGGCAGTCCGCCATTACCAAGGCAGTCCGCCATTACCGAGGCAGTCCGCCATTACCAAGGCAGTCCGCCACTACCGAGGCAGTCCACCATTACCAAGGCAGTCCGCCATTACTGAAACAGTCCACCATTACCAAGGCAGTCCACCACTACTGAGGCAGTCCACCATTACCGAGGCAGTCCACCATTACCAAGGCAGTCCACCACTACCGAGGCAGTCCACCATTACCGAGGCAGTCCACCATTACCAAGGCAGTCCACCACTACTGAGGCAGTCCACCATTACCGAGGCAGTCCACCGCTACTGAAGCAGTCTGCCATTACCAAGGCAGTCCGCCATTACTGAGGCAGTCCACCATTACCAAGGCAGTCCACCATTGCAGACAGTCTGCCAATACTGAGGCAGACCATCATTACTGAGGCAATTCTAACTACACTCCTATAAAGAAAACCCTAAGGAAGTTCACACAGCAGCTGGGCAGAGCCCATGACAGCTCAGCAATGCCTCTGCTGCCAGACTGTGACTAAGCTACCTCCTCACTGGGCAGGGCATCTCTGAAAAAAGGCAGCAGAATGACAAGAACTTATAAATAAAGCCCCACCTTATTGGGACAGAGCACCTGGGGAAAAAAGGTGGTCATGAGGTCTGCTGCAGTGGACTAAAACGTATCCACCCAGCAGCTCTGAACAGAACAATGGAGCTCACAGCTCAGCACTTGAACTCCTATAAGGGACAGACTGTCTCCTCAAGCAGCTCCCCAACCCCTGTATAACCAAAGAGACACCTCATAAAGAAGAGCACAGGAAATACAGAGACCAGGAAATACAGAGAGCACCAACATTCAAGACCAGGAAATACAGAGAGCACCACAAAGATATTCCTCAATACATCTGGTGGGTACCCTTCTGGGACAAAGATAACAAAGAAGAAACTGGCAACAACCCTTACTGTTCTGTAGCTGCTGCAGGCAAGCAGGGCCTTGAGTGGACCTCAGCAGTCCTACACCAGAGAGGCCTGACTGTTAGAAGGAAAACTAAGAAACAGAAAAAAATAACTTCATCAGCAACAAAAAGGACGTCCACTGAGAGACCCCATCTGAAAGTCACCAACCACAAAGACCGCAGGTAGCTAAATCCACAAAGATGGGAACAAACAGCACGAAAAGAATGAAAACACCCAAACCAGAATGCCTCTCCCTCTCCAAGGGATCACAGCTCCTCACCAGCAAGGGAACAAGGCTGGATAGAGAATGAGCCTGATTGACAGAAACAGACTTCAGAAGGTGGGTAATAACAAAATTCTCTGAGCTAAAAGAACATGTTCTAACCCAACGCAAAGAAACTAAGAACCTAGAAAAAAGGTTTGATGAAATGCTAACAAGAATAAATAGCTTAGAGAAGAATATAAATGAATTGACGGAGCTGAAAAACACAATATGAGAACTTCAGGAAGCATATACGAGTTTCAATAGCCAAATTGACCGAGCAGAGGAAAGGATATCAGAGATTGAAGATCAACTCGAAGAAATAAAATGAGAAGGCAAGATTAGAGAAAAAAGAGTAAAAAGAAATGAACAAAGCCTCTAAGAAATATGGGATTATGTGAAAAGACCTAATCTACGTTTGATAGGTGTACCGGAATGTGACGAATCCAAGCTGGAAAACATTCTGCAGGATATTATCCAGAAGAACTTCCCTAACCTAGCAAGGCAGGCCAACATTCAAGACCAGGAAATACAGAGAGCACCACAAAGATATTCCTCAAGAAGAGCAACCCAAGGCACATAATCATCAGATTCAACAGTGTTGAAATGAAGGAAAAAATGCTAAGGGCAGCCAGAGAGAAAGGTCGGGTCACCCAAAAAGGGAAGCCCAGCAGACTCACAGTGACTCTCTTGGCAGAAACCCTACAAGCCAGAAGAGAGTGGGGGCTGACATTCAACATCCTTAAAGAAAAGAACTGTCAACCTAGAACTTCATATCCAGCCAAACTAAGCTTCATAAGGGAAGGTGAAATAAAATCCTTTATGAGCAAGGAATTGCTCAGAGATTTTTGTCACCACCAGGCCTGCTTTACAAGAGCTCCCGAAAGAAGCACTAAACAAGGAAAGGAACAACCAGTACCAGCCACTTCAAAAATGTACCAAATGGTAAAGAGCATCGACACAATGAAGAAACTGTATCAACTTAATGGGCAAAACAATCAGCTACCATCAAAATGGCAGGATCGAATTCACACATAACAATATTAACCTTAAATGTAAATGGGCTAAATGCCCCAATCAAAAGACACAGGCAAATCAGATAAAAAAAAAGTCAATATAAATGTTTATTAAGTTTACTTGTTCCGGATCTGAGTTCAAGTCCTGGATATCCTTATTAATTTTCTGTCTTATTGATCTATCTAATATTGATATTGAAGTCTCCCACTATTATTGTGTGGGAGTCCAGGGAGTCTAAGTCTCTTTATAGGTCTTATGTATCTGGGTGTTAGGATCGTTAGCTCTTACTGTTGTATTGATCCTTTTACCACTATATCTCTGTTGCTTTAAAATCTATTTTATCAGATGCGAGAATTGCAACTCCTGCTTTTTATTTATTTATTTATTTTTGCTCTCCATTTGGTTGGTAAGTGTTTCTCCATCCCTTTGTTTCGAGTCTTTGTGTATCCTTGCATGTGAAATGGGTCTGGATGCAGCATGCCGTTGGGTTTTTTTTTTTTTTTTAACAAAAACACCTCCAGATTTCTTAGCTTAACATATCCCCTGATCTAAAGAGAAAGATGTTAAAAGAACACCTAGAACATATACACAAGGACCTACTCCAATGAACTCAGATAATCTAAAAGAAAAAAGGGCAATGTTCCATTCAACAGAGAAAATGATCATCCCTTCTGGAAGATGTTCCCACATCCCATTCCACGTCCTCTTCCTCTTGCAGCCACCTGGGCCTTGAGAATAGCTGCTTTTCCTCAGCCAGCCCCTGAGCCTTGGTTTTTATTCTTCATGCTCTTTAACATGGGTGCATTCTTCAGCATGTCAGGCGAAATCAGAAAGCTCTCCACTTTAAATACACAAAATATACATTCTGTCAGTACCACATCACGCCTATTCATAGGTTTAAATAAAATATTGATCGGCCATTATTAAGCACAATTATTGGCAGAAAAGAGGTTTTCAATACCCATTTTTAGAATAAAGCAACATTCCCGTTCTCTCTCCCTCTTTTTCTTTCTCTTTTTTCCTCTCCTTTACTCCTTTTTTTTCTTTCTTTCCTTCTCTCCTTTCTTAAAAAAAAAAAAGTCAAAATCAATGGGTGTGCTGTATCTAGGAAAAGGAAACTCATCTCACATGCAAGGATACACACGTGCTCAAAATAAAGCGATGGAGAAAGATCTACCAAGCAAATGGAGAGCAAAAAAAAACAGGAGTTGCAATCCTAGTCTCTGATAAAATAGACTTTAAACCAAAAAAGATCAAAGGAGACAAAGAAGGGCATTTACATAATGGTAAAAGGATGAATGCAACAGGAAGAACTAACAATCCTAAATATATATGCGCCCAATACAGGAGCACCCAGATACATAAAGCAAGTTCTTAATGACCTACAAAGAGACTTAGACTCCCACACAATAATAGTGGGAGACTTTAACACTCCACTGTCAATATTAGACAGATCAACCAGACAGAAAATTAACAAGCATATCCAGGACTTGAACTCAAATCTGGACCAAGCAAACCTGATAGACATTTACAGAACTCTGCACTCCAAATCCACAGAATATACATTCTTCTCAGCACCACATCACACCTACTCTAAAACTGACCACAAAATTGGAAGTAAATCACTCCTCAGCAAATGCAAAAGAACGGAAATCATAACAAACAGTCTCTCAGACCACAGTGCAATCAAGTTAGAACTCAGAATTCAGAAACAAACTCAGAACTGCACAGCTTCATGGAAACTGAACAACTGGCTCTTGAATGTTGACTGGATAAACAATGAAATGAAGGCAGAAATAATGATGTTCTTCAAAACCAACGAGAACGAAGACACAACATGCCAGAATCTCTGGGACACTTCAAAGCAGAGTCCAGAGGGAAATTTATAGCAATAAATGCTCACATAAGAAGCAAGGAAAGATCTAAAATTGACACCCAATCATCAAAATTAAAAGAACTAGAGGAACAAGATCAAAAGTGAGCAGAAGAAAAGAAATACCTAAGATCAGAGCAGAACTGAAGGAGATAGAGACACAAAAAAACCTTCAAAAAATCAATAAACCCAGGAGCTGGTTATTTGAAAAGATCAACAAAATAGACAGACTACTAGCCAAATTAATAAAAAAACAAAAGAGAGAAGAATCAAATAGATGCAATAAAAAACGATAAAGGGGATATCACCTCAGATTCTACAGAAATACAAACCACCATCAGAGATTACTACAAACAACTCTATGCACATACACCAGTAAATCTGGAAGAAATGGAGAAATTCCTGGACACTTACACCCTCCTAAGCCTAAACCAGGAAGAAATTGAAACCGTGAATAGACCAATAGCAAGGGCTGGAGTTGAGGCAGCAACTAATAGCCTACCAACCAAAAATGGCCCAGGTCCAGATGGGTTCACAGCCAAATTCTACCAGATATACAAAGAGGAGCTAGCAGCACTCATTCTGAAACTATTTCAAGTAATCCAAAAAGAGGGAATCCTCCCCAAATCATTTTATGAGATCGACATCATCCTGATATGAAAACCCAGCAGAGACTCAACAAGAAAATAAAACTTCAAGCCAATATCCATGATGAACATAGATGCAAAAATCTTCAATAAAATGCTGGCAAACCGACTGCAACAGCACATCAAAAACCTCATCCAACATGATCAAGTCGGCTTCATCCCAGGGATGCAAGGCTGGTTCAACATATGCAATTCTATAAACGTAATTCACCACATAAACAGAACCGAAGACAAAAACCACATCATTGTCTCAACAGATGCAGAGAAGGCCTTCGACAAAATTTAACAGCCCTTTATGCCAAAAACTCTCAATAAACTAGGTATCAATGGAACGTATCTCAAAATAATAAAACCTATTTACAACAAACCTACAGCCAATATCATACTGAATGGGCAAAAACTGGAAGCATTCCCTTTGAAATATGGCACTAGACAAGGATGCCCTCTCTCACCACTCCTATTCAATATAGTACTGGAAGTTCTAGCCAGAGCAATCAGGCAAGAAAAAGAAATAAAGGGTATTCAATTAGAAACGTAGGAAGTCAAATGGTCTCTATTTGCAGATGACATGATTGTATATTTAGAAGACCCATCGTCTCAGCCCAAAATCTCCTGAAACTGATAAGCAACTTCAGCAAAGTCTCAGGATACAAAATCAATGTGCAAAAGTCACAAGCATTCCTATACACCGATAACAGATTTAAAGAAAGCCAAATCAAGAACGAACTGCCATTCACAATTGCTACAAAAAGAATAAAATACCTAGGAATACAACTTACAAGCAATGTAAGCGACCTCTTCAAGGAGAGCTACAAACCACTACAAACAACGAAATAAGAGAGGACACAAACAGATGGAGAAACATTCCATGCTCATGGTTAGGAATAATTAATATTGTGAAAATGGCCATACTGCCCAAAGTAATTTATAGATTCAATGCTACCCCCATCAAGCTACAAATGACCTTCTTTAGAGGACTGGGAAAAAAACCACCTTAAACTTCATATGGAACCAAAAGAGAGCCCGCATAGCCAAGTCAATTCTAAGCAAAAAGAACAAAGCTGAAGGCACCACACTACCGGACTTCAAACTATACTACAAGGCTACAGTAATCAAAACAGCATGGTACTGGCACCAAAACAAAGATATAGACCAATGGAACAGAATAGAGGCCTCAGAGGCAATGCCACACATATACAACCATCTCATCTTTGACAAACCTGACAAAAACAAGCAATGGGGAAAGGATTTCCTGTTTGGAAAACTGGCTAGTCATGTGTAGAAAGCAGAAACTGGACCCCTTCCTGATGCCTTACACTAAAATTAACTCCAGATGAATTAAAGACTTAAATATAAGACGTAATATCGTAAAACCTTAGAAGAAAACCTAGGCAGAACCATTCAGGACATAGGCATAGGCAAAGACTTCATGACTAAAACACCAAAAGCATTGGCAACAAAAGCCAAAATAGACTAATGGGATCTAATTATACTCCAGAGCTTCAGCACTGCAAAAGAAACAATTATTAGAGAGCACCAGCAACCAACAGAATGCGGAAAAATTTTTGCAATCTACCCATCTGTCAAAGAACTTATATCCAGAATCCACAAAGAACTAAAACAGATTTACAAGAAAAAAAAACAAACAAACCCATTCAAAAGTGGGCAAAGGATATAAACAGACACTTTTCAAAAGAAGATCTATAAGAAGCAAAGAAACATGAAAAAATGCTCATCATCACTGGTCATTAGAGAAATGCAAATCAAAACCACACTGAGATACCATCTCACGCCAGTTAGAATGCGATCATTAAAAAATCTGGAGACAACAGATGCTGGAGAGGATGTGGAGAAATAGGAACACTTTTACACTGCTGGTGGGAGTGTAAATTAGTTCAACCATTGTGGAAGACAGTGTGGCGATTCCTCAAGGACCTAGAAATAGAAATTACATTTGACCCAGCAATCCCATTACTGGGTATATATCCAAAGGACTATAAATCATTCTACTATAAGGACATATGCACATGAATGTTCATTGCAGCACTGTTTACAATAGCAAAGGCCTGGAACCAACCCAAATGCCCATCGATGATAGACTGGACAGGGAAAATGTGGCACATATACACCATGGAATATTATGCAGCCATCAAAAATGATGAGTTTGTGTTCTTTGCAGGGACATGGATGAACCTGGAAGCCATCATTCTCAGCAAACTAACACAAGAACAGAAAATCAAACACTGCACGTTCCTACTCATAGGTGGGTGTTGAACAATGAGAACACATGAACACAGGGAGGGGAGCGTCACACATTGAGGTCTGTTGGGGGGACTAGGGGAGGGACAGTGGAGGCTAGGGAGTTGGGAAGGGATAACATTGGGAGAAATGCCACATATAGGTGATGGAGGAATGGAGGCAGCAAACCACATTGCCATGTATGTACCTATGCAACAATCCTACATGTTCCTTACATGTACTCCAGAACCTAAAATGCAATTATATATATATATTTCAGTGCTACTGAAGTTTAGCTTATGATTATCATCTGATCTGTGGATAGTTGGTCATCAAAATTATGTTTGTTGGCCGGGCGTCGTGGATAACACCTATAATCCTAGCACCCTGGGAGGCTGAGGAAGGTGATCACCTGAGGTCAGCAATTCAAGACCAACCTGACCAACATGGCTGAACCCCATCTCTACTAAAAATACAAAAAATCAGCTGGGCGTGGTGGTGGGCACCTGTAATCCCAGCTACTTGGGAAGCTGAGGCAGTAGAATCGCTTGAACCCAGGAGGCGGAGGTTGCAGTGAGCTGCGATCACACCATTGCACTCCAGTCTGGGCGACAAGAGCAAAACTCCATCTCAAAAAAAAAAAAAATTCATTTGCTGATAATTTTTTTCTGAGACAAATTGATGGATTATTTTAAACTCCATTTCATTTTTCTAAGAGCCCTGGAGAAAGCAATGAAGTAGCTCAATCATTGGTTTGACAGCAGAAGTATCAACACTTCCATAAGGTAGTCACTGCTTAGTCACAGTGGACACTCAGTGTCATCGGATATTCAGTAACTAGACTCCAGCGAAAAAATACCTGATTCAAAGCTGCCATGTAAAATAGAAATCATCTGAAGTTAGCTAGTTGCTAAAATTGCTATAATAGGCTTTTAAAAATAAAAGATTGAGAGTTGCCTGAAAATTCTGCACTTCGAGACTTTCTGTTCTGTGCCGACAACTGAGGGGTAGCTTGAGGGTCCCTTACCCCAGAGGCTGCTGTGTGGATCCACTGGCAGGTCACACAGGGGACTCTTCCACGTCATCACACTGGCCATGCTTCTGGACCAAGCAGCACACGCATTGAGGAATGAAGTCAGCCTGTCCCCATCTGCCCCTCCCCAGCTTCTCCCTTTCATCATGTGAAAGTGAAGCATAACGCAAACCCACGGTGGAAGAATGCCCTCTCCTTCATTTCAGAGCAACTGTTTTCCATGCAACGTCTTGAGCATATCCGGCTTTAAACAAATGGAATAGAAGCATTAACAGTTATGTCTCTGACAGGTGTTGGCACCGCCTGTGGCATTGTGAATCTGAGTCCATGTGTCCCTTCTACTGCCTGTCAGAATTCCTCCAATTTCCTCAGGTTTCTCAGCTCCTTGGTGGTCTGTTTTGACGTCTGCTTACCCTTATCTTGAATCATTTTAGCTGATAGGCATTTCCTTGAAAAAGTTGTCTAACAGATTTTATTTTAACTCCTCTAACAACTACCAAGTACTCTGGGACTTATCTTGGTGGCCCGTGAGAGTGACAGTCCAAGAGCTGCAGAAAGAAGACTGTGACGTCTCTCTACAGGGTTGTTTTGTGTCTTCCCAGGCCTGATCATCTCCTGCACTGAACACTATGAGATCTTTAAACTTCAAATTTTCAGCTACAATAAAGCCCTTACAAAGGAAAACAGACTCTGCTGTCCGAGATAACCGGAATTGAACCTATCTGTGGCCCTTAATACAATGTGACTTTTGAGAAGTAATTATCTCATGGGTGAAATAGGGACCACCACCAACCTCACAAGGCTACTTTACGGAGATAAGGTTTATGAGTATGTCCTACCTCTCACCTGGCACGTGATCAGTCCTCCATGAGCACTAGTCTCCTCCCACTTCTCCTTTCTCCTGGGACGGAGTCGGAAATGGCCAGGCATGCTCAATCATGGACCTGTCAGTGCTGCTCAATGCCTCTATCTCGAGGGGCTCTTTCCTGACAGTTTCCTTTCATCTTCCTCCATCCATCCCCCTGCGACACAGCACTCTGTCACTGTGTCTTCACTCCCACACCTTAGCTCAGGCACACACACACATCCACAACTCTGACCTCTTCCCAGGGCTGTCTCTACCAGGGTCTCTGCAGAAGGAGAATCCCAAATCATCCCCTCAAGCCCTTCTTAACACTGTCCAGAGTACAAAGTAAAAACAAACACCGAGCCTCCCACGCAGATGGACGCATCTACGTTTGCAGATATTAATTTACACCAAGAAACAATCTAACAGAATAAAGATAGAGAGGACCGTTCATTTCAGATAAACTTTTAGAATTCTGGGAAGAAGAATTAAAAAAAAAAAAAAAAAAAGAAAGAAATACCTGAAGCAGGAGATACGACTCACACTGTCAGAGAAGGAAAATGAAATGGAGCAGATAAAGATTCCTTGAGAAAAGGTGATGTTAGGGAAGCTGGTCATTTCTTCATCCCGATACCTTTTCTGGATATTTACGTCTTGAAAAGGACCAGTTCCAGAAAACGTGGTTTCTCCCATGCGAAGTCCTTTCAGAAAACTGGACATTAAGTTCTGGGGAAATGAGAACTACCTGGTGAACAGCTGGTGAATCTTATAGCGTGAGGATGTGACAGACTCTCCTCAGAGTGTTATATGTGTGTATGCTTCACCTTCTCTTATTCCCACAATAACTCCATGAGGATAGTTCTATATTAACCCTGTTTTATAGACGAGGAAATGGAGGCACAGAGAGGCTGAATGACTTGCTCTAGCTCACATGAGCTGTAAATAGTGGCGCGAGGACTTGAAGTGAGGATCCAAGTTGTCACATACAGTGACTCGAGGTGAGCCCTTTGCCACTGCCTAGGGTGCCCATTGTTCTACTGAGCCACGCAGCCCTCAGCAAAGATGGTGTATCTGGGTCTTGCTGCCACACTGCTGTGAAGAAGCAAGAGTCAACGGCATCATAAGAAAGCACATGAAGCAAAGACATTCTCCTTTCCGCTGGGCCCCAGTTGTTTAGAGAAGGGAAAAAATACATCAGGTTGTGGAGATAGCTGGATTCTTACTCAAGGCTGACTGCTTGTTTGAAAAGTGTGATGCTGTCGTGGAATGCTCTCTGTGGCCACAGAACTGAGATAACACTTGGAAAAAGAAACAGTGAGAGCTCCTTGTTGAAAAACATTCAGCTCCTTTCTTCTTGCTGCGGAGTTCCACCAAGGAGAGCTGGTAACAATTAAAAACGAACTGAGGGAATATTGGGGGTGTGGTATTAAAATTGCATCAAATGACTGAACCCTAAACTGCAGAAGCTAAGTATGAGTCTAAAACCAGATTTAAAACAATCCTGGTATCACATAGGATTTGACAAATTTCCCAAAGCTTGACAAGTAGATTCAAAAATGCTAACTTCGCTCAGCACCATTTATTGATTATGGTGCATTGGAGTGCTGTGCTTGGTGCTGGGAAGAAGATAAGTAAGTTACACGTTCTTTTCTCAAGCAAGTAGGACAGAGAGCGATCAACAAGCCAAACATATTAGGGATGGTACATTTAGTTATGTACATGCAAAACAAAAAACAGCAACAAAAAGCAGAAAGAAGTTCAAAGAAAGAAATAAGGGAGTGAATTATTTTGTCTATAGTCGAGAAAAGCTTCCCAAGACGTCGGTCAGATTCCAAAGGATGAGTAGGTGTTTTCTAGATGGTCAAATGGCAGAGATTGTATGGGAGAAAGGAACTGCAGAGAAGTAAAACAGTTTGTGCAAAGCCACAGAGGCCTGAAATAGAATGGTGCCAAGGGAAAGCAATGAAGGATTTGGGTTTGCTGGAGGAGAGCGTGGGAAAGGGAGTGGTGCCGGGAGAGACGGGACACAGGAATGGATTTGAGAAGGTAGGACTTGGAAGCTGAGAAGTTGGTTGGGGACTACTGTAGGTTAAGCAAAAGGTAAGGACATGTTAGGCTAAGTTGGTCTACGTGCTCATGAGAAGCAAAAACATCTAAAGGACAATTAGAAGCTAAACTTGATGGGACCTGGAAAATGTTTGTGGTCAGGGAGAAAGGAAGACTCAAGGGTGACATCGGAAGTCCTGTGTGCCTGCCTGGTGAATACATAAATGTGCCGAAAGGTAGCTGCAACTACCATCCACGGAGGACGAGACATGAGCGGTGAGGCCAGGGTTCAGGTCTAGGAGAAAAGGGCGGAGAGCAGATGAAGACTCCAAGTAGAAGGGCCTGGCTTTGCAGCCCACACTCCGGGGTAGGAGCTTATGACTGTTCTTTGCCACTAGAACACCTGTTAGACATTCTGAAATATGTAGGTCACAGTGGTAGACAGGATATAAAGTGGCCGCAGGACCTCCACCCCTGGTGTTCAGACCCATATAACGTCCTCCCCTTGAGAGGGGGCGGGCCTGATCTGTGACTTGCTTCCAACCAATAGAATATAGCCAAGGTAAAGGATGTCACTCCCATATTCATGTTATACTATAAAAGGCTCCATCTTGCCTGCAGACCTACATATGCTAGAGACTCTCCTCGCTGGATTTATAAGGTAAGCTGAGTGTTGAGAATGCCCCTGTGTGGGGGCATTCCGACGGCCTCCAGAGCTGAAGGTGGGCTCCAGCTGACAGCCAGCAAAAGCCAGGCCCTTAGTCCTGCAGCTGCAAGGAAATGAATTCTGCCAACAGTCTGAATGAACTTGGATGTGGATTCTTGTCCCACAGAGCCTCCAGATGAGAATGCAGCCCAGTGGACTCCTCTACTGCAGCTTTGTGAGACCCCAGGCAGAAGGCCCCCAAAAGCCAAACTCAGACTCCTGACCTCTCAAAACTATGAGATAATAAATGTGTTTGGTTTTAAGCCACTAAGTTTGTGGCAACTTGTTACAGCAGCCAAAGGAAACTAATAAAGTCACCTGGTGAGATGCATCCAGAGGAAAACGACAGCTACCCTCAGGGGTTTCAAGGAGTAGGAGGAAAAGAAGAAAAAAAGCAGCAGGTCAAGGTGGCCCCTGCTGCCACAATGGAGGAAGTCTGGCTCCACAGGCCGCCCAGCTCCCAGACCAAAGGAAGCCACCTGCACTCACTTTCCACACACTTCTCTCTGGGGTGTCATGGGACTTGTCACAGAATCAAAGACCATCTCATAAGCTCTCTAAAAATTGTGCAGATGGAAAGGGGACCACCTTTCCTGGCATCTGCCTGTGAAGTGGAGTGTCTGCCCCTCAAAGGGAAATGTTTCTCCACTGCAGAGAGGAAAACTCATGCCCTGAAGCGGCAGACGTTGCTCTGCCTATAGCAGCCCATGCTTACGTCTGCCTAATCTCCACTGTCCCAGGACCTTCTCCCGTTCTTTTCCAGGTGTCTACTAGGAAAGAAAGCCTTTCTATTCTTTCCCACCTTTGTCCCTTCTTTGTACTCAGGAATGAGACTACTTTCAACAATTCATGTACAATTCAGTACTATTTTAGGTAAAATTGTAGCGGGAGCCTAGTCATATTTACATCCCAGAAATATATCGCTTCTCGGTCTTGTGGCTAAGATCAATGTACATCCCAGAAATATACATCCACCTACACAGACATACACACACACACACACACACACACACACACGCCTACACAGAGACACAAAGACATGGACAAAGAACGCTGATGTGTTCATTACAGAGTAATTGAGGTCCTCTCTGTAAAGAAACCCTGCCCTGATTGCTTGTTATTGTGTGGAAGTGTCGTGAGGACCTCTACGCTTCTTTTTGTGAAGAAATGTAAAATAAAGCCCAAATCTTAGTTACAACAGCCACTAACAGCCCTTGTGAAAGTGAGACAGCTCTGCCCTAACCCACTCTCAGGTCTAATAAGAATAAGCGCTCTAGTCCGCTGAAGGCTTATAACACTGCAGGCCTTGTGCTAAGGACCCAGTGCTCTTTATCTTATGCAATCCTTACAACAATGACAGGAGAATGAATGTTATCACTTAGAGGTTAGGGAAAGAGAAACTAAGGCTCACCTGTCAGGGCAAGTGCCCAGCTGGACAGTTCCAAACCAACACCTCTGTCCATCATAACGAGAGACAGAGGGGTCAATAAGACTTCAGCTATGTTCCCTACTCTTTTAGTCTCTTTCCCAAATTAGATATAAAAATGCTGACGGCAGGATGGAAAGTTTCATGACGACAGGAAACACTTCCTCATGTATTCAAAGATCACAAGCTCTGAGCAGCAAGGAGTGCACTCCCAGGCAGAGTCCATCCTGCCTAGAGAAAACCAGCTGTGCCTGAAGCTCAGCAACTCCACAGTCTCCACCAACAGAGCTCCCCACAAACATCTGCCCCCTCCAGCCGAGGGCTCGTGAAGGTGAACCTTGTCTCATTCACCATGGCAACCTTGGTGCTGGGCCCAGAGGAGGCCTCAAGCCATAAGTATTAGAGAGTTGAATGAGAAAGTGGATGGATGGAGAGATGCATGGCTGGACAGACAGATGGACAGGATGGAAGAATTAATTAATGGGTGCATGTGACAAAACCCAACTCAAGAGAGGGACAGAAACAAGTTCAGCTCATTTGAGTCCCAGCTCCTCATTTCCAGTCACGGACTTCTGTATAACCTAGAGTGGAGAGACGTACAATGTCAGTAAAGAGTGTTTACTTTTCCCCTTCATCATTCCTAGCCATGTGTTTCCAAGATGTACTTTAAAAGTAACAGTAGAGGAGGATTTAGTTTAGCATCCATGCACAAAACTTTCTAAAAAGCAACAAATCGAAAGACGGACGTTATTCCTGCCATGTGGACCTCTTCATCTGGGACCTTGCATACTTAGCCCCTGAATGGACATGCAGGGAGCTTGAGAAAAGGCACATTTCAAGAAGGAAGCACAGAGTCTTGTCATGTCTTAGTGGGAATACAAATAAATTAATAAATTAAGCCAAGCCAGGCCTGCAAAATGCCTAGCTAGACATTCAAATACCATGGCTCCAAGATGCTCAGCCTTATCTGCATTCTTGAAGTTTCAACAGAGCTGCTGGCAAGCTGGCTCCCAGAGCTGATCTCTTGCTGTCGGCAAATGGGATAATAACCTCCATGGATAAGGGTGTGCAGCTCCATGTATGAAGGAAGGCACAGCCTTCCTGTCCTCTAGCATGGAGCCATGACCTCATCCTGCCTCATCTCATGTCTCCAGAATGCATCCCTTAGAGGCCAATGAAGCATGCAAGCTGGAGGTAGGAGGTGTCATGGGTGAGAAAGGCTGCTTTGTTGTGAAGTGCAGATGAGGACATCTGCCAAACTAGCCACGTGAAGCTGAGGACACGGCCAGGGTAATCCAGAGGGAGGCAAACAAGGATACACAAACTTTTCCCACTTGCCTTGATCCTTAGAGAAGCTGTTTCCAGATGAGGCCTTTCATCGACTTCCTACCGAGAGACCTCGAGGCGCCTAAATCACATGTTCTGTGCCATGTGGATCATCCAACACAAACATTGACTGAAGCTGCTCACTCTCAGTTATCCAGGAGCTGTTAACTTAGGGTGTGGGTCAGCCAGAATCTTGGCTTCCTCTTCCCAACCATGGCTTGGCTGTGCTTGTACCCAGCCTCCCTCTCTTCCTGGAGGAGATCCCTGCAAAGCTCAGCCTGGCTTCTTTTCTGTTAGCATTTGTAGGATTCTAAAAAAGGCAATATCAAGGCAGATCTTATCCATCATCTATTTCAATCTTTTCATTTTACAGGTGATGAAAATGAGGCACAGAATGGGGGAAGTTAATAGCAGAAATGGAGCCCTAGTATGTAAGGGCTGGGATCTCCAGTCCAGTGCTCCTGCATCACGTCCAGCTCCCGCTTAACACGTAACTGTATTAGGTAAGTCTGACATCATCACAGCAAGTGGGAAGTCCAGGGACCCATGTCTTCTCCATTCACCCATTCTTCACTCGACAACTCTCCATTTCCTAAATACGCTGTCTTGGGGTGGGATTAAAGAATAAATTTCATCTTGACAACCAAATCTGCTCCATCGGCCGGTAGCGGCTGCCTGAACAGCTACAGAGAACATGGAGTGTCAGGGTCCACTGTGGATGTGTTTGTGGGCAAAGGATGGCGACACGCCACAGCCACTCCAGGCTTGGATGCGAACGCCACCAAAACCCGGCCTCATGTGACTCACCTCACCTCATTTTCTGTCTCCCAAACAGGGGTCCTGTGCTGGAGCCTGGGCCTGACTCTGCCTTCCCAGTGAGCCACGAGGTGTCTTTCTTCTGCTTCCCCATTTTCTTCTTCCGTGTATCTTCCTGCTTGGGTGCTGTCCATGACTCTCTCCATCTCTCAAGTCAAGTCTTAAGGATGGCATCTCCTCCTAACCTTCCGCCCACGTGGACATCCACTGAGCTGTGACTGCACTGCACAGTGTGCCATCTAATGCGCAGCCTTGCTCAGGGACTGGGCGAGTTCATTCCTGCTGGTCTTTTCTCTCCAGGGAAGAACGGTTTTTTTGATATTTTCAAGAATAGCAGGATACAGTAAGTTTTCAATAGTTGACATTAGAATCAATGTGAACAGTGAATTTCAAATTAATTGTTTTGAAATATATATGTATATTTTGTTAGTTAGAAGAGGAGGAGGGCTTAGATATGTCCTCCCTTTGCCTCCTCCCTTCACATCCACTGAACCATGACTGCCTTTCAAAATCTATCATCGTGAGATTGAGATGAAGACAGCATTTTTTAAAAAGCAAACTCAAGTATAAGCCTAAGAAAAGCAATTTAATATAAATTATTGGCACCTCAATAAGTTGAGAGAGATTGTTAAGCCTTCCAAGTGTCATCTTAAGCTAAGCAGATGTTAAATGTCATTTATTCTAGGATTTGGTCTTCAGAAGCTTATGAAGGAAGTCAAATACAGATAACATCCTGAAACATTTCATTTAGTTCTTTAAATAGAAAAAGCAATCATCCAAAAATGCTTACAATGTCTTCCCCTCAGCAAACACCTGAAAGGTTTTTCTTAGAAAGAAAATATAATTATTATCGCTGATGTTATTATGATTAAAAATAATGCCACAGTAATCAATTATTTACCCAGAGGCTGTCTCTGGGAAAGTTGAGAATTTGGATTAAGGGGTGAGGGAAGGAAGAATGAAAATTCAGGCTCTTTCACTATGATTAAGGCCTTCTCACAAATTTTTCCACTTGCTCTTTATTAATAGATAGGATTATTAGTATGTGTTTGCCGACAGGACCAGCCTGGTGGATAACTGACGCCCTTTCCTCTCCATCATCCACCCCTGTCCCATCTGAGTTTCTTCATTTCCCACTCTGCCAGTATTACCAGAACTTTTGAGTTCTTTCCATGGTCAGCACCTGCGCGTTCATAGACGAGTAGGGAGGCCCCTCAAACAAGTTATTTCCACCGCCCTGAGTTTGAGGAGGTTTTCCTCATGCACACTCAGCCTTTTAGGGTCCAGTCTCTCAACACCATGAAGAGCTAGAGAGGAAAGAGGGTAGTCTCCCACCCGGCCAGGGCTGGGCAGGCTGATGGGGAAGTTGTCTCCAGCACACCCACCCCCCACAGCTCAGGGAAACATGGAGGACTGTGTTTGGTGATCATTTTCAGACCCGGTTTGAAGGCCCCAGGCTCTCCTGAAGTGACCAGGGCAGGGCTCTGAGCTGCCCTCCATGCCCTCCCACAGTCAGATCCTCTCTGCCTTAGCCCACACTGCGTATGCAGCGAGGCTTCAGTGAAATGATTGCGTGACAAAGCCCCTTTGCTTTTAGAAAATGGAAAAACTTCTTACTTAATAGATGCCCCACTGCCTTACAATTCCATGGTACTGCAAACAGCTTTTTCAAAAAGCATTGGCTCAAAATACTCTGGGAATGAAAAGTTGTGCAGGACACAAGAAGTAAGAGCAGAGCTTATTTGGTCTGATTTTTTTCCCGAAGAAGAAGAAACCCTGTGAGTATCAAAGTTAAAAACATTTGCTGGCCGGGCGCGGTGGCTCACGCCTGTGATCCCAGCACTTTGGGAGGACGAGGCGGGTGGATCACAAGGTCAAGAGATCAAGACCATCCTGATCAACATGGTGAAACCCCGTCTCTACTAAAAATACAAAAATTAGCTAGGCATGGTGGCGCGTGCCTGTAATCCCAGATACTCAGGAGGCTGAGGCAGGAGAATTGCCTGAACCCAGGAGGCAGAGGTTGTGGTGAGCCGAGATCGCACCATTGCACTCCAGCCTGGGTAACAAGAGCGAGACTCCGTCTCAAAAAAAAATTTTTTTGCTGAGAAGTCTAACAAGACAGTTTCATACATTTTTGTTTTTTAAAGTCAGACCAAGTTTTGGAAACAAATGTTTTTGGAATCAACAGAAGCTCTTTATTGTACTAGGTAAGAACAGAAACAAAACCCATACACACACACACCATCAAAACAATCAGAAGAAAAATCCCCATTATCTATCTTTTAAAAGGGAATCTTTACCACCAAAAACAGAAGGACATGATATCAGAAGAGAGGACAGATCTTTTAATCAGCAATGTTGAGCTTTGTGAAAATGTAGCCCATGACCATATTTTTCTCGTCTTTCTATGGACAGGTGGAAATTCCATCAGACTCTGGTCTTTGGATGGTGGGGAATTCCCAGAAGAGCGAGAAGATCCGGGTTGGAGTGGCCCACGTGTGTCTCCCAGGCCTCCTGTCTCTCTGGTGGCAGTGATGGTGGTGGTGGTGGCGGTGGCAGGCCAGAAGACCTCTGTGTGTCTGAATGTCTGGAGCCTCGCTCACTCATCCTGTCAAGTCTGGCCGCAGTCTGGGAGCCAGCAGGGCAGTGTTTGTGGAGCCAAAGTGGAGATTAAGTCATGTTTTAGAGGTGACCTCTGTCCACCCCTTTCTGCAGGCTTCCCTTCTCCGCCGGCCTCACCCCCAGCAGCTCCCCACCTACTTGCTGTTGTTCTGCACAAGCTCCTCCCAGCCATCACAGGCCCCGCAGGGCTCCCTGCAAACCCACCATCACCTCCCGACCCCCACCCACCCCCACGGTTGCCTTCTCCTCAAATGGACCTGGTCTTTGTTGTTCTAATTAGATTATCTCTGACTTAGGGACCTAAAGGACTGTCCCTAGCAGCCCTGGCTGGAAAGGCAGGTCACATAATCCCTGTTATCAAGAGGCTTGTCATTTAGCATGTAGATCAACTAATTCTTTCGATACCAGGGGAGTAATTGTGCATCTTAATATTGATTTTTTTGGAGATACAATCGCCTGCATTCCTGAGTCAGACTCACTTACTGAAGCTAAAAGGTTCCACTCACTATATTATGAAACCACCCCCACCCCTGTCACACACTCCATCCCAATTTAATGCTACAAAGCTGGACATATCTGAAGCACTTTGTGTTTTTCCACTTGGTGCAATTTCAAAATGAGCCTCCTGTTGAAGAGAAACAGAAAAAAAGAATTCCAGCTATTTTTAAGGCAGTGTGTGTGTTTTCATTTGGGGCAGGGAGATGGGAATATTCCGTGGATGTCCTCTACGTCCTAAGCTTTGAGGTGCAGCGATGTTGGGCTCCCAATTTAATGAAGCCAGCCTAGCAGGTTTCTGTTTTATGATGAATTAGTAGGTTGGGCTTTCCAGTGAGGCTGGGGACATTTTCTCAACCAATACCCTTCCAGAGAAGTGGGAGGCAAAGAAAGAAAAATTTAAGCTGTAGCGGTAATAATAAAAAAATACATGCTGCCTTCCCAAGGGGTCAAAAATGCACTGAGATTTGGGACAAGCAGAGGTGTTGCTTCCACACTGTGAAGGGTGTGAGGCAAAGGACAAAGGAGCCACTGGCCACATGTACAACTGTTCTCCCCAGAAAATCAGTGCCCCTGCAGCCTAGGTGCCTGCCGCAACAAAGCTCTCCTTCAGTCATTGTGTGACAACCATGATAACTACTGACATTCTTTACAAAGCTCTGCCCCGGGTTTGGCACAGTGCAGCAGCGCTGCCTTCCCAACATGATACACATCAGCCCTCTTCTCCTTCACAGGCAAGCCCGTGAGACATGTTCCACTCATTGTCCCCAAACTGCAGATTAAACCACTGAGACCCAGAGAGATTATATCCTTTGCCCAAGGTCCCCAAATGAATAAACCCAAGGCTGCTCCTCTACATGCAGTCCTAACTAAAACACTGTTCATTCTTCTGCTGGTTGATAAGGGGTCCATTCATTTATTCCATTATCTTCTCATTCATTCTGAAAAGATTGCTCAACTTACAGGCCCTATGTGCCAAGGATAGAAAAAGGATGCATGATGTACAGTGGGAGACAGTCAAAAATAAAATAAATACTATACTCATCAAATAAGATGGTGCCTGCTCCCATAGAGAGATGAACAAAAGGCAGCAGGAGTACTGGAAAGGGATCTTTCTTAAAGATTTCACAGAGGTTTTAAGGCACAAGTTGTTTTGTTTTGAAAAAGTCCTTGAAAATGATTAGATGCCTGGGAGAGAAGGGGGAAAGGACTGAGCTAAGAGAAATTCTCATTAAAAGTCCGTTCTGTATACGAGCTAATGGAATCACGCTACTTCCCTTTGTATTTATATGGATTCTTCTATCCAGAGCTCTAGATGTGTATTGACATTCTACTGCTTGCAAAGTGAAACTAACAAAGTCTTCAGATGGAAGAGCAGAGGCAGCGGACTTCCAAACAGCTTAATGGAGCTCTGGTGCACACTGGGACTGAGATATTGATACACAACTTTTTATAGTTACATTCTGTATCAAATTAAGAAACAATATGGTTCACTTTTTGTTGTATAATTATAATGCAGTGTGTGGTGAAGCAGACTTCTAGGTTTACTTTCTACAGCTACTTCTGTGCACTGTTTTGCTTAGCTGTCTGCCTGATGCTATTGGACTGCAAAGTCTGTGGAACATGCTACAGGGGCTTAGCTCAACGTCTAGCACACAGTAGATGCTCAATAAATATTTGTTAAAATAAAAAACGGGGCATGAGAATAAGGAGATAGAACTACAGCCCAACCATTCGGGGACTAATAATTTTTGGTGTTCTCATTAAGGGAAAGAACACTTTACGGGGATCCAAAGTGGCTCCAGCCGGAGGTCGTGGCGCTTGCGAAGGCGAGGTCATGAGTTCAAGGCTAACCTGAGCACCCTTATAAGCTCACAGTGATTGGCAAAAAAAAAAAAAAAAAAAAAACTACTTTACATAATATTTATTCACTCATCAACAAACACTTTTTGAATTTTCAGAGAATACTGAACATATATCCACGGCAGGAAATTCTGTATAAAATTTTGATGAGGATTTGTTTGACAATATTTGACTTGTCAGCCTGGATCATCACTCAAATTTGTCCAATATGAATTTTGTGACTTTCAAGGCTTAAACATTAAAAAAAAAAAAAAAAAAAAAAAAGCATAGCATCGTAGTAGTAATGAAGAACTCCAAACCTGCAGTGGGCAGTTGTTACAGCCTTGCCTACCCATGAACTTGTATTTATTTATTTATTGTATAAATTGATGGGGTACAAGTATAATTTTGTTACACTTGTAATTGAGTACTGGGGAATTCTGGGCTTTTAGGATAATCATCACCTGAATAAGTAAGGTACATTGTACTCATTAAGTAATTTCTTATCATAACCCCTCCAGTCCCCACATTTTCCAGTCTCCACTGTCGGTCTTCCACACTCTATGTCCATGTATAAACGTTAGCTAGATCCCACTTATCAGTGAGAGCTTGCAGTATTTGTTATTCTGTATCTCAGTTATTTTACTTAGAATGATGGCCTCCAGCCCCTTCCATGTTGTTGCAAAATACATGATTTCATTCTTTTTAATGGCTTAATGGTACTCCATTGTGTATATATCACATTTTCTTTATCCATTCATCTATTGTAGATTCTTAGGTTGTCTCTGTATCTTTACTTTTGTGAGAAATGCTGCCATAAAGTGCAACAACTTTCAAAAATAATGTTTTTGTTTGTGGTAGATATCCAGCGGTTGGATTGTCGGATCAAATGGTAGTTGTAGTGCCCATCGTCTTTAAGATAACCTCCCTGTATTAGCTGAAATATCCATGTCTCCCAATGTAGAAGTTGGAACTGAAGTTACTTGCCTCCCTTGTACTTAGGACACAACTTATGACCTGGGTGTTTATCAGTCAGTTGTGCCTGGGAAAGACTTCCATAAGGAAGATCCTATTGCAGAAATGGCCTCAAAATGGAAGGAAAAGCTGGTGCAGTCGAGTTTAATCTCTAGGGCTAGGTATGTAGCGGTGTCGGAGACAATGATTTTCTTGTCAGGCCACTTTCTCTGCAGAGTTTGGGCATTGCTCCTAGCCGTGGAGCTTCAGGTCCTTCTCCCCAGCTCCTCCCCAATTCTGTGAGCTCCTTCATATTCATTAATAAATTCCTCTCCTGCTTAAACTAGTCAGAGTGGATTCTGGTGACCTTGCAAGTAGAAACATGGACTGCTACAAAAGGTGACATTCAGTAGTAAAAACTGTGCTCTGTGTGAGTGTCAACACTGTGTGCAGCAGTCCAGGGTGATCACTGAATATGTTTCCATGTGCGGGAACAACGGGTTGAAAAGTCAGTTTCAATCACACAGAAATCCTAGCAACTAGTTTGTTGTCATATGACTAGGGGATTTCTGGTTGGACATATTACCGTGATTAATCAAACAGCTTGGAAGATAATCCAGAGTGCCCTGTTGTTTAAGAAAATACTGATTTGGAATATCCAAGTGATTGTTCCTAGGGCTGAGTCTATTGTTTCCCTGCCTTTTTTTTTTTTTTTTTTTTTTTTTTTTTTTTTTGAGACGGAGTTTCGCTCTTGTTACCCAGGCTGGAGTGCAATGGCGCGATCTCGGCTCACCGCAACCTCCACCTCCTGGGTTCAGACAATTCTCCTGCCTCAGCCTCCTGAGTAGCTGGGATTACAGGCACGTGCCACCGTGCCCAGCTAATTTTTGTATTTTTAGTAGAGACGGGGTTTCACCATGTTGACCAGGATGGTCTCGATCTCTTGACCTCGTGATTCACCCGCCTCGGCCTCCCAAAGTGCTGGGATTACAGGCTTGAGCCACTGCGCCCGGCCGTTTCCCTGCTTTAACGCAGGGGTAAGTTTTCATGTTTTATGAATCCGTGATGCCTACTGTATTGGTTTGCCAGGGCCACCGTAACAAGGTACCACTGACTGGGTGGCTTCAATAACAGAAATACATTTTCTCATGTTTCTGGAGGCTGCAAGTTCAAAACCAAGATGTTGACAGGGTTGGCTGCTTCTAAGGCTTCTCTCCCCAGCTTGCCTTCTTATGGGGTCCTAACATCACTGGCCCTCAGTCTGTGTCCTAATCTCCTGTTCTTACGAGGACACTTGTCATGTTGAATTAGAGCCCACCCATAAAACCTCATCCTACCTTAATCGCCTCTTTAAAGGCCCTATCTCCAAATACAGCCACATTCTGAGGTCTTGGGGGCTAGGACTTCAACACAGGAATTTGGGACAGGGGACACACATCAGACCAGAACATCTGTGTTCCTCTAAATTGTTTAAATCTAAGGCTGATTGTGAGAAGCTAATTTCAAAAGTTACCACCACATATGTTTGTTTTGACATAAATCTTAATAGTGAAAGGATCTGGTGGTTATTACATAAAAATTCTATTTCAGAAAGTGAGGTTAGACCTCTCCCTTCCCACACCCTCCATCTGCCCTTCAAAGTTTGCTTTTTAAGGAATTAAAATGAGAACTTCTAAACAGCTTTTAAAGACTGGTCTTCTCCATATCCAGTCTTCCTTGCTCATCAAGTTTCCACTAAAATCCTACTTTCACCATGAGTCTTCTCCTATCCTTCCCCCACCAGAAGGGCTTTCTCCCCTTCTGAACTCTGAGAATGCATTAACCATGGCTCCCTGGCAACAGACTTCTACCTTGGATCAGAGTTTTCTATCCACATGTTTCATTTCCCCTGTAGACTAGATGTTCCTTAAGGACTTGTCTGATTCATTTGTGGTACCGACATGCCCAGCGAGGAGTCAGCCCTGTTTTCATGGCTTAATACAAAGCACCCCTCTCCAATGTTATTTTCCAAACAGCTTTTCTCCAGTGCTTTATGGCCTCTGAAATTGTGCTTCCCTTCTTGTCACTACCAAGTACCCCCAGCATAACCCTCATCAGATTTTTTACAATGACCAAGTCTTTTACAATGATGAACCCCAATGACCTTCATCAGCAATAATGTATATGGCTGAAGTTCTCTCCCTTTCTGTCTCATCCTTGAGTGGAGGGTAGAGGGAGGGTTCTTGCTCTGATACGCAATGCAGCATAATTTTATGGATATAGGGCATACAGGGGCTCCTGGTCCCAGTACAAAGCCCAGGCTCTACTGTGGAAAATTCAGAGAGAAAATGGGCCACTCCAGGTAAAAGCCTCAGAGGAGATGGAATTAAGATGTGAGCCTCTGTGTTCACTCTAGCACTATTCACAATAGCCAAGATGTGGAAACAACCTAAATGTTCATTGACAGATAAATGGATAAAGACAATGCGGTATATCCATACAATGAACTATTATTCCGCTTTAAAAAAGAAGGAAACTTTGCCATATGCAATAACTTGGATGAACCAATAGGACATTATGCCAAGTGAAATAAGCCTGCCACAGAAGGGTGAGAACAGCAGGACCCCATTCATCTTAGGTGTCTAAAGTAGTCAGATTATAGAAACAGACAGGCCGGGCGAGGTGGCTCAAGCCTGTAATCCCAGCACTTTGGGAGGCCGAGGGGGGTGGATCACGAGGTCAAGAGATCGAGACCATCCTGGTCAACATGGTGAAACTCTGTCTCTACTAAAAATACAAAAAATTAGCTGGGCACAGTGGCGCGTGCCTGTAATCCCAGCTACTCAGGAGGCTGAGGCAGGAGAATTGCCTGAACCCAGGAGGCGGAGGTTGCGGTGAGCCGAGATCGCGCCATTGCACTCCAGCCTGGGCAACAAGAGCGAAACTCCGTCTCAAAAAAAAAAAAAAATAGAAACAGACAATAAGTAGAATGAATGGTGGTTGCCAGGGGCTAGGAGAAGGGGGAAACAGGGAGTTGCTGTTCAACTGGTATACAGTTTCAGTTGCATAAGATGGATGTGTTCTAGAGCTCTGCTGAACGACTTTATGCCCACAGTCAACAGTATTCTATTGTGCACTTAAACGTCCGTCAAGAGGGTAGATCTCTTGTGAAGCACTCTTACCACAAAACAAAAAAAAATTAAGATGTGAGCCGGTCCACCCAGCAGAGGGCAGTGCAGTGCACACACCAACCACGGCAGCTAGTGGCCACAGGAGGCCTGGACTGATCTACCGTGGCTGAGCCATGGCACAGGTGTTTCTTCTTGAGAAGGGAGCTAAGAGCAATTGTTGTTTCTTTTTGTTTGATTCTACTTTGTTTTCATCTTAAAGCCCTGATTTTGTTAAAGGGATTTTTTTTTTCTTAAAAATTAACACCAGCAATAAAAAAGATGTGTTTCTTCCTCCAAACATATTCCACCAATCCCTCAAAAATTTTCCAAGGAGAAGAGGCAAGTAGGTGAAATAGATACAGCAATAGTTAACCATTATCCCTGTACCTCGTGTTTTTTTTCTTTTACCACTTTAGAAAATATACCAAAATGTGTATGAGAATGACAATTTATTGATTGTAGATATTCTTTTTTATTATAGGCGCTTATGCTAAATTCTGGGTAATTCTGTACAATACCAACCATCCCAGAAGACCCTAAAAGGGAAAATGCCAACTTTTACTTCTGCTCTCCTTGAGCCCCTCCCCAGTTCCAGTGGATACAGCCTGGCTACACCCTTTGTCCTTCTCTCATCCTTCACCCTTGAAGTACATAGGAAACAGGCCATCTTGGATTTGGCTAGAGCCTGTCTGGTGACTGACAATACTGGGCTCAGCACCAGTGTTCGGGGAGTGTGACCGAAGATGACCAACTAGATGCAGCCAGGAAATGCCTCTCCAACCCAGAAACAACAAAATAGCAAGCAAACCATCACGCTTGGAACAAATCCTTTGAGAGAAAGTAGACACCATGTTTGAAGAGGGAGGAAGCTGGGAAGCCTGCATGAAGTCACTGAGCACCATGCTTTCCTGCATGACCAGAGTGCCTCCAATCTGCATGCCTCCCTGGTCCACCTTCCTGGCCACTCTCACAGGAGGGTACCTCCAGCAAAGCCTCCACTGCCCCACCGGAGTGCTCTGCCAGCAGCCTGGGAGTAGTTCAGCATGGCTGGCCTCAAGCATGGCTGGCCCTTAACCCTGAGGGGCCAGAAAGAAATGCAGGCCTGGTCCCACCTGCCCAAGGATCTGAGCACACCACCCAGGGGTACTGAGCTGAGATGTGTGGCCTGAGCCTACGCGGAGGAGGAGCCCCCTCTCTCAGAACACTAAGAAGATTGTGGCATGGGTTCACGTGCCACTGCAGAAGCTGGGCATCCCTCCATCTGCAAACCCAGTCTAGGAAGGATGTAGCCTGTTAGCCAGCCACAGCTTTTGTCCCAAAAAGCCTCACAGCCTAGAACACCTGGAACAGTCCAGTAATCTGGACACAGAAGGCTGGAACAAGTCTAGTTGTTGAGTCTGCACTTGACGCAGATGCCAGAGAGAGACTTGATCAGGGGAGTGTGAGTTGGGGAGGTCCCCACAACACTTTGAACAAAGTGATGGGCTTAAAACCTCAGGCCTTCAGTGACACACCCACAGTACCATCACCTTGACTGGGGGTCCCCTATTTCTGACCCACTGCATCACCAGTCCATCCACAGACATACCCCACAACCAGCTCTGACTCTGACAAGTCCAGACCAGCACGTCCCCAGGGAGCTGTGGGTCTCCTGGTAACCTAAGCCTTGACTTGCATTGCTCCTATGGGAGGAGGGAACACAGCCTGCCAAAGCCTCCTTGAGGTTAAGGAAATACAACCAGTAACTGAAGAGGGTTCCACCAAGGCCCAGGAACAGACTTGGTGATGGAATCACCTCTTGCCACCTCTTTCTCCCTTCCCCAGAGCACTGTTGCCTATGCACTGAAATACAAGAGGCCATTAGCGCAGTGAGCCAATCTTCCGGCCCTTACTCTTAAGCGCCATCTACTGCATGGCAGCCTGAATTACACCATCAAACAAAAACGTCTTCAGCATGCAACAGCTATGAAACCCAACAAGGAAACTATTCAAAACTCAGGTCCTCTGACACAAAGGTCCTATACAAAGCCTTGGTCCTCTGAAACCACCCAGAAATGAAGCCAACTGCTACACACAACATGCACCATAATCAAACCCTCAAGGGAACAAAATATATAAAAACAAAAAGCTTTATCCAAATGACCACAATTTCAAAAAGAAAAATGAACACTAGCCCTCAGATGAAAAGGAGTCAGCACTACAACTCTGGAAGTTCAAAAAGTCAGTGTTTTCTCACCTCTAAAGGATTGCACTAGTCCCCCACAATGGATCCTAATCAGATTGAAACATCTGAACTGACAGACATAGAATTCAGAATCTGAATGGCAAGGAAGTTCAACAAGATTCAAGAGAAAGTTGAAATCCAATTCAAGGAAGCCAGGAAAATAATCCAAGACTTTAAAGATTACATAGCCATTTTAAGAAAGAATAAAACTGAACGTATAGAACTGAAAAAATTAACTACAGGAATTTTGAAATACAGTTGGATGCCTTAACAACAGAATAGACCAAGCTGAAGAAAGTATTTCAAAGCTCAGAGACTGGTCCTTTGAATTGACCCAGTCAGACAAAAATAAAGAGAAAAGAATTTTTAAAAAGAACAAAGCCTCCAAGAAACATGGGATTATGTAAAGAGACCAAATGTACAACTCAATAGCCTCTGTAAGACAGAGGACAGAGAGTAAGCAACTTCAAAAACACATTTGGGGAAATAACCTATGAAAATTTCCCCAAGACCAGGCGCGGTGGCTCACACCTGTAATTCCAGCACTTTGGGAGGCTGAGGCAGGTGGATCACAAGGTCAAGGGATCAAGACCATCCTGGTCAACATGGTGAAACCCCGTCTCTATTAAAAATACAAAAATTAGCTGGGCATGGTGGCGTGCACCTGTAATCCCAGCTACTCGGGAGGCTGAGGCAGGAGAACTGCTTGAACCCAGGAGGCGGAGGTTGCAGTGAGCCGAGATCACACCATTGCACTCCAGCCTGGGTAACAAGAGCGAAATTCCATCTCAAAAAAAAAAAATCCCCAAATAGAGAAATTTCCCAATAGAGAAGTCACCATACAATATCAAGAAATTCAGAGAATTCCTATAAGAAGCTATATAAGATGGCCACCCCCAAGACACATAGCCATCAAAGTTTCCAAGGTTAATGTAAAAGAAAAACTCTTAAAGGCAGCTGGAGAAAAGAATCATATCACTAAGGGAACCCCATCAGGCTAATAGCAGACTTCTCAACAGAAACCATACAAGCCAGAAGAGATTGGGAGCCTATGTTAAGCATCCTTAAAGAAAAGAAATTCCAATGAAGGATTTCATATTCCACCAACCTAAGCTTCATAAGCAAAGGAGAAATAAAATCCTTTCTAGACAAGCAATTGCCAAGATAATTGATTACCACTAGATTGGCTTTACAAGAGATCCTTAAGAGAGTTCTAACCTGGAAAGGAAAGAATGATACCTGCCACCCTAAAAGCACATATAAATATATAACCCACAGACCCCATAAAGCACCTACACAATTGAGACTACAAAGCAACCAGCCAATAACACCAAAACAGGATCCAAACCTCACATATCAATATTAATCTTTAATGTACGTGGTCTGAATGCTCTATTCAAGAGGTATAGAGAGGCAAGTTGGGTGTAAAACCAAAACCCAGCCTTCTGTTGTCTGCAAGAGACCCACCTTACATGTAATGACATCCATAGGCCCAAAGTAAAGGAATGGAGAAAGATTTATCATATAATCAGAAATCAAGAGCGAGCAGAAGTTACTATTCTCATATCAGATAAAGCAGACTTTAACAACAGTTAAAAAAAAAAAAAGAACAAAAAAGCCATTACATAATGATAAAGGGTTCAATTCAACAAGAAGACTCAACCATCCTAAATATATGCACACCCAACACTGGAGCACCAGATGCATAGAACAAGTGCTTCTAGACAAAACATCTTAGACAGCCATACAATAGTGGGAGACTTCAACACTCCACCAACAGCAGTAAACAGATCAAGGCATAAAATTAACAAAGAGATTGTGATCTTAAACTTAAAAGATGACCAACTGGACCTAAAACACATCTGCAGAATACTCCATCCAATGACCACAGAATATACACTCTCATCTCCATATGGAACATACTCAACCATGCTCAGCTGACCATGTTCCACTCAACTATGGAACAAGATCAGCCACATGCTCAGTCATAAAACAAGTCTCAATAAATGTAAAATTCAAAATCATAGCAAACATATTCTCAGACCACAGTGAAATAAAAATATAAATACCAAGAGGATCTCTCAAGCCACAAAATTACATGGGAGCTACACAATTTGCTCCTGCATGACTTTTGGGTAAACAATGAAATTAAGGCAGAAATTTTTAAAATTATTTAAAATTACTGAAAACTGACACAACACACCAAAATCTCTGGGAAGCAGCAAAAGCAGTGTTAAGAATAAAGTTTATAGTTTCAAGATACAAAATAAGTACACAAAAATAAGTAGCATTTCTAGACACCAATAACATTCAATATGAGAGCCAAGTCAATAACAAAATCCTATTTACCATAGCCACAAAAAAAATTAAATAAAATAACCTAGGAATACATCTAACCAAGGTGGTGAAAGATCTCTGCAGGGAGAACTACAAAATGCTGTTGATATAAACCACAGATGACACAAACAAATGGAAAAACATTCCATGCTCATTAATTGGAAGAATCAATATTTTTTAAATATCCATACTGCCAAAGTAATCTATAAATTTAATGCTATTCCTATCAAACTACCAATGCCATTTTTTCACAGAATTTTTAAAAAGTATTATATAATTTTGTGGAACCAAAAATGAGCCCAAATAGTTAAAGCAATCCTAAGCAAAAAGAGCAAAGTTGGAACCATCACCCTCCCTGATTTCAAACTATACCACAAGGCTACAGTAACCAAAACAGCATGGTGCCAGCACAAAACCAGACACAAAAACCAATGGAAAAGAAGAGAGAACCCAGAAATAAAGTCATATATCTGCAACCAACTGATCTTCAACAAACTTAACAAGAATAAAAAATGAGGAAAGGAATTCCTATTTAATAAATGGTCCTGGGATAACTGGCATATATCCATAGGCAGAAGTATGAAACTGGATCCCTAGCTATCACCATATACAAAAATAAACTCAAGATAGATTAAAGACTTAAATGTAAAACCGAAAACTATAAAAGTTCTAGAAGAATACCTAGGAAATACCATTCTTTAGAGATCATTCATAGCAAAGAATTTATGGTTAAGTCCTCAAAAGCAATTGCAATAAAACCAGATTTGACAAAGTGAGATCTGGTTAAACTAAAGAGCTTCTTCACAGCAAAAGGAACTGTCACCAGAGTAAACAGACAACCTACAGGATGATAGAAAATATTCACAAACTATGAATCTGACAAAGGTTTACTATTCAGAATCTATAAGGAACTTAAATAAACCAACAAGCAAAAAACAACCGCATTAAAAAGTGGGTAAAGAACATGAACAGACACTTCTCAAAAGAAGACATACAAGCAGCCAACAAACATGAAAAAACGTTCCTCCTCACTAATCATCAGAGAAATGCAAATCTAAACCACAATGAGATACCATCTCACACCAGTTGGAATGCCTATTACCTGGCAAGGCTGCAGATGAAAAGGAATGTTTATACACTATTGGTGGGAAAATAAATTAGCTCAGCCACTGTGGAAAGCAGATTGGAGATTTCTTAAAGAACTAAAAATAGAGCTGAACTGAAGGAGATTGAGACACGAAAAACCCTTCAAAAAATCAATAAATCCAAGAGCTGGTTTTTTGAAAAGATCAACAAAATAGACCACTAGCCAGACTGATTAAAAATAAAAGAGAGAACAACCAAACAGATGCAATAAAAAATGATAAAGGGGAAATCACCACAGATTCCACAGAAATTCAAACCATCATCAGAGAATATTACAAACAACTCTATGCACATAAACTAGTAAACCTGGAAGAAATGGATAAATTCCTGGACTTCTGTGTCCTCCCAAGCCTAAACCAGGAGGAAGCTGAAACTATGAATAGACCAATAACAAGGTCAGAAGTCGAGGCAGCAATTAAGAGCCTACCACACAAAAAAAGCCCAGGTCCAGACGGGTTCACAGCCGAATTCTACCAGACACACAAAGAGGAGCTGGTACCATTCCTTCTAAAACTATTTCAAACAATCCAAAAAGAGGGAATACTTCCCAAATCATTTTACGAGACCAACATCATTCTGATACCAAAACCTGGCAGAGACCCAACAAGAAAAGAAAACTTCAGGCCAATATCCATGATTAACATAGATGCAAAAATCTTCAATAAAATATTGGCAAGCCGAATGCAACAGCAAATCAAAAAACTTATTCACCATGATCAAGAAGGATTCATCCCGGGGATGCAAGGCTGGTTCAACATACGCAAGTCTATCAACGTAATTCACCACATAAACAGAACCAAAAACAAAAACCACATAATTATCTCAATTGACGCAGAGAAGGCATTTGACAAAATTCAACAGCCCTTTATGCTAAAAACCCTTAATAAACTCGGTATCGATGGAATGTATCTCAAAGTAATAAAAGCTATTTATGACAAACCAACAGCCAATATCATACTGAATGGGAAAAAACTGGAAGCATTCCCTTTGAAATCTGGCACTAGACAAGGATGCCCTCTTTCACCACTCCTATTCAATATAGTACTGGAAGTCCTAGCCAGAGCAATCAGGCAAGAAAAAGAAATAAAGGGTATTCAAATAGGAAAGGTGGAAGCCAAATTGTCTCTATTTGCAGACGACATGATAGTATACCTAGAAGACCCCATCGCCTCAGCCCAAAAACTCCTGAAACTGATAAGCAACTTCAGCAAAGTCTCAGGATATAAAATCAATGTGCAAAAATCATAAGCATTCGTCTACACCAATAACAGACTTAAAGAAAGCCAAATCAAGAACGAACTGCCATTCACAATTGCTACAAAAAGAATAAAATACCTTGGAATACAACTCACAAGGAACGTAAGGGACCTCTTCAAGGAGAACTACAAACCACTGCTCAACGAAATCAGAGAGGACACAAACAGATGGAGAAACATTCCATGTTCATGGTTAGGAAGAATTAATATCGTGAAAATGGCTATACTGCCCAAAGTAATTTACAGAATCAACGCTATCCCCATCAAGCTACCATTGACTTTCTTCACAGAACTGAAAAAAACCACCATGAACTTCATATGGAACCAAAAGAGAGCCCGCATAGCCAAGTCAATTCTAAGCAAAAAGAACACAGCGGGGGGCATCACACTACCGGATTTCAAACTATACTACAAGGCTACAATAATCAAAACAGCATGGTACTGGTAACAAAACAGAGATATAGACCACTGGAACAAAACAGAGGCATCAGAGGCAACACAACATATCTACAACTATACAATCTTTGATAAACCTGACAAAAACAAGCAAGGGGGAAAGGATGCCCTGTTTAACAAATGGTGTTGGGAAAACTGGCTAGCCATGTGCAGAAAGCAGAAACTGGACCCCTTCCTGACACCTTACACTAAAATTAACTCCAGATGGATTAAAGACTTAAACATAAGACCTGGCACGATAAAAACCCTAGAAGGAAATCTAGGCAAAACTATCCAGGACATAGGAGTAGGCAAGGACTTCATGAACAAAACACCAAAAGCATTGGCAACAAAAGCCAAAATAGACAAATGGGACCTAATGAAACTCCACAGCTTCTGCACGGCAAAAGAAACAGTCACTAGAGTGGATTGGCAACCAACAGAATGGGAAAAAATTTTTGCAGTTTACCCATCTGACAAAGGGCTGATATCCAGAATTTACAAAGAACTCAAACAGATTTACAAGAAAAAAAAAAAAAAAAAGCCCATTCAAAAGTGGGCAAAGGATATGAACAGACACTTTACAAAAGAAGACATATATGAGGCCAACAATCATATGAAAAAATGCTCATCGTCACTGGTCATCAGAGAAATGCAAATCAAAACCACATTGAGATACCATCTCACGCCAGTTAGAATGGCGATCATTAAAAAATCTGGAGACAACAGATGCTGGAGAGGATGTGGAGAAAAAGGAACACTTTTACACTGTTGGTGGGAGTGTAAATTAGTTCAACCATTGTGGAAGACAGTGTGGCGATTCCTCAAGGCCTTAGAAATAGAAATTCCATTTGACCCAGCAATCCCATTACTGGGTATATATCCAAAAGACTATAAATCGTTCTACTATAAGGACACATGTACACGAATGTTCATTGCAGCACTGTTTACAAAGACCTGGAATCAACCAAAATGCCCATTGATAATAGACTGGATTGGAAAAATGTGGCACATATACACCATGGAATATTATGCAGCAATCAGAAATGATGAGTTCGTGTCGTTTGTAGGGACATGGATGAATCTGGAGAACGTCATCCTCAGCAAACTGACACAAGAACAGAAAATGAAACACCGCATATTCTCACTCATAGGCGGGTGATGAAAAATGAGAACACATGGACACAGAAAGGGGAGTACTAAACAGTGGGGTCTATTGGGGGGAAAAGGGGAGGGCAAGTGGGAGGGGGAGGTGGGGAGGGACAGCCTGGGGAGAAATGCCAAATGTGGGTGAAGGGGAGAAGGAAAGAAAGCACACTGCCATGTGTGTTCCTACGCAACTATCTTGCATGCTCTGCTCATGTACCCCCAAACCTAAAATCCAATAAAAAATTAAAAAAAAAAAAAAAGTAAATGACGGACTCAAAAGTGCTTATAGAAAGTAATTTATTCAGGTAGAGAAAGAAAAAAGAGACGAAGAGAGAAAGAAACAGATAACTCTCACACTGAGTGAGAGAAAGAAAAGCCGCTCTCACACTGAGTGAGCAGAGTTCCCAGAGAGGGAAACCAGAGAAGGAAAGCAGCTTCCACACTGAGTGGAAAAGAACAGAGAGACAGAGAGAGGTGGAGTTTAGGAGGGGAAGACAGGCTTCCACGAGAGAGTGCGGAAGGGGGCTCCAGAAGGGAAATCCAGGAGAGAGAAAGATGGCTTCCACGAGGGTGGAAGGGGATCCAAATATGAAGTTTGAAGGGGTGTGGAAGAAGGGGACTTTTAACCTGGGAGGACCCTCCACCTTCTCTAAGACCCTGGGCTAATGAAAGGAGTTCCTTAGAACTTCTGCTGGAGTGGTTGACTCAGTTTCCTCCCGCGCCTGTTTAGTTTAAACATAAACTGTTAATTCTCCCAAATGGAAAGAGATGGGAAGCGGGCACATGGCACTGGGAAGTTCTTGCCCTTAAAACTACGCCCCCTTGTGGACCCCGGAAAGAGAACACATTCCCTCACTTCCATCCTAATTGAGCAACTGGGAACCCATTCACTATGTGGTCAACATACCTGTCTATCAAGTGCATTCTCTGGGAGATCTGTTTGCTATTTCCCCCATCTTTAACCATTGTGAACCAAAAAAGAAAAAAAAAATCTCTCTATGTCAGTAAACCATGTGATTCTCGAAAAAAAAAAAATAGAACAACCATTTGATCCAGTAATCTCATAACTAGGTATATTCCCAAAGAAGAATAAAGCATTCTATCAAAAATATACATACGCTCAGGTGTTCATTACAGAACTATTCACAATAGAATACGTGGAATCAACCTAGGTGCCTATCAGTGATGGATAGGATAAAGAAAATGATTCATATATATATATATAAAACATTTTCTTTATATATATATGAAACACTATATATCTGTAACCAAATACTATGCAGCCATAAAAAAGAATGAAATCATGTCCTTTGCAGCAACCTGGATGCAGCTGGAGGACATTATCCTACATGAATGAGTGCAGAAACAAAAAACCAAATACCACATCTTTTCATTTATAGTAGGAGATAAACATTGGGTACACATGGGCATAAAGATGGGAACAGTAGACACTGGGAACTACAAGAAGGGTGAGGGAGGGAGAAAAAGGTTGAAAAGCTACTTTTTGGGTACTATTCTTGCTACCTTGGCGATGGCTTCAATCCTATCCCAAAATTCAGCATCACACAATATACCCTGTAACAAACCTGCACATCTACCCCCGAATCTAAAATAAAAGTTGAAATTAAAAAAAAAAATACACAGAAAGCAGTTTAGAGTTTACTAATCATTAGTACATTTAAGGCTGCTCTTCTAAAACTAAGGCATTGCACTGAGAAAATTGTCCATTTTATTTATCAAAAGAAAAATTCAGTGAACTTTTACTCACTATCTGACCGTAGTGAGAATCAGAATGAATGAGTGCAAATGTCTGTCCTAACAAATCTCTCTGGTTCTACTTCGATTCCTGCTGTCTCCATATCTTTCATCAGTGTGTAGAAGAAGAATGTGAAACCGAAGTGGAAGCTTGTACTTGAAGAACAACGAAAATACACTTAAAATTTACTCCTTAGGAGCTGTCGAAAGCCTTTGGCAGTATACAACCCAGTATTCAGAATAAAAAGAGCAATGATCTGTAATCCCATTTTTACATCTATTTGAAAAGCCAAGCATGTGTTTCATCCAAGACAAACTGATTTTATTAACCAGTGACCAGACATGTATAAATGACAATGTGAGTTCATTTTATAAGAGGTCTTGGATCTCACATTTCCATTCTATTATAGAGATTCACACTTACCCAGCTCTAACAAGAGTTAGATAAATTCGGGGTCTTCCTAAAATAACAATGATTATTCTTCACAAAAGAGTCACAAGCAAAGTCTACACTTAAAAATGTGCAGATTGTCTCCATACTGTGTGCATTAAGCAGTGTTTCATTTTTAAGCCTGGTATATGGACACTATGGAAGAATATGGTGATTAATTAGAACAAGTTTATCAAGTTCTTTGAGAGTCTTGGAAGACAAAGTAAAGTAATTCAAGGGTTCAGTCCAGACTAAATAGTGTGGCCTAATAGATCAGAACCAAGAAACCAAGCTGTGGAAAAGTAATAATGTAAATGAAAATGTGATTCCAATCTCTGCTTGGCGACTGTCCTCCCTCAGGCCACTAAGGCTCGGTGCCATCAGATGCATTAATGCTGAGACACTGGTCACTCGTGGGGGAGGCGGGGATGGTGAAAAGCTTTTTTGCCTATAGATCCGGGGGAACTGCTTATAAGCCCGAAATGCATTCAGCTGATGTACCAGACATGAGTGACTGAAGAAGCAGAGGTGATGAACTTCCCCTAGCTTTGACCTAAGAGGGTAAATGGATGGCAGTGGTAGAGGTGATGGACCTCTCCCAGCATTGACCTAAGAGGGTAAAGATGGCAATGGCAGAGGTGATAGACCTCTCCCAGCATTGACCTAAGAGGGTAAATGGATGACAATGGCAGAGGTGATGGACCTCTCCCAGCATTGACCTAAGAGGGTAAAGATGGCAATGGCAGAGGTGATGGACCTCTCCCAGCATTGACCTAAGAGGGTAAATGGATGACAATGGCAGAGGTGATGGACCTCTCCCAGCATTGACCTAAGAGGGTAAAGATGGCAATGGCAGAGGTGATAGACCTCTCCCAGCATTGACCTAAGAGGGTAAATGGATGACAATGGCAGAGGTGATGGACCTCTCCCAGCATTGACCTAAGAGGGTAAAGATGGCAATGGCAGAGGTGATGGACCTCTCCCAGCATTGACCTAAGAGGGTAAATGGATGACAATGGCAGAGGTGATGGACCTCTCCCAGCATTGACCTAAGAGGGTAAAGATGGCAATGGCAGAGGTGATGGACCTCTCCCAGCATTGACCTAAGAGGGTAAATGGATGACAATGGCAGAGGTGATGGACCTCTCCCAGCATTGACCTAAGAGGGTAAAGATGGCAATGGCAGAGGTGATGGACCTCTCCCAGCATTGACCTAAGAGGGTAAATGGATGACAATGGCAGAGGTGAGGGACCTCCCCTAGCATTGACCTAAGAGGGTAAATGGATGACAATGGCAGAGGTGAGGGACCTCCCCTAGCACTGACCTAAGAGGGTAAATGGATGACAATGGCAGAGGTGATGGACCTCCCCTAGCTTTGACCTAAGAGGGTAAATGGATGACAATGGCAGAGGTGATGGACCTCTCCCAGCATTGACCTAAGAGAGTAAATGGATGGCAAGGTGCTGAGTCACTTCGACAATGCAGACACCCAATGTCAAAATGCCACAGGGCTACCCAGTGTTGCCAGGCTGGAACTGAGTTTCCATGAGACTTTTAAAGCAGTGGGATTTCGGACTGAACTGTCTGCAAAGACGCAGACCTCCCCAAGACACCACTCCCACCACTATTGTAGGAAGAGCAGAGTAACATTTGTTTTGGATAACACGGTTGAATGATCCTTAAGTGCCAATGCAAACCAAGAGTGCTTGGGCCACACAGTGGCAAAATGCATATGGGTAGTAACTAAGACATTTCCAAGGGATTCCTCATCTTTCAACAGTGCTCTGAAAATGGTATGTGAGTCAATCCCTGAAACTACAGAAGGGTTTAGGAATTTGGCTGCAGAGAATACAGGGATGAGTATCCAGACTGTAGGTCTGCAAACCCTTTACTCAGATTTGGAAATCTTCCTACCCAGAGAAGTTTAACAGCACAGGATGAAGGGGTAGGACACTGGAGTCACACATCCTGGTTTCAGATTCTGATCTGTCACTTAATGGCTGTGCAATCTTGTGAAGAGTGCTTAATTTCCCCAAGTCCCACTTTCCTCACCTACAAAATGGACATAATTGTAATATTTATATGAACAAATTAGGACTAGGTTGGTTTGCAGATGGCCACTAATTTAAGACAACAGTCATTTTAACAAGAAAGACGTTTATTTCTCTCTTGTTACCCAGCTATCTAAACGGAGCTTCCTGATATGGCAGCCCCACATCAGGAAGGGCTGTCTTCTTTCACCTAGTAGCTTCACCATCTCAGTTTGTGACTCTCATCTTCTGCTTGCAGATGGATGCTCCAACTCCAGTCTGCACACTCACATTCCACAAAGAGGAATTATTAAAACGGAGAAAAGGGGAATGGCCTTCCCCTTTATAGACAGGTCTGCAAACTGCACAAAACTCTTACGTATTTTCTTTCACTGGAGCCTAATCACATGGCCACATGTGGCTGCAAAAGAGCCTGGGACGTGAAGTCTTTAGATGCAATTGAGAAAGACTGCTATGGAGAGGAAACAACGATATAAAGAGACGCACATTATTTTCTGCTACCCAACCTATCCAGCTATTGCGAGGACTGAACAAAATAATGCTAGTGAGATGCTTTGCACAGAGCCCAGGACAAAGGAAATGTTTCATGAATGGCTGGGACTGCTGCCATCCCTCGTCTACCCAGAGCATCAAGGTTGGGTTCTGTGTTACCAGGAGGGCACCGCAGCTGCTCGACAGGAGGCAGATGTAGGACATGAAGAGATGCTGTTTGGGGAGCATGGAGGGTGCCGAGGGCTGTTGGGGAGCAGGGCTGGGGCTAGGGTGAAGTGAGTGAGGTACACCCCGCAGGTGCAAAGTGCAAGAGATGCCGAAAGATTCAGACTCCAAGAAAAATATATTAATGCAATATTTTAAAAATCAAAATGAATGCAAAAAAATGATGAACAAAATATCATAATTGTAAGTAAAGGCAGTATCTGACTCTTGTCTTGCACAACTCACCGCATTCCCTTCACCTAATCCTGGCCCTGCCGATCCCTTCTTTCTGGCAGCCTTTTCTCTAGCCTGAGAGAATTAATGCAGTATTGAAGGAGCTGGGTCTGCAATAATTAAATCAGACCCAATAAAATATAAAAACTCTAAGGCACATAGATATCTTTAATCTGTACATTAACTTTAAAAAACCCACTATTTTAAAATTACAAAACCCATACCATATAAAACAAAAAAAGAAAATTAAAAGCATCCAAAATTGCACATTAAGACAGAACCTTCATTAACATTTTATTGTCTTTCTAGTTTTAAGAAGTATATTTTTCACTTAAAATGGAATCAGTCCAGTATACACTGTAGTCTATATTCTCATTTAACAATATTTCTGTATCATTATTCTTCCATGATGCAATTTTTTGTGTTATTGTGTGTATATATCAAACTTAGACTGTTTGCAACTTTTTTTGGTTTTATAAACAATAAATATTCTTGTAGTAAAAGTGTTGTCACAGTTACTGGTTTATTTACTCAGTATAAATTCTTAGAAGGGGAATTGCTAGATTGCTAGTCAACATTCTTAAGATTGCCTAACAGCCTTCCAGAAAGTTCTTCCAATTTATGTTCCTCCCAGAAGCATATGAGAACATGTTTCCCATGTGTTGATTATATTATCAACATATATTATGTTGATATGTTGATAATATATGTTGATGACGTGGATTATATTATCAACTTTAAAAACCTCTACTGATTAAAATAGTGGGAAACTAAAACATTTCCGTTCACATTCCTTCAGTTGCTAATAAAGACTTTTTTTTCATTTTTACTAGCAATTACATTTGTTAAAATATATTGCCTGAGGAGGTGAGCCGCATGCTGGAAGGATGTATGTCTGCTTGTTCATTTAGGTCTCTGTGCACGTATAACTGTGCCTGGCAAAAATAAATGCTCAGTGGTTAGCGACGGATGATGTCCAACACTTGTAAGACTTCTTTATCCAAGGAATTAACATTCAGATGAGGTTTACTTTTTTTAGTTTATCATGTGCCCTTCAGTTTTACTTATTGTGTTCTCTGCTACATAGAAGATTTTTAAATCAAATTAATGTTTTCCTTCATGTTTTCTCTCCCCTTGTGTCAGGATTAGTGATATTATATATACCAAGACTCTGTGTGTGTGTATATATACATTTTTTCTATTTTACTTTTTGTTTTTAAATCAGGTAGGCCTTATTTTGCTCTCTTTAGAGTGCAAAATAGAGTGTTTCGTTTTTGCATATAGTGAGGAAATTGTCTTAAAAGTATTTGCTCAATTGTGTGTCCTTTCTCAGCCAAATCGAACTACTGTTGTCACCGATGAGAAATGCCTCATCCTTATGTAAACTTGAATCTCTTTCCGAACTTTCTATTATTTCATCAGGTTTGTCTCTCTGCAACTTTTAAACCACGTGCTTGAAAAAAACTTTTATAGCAGGATAGACAATTCTCTCCTCTTTATATATTTTTCTAAAAATCCTCATTTATTCTCCCATGTTATTATTTCAGGAACACACGTGAATCATACGTTTACATTTTCTTAAAAATCTCCATTGAGGGTCGGGTACTGGTGGCTTCCTGTAATCTCAGTACTTAGGGAGGCCAAGGCAGGAGGTTCACTTGAGCCCAAGGGTTTGAGAACAGCCTGGGCAACATAGTGGGACTCCCAATCTCGACCAAAAAAAAAAAAAAATCCCATTAAGGTCTTACTGATATTTCATAACATTTATAGATTAACTTGGTGATAAAATAGATCATTATAAAAATTTTCTGTATAAAAAATGGATATCGTGTGTCTAAAATTTAATACAAAATGTTACAGATTCCTTATATATGTCCTGAACATTTTCTATTGAATTTATTCCTAGATATTTTATATTTTAATTACCATTTTAATGGGATTTTTTTTCTTTCACTTGTATTTATTTTCTCACTGGTTCTTGCTCTAATATTAAAAAGCTATTGTCCTGTACATGTTTTAATAAGCCACTTTACTTAATATTTTTAAGAGTTTGTTAGTCTTTCCAGACGGACTGTCTTCTGCAAAGTCTTTTCCTCTGTATCAATAGTTATACCTCTCATTTTGGTTTCTTACCTTATTGCCATTCTTTAAACTTTGAAAGCAATACTTAATAATAATTGTTATAGTAAGTATCTTTGTTTGCCTTGTTTTTAACTTGAAGATAAATATTTTCACTTTTATGCTATTAATTTCAGGGTATACTAAATTTCAGTAATTTTTTTTGAGATAGAGTCTCACTCTGTCACCCAGGCTGGAGTGCAGTGGCCCAATCACGACTCACTGCAACCTCCACCTCCCGGGTTCAAATGATTCTCCTGCCTCAGCCTCCTGAGTAGCTGGGACTATAGGCACATACCACCATGCCCAGCTAAATTTTATATTTTCAGTAGAGATGGGGTTTCACCATGTTGTCTAGGCTGGTTCCAAACTCTTGACTTCAGGTGATCTGCCCACCTCAGCCTCCCAAAGTGCTGGGATTACAGGCATGAGTCATGGTACCCAGCCAGTATTCTTAATTAGGTTTAAAAAAAAAAACTTTATTTCTCTTTAAGAATTTTTTTTAAAAGCAGGAATGGATGTTGAATTTCATCAAATGTTTTTGATACTAAAGTACTATAATTTTTCTTGTTCTAGTAATATGATTAATTACATTAATAAATTTCCTGAAATTATGTCATTCTTATATTTCTAGAATAAACATACTCTGTCACAGTATTTTTTAAATATAGCTTTAGTTTGTATATGCTAGTAATTAATATGGGATTATATATTAGTCAGGGTTCCCTACGGGGACAGAACTAATAGAATATATATATGTGTGTGTATACACACACACACACACACACACCTATATATATAAAATATATATATGGGCGTTTATTAAGTATTAACTTACATGATCACAAGGTCCCACAATAGGCTGTTTGCAAGTTTGAGAAGAGCCAGTCCAAGTCTCAAAACTGAAGAACTTGGAATCCGATGTCTGAGGACGGGAAGCACCCCCTACACGGGAGAAAGATGTAGGTGGGAAACTAGGACAGCCTCACCTTTTCAGGTTTTTCTGCCTGCTTTACATTTGCTGGCAGCTGATTAGGTTGAGCCCACCAGATTAAGGGTGGGTCTGCCTTCCCTGGCCCCACTGACTCAAATGTTGATGTCCTTTGGCAACCCCTCACGGGCACACCCAGGATCAGTACCCACGTTCACACTCAGTATGAACCGTCACAGACTATCACATATAATTTTATATTTCATCTACGGTTGGCTCTCTTTTGGGTTCTAATATGTCAAGTTTTGGTATCAGGTTTATCGAGTTTTCTAAAAGAAATGGTAAGGATTTCCATTTCCCTTCTTTTTTGCTTTTAATAACACAGGAAGTATGTGTTCTTTGATGATTTGAAAGGACTTGCCTCTAAATTTCTCTGGATCCAGTATCTTTAACAATAGATCTTTAACAAAATGTTCTACCTTTTCTATGCTTTTGGTTCTATCTTCTCTATTCAGATTCTCAACTTCTTTCATAAGACTTGATCATTTTTATTTCTAAAATCTTTGATTTAATCATGACATTTTAGTTTATCAACATAAAAATATACATGCTATTTTCATAAATTTCTTCATAAGCTCTTTTGCATTTTTGCCTAAATCTATTTCTCATTATTGATATTTTACGTTGAAATTTTTGTATTTTTTTTTTCCTCTTTTTGTTTTGATTAGACTTGTGAGGAGTTTGCCAACATAATTGGCTCTTTTCAAAGAATGGATTTTGAATTTACTATCATTTCTTCACTCTTGTAATTAATTTTAAGCTATCTTCCTCCTGATTCCCTTATATTTCTCTTTCTGAATAGAGTCAATAGCTTATTTTGCTGTTTCCTTTCTTTACCAATAAACATACTTGAGACTATAGTTTTCTTTACTGCATATAGCTGCATTACTCAATTTTTGCCAGGTAATGGTGAGGGAACAAATAATATCAAAACCTCCTTGGCTGGCAACAGCCCAGATTTATTTCTCTTTCAGATTACACATCCTTTGCATGTTGGTTACAGTTCTAACTAATGCCTTCATTCTGAGATCCAGGCTGAAAACAGCCTCCTCTCTGGGACATGCTGTTCCTGAGGGCTGAAACATGCAGGGGCTCTTGGAGCTTCTGCTTGGACAAGGCAAATACTGCTCCCATTCACATTCCAGTGGTCAAACCGATGCCACATATTCAAAGAGACGGGCATACTGCTGTCACAGGGAGGATAGCAAGTAATTGCTAAAGATTAGCACCATCTACCCAAAAACCTTGGTAATATATTTTGTCTGAGACGTAATATTCTTACTGTCATTTTTTAACTGTGATTTTTTTTAATTCACCTATTTTTAGAAACTCATTTTAAAATTTTCAACTTCTGAGAAATCTTTTGTTTTAAATTTTTAACAATTCTTTTTATTTCTAGTTTGATTGCACCACAGATGGAGAAGATAGCCCATGTATTTTCTACTTTTTGGAAAGCCTGATTTTTCTTCAGTGTCTCAATAAGTGATTCGTTTCTGCTAAATCCCATTGACATTGAAAAGAACATATTCTCTATTTGTGATTCTCCACATGGATCTATTAAGCAAATATCATTAATCATACTATCCCAGTCCTCCGTAACTTTATTTATTTTGTCTATTTGCTCTGTGATTGAGCTGTGTGCGAAAGTCTTGTTAGAACCAAAATCTTAGTTTGCTCAATATTTAGAACGTCATAAAAATAACTTTTTAAAAGTATGTTGACTGGCAGTTACACTGTGATGACGGCATTTGCCCCATCAGGTATGTGAGAGGCACTCTCGTGTTGCGATCATTTTCTTTAAAATGTTATATGAAACACACGTGCTCCACTGTGTTCTCCTCTAATTTTACTTTGTCTGATATTAATACTGCCAACACTGTTCTCTTTACCTGTATTAGCATGAATATTTGTCTATCTCCTCCTAAAAAATATTTTCAAACTTTTTGTATCACTTTAAGTATGTCTCTTGTAAACAAAATATAAACTATTTTTAATGATCTCTAATTTTTTTTTAAAACAGAGTCTCACTCTGTCATACCCAGGCTAGAGTGCAGTGGCAGGATCTTGGCTCACTGCAACCTCCACCTCCCGGGTTCAAGTGATCTCTTAATATTTTTAGGTCTTCTGAGAGTTTTTAGATCATGACTAGGTATTGTGAATTTAATGTCCTCATTAGTTCTTCTGCTATGTGTTTCTTTTAACTAATAATATAGTATGTTATAAATTTTACAATTTGCAGATAGGCATGGCTATCCACAAATGTAGAAATTATTCATCCTTACTACCAAGAAATTATTCATTCTTACTACCAAGAAATATTTTGGCCACCTAATTCCAACTGAAGTGTCAATACTTTGCAAGAGTGCTGGAGACATTGCTAAAGTTCACCTAAATCTTATATGAAAAACAGAAAAAAAAATTATAAACTTCTTTTTAAAGACACACAAAAGATGATCTCTCTTGGAGACTTAGTTTTGATTGCAAAAAAAAAAGAGAAATTTCTTTGTAAGCATTAGAACGTGCTTATTTAAATACTTGAAATTGTTTTGAACTAGCTTAATTAGGTCTCTGTTAGGTACTTGTTTGCCTAGGACAAGTAATCGTGGCTATTCAACCACATTTCCACTATTAATCTTTTCTTTTTAAGATGGTCTCACTCCATCGCCCAGGCTGGAGTCCAGTGCCACAATCATGACTGACTGCAGCCTTGACCTCCTGGGCTTAATCAATCCTCCTGCCTCAGCCTCCTAAGTAGTCAGGACTATAACCTGCACCACCACGCCTGTCTAATTTTTTAACATTTCTGTAGAGAAGGGCTTTTGCTGTGCTGTTCAGGCTGTTCTCAAACTCCTGGGCTCAAACAATCCTCCTACCTCAGCCTCCTGAAGTGCTGTGATTACAGGTGTGAACCACTGCACCCAACCTTTCACTATTAATCTTAACATAAAAAGTCCCCACCATTGGTTTCTGTGCTCCTTGGACCAGCTGTGGGCAATAAAACTTTGAGTGGGTGGTTTGACTAAAGAAAGAAATGATCAGCCCAAAAAAGCAGTAGGTGGGCTCCCACCTGGTGCCCAATCCAAGATTGATCACCTGTTCCTTGAACCTTGGCTATTCAACCACATTTCCACTATGAATCCTTTTTGTTTCTCTTTTTGAGATGGTCTCACTCTGTTGCCCAGGCTGGAGTGTAGTGAGGTGATCACAGCATCACTGCAGCCTTGACCTCCTGGATCCAAGAAGAGCACTGAAGGAAGGTCCAGTCCAAATCCCTACTCTGCTGCTTGTGTGGTCTTTTTTTTTTTTTTTTTTGAGACGTAGTTTCGCTCTTGTTACCCAGGCTGGAGTGCAATGGCGCGATCTCGCCTCACCACAACCTCCACCTCCTGTGTTCAGGCAATTCTCCCACCTCAGCCTCCTACGTAGCTGGGATTACAGGCATGCGCCACCATGCCCAGCTAATTTTTTGTATTTTTAGTAGAGATGGGGTTTCACCATGTTGACAAGGATGGTCTCGATCTCTTGACCTCGTGATCCACCCGCCTAGGCCTCCCAAAGTGCTGGGATTACAGGCGTGAGCCACTGCACCCAGCCACTTGTGTGGTCCTGGACAACCCTCCAACCCCTGGCACTTAACCATGGTCTAAACTGGTCGCAGAGTCTGCCCTGCCTACTGCTTTCTCAGTAACTGTTCTGACTGTTACCCATTTTTCAGGTAGGTGTGCCTATGCTAAAAACTGCGAGAAAAGCACGTACAAAGAGTACGTAGAACAAAGACATCTAGCTCAGTCTAAAGGTTAGAGGAAGAGTCTTGGTAAAGAAAATAACACCTGTTACACTGATAGAGAAGCAACAGGAGAGCTTCAAGACTGTAGGAAAGTGGGGACTCCTTTAATTGTCTGAGAAGATGCTTCACTACCATATATGGCTTAGAAATTGTGGTCTCCATAGCAACGAACCTGAACTGTGTACATGCACACTCTTAAACAATAACATTCGAAAGGTAAAAATATGAGCCCTGTGCCAATATAAAAAAAATCCCCTATGTCAAAGATTTTATTTGACTCATTTATTAATGGGAGAACCCTAAGATGTTAGGACTGGTTCACTGAGGAACAGAGGTATCTATAAGCAGTCAGGAATGCTGAATTAAAGCTAATAATAGATACGAAACTGGTTAACATCTGAAAGGGAAATGATATGTAATGTTTAGGGCTTTCTTTTCTAAATCTGCTGCCTTTCCAGATCACTTGCTTTGCTGTGGACAAGCATCACTGGCATTACCGCAAATTATCTACAAGTTAACTTCTACCTTACGGCTGTAAAATAAGCCTAATCAATGGAGAGACAGTCAAAAGTGCACCCCTTACAGGTTATGCTAGACAGTGCCCAACAAGCCACCGAAAGGACACCTAAGAGACTCATTTGCCTGTTTTCAAGTTGTAGACAAATTTTCCTCATAACACCTTAAATTATGAACTAATCTTAATATTGGTTTCCAACAAAGTGATTTGAGTTAGTCAAATATGTGTGAGCCCATTCCAACGTCTTTACGTATTTATTTCCACCTCCGTGCCTGCATTCGGGTCTGGCCTATATTCGAATGATCTCTATTGTGTGTCCCGGGAAGGTCATTCGGGTTTACTCTTGCTATCAAGGGTAACACATTCAGCAAATTCTTAAGCTCTTGTCCACTTTCCAGCAGGCTTTTGTGGTCCATTTACAGTCTGCTGGGCTGAGCAGGAAGAGACAGGTTGCTCTGGGCAGTGTTCAACAGCACAGCTCTTTGTCTCTTGCTGTCAGCCAGCCCTGTCACTACATTGTTCTTCGGGCGGCGTGCCTTTGATGGACTATCTACCCCTCCTGTCTCAACACTCCAGGCAGCATTTGGAGAAACAGCAGCCCTATGCTGTTCCTTCTGGTACAGAATAATCCCATTACATTACGATGTGTTATCAACTCGGTTCCACGTATTTGTTGAGGACACTTGAGAAAGTCCCGAAGATGTAAACGCATGCTCCTTGTTCTCAAAGAGCTTTCCCTCTGTTTGGAGACAAGCCCTACACAAGCAGCCAATGGCAGAGGCTGGCGAGAAGAGCAATGAAGAGCCAAGAAGAGCATTAAAGGAAGTTTCCATCCAAATCCCTACTCTGCTACTTGTGAGATCTTGCACAAGTTATTTTCAAAATATCATTACAAGTTCCTTGTTTTTAACAAACTGGGGTAATTTATATACCATAAAATCTACCCCTTCAAAGTATACAGTTTAGTAAAGTTATTTTTAGTAAATTTATAGAGTTGTGCAAACACCACCTTGATCTGGTTTTAGAACATTTCCATTACCCCACAAAAGCTCCCTCATGACCACTTGCAGGCAATCTTCATTCTCAGTCTAGCTCAACCACTGACTGCTTTTTGTTTCCATAAATTTATCTTTTCTAGAAATTCATATAAATGGAGACATACAATATGTAGTCATTTGTGTCTGGCTTCTTTCACTTAGCATAACATTTTTGAGTGTCGCCTGTGTTCAGCATTCCTTTTGATTGCTGAATTGTATTCCATTTTCTGGATAGGCCATATTTTGTTTATTCATTCACTAGCTGTGTATTTAGATACACATTCATTTACTAGATGTGTATTTAGATTTTCTCAGTTTGGGTCTATTATGAATAATGCTTCTATGAAGATTTGCATGTAAATTATTGTGTGGACATGTTATTTATCTTGGTTAAATCCCTAGGAGTAGATTTTGTGAGTTGTAAGCTAAATAGCTAACTTTTTAAGAAACTGCCAAACTCTTTTCCAAAATGATTTTACCATTTTACATTCACACCAGCAACGCATGAAGGTTCTAGTTTCCACATCTTTAAAATCTGTTATATTCTTTCTCTCTCTCTCTCTCTCTCTTTCTCTCTCTCTCTCTTTCTCTCTCTCTCTCTTTCTCTCCCTCCTCCCTCCTCCCTCCTCCCTCCTCCCTCCTCCCTCCTCCCTCCTCCCTCCTCCCTCCTCTCTCTCTCTCTCTCTCTCTCTCTCTCTCTCTCTCTCTCTCTCTCTCTCTTCTCTCTCTCTCTCTCTCTCGACAGAGTTTCACTCTTGTTGCCCAGTCTGGAGTGCAATGGTGCGATCTCAGCTCACTGTAACCTCCACCTCTCCCAGGTTCAAGCGATTCTCTTGCCTCAGCCTTCTGAGTAGCTGGGATTACAGGTGCCCGCCACCATGCCCAGCTAATTTCACCATGTTAGCCAGTCTGGTCTTGAACTCCTGATCTCAGGTAATCCACCCACCTTGGCCTCCCAAAGTGCTGGGATTACAGGCATGAGCCACCAGCCTCTCTTTTCAATTATAGCTATTCTAGTGGGTGTAATAGTATCTCATTGTGGTTTTGATTTCCATTTTCCTAATGGCTAATGATGTTGAATATATTTTCATGTTCTGACTAGCCATGTACAAACCTTCTTGGGGAAAATGCCTATTCAAATCTGGTACATTTGAAGTTGAACTATCTGTCTTTTCACTGGTGAGTTGTGAGGGTTGTTTATATTTTCAGAATACAAGTTCCATATTAGAAATACAATTTGCAAATATTTTCACCCAGTTGGTGACTTATATTTTCTTTTTTTTCTTTTTAGAGATGGGAGTCTCACTATGTCACCCAGGCTAGAATGTGGTGGCATAATCATAGCTAACTATAGCCAACTCTAGGCTCAATCGATCCTTTCACATCAGCCTCCCAAGTAGTTGAGACTACATTCACAGACCACCATGCTCGGCTAATTGTCTTTTATTTTTATAGAGATGGGGACTCGCTATGTTGCCCAGGCTGGTCTTAAATACCTGGTCTCAAGCGATCCTCCTGCCTTGGCCTCCCAAAGCACTGGGATTATAAGCCTGACCCACCACACCTAGCCTTCATTTTCTTAGTGGGTAAGTTATTTAAGCTATTGAATCTAACCTCAATTGTTACATATACATTGTGGATAAATTAATAATATCTACTCTCAGGGTTACTATAAGGATTAAAAGAGGCAATCTATGTGAAAAATAGTTGGCACAAGGCTTGGAAAATATTAAGGGGTTTACTGAATAATCTGAACATAAGCAAGCACATGTAAAGTATCAGATTATGGGTTGCAACGAGTACTCCATTCATACAGGGAGGAAAGAAATCCAAGCATGGGTGGAGGGTGCCACAGCTCCACAGCTAGAGTAAAACTTTGAGATGTGCATTGAAGAATGAAGGCAGCTGACCCAGGAAGGCAGCCCAGGCTAGGAAAGCAGCCAACAAAGGTACAGAGGCAAGAGTGAGCGCGGCTTGTGAGGATGCAAAAGGAAGAGCAATATTCTACAGAGGCACATGGGTCATCCCCACATTGCATTTTTCATACAGTGCCAAATATCATTAGAGCCTGAGACAGAGTATGTGAGATAGGCATTTCATCCAGTTGTCTAACAGTCAAGTTATAAAAAGTGATCTTTCTACTTCAAAAGGGGAAATCAAAGAAATGGCGAGAAGATTCCAGGCAATGTAAAAATATGCCACCATCCTGTGGAAAAACTGCAAATATATTATTTGAGGTGGAGATAACTGTGATGCCTGACAAAGACAGGCAGGGGATGAGCCCATGGGCAAGCAGGGTCTGGATGTGGGAGTACCCAGGTTGGCTGCCCCAAGTTGTGGACTAGCTGGGGAACGTGAGCTCCTGCAAAGTCCTGTAATGCAACCTGGACCAGTTTAACAATGAGACCATGTTGTTAGAGGATCATTAATCAAATGCAGATTCAAGAGGCAGGGCCACTAAACCAGGAACCCCTGGCTGTCATGAAAAGAGGGTAAGCCCAGAAAATCAGAAAATTCTAACAGTTGACATCTGTTTGAGCTTATTCTACACTCGAGACTAGGCCAAGTTTTCAAATGAATTATCTCATTTAATCTTTGCTATTTCCAGTTAAGTAAGTCATATTATTTTCCCCATTCTACAGATGACAGAACCACCAAGACTCAAAGAGGTTGATACATGGCAAAGGTAGGATTGAACCTGAACAATCTGACCCGGCCCTTGCTCGTAAGCACAGCACTAAGCTGGGGCCGGGTCAGCCTGGGCACACATCAATGGTGGAAACCTGCCTGTTCCCCTCAGTAGTGTTCTCAGCCAGCACAAGGCCTGACATACATGCAGACATCAGACAGACAAGTATGTAAGAAAGGATGGCAGGAACAGAAGAAATGTCTAGCAAGACAGATGGAAGCTCAGCACTGTATGCCTGAGACACAAAGAAAGACCTACCAGAAGCAGGCATGAGATGGAATGCAGGTAGTATCTGGCTCATAGGAATTCAAGTTTGAAAATCACCTGCTTTTTAAATATAAATTAGAGCAGACCCAGACTTTTGTCTCTGGAGTGATAACTTCATTCCTAAACCACGTTATTGCACCGGACTTTGATGAGTAAGTCCCACAACCGGTCTTCCGGGGCTTGTTAAGGGTCCAGTGTCCAGCCATCACACACACAGCTGCTCTGCCTGGGACAGGCTGGAAATGGCTCCTTCGACATGCATAATTCAGAGTTCAACGTTAGCCTACCGAAGCCTCTTGCTAGTTGCATGGTGGGCAGGGGCGTTCACCCCTCTGGCCTCAATTTCATCCCTTGTAAAATGTAAACAGTTTCTACTCCATAGGACCCCCATGGAGGACTACAAGGAAGTTTAAATAAAATATTGCATTTAAAGTCATGAGCATAGGGCCTTTTAGAACAAGTTAAAAAAAAAAATCTTGGTATTATAATTTTCCTTCCCAGGTGCTAGTGCACAACTCGTATCAGATGGGTATGTCTCATCCTTATGTGTGTCACAACCTTCTTGCACTATGACATCCCAGGCTGGACGTGCAGGATGCCAGTGAGGCTAAACCTTGCCATTCTTATCCTATGCCGAGGAAGGCGAGCCGAACTGTCTGAAGATAAGACATCCCTAATTCCCTTCCTTCCTCTGTAATTCTCCATCTCCTTTATTTCCCCCCTTTTTGGCCTAGTAGACAAAGAATGAGTGTCCTGGCGTCTCGCCAGATGTAGCAGGAAGTTATGAATGACAATTGCACAGGACGATTGACTCTCTAAGAAGATAGGCCCCAAATTAATCCTAAAGGCTGGGCAGTAACCACAGGAAACTTGGAGCCATGAGGCCGCCACTTAACACTTACATATCTCTGTCTATCCTGGAGTGTTAGGCAAACAATAACTTAATCCACTAAACGCCTGTGAGTAGTATTATTAGTCATGGAATATCTGAGATCGACCTTTGGTACATACACTCAAGGCCAGAATCTGGCATCCGGGTCCCCACATGGGACTAGGATCCCCACGAGTCTTTAAGGAATGTCAAGGCAGATTTTCAACAACTGGTTAATGTCTACCAGTGCTTAGCAAATTAGGCCTGTGTTGAAGTGTCAATGCCCAAGGGACCGATTTATTGAAATGCCCTAATTAGGATCTTGTAACACATCAAAGGGCCATTAAGGGAAATAGCGCTGGCTTCAGAGACTAAGGGGTATACACAGGCATGGTTTGTCTCTCTGCCAGGCTCCACAACTGCCATTCTGACAGTGCAATGGGCTCCACTGGGACAGCAGCCATCAATAAATTAGAACATGACCCATCTGCTGGAGGAAGCCTGGTGTAATCACGTCCCACCTGCCCCTCTTCTCCTTTTCTGGCCTTTCCCCCACTTCAGAGGCCAGAAACAGGCTCAGAGTCGAGGACAGGAAGTTTCCTGGACCAAAGAACTAGCTGGGCCAAACTTCCACTGAAGATTTAGATGCCACAACGATTTCTCAGCTTCTAGAATTACGATCCTTCTCTCTCCACTGCTGCTATCTCTTAAATACACACCTTCCATGTGAAATCTCCTCAACCACAAATAAAAACAGCTTTCCCTATAGCACACCTGCCAGGCCAAGCCTGTTTTGCTACTGAGAGTATATTGCCAGAATTATTTCTACTCAGCCTAAACCCCATCACCACCAATTCTCTCCCTCTGTAATCTTGAGCAAGCTATTGAATCTCTTAGTTTCTTCATCTGTAAAGAGGGAGAACTAATAATAATAATGACCTCATGGGGTTATTGGGAGGATTTAAAAAATGCATGTGAAATACCTGGTACACAGAATTTGATGAGTGTTATTATTATTATTATGCTTGTAATATTATAAAAGGAGACCCAACTGACTGTGAATTCATAAGAAATAATAAGCAACAGGCTTTACAGAAGCCCCTTAACGTGGCCAAGACAGGGAATGCCCCTCAGAGTTTCAAGATGGCCTCGGCTGCCTCCGATGTAAAACATCCACAACACTGATACAATTATACGCTCAGCTAATTGTCCAGGCTTGCATTTTTGTCAACATTAAAGAGCATGATGCAAAGAGCAGCAGTCACCCACTACATGTAACCTTGGATAAAAGACCACTTCCAGGTCTGGGACAGGAAATATACAGGATAAACCTAGAGCTTCTTGACATACCAGATGGCAAGGAAGTTGGCAGAGTACTAGGGTCATGTCAAAAGGACTCAACCAGCTGTCTTGAAGAAGTTCCCACGGACCAAAGATGGGGCAATCTGCACATCAATCGGGATGATAACTGCTGCAATGGGTTAAAACATATCAAATACGTTCTAGGAAACTAATTCAGTATTTTTAACCCTGGTAAGTAAAAAGGAAAGAAAAAAACATTTATCTCACCTTTTCAATATGACCCTATACTTTAGGGTATCCAAACAGTTGATGAGGGGAGGTTTCTCTTTATAGAGTTTCCAGTTAAAGAATGAAGAGGTGATGATGATGTTATACCACTATGTTATAATTTCAACGAATTAATATATCTAAGCATTGATGATCAATGACTACTCATAGCATCAAAATAGAGACAGTCATTTAGTGCCTTCTGATGGAAGTGCACACCGCCATCTACGAAATGGTCTTGCCCAAAATATCACATTTTAATCTGATCAAGCTCTAGATCTAAACGCTGATTTTCAGGCAATCCAAAGACAGAAAAACATGCTAAATGGCACCATAGGGATACAATAAGCAAACCCTAGACTCTGAGAAACTCTACAGGACAAAGGATTGGTTTCTTCAACAAATAAACTGAAAGGCAAAAAGACTGAGAAGAAGAAGAAACCTCTAAATTACAAAACAACCCATACTGACAACACCAAACGCTGGTGAGGACGCACACCAGAGACCCTTGTTCACTGCAGGTGAAACTGTAAAATGCCACAGCCACTTTGGAAGACAGTTTGGTAGGTTCTTATAAAACTAAACATACTCTTACCATATAATCCAGCAATCACATTTCTTGGTGTTTACCCAAATGAGAAAAGCTGAGAGTCCATGACCGAGAACCACATGGAAGCCACACAGCCAGCCTCTTATCCAACTAAGGGCTGGGCAGAACCAGGTGCGGGGCCACAGAATACTAGAGCCATTGGCTAGAAAAATAGACCCACGAGAAATAGACTTGAGGGAGGAGCCTGAGCCGATTCCCTGAGCCAGTTAGCAATGGAACCACAGCTGCCTCTGGGGTCTTGGCCTGGCAGCCTTGGAGGCCTGCTCTGTGGCCCACTATGCCACAATTCTCCTAGAACCGAGCTCTTCCAAGGCCACTCTGGCTGAGCAATGGCCATTTCCCTTCACAAGATGAACATCAGTTCAATCAACGTGTTGGAAAAAGATACAGTGAGGGCAGAGTGCGGGGAGAGAGAGAATCCTATTTTATCCACATTGCCTTTATCAAATACTCCTCTCACCAATCCAGGTAAGTGGCTCATGCCTATAATCCCAGCTACTCAAAAGGCTGAGGTGGGAAAATTGCTTGAGCCCAGGAGTTTGAGGCCAACCTGGGCAACATAGCAAGACTCCATTTCTTAAATAAATAAATAAATGTGCTGGGCCCAGTGGCTCATGCCTGTAATCCCAGCACTTTGGGAGACCAAGGTAGGCAGATCACCTGAGGTCGGGAGTTTGAGACTACCCTGACCAACATGGAGAAACCTCATCTCTACTAAAAACACAAAATTAGCTGGGTATGGTGGCACATGCCTGTAATCCCAGCTAGGCAGGGGAGGCTGAGGCAGGAGAATCACTTGAACCCGAGAGGCAGAGGATGCAGTGAGCTGAGATCATGCCATTGCACTCCAGCTTAGGCAACAAGAGCAAAACTCCTTCTCAAAAATAAATAAATTAATAATTAATCAATTACTTTGCTAATATTTTTGATAAACGAATACCATGACTATAGTTAACATTAATTAATTGTCCATTTCAAAATAGCTAATAGAGAATAATTGAATGTTCCTAGTGTACAGAAAAGACAAATATTTAAGGTAATCAATACCTCAATTATCCTGATTTGATTATATATGAATATATCAAATCATCACACATACCCTGAAAATATGTACACCAACTATGAATCAATAAAAAAAAATTTTTTTTTTTAGATGGAGTTTCGCTCTTGTTACCCAGGCTGGAGTGCAACGGCGCGATCTCGGCTCACCACAACCTCCGCCTCCTGGGTTCAGGCAATTCTCCTGCCTCAGCCTCCTGAGTAGCTGGGATTACAGGCACGCACCACCATGCCCAGCTAATTTTTGTATTTTTAGTAGAGACGGGGTTTCACCATGTTGACCAGGTTGGTCTCGATCTCTCGACCTCATGATCCACCCGCCTCGGCCTCCCAAAGTGCTGGGATTATAGGCTTGAGCTACCGCAAATCCAGCTAAGATCCATGGGCCTCACCAAGTGGGAACTCAGCTCTTAGGTCATTAAAGGTGATGAGACATGGGTAGAAATGCAGACTCCTCCCCAATCAGATAAATACTCCCTTCTTTCTTTTTTCTCTTGTCTCTATTTGTATATGTACCAGGGTTAGAAAGAAGAAAAACACCTAACTGCCATTAAAAGCTAAAAGAGCATAAAATGACAGTGTTATATGTTAAGTCCTATATTTGTCACTGAATCCTTAGCACAGCCCTTTAGACAGGCATCCCACGCACCAGCATGCAGAAAACTGCTGCTCAGGGGTGAGATGAAATTCCCCAGCATCATTATCTTAGTCCGTTTAGTATTGCTGCAAAGGAATACCCGAGGTTGAGTGATTTACAAAGAAAAGAGGTTTATTTGGCTCACAGTTCTGCAGGGTGTTTAAGAAGCATGGCACCAGTTTCTGCTACTGGTGAGGGCTTCTGGCTGCTTCCACCCATGGCGGAAGGTAAAGAGGAGCCAGGGTGTGCAGAAATCAGGTGGTGAAAGAGGAAGCAAGAAACAGAATGGGAAGGCACCAGGCTTCTTTTAACAACCAGCTCTCAAGGGAACTAATGGGCTGAGAATTCACTCACCATCCCCCACCCACAAGAGAGAGCACTGATCTATTTATGAGAGATCATCTCCCTGACCCAAACATCTCCCATCAGACCCCACCTCCAATACTGGAGATCAGATTTCAACATGAGATTTGAATGGTCAAATATCCAAGCTATAGTAGTCACAGAGCCAGTTAGTGACAGGGCAAGGCAGGGATTAAAATCTAACTTTGTGTCCAGAACCCAAGCTCTTAACCTCTAAGACAGAGAAGGTACCAGAACTCACTTGGTTCCTTCCTTTTGTCTTTTGCTTCCCTGCCCCACTCCATGCAGACCACAGCTTCATGAGGAACCTCCCTTCAGTGGCTGCTCTCTAGCAAGTGGGACACCCAGAACGTTTAGGAGATTTAGCAGACACAGCTGTTGGCTATCAGTGCCTTACCTAAAGAGTCTTCACAGCCACTGCAAATACCACGCTGTAAATCAGCCTTCTTGGAGTCATCGGGGCCTTGTGGAAGGCAGGGAGCTCTTCTCAGGCACTTCAAGTCACAGCCTTCAGCCCACATTCAGGGCTTGCTTAGGCAACAGGAGAAAACTAGGTCAGGACAGATTTTAGCAACAATATTGAAATCTTGTTTCACAGCTTCAGAGTGCCACCATCATGAGCATGGAGCAGGTCACGAATGTGTTAACATTTCACGACCCTAAACTAATATTTCGGGGACTTCCTACCTCTGCCCAAAGCTTGCAGCCCAGAATCACCTCCTCCCTGCCCTCAGAGGCTGAAGCTGAACTGTATGAACATCAGAAGCAGACAGGACACACCTGCCCAGAAACTAACACACACTCTCCTGTAGCCCACCTAATCATCCTGGGGAGGAGAAAGAAAGATACCACCCTTCCCTTTTTACAAAGAAACGGAGGCACAGGAAGGTTTGTTTGTCCAAGGTCCCATAGCTGGTAAATAAGAGAGCTAAGACCATCTTCTTGATCTTCTGACACCCAGACCTTCCTTCTTTCCACTCCCCATTAAAGCAACAGAGATGCAGTCCTTAACCTAACATGTTACTATTCTTCAGTCTTCTTAAAGTCATTCCTGTAATACACTGCCAAGTGGTGGCAGCAACCACCTCATTCTCCATAAGGTCATCTGCTAATAATTTTCCCTCTTTCTCCCCAAATGTCTCCCCTTTCTGGCCCCTGCCCTCATTTTTCTGTCCATCATCAAGATCTGCGCAAGCTACTTTTCCCCGGGAGACATCGGCCTCCACCACCCCTGCCAGGGTTCCCAGGAGGGAAGCATCCTTGGAGATTCTCACCTCCCATACATCTATCAAAGTCAGAGAAAAGAATGAAAATAACAAGAAAAGGGAAAATGCGGGAACCACAGCTATCTTCTCTCTCCAGTCCCTGGGATGAGAGAGAGATTTCCTGCTTCCACAAACGACCAGGCTCTGAAAGGAGGCTTCTTTTACGTACACTTTGCAGGGATGACTTAAGTAAGTCTTGAAGACTCTTTCCCTGGAGACTAGACTAAAAGTATTGTTTGGAAATCTAATACATGGTTTATTTACTCAATTTGTGCTGAGCTCCACAGTTCCTTCAGGCCAGCCTCACTCGCCCATTACTCTATTAATGCTCCATTACTGAAATTAGTGCTGTAATTGGAGGGGGAAGGGTCGGGGAAGGGGGCACTCCTTAAAGGCACAGGTCTCGGCTAATCACATCACGGGCGGAGGCGCCGAGGAACTGGTGTGGGGGCCCCACGAAAGCTCGGGCCGAAGCGACTCCTCGGCCACGCGGCGGCGGGCTACGGACGCGTGCGATGTTGCGCCGGCCAATCAGCGCGCAGCTCAGTCCCGCGGGCCCCGCCCTGCGGCCAGGCGCGCCCCGCCCCCAGGTGGAGCCCCTCCCGCTCGCCCCGCCCCCAGGTGGAGCCCCTCCCGCGCGCCCCGCCCCCAGGTGGAGCCCCTCCCGCGCGCCCCGCCCCCAGGTGGAGCCCCTCCCGCGCGCCCCGCCCCCAGGTGGAGCCCCTCCCGCGCGCCCCGCCCCCAGGTGGAGCCCCTCCCGCTCGCCCCGCCCCCAGGTGGAGCCCCTCCCGCTCGCCCCGCCCCCAGGTGGAGCCCCTCCCGCTCGCCCCGCCCCCAGGTGGAGCCCCTCCCGCTCGCCCCGCCCCCAGGTGGAGCCCCTCCCGCGCGCCCCGCCCCCAGGTGGAGCCCCTCCCGCGCGCCCCGCCCCCAGGTGGAGCCCCTCCCGCGCGCCCCGCCCCCAGGTGGAGCCCCTCCCGCGCGCCCCGCCCCCAGGTGGAGCCCCTCCCGCTCGCCCCGCCCCCAGGTGGAGCCCCTCCCGCGCGCCTCCAGGTAGAGCCACTCTCCCGCCGGGGAGGCTGGGCCGGCCCGTGGTTCCCGGGGCTCTGATGCTTTCGCCCGCATCTCGCCCTGCACGCCAGCGGCTCGGATCATCCCCCTTGTGCAACTCTGACCCCAACTCTGGGCAGGCGAGGTCAAGGCCCTTTGTGTGAAACTTCTTCGCGCATTCTCGCTTCTCGGGGCCGAATCCCAGAGGCCTCCCGGAACCTCCGGCACCTCCGCGCAGGCCCCCTTTCCCCGACAGCCTCCCGTCCCACTGCGCTCCTGCGCCCCTCTCCACGGCTGCTCCTCAGGGACTGACTTGTCTTCCGTAAGGCAAAACCCAGGTCCTACCCCTTGAGCATCTGGTCCATCACTTCCTCTCATAAGCGGATTTACTGGGAGGGCGGCCCACAGTCCTGGCCCGGTCCTCACTGCAATTTGCCATCTGAATTGCGCCCTCTCCCACCCACGGAGGTGGCTTTCTTAAAGGTCTCCAGTTGGTCAATCTCAATCGAGCAACCATTTCTCGATGCTTACAGGCCACAGGACGTCGAAGGAACATCTGAAATTGCAAACATCCTCCCTCTGGAGTGATTGCTCCCTTTGGCACCTATGAATAACAGTTTTCCCCAAGTTCTCTTCTCCCAGATGGAACATTCTTTTCCTACAGCTATGATTCTTCTAAGTCCCAGGTCCTTTTGAGAATCTGATGGAAACACACACACACACACACACACACACACACAAACACACACCCACAGTGGGCATTCACGGACCCTACAGGAGCCTGTAAATCCCAGGTTAACCACTTCTGCTTCTTACTTTTTTCTTGGTGATCTTACCAATTCCTGTTTTAAAATCATGTGGGCCGAGTGCAGTGGCTCATGCCTATGATCCCAGCACTTTGGGACGCCGAGGCGGGTGGGTCACTTGAGGTCAAGAGTTTGAGACCAGCCTGGCCAACATGGTGAAAACCCGTCTCTACTAAAAGTACAAAAATTAGCCAGGCATGGTGGTGGGCACCTGTAATCCCAGCTACTCGAGAGTCTGAGACAAGATAATTGCTTGAAGCCAGTAGGTGGAGGTTTCAGTGAGCCGAGATGGTGCCACTGCACTCCAGCCTGGGCAACAGAGCAAGACTCTGTCTCCAAAACCAAAAAACATTGTATGTATTTGGACAATTCCCAAGTCTAAATCCCCAGCCTGGACTTCTTCACCAGTTCCCTACTCCCATTTTCAGCTGCCTGATCAACATGCCACAGGTGCCTCAGTGACACTCGCTTTACTCTCGTCTATCTCTGCTAGAGGCTTGATGACGTCTTGCAGGTACTCAGGCTGGAAAACTTGGAATCATCATTAAATTTTCTGGTTTCCTAAACCTGCCCTAGCAACCTATCAGCCACTAAGAACTGTGACTCTTCCTCTCCATTGTTGCTCACAACTGTTCCTTCCTTTTTGTCTTCACTGGCACCTCCTCACGATTGGCTCAGCCTTTTAACTGATCTCCTTGCCTCTAGGATCAGGCTGCCCAGTCAACCCATATCACACCACTGTTGGGAGGCAGAGATGTAGCAAGTGCTGAATCCAAGGGTCTTACACATGGCAGGGATCCTCTAGTCCAGTCCGCTGCTTCATCACCAGTCCCCTTTCCAAGGCATCTGCACAGCTGCTGTCCAGCTTCTGCTTGAATATCTCTGATGAAGAGAAGCTGACTTCATCATTAAACATGTTGTTTAGCTTTTGGCCAATTCTAAGTATGAAAGCCTTTATCCATACAGTAAGCTGAAAGCTGCCCTTAGCTCTTCAGAGCTTCTTCCTGCCTGCAGAGAGCTTGCTAGGTGCCCACACAGCTAGTGGCTACATTTCCTAGACTTCCCCGACTAGCTATGGCCAGTGGTTAAATTCTTGCTCAATTGAAAATCAGCAAACATGAAGTGTGTTGGTGCCACTTTCGGGGGGGTGGGGGGCTCCCACATATTTCTCTAATTTCTTATCCTCTTCCCTGAAGAGGATGAGAATTGGAGTTTCCCTGGATCACGCAGACTAGGGCCACACCCTAGGAGATAAGAGAGTAATATAGGAAAGAAACCTGAGTCCTCAGACCACCATACAGAGCAGTCCTGCCCTGACAGCCTGGGTCACCCACATTAGAACTGTTCCACAAGAAAGAGGTAAGCGTTTACAGTCTTTAAGCCACTGTCTTTTGTGAAAGCACTGTAACTTTTACTCTGAATCAACCCTCTCTAATCACTCCCACCTTGGTCTACATTCTAACCATATGGAACTTCCCATCACGTCCAAATATAACATGCCCCCTGTTTAGTTCATTTTCACGCTGCTGATAAAGATATACAATACTGGGCAATTTACAAAAGAAAGCAGTTTAATTGGACTTAAAATTCCATGTGTCTGGGGAAGCCTCACAATCAAGGTAGAAGGCAAGGAGAAGCAAGTCACATCTTACGTGGATGGCAGGAGGCAAAGACAGTGATTGTCAAGTGAAAGGGGTTTCTCCTTATGAAACCGTCAGATCTGGTGAAACTTATTCACTATCATGAGAACAGTATGGGGGAAACCACCACCATGATTCAATTATCTCTCACCAGGTTCCTCCCATGACAATGGGAATTATAGGAGCTACAATTCAAGATGAGATTTGGTGGGGACACGGCCAAACTATATCATTCCACCCCTGACCTCTCCTAAATCTCATGTTCTCATATTTCAAAACCAATCATGCCTTCCTAACAGTCCCCCCTATTCTTAACTCATTTCAGCATTAACTCAAAGTCCATAGTCTAAAGTCTCATCTGAGATAAGGCAAGTCCTTTCCACCCATGAACCTGTAAAATCGAAAGCAAGTTAGTTACTTCATAAATACAGTGGGAGTACAAGCACTGAGTAAATATAGCCATTCCAAATGGAAGAAGTTGACCAAAACAAAGGGGCTGCAGGTCCCATGCAAGTCTGAAATCCAGTAGGGCAGTTAAATCTTAAAGCTCCAAAATGATCCCCTTTTACTCTATGTCTCACATCCATGCTGATGCAAAAGGTGTGTTCCCATGGTCTTGGGCAGTTCTGCCCCTGTGGCTTTGCAGGGTGCAGTCTCCCTCCTGGCTGCTTACATGGGCAGGCAATGAGTATCTGTGGCTTTTCCAGGCACACGGTACAAGCTATCAATGGGTCTATCATTCTGATGTCTGGAGGGTGGCCCTCTTCTCACAGCTCCACTAGGCAGTGTCCCAGTAGGGACTCTGTGTGGGGGCTCTGATCCCACATTTTCCTATCACACTGCCCTAGCAGAGGTTCTCCATGAGAGCCCTGCCCCTACAGCAAACTTCTGCCTAGACATCCAGGCATTTCCATACAACCTCTGAAATCTAGGCAGAGATTCCCAAACCCCGATTTTTGACTTCTGTGTGCTCACAGGCTCAACACCATGTGGAAGGTGCCAAGACTTGAGGCTTGCACCCTCTGAAGCCCCAGCCCAAGCTCTGCATTGGCCCCTTTCAGCCATTCTGGAGCAGCTGAAACACAGGGAACCAAGTTGGTAGGCTGTATACCTCAGAAAATGGGATTTTCTTTTCTACCACATTGTCAAGCTGCAAATTTTCCAAACTTCTATGCCCTGCCTCCCGTATAAAACCAAAGGCCTTTTACAGCACCCAAGTTGCTTTACTGCTTAGAAATTTCTTCCACCAGATACCGTAAATCAGCTCTCTCAAGTTCAAAGTTCCACAAGTCTCTATGGCAGGGTCAAAATGCCACCAGTCTCTTTGCTAAAACATAACAAGGGTCACCTTTGCTCCAGTTCCCAACAAGTTCCTCATCTTCATCTGAGACCACCTCAGACCAGGTTTCATTGTCCATATCATTATCAACATTTTGGTCAAGGCCATTCAACAAGTCTGTAGGAAGTTTCAAACCTTCCCACATTTTCCTGTCTTCTGAGCCCTCCAAACTGTTCCAATCCCTGCCTGTTACCCAGTTCTAAATTCACTTTCACATTTTTGGGTGTCTACAGTAGCACCTCACTCTACTGGTACCAATTTACTGTATTAGTTCATTTTCATGCTGCTGATAAAGATATACCCAAGACTGGGCAATTAATGAAAGAGGGAAGTTTAATTGGACTTACAGTTCCATGTGGCTGGGGAAGCCTCACAATCAAGGTAGAAGGCTAGGAGGAGCAAGTCACATCTTACATAGATGGCAGCAGGCAATGAGACAGTGACTGACAAATGAAAGGGGTTTCTCCTTATAAAATCATCAGATCTAGTGAGATTTATTCACTACCACGAGAACTGTATGGGGGAAACCACCACCATAATTCAATTATCTCCCACCAGATCCCTCCCACAACAATGGGAATTATGGGAGCTACCATTCAAGATGAGATTTGGGTGGGGACACAGCCAAACTCTATTACCCCCCTCCCCATATCTCTATTCCATTGTTCAAGCTTCTGCCTCTGCCTGAAATGCTTTTCCCTGTCATCTCCACCTGGTGACTTCCACTCATCCTTCAAGACCTAGCATCCTTCTATGACTCTCCCAGGAATTTAGTAGCATATATATTGTTTAAGCTCTCTCCTTATTTTTAACATTTAGGAATGTTTTGGGCTGCAATTAAAAATAATCTGACTAACCATGGCTCAAACTGAATGATGTTTATTTCCTTTCCAAGAAGTCAGATAATAGGTGGTCTCAGGTTTGCCTTTGTGGCTAAATCATGCCATCAGGGGTCCAGGTACCCATTTATCTACTTTCTCATCCACAATTGCTGTCTATGACTGTCCTCAGAGTCACAAAATGGCTTCTCCAATTTTAAGCATCAAATTCTTATACAACAGCATTTTAAGCAGGAAGAATGGATGAAGAAACAAAAGGTTATCATCTTATAGTACCTTTTAACAGAGATTTCTCCCATTCAGTTGCCTAGATTTGCCCTGAAGTCTCACTGGCAAGAACTGGATGCTATACCCACCCCTGCGCTGGTCACTGGAAAGGGGCATCAGATTTGTGTCTGGTTTAGACAAATCACAAATGATCCACCAAGGCAGAGAAGGCTAAAAAATAAGAAAATTGACGTTCTTTTCGCAAGAAAGGATGGAGAATGGCTCATCACGTAAGCATGTAGGCAACTAGCTGTATCTGCTATGCCACAGTATTATAATTTCTCACTTCATTGGTCCAGACTAGGAATCCCTTAAAGGAACAGAGACTGTGTCTATTTCACTTCACCTCAGAGCCCTTTGTGTCTAGCACAACAAAGTTGTTTAAAAGATGTTTTCAAAGGATAAATAGAGAAGCCCATCTCCTGATTCTTTTCCTGATTTCCCAGGTGTTTAACACTCTTGTCAGAGCCAAAAGTTAACTCCATGGCCTCTGTGCAGAAAAGGAGAAAGCTCAGGAGACCCGTCGGCACTTCACCTCCATGTGAAACTTAAACAGAACTAACATTGACCATTCCCAAGAAGCCTAGATTATTTTAAGGGTGTGTGGGTGAAATACTATTAATGTCTCACATCTCTTTACCCTTTGGTACTGCTGCTGAAGCCAGAGCAGAAGTGCTAAAATCTAGCCGAAAAGGCTGGTCTCAGGACATTTCTGGCAAAGTAAAGTTGGACGGATAAGAAATCCCATAAGGTCGTTCTTGTGAGGCTGAAGGCTATGTCTTGGGTAGATAAATCTTGTCTCAAGATTTCTGGAGAAGTGGCTGTCCTTCAGGGTGCCCTCTGGGTCAGGGGAGAGATGCAGAGTCACACCTTCTTTGGTCAGAGTGACATCTTCCACTGTGAGGAAGAAGGCTTTGCTGATGATTTTCCAAATACAACACTTCTAAGTGGTCTGTGCTGTGCCTGGTGGGCACTCCTAGGAAGGAGGAGGACTAAGGTGAAGACTAGATGATATCAAGTGCATAGAAAGTGCTACATGAAGTAAATTTGCAAATGGAGTTCCCAGCACAGTGTTAGCCCCACAGTAGATGTCAATAACTGTCAATTGACTATTGATTGTTACATGATAAAACATTCTTTTATACTCCAGCTCTGGAAATCAAGATAGTAAACAGACAATCCACTGTAAATAAAGTACAAATGTTTGATCTTAATTTATATATTTACCAAGATGTAAGGTGCAAGTTTCAGAACTTCTCATATCCCTCTATGATGAGAATGACTGGGCATTGATATAACTGGAACGTATAAGAAGATGAGCTTGGATTTTGGTGGTGGTCTCTGCAATCAAGAAATCAATTAACCAGAAAAGCATCAAAATAGAAAGTGGTCTATTCCATCTCTTTATTGTTGGTTGGCTTAAAGAATTAAATAGAATATTCCTGATTAAAATAATGTAGAAATTTAGATCTAAGACGTTACCTAATCCAGTATTTTCATTTAATGCATGAGGAAACCATGGCCCCAAGAAATTAAGAGACTGACTCAAAAATACTAGTCTTTCAAAGTCTTGGTTTCCTGACTCCCAGATCTATGATCTTTCTTGTCCCCAGACTATTCCACAGTTTTCTCTGTCCCCCTATACAGGGGAAAGCTGTGGACATTTGCTATTAATTTTCTCCGAAGCCATGGCTTCTCTAATGGGAGCCATTGCTGTTCTGCCATCAGATGCAGGTGGTCCTTTAAAGCTGCTTCTTGCATCCAATGTGTTCTGATGGAAGAAACAAATTTTAAGACCTCACCAGGAATGCCAATGGCCTGAGCTTCCACGAGCTCATGATATGTGTGCTTCTGAAGAGCTCACACATGCTCACCAGAGTCCCACCCTTGATTTGGCGTCTTCAGGGAGAAACCAAACCTTGGTCAGCCACTGAGAACCAAGGATGTCCAAAACAGTGTTCCTTTGCTAGGTTTGAACACCTGTCTATCTTCTGCTCAAGCTGAGCCTCCCCAGTGTGAAGTTTTGGAGACCTGAATTCTGTATTTCTTCTTTATTTATCACACTGATATTTACTAATACCTAATATGTAATAAGCACAGTGTAAGGCCAGGGATACAGAAATGGGTAAGCCATGACCTCTGCCCTGGAGAAACATGTTCTGTACTTTGGACACAGTCCTGGGAACATCTCGCTCTATTGCAAGGGGTATGCACAGAGGAAGGTGCCTCTCCCTCTGCCTGTGAGATATTGGGCTGGAGTTTATCTAGTGGACCAGTGTAGGGCGGGCATTCTGGGCAGCAAGAACAGCGTGCGCAAAGGCACAGAAGCATGCAAGCATGATACATTGGTTGGAATGTGCCAATTTCATTTCTCAGCTATCAACCCATGTCTCACAAATCTAAGGATTCACTGGAAAATGTGAGGGTTGACATCACAATCTGCAGAGCAGTCCAGAAGTTCTGTGTTTATGTGGCCAGGACTACAGCCCTTTGCTGTGCCCACCCCTGGTGCCCATCCCACCACCATCAGCCCATGAGAACAGAAGATAGTGACAGAATCCACTCTGACCAGAAGATGAGTAATGATTAAGCTTGCTTCTTTGATCTGCCTTCTCTGCTCCCTTCCCCAGCCCCAGGTGCTTGGGAACTCCCCTTCTTCTCCTACCATGCCCTCCTTCAATGCCAGCTGTTGAAAATTCAATGTAGATTTAAGCCCTTATCTTCCCCTAGTCAGAGCTATTGTTCTGTGGAATGAGAGTCTGCATCTCCCTCCACGGGAGCTTCAGGGATCAAGGCGTAAGTGTGAGGGATGTTCTAGAATAGTGTCATCTTATATCCCCAACCCGAAACCCTGGTAAATCATGAATCTGGAAGGCAATGTCTATGGAAACTCTGGTGTGCAGAAGGTCTGGGAGGGGCCCTAGAGAGGGGCAGTGGAGCACTTGAGAAATGCAGGGGACACTGTTGGTGGAGACTCAGGGACAGTGAGTAGTTTTCACAGTTACTCAGGTGGTTGACCTAAAATCTTATTACTGTTTACAAAACACCAGCCATGCTGAAAAATTCAATTTCACCATAGCAACTAGCATTAAAAAAAACTTAGCAGAAAATATGGGTGTATGCAACAGAAAAATCTGGCTGGGCTTGGGGTCTAAGGGTATTGAATTTAGTCAAACATTTTAAGGCATATATTTAAATGGTCATATTGTTTTTTATTTTTGATCTATCAATGAATTTCTAAATCACTATACTGCCCCACTGAGTTTTATAATAATAATTTTTATATATCTGAAATCTGTTTTTGTTAAATAACTTTTAGTATTCTGTCAAATCTAATTTTCTAGTATTTTAATAGGGACACAGGGACATTTGCACCTCTCTTCTTGGAGCGGAAACTCCAATTTAAGGTGAGCACTATTAAATGTTTGGCTCTGGTTTCTCTGGGATGTGTATAATTCTCAGGTTTGTTGTACAGTCCCAAGCCTTGATATCTATTATCATTTTTAAGGAGGAATTTCATAAGTTTCTTCTCCATGACTGCTGTAATGTTTTGCAAGCTCTACTATTTTTCTTACCACCTTCAATTGGATTTAATTCTGCTACTGCATTTGGAATTTTCTTGCATTTTTTTCTTGTTTCAGCCAACTACTTTTGCACACCACCGTCATCTCAGCCCATTCTAATTTTACAGCTTCCTGTTCCTGTTTCATAAAAGCCACACCACACCCTCATTAGTGCAGACAGCAGGAAGGTTTGTTTTAGTCCACGATTCTCTCCTTTCTCTCTTAGAATAACACTTTAGAGCTGTGAATCATCAGGTGAAGTCTCACTTTCCCACAGTTTGTGGTACTTTCTGCAGGCCCTTTATTGATCCTTTCTATTTCTTCATCCTTGAAAGAAAACGTTGTTATGACTCAGTGCACAAGATGTGCAGGGCTTTGTTGTGGGCGATGGTGCTGGGTGGAAGTTAGATTTTCCTTGGTCCGACTCTCAGGTTCTCGGGATAAGATACAGGTTTTATTCCTCTTGTGTACAGTTTAGAACATGAAAGATTATGCCCCTTATCCAGAACTGTGCCCAGGGCTCTTCCTGACTCCACCCTACTTCTGATGCTTCTCTTTAGGTATCTGAGTGAACCAAGATGCAATGTGCTTCCTCCATTCCCCTCTGCTGTGTGGGAACTGTGGCTGCCGGATGGATGCAGATAAAGCTGGTCTGAAGGCAGTGGTGTGAGGGGGAGGGGATGGCGGGGGATATCTGGGGAAAGACAGGCTCTGGCAGCTCTACCTAGCTCGGAAGATATTAGGGGAGAGACACTAGTTTTTCAAGTACTTGTCCCTGGGTCTGGGAGACAGCGGCATCAGGAGGAAGATATTTGGGTTACTTCACTTCTTCTCTTTTTGGATTTGGCAGTTTTAACTAAAGAAAGTGTGCTCCAAAATTATTTCTCAATCCTTTCCTATTGGTGTGGTGATTAATAAGAGTTCTCCCCTGAATTTAATATATGGTCTTCACTCATATTTTTAACAATATTAGTACTTGCTTTTTGTTTGTTAGTTTATTTGTATTTACATGAGTTTACACCAGCATTTTGGGGAAAAAGAGGGACATACCAGACATCATAACACCAATTTAAAGCAGAAGTCCTTCCTCTAAATGTTTAATTTCACTGAATTTTATTATTAACTTTTCTGACTCAATGGCCATTATAAATATACAAACTTGTATAGGGCTTTACCATAGTTACTGTTTTTAGGCCATTAAAGTATAAAAGACAGTGTCCCTACACTGAATGCCCCAACCTACTACCCTTTATGAAACTGTTTGACTTTGTTCTCTCTCCTCCCTAATGCGTGTGTGGACCTATCGTGTCTCACGGTGCCCTCTAGAAGCACTATGGCCCTCCTAATGGACTCTGCTATTTCTGAAAGCAGAATAATACAATCTGAAGTAGGAAGAAATTTTTGGAAAATCCAGACACCAGCACTGTCCTTTCTCACCAAATGTCAGTTGTCCTCTGCTGTAACACCACCAGGGTGGGGAACTCACTACCTCCTGGGGCAGTCAATTCCATCTCTGTGCAGCTCCAATTGTGGTAAAATCCTTCCCCATATCGAGCTAAAATGTGTCTTTCCTTTGTTTACCTCTTATTGCTCCTGGTTTCTCCACCTACAGACTCAGTGTGTTACCTCTTCCACGTGAGCACCTGCCAGACACCAGGAGGTTTTCTGTTTCTTCTCTGCCCCAAGTTCTCCCTTCTCTGGGACAATCAAGTTCAGGTCCTTCAATTACTGCTGCAATTCTCTGTAACGACTTAGTTGTGTCATGAGACTCATGGGAGTGCTTTTCTCATTTCATGGGAAGCAGAAAGAAGTTGTCCTAAGCACCAAAAGCTGGAAGTGCCAGAAGACATACCCATCAGGTAGGTCTGGGCGTCATCAGAGGGCAAGACAGGACTTCCTAAATGAGATGGGCAGGAAGCACTCCTGAGTGGTGCTGCTGTCCTCAATGAGATGAGCTGCCTACTCACATTGGGTAAGGAGAGGAGAATCCAATAAAAAAAAAGATTCCAAACGTGTGGCCAGGGTCAAAGCAAAGCCCAAGGGAAGGTGCCATCCTGGGAGCCAGTACTCATGGGACACCACCCCTACGTCTGAAGGGGCAAGGGAGGGAGTGGTTATAATAGAAAGTAGTACAGAACTTATTGTTGGTCAAACCTTTCTATTGCCTTCATTAAAATATATGAGCAGGGATAAACATTCTGTGGCTTATATTTTGTACCCTGTTTTTAGGTGTTAATTGGCATTTATTAAAACTGTAAGAACACTTTGGTTTTAATTAAGCATCAAGTGAGACATAAACACATTAAACAAGATGGCTGAAGTGGGAGTGGGAGGGGGCTTCTTTCTGGGACTTATTTTAAAGGGGCCTGTGAGCAAGGGCCAACCACCCTCCCCCTGCTCATGGAGGTGGCAATTTTATGTCCCTGTTTGGCTCAGGTCTGAAGCACAGCCTGGCTGAGAGGCAGCTGGCCCAGGCACAGGCACGATTGCATGCCTGCCCCCATGGGCCCCACTTCCAGCAGGTCACCCGGTCTGTGTTGTCACCTTGAAACATTCAAGAGAGCTGTGAGCTTCAGAAGGTGAGGCGCTGGGGGCTGGGCTGGGGGCAGGGAAGGCAGCCACGCAGGGTGGCTGGAGAGCTTTTGACAGCCCTGAGCAGAGCCCAGGATCCCATTCCCAACGACATGAGCCCCCCAGGCAGGCGCCGAGTGGATAAGAGTGTAGACAGCGAGGCCGGCCTGTGACGCTTGCCAGCACCTGCAGATAGCAGGCAAATAATTGGCACATGTTTAAAAAAAATTAAAAACCTCTTGGATGTGAGTATTTTCTAACAGCATCTGGCGGGAGTGCCCGGGAGGAATTTAATCAGCAAGAGTTGTTTAAACGGGGCTCCGCACAGGCCCCGGCCAGGCCCGTCATGAACTCCGCGTCATGTGCCACCCCTGTCTGCTGAGAACATTCAATTTGTTAATTCTGCAGCTGGTGAGAGAGGTCAGATAGGAAAGTGACGATTGTTTTCTGACGTTCCAACCCCTGCTCACATCTTTCTAATTAATCCTTTTAGGAGCCACAGGAAGATTAAGAAGGAGAAAAGGCGAGGGAAGCAAGCGCCAGAAAAATTGATGGAAAGGCAGTGCTGCTGCCCTTCTCTTCTCAAATGGAATGGATGTGAGGAGCTGGGGGTGGGGGGAGAGAAAAAAGTGAGGCCTGCTGCCTGCCACTCTTCTCACTCAAAGGAAAATCATGCTTGGAAGACACAGGACCCAAAAGGGCCACTGGATCTTCTCCTATGATGCCTGTCTTTTAAACACGGGGCAGCGGCCCCTCTTCTCGTCTCCATCACTCTGTCTTGGACGATCAGGAACCACTGAGGCCTCCCAAGCAGAGTGACAACTATGCTGGGAGGGAATGTGACCTGTGGTTAAAGGCCCATGGTCATTAGAATTCTGTAAGAACGTACTGTACCCTGGTAGCCAGGTACCCTGATCTGGTGTCCGGACCCCAGTGTGTTGCGTTGCTCTGCCTGGCTGTGTGAGATGGCACTGGCAGATTCATTTTTCCTCCTGCTCCACCTTTTTTCTGCCATGGAGGCAGACCTCTGAGGGCCTCATCCCTGGGCTCCCTGCCTTCCAAGTCTGGCTGGTGGGGATCCCAGAAGTTAGGAGGAAGAAACAGCAAGAGGCTGCTGGCGGCTGGCAGGAGCTGGGGCATGGAGGCTCATGCGCTTCCCCGAAGTCTCTCTTTTCAGGTCCTTTGCTGCTGCTAGCCCTAGGTTCTTGCACTACCCCTTCTGCTTTCCCGCTACCAACGCAGGGCTTGTATTTAGTGTCTTTGTGCATAAGCACCCCTAAAATTATCCTGGTTGAGGGTACTTCTTTCCATTGAGATATCAACACTGGTGCCTGATGGATCAGGGAAGCCTGAGTTTGCACCTGGCCCCTATTCACGGTAAGGATGTGAGAAAATTACTTAACCTTTCAGAGCCTGGCTTGACTCATCCCTCAAATGAGGATGATTATTCTAAACCATAGCATTGTGAACTAACCTGAACCAGACAACTAGCTAATACCCATTTCTTTATTTATAAAAGTCTCAAGTTTAGGGAAACAAAAAATGATCAGTAAAAGGTATAAAACAAAAGAATGCAATAAACACCAGAATCATCATCAAACCAAGATATTAAAATACTTTCCTGCCAGTGGGACCCCAGCCAGGTAGTGCTGTTTGATACAGGATCCGTCTGTCCTGGTCAGAGGAGAGCCCTGCGCAGAGCCACCCATGCGTGGCAGACATTGAGTGTGGAGCACCCAATGCACAGCTCCCAGTCCTTTTGCTCCAACATATTCATCCTGTACACATTCGCTGAATCACCTTCTGTGTGCCTTGCCCTGTGCTAGGTCCTGGAGAATCGGAGCTGCCTCAGACACAGCACTAGACTTCCAGTGCTCACAGCCACCTGGGGAGATGAGCCCCAAATTCCTAACTTGGATCAAACAACAAAATGCTACCTGGCACAAAGGTGGAAAATGATTAATTCTACTATTGGCATAGGCGTGTGCGTGTGTGTGCTGGGAAGGGAGGTCTGGGAAAGCTCCTCCAAGGCCTTGAAAGATAAGCCTTCTAAAAACAGAAGAGCTCAGTGGGCAGAGGGAACAGCATGTGCAAAGGCTTGGAGGCAGGAGAACACCCAGGGAAATCTGCCAACAAGCCCCAGTGGCTGGAATATGGGGTCCAAAATACGGAGGGCAGTGGGATTCCACTAGAAGTAAAGACCAGCTTGCTAGAGGGAAAGGGCCTGAAAACCATTCTGAGAAATTTGCCTTTGATTCAGGAAGCAAAAGAGAAGTAGCAAGGATTCTTCATTCTGAGCATTTTAGGGAGAAATGCTGGCACAATAAAGTGCAATTTTTGTAATTATCTGCCTTCTGACAGTAAGGCCCTATTCTCCTGGGTTGGCAGGAAATTGGTTCAGAGCTATGTTGAGGTGTCTCCTTCCCAGCTCCCACCTAGGAACTTGTATGGTTTTTGAGTCTTCCACAGAGACAAGCCTCCAGGGGACCCACAGAGCCATGCCCTCCAAGTCTGCCCACCTCCCCGGGGGCTGCCATAGGGTGGGATTGGATCCACACTATTCGGGCCACTCACTGACCAGAGACCTCTCCCCAGGATGGGGGTAAGCTTTCTCTTGTTCTCTGACCCTTAGAATCCCTCTTTTCTCCACCTCCTCTACCCAATCTGCCATAAGCATTTACTAAACACAGGAGGAATCATATTCCAGCAGGTTTTGCTTACATGATGCCTGCAAAAATTCCCCAAGGCAAGGAAATACTGAGGACCCTTGGAATGTGAGAAAGGGCAAGCCCAGGGAGAGTTTCAGAGATGAACATGTCCGTGAAGCACACTGCCAGGCACACCTGCACGGCTTTGATGGTATTGCTACGGGGACAATCCACATTCTGAGGCTGTCTGTCAAGTCGTGATCTGGACAGTGTGATCCCTCAAAGGCTTTTGGCAAAAGCTTCCAAATACTGAAGGGACAGGAAGAATTTTTAACATGAAATTTAGAATGAATTTAATAATCATCACACCTAAAATATGTCTCTACCAGATCATGAACTTCTTCAGGGCGGAATGTTCATTGTAATAGTCTTAGGGAGTTTAAGTTTTCATCTCTAAGTTACATGACGCTGGGCAAAATTTTTGAATTCCCCATGCCTCAGTTTTCTCATCAATGAAATGGGGCTATCCTCCTGGCATTGTGAGGATCAGAGTCCATAAAAGGGTCTGGCAGAGACTAGGCATGAACTAAATGCTGCCTGGAAGGATGGGTGGATGGAAGGACAGGTGGACAGACAGACAGACAGACAGACATCTCAGCCCTTTGTTTTACTGTACTCAGGCAGTATAAGCCTCACGTGCCTCACTGCATTATTTAAATATATGTTTTCAGTCATGACACTATTGTAGCAACTTTGCACCTTGGAATAACATCGAAGCATTTTGTGAGCTCTCAGTCAGGTGTAAGAAAAATAAACAAAAAGAAATACTAAGGGTGGAGACAGAAGAGGTGGGGGTCAACTACCTCATTATCAGGTGTAAGGACAGCACATTCTTCCATTCATTAGCACCCACTTGTGCCTGCCAGGAGAAGGCCGATCAGCTGCCATTTGCTGGGGCTCCAACAGAAGAGGTGACCCCAGAGATAGAAGATGGGAGTGCAGGTGGCAGAGGACCGAGGCAGAAATTATGGATTGGGATTTCCCCAAAGATACGAAGATCTGGTCCCCAGGGGCCTTTGCAGGGTAGCCTGAAGGAGCTGGCAGACCATTTGGGCCATTGTTAACCATAATAAAGGTGTTCTTGAGGGCAGTGAGAGGTCACAGAAATGGCAGGAAAGTAAATCCACCCAATGTGGTGGTGGACAAGTGGAAAAACTGTTCTGAGCAAGAAGCAGCACTCTCCAGCTGAGCGAGCAGAGCAGAAAAGGATTAAGAGAGAGAGGTCTCCATCATGCCAAGCCATGCAGACTAAACAGTGCATGGTATAGGTTATCAGGCTTTCCTTTTTTTTTTGAAAAAAAGCATAAAATCTGGATATATATGTGAAATGTCCCAGGTTTAAATGTTGGCTATGATTTCAAACATTTTCAAAACACCATGAAGGTCAAACAAAGCACAAAAGCCATCAGTGGCTCTCAGGCTTCCAGCATCTCAAGCAAACACCAAATCCATGACACGAGGCAAGGGTGATGATGTAAGGTGAAAGCCAGGGTCACTGTCAGAAATCACAGTGGAAGACGCCCGGCACCCACTGGAAAGAACCCCAGGACCAGAAGCCAAGTTCAGAATTTACAATGCACATGACATGATAGGTGACGGGGTCGTAAGAGGAGATTTAGTGAGGAGCGACTTTATTCTGCTAGATCCCATCTTGGCATGAAGGCATGTTCCGAGTGTACCTTTCTAGTCCCCTTGCAGCCTGGGTCAAATTTATTGCCCTAATAGGGCAATGGATTACCGTTTTGTCGATGGTAATAATGAAATTGTGGAGTAATGACCATTTTTATGCATGTAGATTTTACCATTTTTTTATTTCCCAAGGATACATATTCAGAAGCGAAATTACTAGTGTATCTGATTTATGCTGGAAATTGGTTTTCAAAAGGACTGTACCATGAGTCAGAAATAGTGTTCACTAAATACTTCATATACTCCCTTACATTTCTAACCTCCTCGTAATTAGTTTAGGGTCATGTGATTACTTCTGGCCAATGGGCTATGAGTGGAAATGACACACACACCTAACGTATACTTAAGAGAGGTGTTTCCATGCCTCCCTTCTACCTAGCAAGGCAGAACTAATAGCTAGATATTAAGATTGTAGCATGAACCCCTGAATCACCAGATGGAAGAGAGCCACAACAAACACCCATTGGGCTTTGTATGAGTAAGAAATAAGCCTCGTTACACTACTGAGATTTTTGTGTGATTTCTTATGGCAACATAGCCTAACTCGTCGTGATTAACACATATCGCTTTATAATGCCATCAGTAATAAGCGAAAGTATCATTTACACTCTGCCTTAGCATTTGGCACCACCATTAAAAACATTTTTTTTAAAAGAGAGAAAAACATATAATATATGTATTTAATACACACACACATATACACAGGTATATACAGCTATGAGAAAAGCTATTCATATTGCTAGGATAATTTTTCTGACACTGTTTAATGTCATTATCCAACACTCCAAAGACCATTCTCTCCAGTATAGGGAAGGAAAATCCGGTGTGCTATTATTAAAATTAAAAGGATTTAGACTTAAGGGAAAAAAAATGTACTGAGCTCTAGTATCATGACTACTTTTATTTAACTCATTCTAGATTGTTTATAAAATTCTAGTGGAGAAAAATTTTTTGATTTAATTTTAAATGCAGGACATGCAGGTTTGTTTACATAGGTAAACGTGTGCCACGGTGGTTTGCTGCACCTAGCGACCCATCACCTAAGTATTAAGCCCAGCATGCAGCATGTAGTAGCTGCTTATCCTGATGTCCTCCCTCCCCCGCACCCACAGGGCCCACTGTGCATTGCTCCCCTCCCTGTGTCCATGTATTCTCATTGTTCATTTTCCACTTACAAGTGAGAACATGGGGTGTTTTGTTTTCTATTCCTGTGTTAGTTTGCTGAGGATAATGGCTTTTAGCTTCATCCATGTCCTTGTAAAGGACATGATCTCATTCCTTTTCATGGCTGCATAGTATAATGGAATATATTTTTAACATGGGTTGAGTAAGACATTAATGATTCCTTAAAAAAAAAAAACATTTATTTTAGCTTAAGGGATGAAGTAGTATTCCTAAGTTTTATTTATCCTTTAATTTCTGAGATCATTTGTAAGGTTGAATATTTTTATGTTTATTAATTAGTTGTGATTCCTACTTTATAAATTATCAATTACTATTTGGTAATTGAGTTTTTGATGTTTTGCCATCATTAGATGAATGCTTTGTATGATGAAGATACTAAACTTTTGTCAATAGAATTTACTGACAATCTTTTCCAGTGTTTTCTGTCTTTATTTTGCAGAGATTGTTTGCATAACATCAGTTGCACTTTTTACCTGTGAACTTCTTTTGTTACTTTTAAATTTATAAATTCTTCCTCCACAAAAGCTCTGATAAGTACTCAATTAAATTTCCAATCTTTCCTAATACTTGATTTGGATTTATTTCAGTTTATAATCAAACAATGGTCTAAATAGTACTTTATTACAAAATGTTAATCTGCTATTTTACACATTGATATGTAATGTTGGTTCTTTTTCTAAATTATAATGCCCACTTTATGAACTACTCGATTTAAACATAAAAGATTAATTATGTATATATGATCTATTTGATTCTACTGACATCGCTACACTGAATCAGTGCCACAGGTTTAAATTATTGTAACTTTACAATGTGACTTCATGCCCCTCGCTCCATACACTCCTTTTCAGAGGCCTCTTTCAGTTTCCTAATTTAGCTCTTCTGTCATGTGAGATTTTGAACTGTTTTGTCACGTTCCCTGCAAAACATCCTGTGATCGTTTTATTGGAACTGCATCTCGCCAATCTATTAATGGGAAAGGATAAAATATTCATGATGTGTGATCTTTCCTTTAAAAAGACTTGCCATTTATTCACGTCATCTTTTATGTCTGTTTATAACCTTTTGTAATTCTATTTATATAGACTGAAAACTACACAAATATACATTTAAATAATGATGTAAATTAGCTACATGTATTTAAGGGAGAGAGAATTTAAGCAGCATGGAGGACTCTGCCATGGTCCAGTCATGGAGCATGTCCTGGAGTGAAATGAGAGATCAGCCTCGGCCTCAGCTCCCTGCGTCTTTCACATGCAGGCATCTGCGGGTGCTGGAGGTGATGCTGCGTTTGTGTTGACTATACAAGATTTCAGGTGAGAGCTCATTTTGTGATTTAACTGCTATATAAAATCTAGGTTTATTCTGGTTCATAAGCACCTATTGTAAGGTCTGTTTCCACACAGTTTATATTTCTTTGGTTGCTATTGTGAGATCCTTTCTCATAATAGTCTCTTTATCAGCAATTTTTACTGTTTCTCATTATAAGAGAAATTGCTGTTCTTTATGTAAAATTATAAATACAGATATCAACAAGAAGACAACTTAAAAGTATTAGTTTTTAATTTTTTTTTAAAGGGCAGACTAAGAAGCTTCAGGTCTCATTTCTCCACAGAAACGTTAAAAAAAAAATAGCAACCAGCTAAAATTTTATGGGAGCTTTGGAAAACAGCCAAAAGTCAATGGCAACTAAACAAATGCCTTATCAAGAAAAAAACGCATTAAAAACAGTAGGAAATTGTGTGATGTTTTTACTCACTCTAGTTGCCTCCTCTCCCCAGCATGGTGCAGTCTTGGTCTGCAGAAGGGAGCAACCCAGTTCACAGAAGTTCACAGTCTTGCTCTGGAACCAGAGAGCACAGAGCAGAAGTTACTTGCATGTTCTAACCTGTCTGGGGCTGCTGCAACAGGGCTGCACCCTATGTTGCCTAACTTGGAGCTCAGGTGGAAAAGTGGCATAGCTTGGATCTGAGGCTAGGAAAAGTAGCAAAGGGTGCCAGGCACAGCTTATGAAACCTGCAGGGGGACTATAGACATGAAGGCACCCAGGGCAAAAAAGTACAAGTGGACGCATACAGTAGATCGCTTAAGGCCTCTAAGAGAACAAGGTGATATTCTTTGGAAAATTAAGACAGTGAAAACAAACCATGTTGATATAGTTTGGCTGTGTCCCCACCCAAATCTCATTTTGAATTGTAGCTCCCATAATTCCCACATGTTGTGGGAGGGACCCAGCTGTAGATAACTGAATCATGGGGCCGCTTCCCCCATACTGTTCTCATGGTAGTGAATAAGTGTCACATGGTAGTGAATAAGTGTCTCTTGTCTGCTGCCATGTAAGACATGCCTTTCGCTTACTGCCATGATTGTGAGGCCTTGCCAACTATGTGGAACTGTGAGTCTGTTAAACCTCTTTTTCTTGATAAATTACCCAGTCTTGGGTATGTCATTATCAACAGCATGAGAATGAACTAATACACATATATACAGGAAGATTGAAAAAGCCACACATAAGTCCAGGTGAGATACATACTCAGAAAAAACTTGAGAAGACTTAAGCCTTCACCATGAGCTGATTCAAAGGTCACATTATGCCCAGCTAATGAGTAGAGGAATGCCCTGGCACAGAGCCAGTCTCAAAGACTGTTAAAGGTGGCTGTTTTTCAACAGCCCAATTTTCAATGACAACAAAAAAAATCACAAAGCATACAAGGAAACAGAAAAACATGCCCCATTCAAAGGAACAAAATATACCCCTAGGAGCCATCCCTGAGGAAACATGGACATCAGACTTTCTAGACAGAAGCTTAAAAAGTGTGCTCATAAATATGCTCAAAGAGCTAAAGGAAAACCCAAGGAACCAGAAGAAATAGGAAAAATAATACATGAACAAAATAAGAATTCTAACAGAGATAGAAATTATGGGAAAAAAAGAACCAAAAAGAAATCCTGTAGCTAAAACCTGTAATAACTGAATTAAATAAGTCACTAGAGTAATTCAACAGTAAATTTGAGCCTGCAGTTAAAAAAAAAATCAGCCAATTTGGAGACAGGACATTTGAAATTATCAAGCATAAGGAGTAAAAAGTGTAAAAAAAATGACAAGTCATCAAAGCCTAAGAGGACATCATTAAGGGGTCAACATTTACATTCTGAAATTCCAAAAACAGGGAAGATAGAAAATGACAAAGATTCCCTGAAGAAATAATTGCTGAAAATTTCCCAGATTTGAGGAAAGACACCAATTTACAAACCCAGGAAGCCCCATAAACACCAAGTGTGATAAACCCAAAGATACACAGAGACACATTGTAATAAAACTCCCGAAAGACAGAGACAGAGAATCTTGAAAGCAGCAAGAGAAAAATGACACGTCACACACGAGGAATCAACAAGATTATTAGCCAATTTCTTAAGAGAAGCCATGGAGGCCTGAAGGCAGGGGGATAATATAGAGATTTCTGTATCTGGAAGCACTGTCCAAAAAGGGGGGATAAATTAAGACACATTCAAATAACAAAAGTAGATGGAATTTACTACTACCAGGCCTGTACTATGAGAAATGGTAAAGGGAGCCTTTCAGGTTTAAACAAAAGGATGGTAGACAGAAACTCATTACCATATAGAGATATAAAGATTTCCAGTAAAGGTAAATACATGAGCAAATATAAAAACTAGCATTATTATAATTTTGGTTTTTAACTCTACTTTTTCTTTTCTTAAAGGTTTAAAAAAATCAAAAGCACAAAAATTATGATAATTCTATGTTAACAAGTACCCAATGCATGAAGATGTAATTTGTGACATAAACTGCAGATGGGGAACAGAACTGTTTAAGAACAGAGATTTTTGTATGCAATTGAAGTTAAATAAGTATAAAATCAAAATAGGTTGTTATAACTTTAGGATATTATATGTAATGTCCATGGTAATAACAAAGAAAATATCTATAGAATATTTTTACAAAAAATGAAAAGGGTATCAAAATGTGTCACTACAAAAAAAAAATAACTAAACATAAAGGAAGACAGTAAGGGAGAAAATAAGGAATAGAAAAGCTATAAAATACACAGAAAACAAATAGCAAAATGGCAAATACAAGTCCTTCCCCAACAGTAATTATTATAAATGCAAATGAATTCAAGTTCCTAATCAAAATTGCATAGATTGGCAGAATAGAAAAAAATAATAACAATCCAAATGAATGCTGTCTACAAGAGACTAACTTTAGATCCAAGGATACACTTAGGCTGAAGGTCAAAGGATAGACCAAGATACTTCTTGCAAGTAGTTATCAGATAGAGCTGAGATAGTGATACTAACATGAGATATAGATTTAAGCCAAAAACTGCTGTCAACTCACCAAGAAGACATCACAGTTATAAAAATATATGCCAAACTTTAGAGCTCCAAAATACACAGAGCCGCCAATGATAGCACTGAGAGGAGAAACAGCTCAACATTAAAAGTTGCAAGTCTCAATACTCCACTTTCAACAATGGATAAAACAATAAGGCAGAAGACTATGAGGAAACACTGGACCTTAATAACACTGTAGAACAACTGGACCTAACAGACGTAGACAGAATTCTCCACTCAACAGCAGCAGAATATACATTTTTCTCAAAGGCACATGAAACATTCTCCAGTATAGACCATATATTGGACCACAAAATGCATCTTAATACTTTTTAAAAGATTGAAATTATACAAAGCAATTATACAGAATTGCTTTTCTGATCACAATGGAATAAAATTAGAAATCAGCAACACAAAACTGGAAAATTCACAAATAGTGGAATTTAAAAATGCAAGTTTTGACTACCAAGGGCTCAAAGAAGAAATCACAGGGGAAGTTAGAAAATATTTGGAATCAAAGAAAGTGAATATGCACATACAAAACTTACAGACAGCAGCAAAAGCAGTGCTAGTAGGAATTTTTTTTCTTATTTTTTGAGACAGAGTTTCGCTCTTGTTACCCAGGCTGGAGTGCAATGGCTCAATCTCGGCTCACCACAACCTCCGCCTCCTGGGTTCAAGTGATCCTCCTGCCTCAGCCTCCCAAGTAGCTGGGATTACAGGCATGTGCCACCATGCCTGGCTAATTTTGTATTTTTAGTAGAGATGGTGTTTCTCCATGTTGGTCAGGCTGGTCTCAAACTCCCGACCTAAATTTATACCTACAAACACTTATATTGAAAAAGAAGGAAGCTCTCAAATCAACAGCCAAACACTTCAATGTAAAGAACTAGAGAAAAAAGACCAAAAAGAAAAATCTCTACAAAACAAGAAAGAAACTAACCCAAAAGATGGCAGAAAGAAAAAACAATAAAGATTAAGGCAGCAATAAATAAAATAGTGACTTCTGGTCTCAAAATGATAACATAAAATCAAGCTGGCTTTACTCCCCTCTGCCTGCCACCCAGAAAACCAAAAACAAATATGCAATCCTGAGACTATTACCAACAATATCACAAAACATAAAAGAATGAGACAAATTCTCCAGGGCCACAGGAAAGTGAAAATATTCCAAGTAAAGAGTAAGAGAATCATACTTCCACATCTGTGACAACCGTTCCCCCCTTCTGTGGCACTAAGCACATGAAAAAATTTTCCCCAACTCATGGTTTCTATACTGGAAAAAGTGAGATCAAGATGGACAACCAGTTTTTCCAACATCTCAGGTTTCCTGGCAGAGCAACCGTCCCTGCCTTAACCCATCACCAGTGCCAGAGGAAGGAAGCATCACAAGTGCCAGAGGAGAGAAATATCCCTGAGGACAAGTAGAGATAAAGTGGGGAGGTGGAATTACCAACCTCAGCTCTGACAACTCTGCTCTGTAATTTGGCCAGAGGAGATGCCAAAACAGAGTCGCTATTTAACAACAACAAAGGTATGTAAGGTATGTTCCAAAAGCCCCACAGGGCATGAACCCAGCCTTCTCACACTGCTGGGTTATTCCATTTCAAATCTCCCCCTTTTGGGATGGGTAGCATTCTTGTAGTTCACTAAAGCCAAGGCAAACCTGGGGTAAAGGTGCCACCTAGAGCCAAAAGAAGCCAGTAACCTAGTAGTAAAGAATCTCTAAGAAATTACACCCAATAAAAACCAAAGCAAGCCAGAGACAGAAGCCTGGAATAAAGAAATAATCCTGCAATGCAAAGACAAAGACATACCTTCAAAGAAGCAACAGTAAACAGGGACCTATGACCTCCCCAAATGAACAAAGCAAGGAACCAGTGACTGACCCTAACGAGAGAGTGACAAAGAAATCAAGGTAGCAGATTTAAGGAAACTCATTACTTTGGGAGGCCGAGGCGGGTGGATCACGAGGTCAAGAGATCGAGATCATCCTGGTCAACATGGTGAAACCCCATCTCTACTAAAAATACAAAAAATTAGCTGGGTATGGTGGCGCGTGCCTGTAATCCCAGCTACTCAGGAGGCTGAGGCAGGAGAATTGCCTGAACCCAGGAGGCGGAGGTTGCGGTGAGCCGAGATCACGCCATTGCACTCCAGCCCGGGTAACAAGAGCGAAACTCTGTCTCAAAAAAAAGGAAATGCATTGATCTCCAAGATAACACAGAAAAGCAATTCAGAAATTTATCAGAGAAATTTGACAAAAAGATTGAAGTAATTTTTTAAATCAAACAGAAATCTTGGAACTGATAAGTATACTTGCTGAAGTGAAAAATTCATTAGAGGCTCTCAACAGCAGAATGGATCAAGCAGAGGAAAAAATCAGTGAGCTTGAAGACAGGTTATTTGAAAACTCAGTCATGGGAGAAAACATAATGGAAAAAAATAAGACAACCCTACAAGATATAGAAAATTATCTCAAAAGACCAAATCTAAGAATTATTAGTGTTCAAGAGAGAATTAAGCAAGAGCAAGGGATAGAAAATTTATTTAAAGAAATAATAGGCCAGGCACAGTGGCTCACAGCTGTAATCCCAGCACTTTGGGAGGCTGAGTCAGGCAAATCATGAGGTCAGGAGTTAGAGATCAGCCTGACCAACATGGTGAAACCCCATCTCTACTTAAAAAAATACAAAAATTACCTGGGCATAGTGGTGCACACCTGTAACCCCAGCTACTCAGGAGGCTGAGGCAGGAGAATCACTTCAACCTGGGAGGCAGAAGTTGCAGTGAGCCGAGATCATGCCACTGTACTCCAGCCTGGGTGACGGAGCAAGACTCTGTCTGAATAAAAAGGAAAGGAAAGGAAGGAGAAGGAAGGGGAGGGGAGGGAAAAAAGAAAGGAATGGAAAAATAGAAAACTTTCCTAAACTTGAGGAAGATATAAATATCCAGGTCTAGGAAAGTCAGAGAATACCAAACAGATTTAACCCAAATAAGACAACTCCAAGGCATCTCATAGTCAAATTTTCAAAGGTCAAAGACAAAGAGAAGATCCAAAAGTAGCAAAAAAATAAAAAAAGAAAAGAAAAAAGAAGAAGAAGAAAAGAAAGAAAGAAAAAGCAATAACATATAAAGGAGCTCCAGTTCATCTGGCAACAAACTTATTAATGGAAATCATACAAGCCAGGAAGGAGTAAAGGACAATTTCAAACTGCTGGAAAAAAGCAAAACCGAACCACACAACTATCATCTAAGAATGAAGTTTTCCTTCAAATATGGAGATGCAAAGTCTTTCTGAGATAAACAAAAGCTGAGAGAATTTACTACCCCCAGGCCCAGCTTGTAAGAAATGCTTAAGAGGATTCTTCAGTTTGGAAGAAAAAAACACTAATATGCAAAAAGAAAACATTTGAAGGTATAAAACCCCCGGGTAAGATTAAATACACATGCAAACCCAGAATATTATAATACTATAATTGTGGTGCAAAATCCATTTATAACTAGAATAAAGCCCAAATGACAAATATGCAAAAGGCAATAACAGCTACAGCAACCTGTTCAGAGATAGGTAATATAAACATATGTAAATTCAGACAACTGAAAGTCAAAATGTGAGGGAGGGATGAAGTTAAAATGCAGGGTTTTTTTGTTTTTTCTTTGTTTCTATTCTTTTCTTTGTGATCTAAGGTGAGTTTTCATTGCTTTAAAATAACTTGTTATACCCAAAAGATGTTTTTTGTGAGCCTCATGGTAACTGCAGTGCCAACACCTATGATAGGTTCACTAAAAATAAGAAGCAACGAATCAAAACATACTACCAGAGAAAATCACTTAACCACAAAGATAGAAGGAAATAAAGGATAAGAGGAGCCACAAAACAACCAGAAAACAAGCAACAAGATGATAATAATAACGCTGTATATAAATGAACTCAGTTCTCTAATTAAAAGCCATAAGGTGGCTGAATGGAAAAAGAAACAAGACCAACTATATACTGTCGCCTACAAGAAACACATTGCCTGAGAGTGAAGGAGTGAAAAAACATATTCCATGCAACTGGAAACCGAAACAAACAGGAGTGGCTACACTTGTATCAGATAAAATAGACCACAAATGAAAGACTGTGGATGAGAGACAAAGAATGTCACTATATAATGATCAAGGGGTCAATTCAGCAAGAGGATGTAACAATTATAAATATCTATGCGCCCAATACCAGAGCTCCAGTATACAGAGCAAACATTAATAGATCTAAAGGGAGAGACGGACTGCATTACAATAATAGAAACTTTAACACTCCATTCTCAGTAATGGACAGGTCATCCACATAGAAAATCAGCAAAGAAAGAGCAGAGATAAACTACTCACTAGACTTAAGTGGCCTGACATTTACAGAAAATTTCACCCACCTGCTACAGAATGCACATTCCTTTCATCAGCATATGAAACATTCTCCAGAATAGATCATAGATCTTAGGCCACAAAACTCTGATTAAAAATTTCAAAAAAGTAGAAATCATATCAAGCATCTTTTCTGATTATAATATAATAAAACAGACATCAGTAACAAGAGGAACCTCAGAAACTACATAAACACATTAAAATTAAACAGCATGATCCTGAATGACCAATAGGTCAATGAAGAAACTTTTTTAAGTCTTCAAACAAATAAAAATGGAAATAAAACATATCAAATCAAAATCTATGAGACCCAGCAAAAGTAGTGCTAACAGGGAGGTTTATAGCAATACATGCCTATCTCAGAAACTAGAAGGCCAGGCACAGTGACTCACACCTTAAGTCCTGCGCTTTGGGAAGCCAAGGCAGGAGAATTGCTTGAGACCAGGAGTTTGAGACCAGCCTGGACAACACAGCAAGACCCCATCCTTATAAAAAAATTTTTTAATCAGCTGAGTATGGTGGCGTATACCTGTTGCCCTAGTGAATCAGGAGGCAGAGGCAGGAAGATTGCTTGAGCCCTGGAGTTTAAGGCTGCAGTGAGTATAATCATGCCACTGCACTGCAGCCTGGATGACAGAGCAAGACCTGGTCTCTAAAAAAAAAAGTAGAAAGAGTATCTCAGTGGCAGGAGTGGCATGCCTCAAGGCCATGGGGTCCTGCCACCTTCCTGGGAAGCTATAAGGGACAGCAGGTGACTCACATGTCTAAACCCAACGTAGGACACACAGCTCAGCTCTTTGCCAAGGTGATAAAGGACAATGGGAAGAAACCAAAATTTCAGGGAAGAAACAATTTCAGAGGCTTTAATAAAAACACAAGCTTTGAAGTTAGGAATGAGGCTAGATCCGTAAGAGCCAAATCAAGACTTACAAATCGAATACATGGCAAGCATGATAAATGGAGCCCCAATTAAAGAGCAACTTGGCTGTCTGCTGGAGGCTTTGGGGGTCGCAGCCTTCCTTCCCTCTCTGGACTCTATTCATTCACCCCTTCCCTCCCTCAGCAATCATGGACATGCTCTCACCATGATGGATGGCTCACACAGGCCCAGCGAGAGAGCTCTGTGCTCAACAGACCCCAGGCAGTTCACAGAGCAACATCTTTGCCTTGCAAAAGAGGAGCAGTAATGCTTTAATAATAATGCAATAATTCATTTTTTCATGCAAAAAGCATTCACCAGCACCTACCTGTGCCATATACCTGCTGAGCCTTCCTGGTCCCCTCCTTTCTGACATCCCCTCTGCCTCCTCTCTCCATGCCTCTCCTACCCAACCTGAGCTCAGGCCACCTCAAATTCCTCCAAGCACATGCTTTTCTTTGTACCTGCAATGCCCTCCCCTACTTTGTCTGTCTGACAATCTCCTACCTATGCTTCAAAACCTCAGCTTGCAATCACCAGCTCCCATCCCAGCCCCTTCAGCATCTTTCTATTTCTCTATGTATATTGTATTATACAGCATCTACCTGTCCCCACCAGACCAGGAGCTCCTTGACTCTGAGGGGACCACGTCTTGTTCATCTCTGAAGACTCAGTGCCAAGCAGAGTGCCTGGCACATGGTGGACACTCATTAAATGTGCACTAATAATGAATGGGGAACACAACGGTAAAATGTAGTTCCGGTCTGTTAGAAGAGGTGTATAATCCCTCACACCATAAGGAAAATGTGACAACACCACGGGTGAACAACCTAGACAGCTGTGGGATTTCAGAGGATAAGAGAAATTACCTGAGCCTGGTGAGTAAGTGAAGAACACACATGAATAAAGGCATAAGAGTTGGTGTAGAATTTCCACAAGCAATTTTCTAGAACTTTCTGAGTTGTTAGGGCCCCTGTTTGCCGTATTGTGTTCCTAGAGCAGGGAATGAACTTGACAGCTGGAGTGTGCCTGTGCTTTCAGGCAGTCTGGTCATGCTGGAGCTTAGGGAGAAGAAAGCCCGGCATTGTGGGGAGAAGGAAGGGAATAACTAGATCTTGCAGAGGTTCTTTCCCTCTGTCCTGATGAAGGGAATACCTAGCATTGCAGACCTTCTTTCTTCTTCTGCCCTGATGTTCTTTCATTTTGTTTGCCTCCCTCATTCTTTCTGTTCAGGAGAAGCAGAGCAATGGGGCAGTTACAAGCTGACCCTTTAAAAACTGAATTCGAAGCCAGATTCTGTCACACATGGCCTGTATCTGTATTTTATTTGAGGCTCAGATTCCTCATCTGGAAGCAGGACATAAATGCCTACCACAAAGATATTGCAGGAATGAAATGGAACAGGCATGTCCTATCTGTCAGGGCTCAGAGGAGGAAGCAGAAACCACGCTAGCCAGAAAGAGATTGAAGACGGGGAATTACACGCTCACAAAAGCATGTGGAGGAGTGGGCTGGAGTCCGGGCTCTGGGGAGTTACTCCCAGAATCCACAACACTGGTTTCCTATGACACAGTCAGGAGCATGGGGAATCAGAGGTCCCGCCACAAGAATGGTTAAGTTCCCAGCTATGAGGCTGTGGGCCAACCAATGGTCTCCTCTGCCTTGAATTCATGAGGGTGGAGGAGGCCCAGATGGAGGTGGGGCAGGTTGCCATGGAAGGGCCTGGGTGGGGTGAGAGTGAGGACCCACAGACCTGCATCTGAGCCCCATGGATACCAGCCCTTTAGCCAGGGACCAGGTGAGATAAGGTGGACCTCTTGTGTAAATCAAGCTAAAAGCAATACTAGACAGTTCAAACGAATCAGTAGTTTCGTTTCCCATGAATGACCCGTCAAATGCTTTTACTGCAGTGCCAAATTCTTTCTCTACAACCATTGGTTGCCCTAAGAACATGCGTGATCCCTACTGAGCACAGCCCAGAGACTCCAAGAACAAACACATGAGACTTTGAGTGTTTCTAGAGGGTCTGTGTGCAGCAAGTGACTGAGGCAACCGGGGAGATTTGGGCCCATTACAATTATCAAACATGTTAAAAACCCACAGGGAATGGTCTGGGGAGACCTTGGACTTTATGGCATTTTAGACATAATTTCTGATGGTCTAGAGTTTCCTGAGGCAGTATTTTTCTACCTCATGAACCAAAGGAGTAGACATTCAAGACCCTGAACTGGAATTACCCCTCCATTTTGATGCTCCCCCATGACCCAGCAAGCCCCTCATCAGTACTGAAACCAGTCCTTGCTGGGGGAGGCATTTGGCATAGAAGCAGCTGAAACCTCCTCCTGCCTTGCTCCCAACACTCATGATGCCACTGTGCACATTCTGTTCAGGCCTGGATTCCAGGGAAAGCATTCCGGAAGGAGCCACATGGACAAAGACCCTGTTCCTTTCATTGACAAGGTACAGGGCAGCTCCTGAGAAACAGGCACGGTTCTCCAGCAGAAAATCATTCTTTCCTTTCTTTCTTTCTCTTCCCTTCTTTCCATTTTGTCTTCTTCCCTCCCTTTCCTTCCTTCCATCACTCTCTCCCATCTCCTTTCCTTCTTTTCTTCCTTCCTTTCTCTATTTATTTATTCAACAAATATTTATTATGCACCTGCTGTAAATCCAGAAACGTTTCAGACTCTAGGAATAGAATAAGGCAAACTCTATGCCCTTATCGGGCTTGCATTCTACTCTATCGAGCGACATGTCACAAACAAATGTGGGACGTCACACTGGGTGTTGATGAGTGAAGCAAAGAAACATGGATGGAGTGGGGCACAGAGGGAGTCTTTTAGATGAGGGTATCAGGAAAGGCTTCTCTATGGAGAAGGCATGGCAGGGAGCAGCAGGTGCAAAGGCCCCCGGCAGGGAAATTCCGGCTGGGTTTGAGGACCTGAAAAGTGGCCATCGTGGCTGCAGCCAAGTGAGTGAGGGAAGGGAATGTGGGGTTGGGCTGGAGGGAGTAGCTGAATCCTGCAGGACCTTATACTCCATGACAAGGACTGGGCTTTTATTCAAGGGTAAGGAGCACCCTGGAGGTTATGAGCAGGGGAAGGAGATCATCTGACTCTCATTTTTAAAAATCCATTCTGTATACATGCTAAAGTATTGATGGGGAAGAATACTCATCTCTGCAATTTACTTTGAAATGCATCAAAAATAAGATGGATCGAGGGACAGAGAGGAACAAAGAGATGGAGAGATCTGTGATGAAACAAGTGCAGTAAAACGTTCATGGTTGAATCTCGGGGTGGCATATAGATGCTCCTTGTAAGATTTGTTCTCTTCTCTGTGACAATTTTCATAATGAAGTGTTACAAAGACACTCACTCTGGATGCTGCATGGGGACACACTGGAGGAAGACAATGGTACAGAGGGATAAGTGAAGAACTATTCCCAGAGCTGTGGCCACAGGCTATGGGCTGTGGACCAAGGTGGTGGCCAGGGATGAGGGAACTCATGAAATTAAAGAGTCTTCTATTTAATGGGAAATTACAATTGGGAAAGACCACAGAAAGTTTGTTTGAAAGGGCATTCAGACACCAAGGAGTGAGTGGAATCAGTTGTGAGCTGGGACACAGCTTATATAGGCTGGAATCCGGCCTCTTCCACCTGCTGTGTGACCTTGGGCAAATGACCTGATCTCTCTGAGCCTCCATTTCCTAGACAGTAAAATGAAGGTCCAAAATATACCATACAGTGTTCTTTTCGATAGTATCTCTCACAAAAATGTTCTAGGAGAAGGTTGGAAACATAATAGTCACTTAATATATGCCGGTTCTCCTAAAGGGGGGCATGGAGAGCACCCTTGAAAATGATTGGTGATATTAATAACCACTTGAAACACAAACTCTGCTAGGTTGAAGCAACAGAAGTGAGATTCATTCCACTAATACTAATTCCATATAATATTAATATTGTACTAAAACAATGAAGTGATCTGAAACTGCCATGATACATTTTTTTGTAATTAAAAATAATCAAATAATACAGGAGCCCTTAGTCAAGGAAGAAATGCAAGAAAATACATGAGGTTCCCCTTTAACCTCTGAGAGGAGTCCTGGACATTTTCAGGCAGAAGGCATCAATCTGCATCCTCTCAGCCCGGTTTCCAGTCTGCATAAACACTCTTCACTCCAGTAGTCTTCCTGACTAATAATGACATTAATAAAAAGAAGGAACAAATTTCAATCCAAAGTTTACCGTCATAGCCTCAACACTTTGTGATCTTATATTGACTTTCCTATATCTTTAAACTTTTAAATTTTGGCTAAACCCAGAAGTAAAAACTGCCAAAATGGTATGGACAAGACATCCTTTTATCAAGGTGCTGGAAAGTCCCTATGATATGTCCAGTAAATTGAAATTTCTGTGCCAAACTGGCTTGAATCAATTGATTACTCCCAATGAAAACATTCCCTCCAATTCTCTTCTTCCTCTCTTCTCATTCCTTTAACTCTCCCTTCCCCCAAGTCCCCCTGGAATTGCCTCACTCTCCTGAAACCTCTGACTCAGCTGTATAAATAACAGGAAAAATAATTAGAAGTCAGGAGGTCAAATGCTCCAAATGCCCTTTTGACAATTTGCTCTTTTCCCACCAGTGTTTGGCATCTTAGCTTGCTTATGGGAGCAGTCTTTGTGAGTCCGAGTCACTCAGGTAGTGGAAAAATGGTCCAAGAGTGGCATTTTGAGCCTGGTAGAAATCCTGGTCCACCGGGAGGAATGCTGTGAGTCAGGGCAGCTCGTCCGCTTTGCTACACAGGTCAGGGAACAGCCAGAAGAATCCAGGAGGCCTCTGTTAGGTACTAACTGAGATGCTTGCCCCACCCAACCTCGGTGAGTCCATGTTCACGGAGTTTTAATGTGTCTGATGACCTTAGAACTCAGTAACAATTGCAAGCATGTTGCACCAGGCCCAGCATTTCGCAAGATTAACTCATTTGGCCATAAAATAGACACTAGCATTGTCTGTCTTTCGTAGGTGAAGAAACCAAGCAACAGAAAGGCAAAGTGACTGGCCCAAGGTCACACAGCCAGTGAGTGGGAGGGCTGGGAGATGAACGTGGGCAGATATTATGTCTTTCCAAACTCAATCCAGCCTCCGCTTCCAGTGCTGGTCGCCCCACATTCATTCCATTAACATCCCCATGGCCACGCTTCATGGCTGGTGATAAAACTGCCCATCCCTCTGGGCACAACACCTCACACCCGTTATCCTAGCACTTTGCAAGGCCTAGGAGGGTGGATCACTTGAGGCCAGGAGTTTGAGATCTGCCTGGCCAACATGGTGAAAACCCAGGGGTCTCTACTAAAAATACAAAAATTAGCCAGGCATGGTGGTGCGTGCCTGTAATATCAGCTATTTGGGAGGTCGAGGCATGAGAATCACTTGAACCTGGGAGGCAGAGGTTGCAGTGAGCCCAGATGGCGCCACGGCACTCCAGCCTGGGTGACAGAGCAAGGCTCTGTCTCAAAAACAAATAAACAAAAGCAAAAACTGCCTACCCTGTGATCATTACATCCTCTGACTTAAACATTTCCTAGCAATATATAACGAAAAAAATAAAAACAACAAATTTGAATCCTGCCAGAATTCGGGCTTAAATGTCTGTAGACACGGACAGACCAAGTCGGCCTCCACGAAGTTAAAAGTCAAATGCTTCAAATGCTCCAAATGCCCCTTTGACAATTTGCCAGTGCTTGGCGTCCTGGTTTCCTTGTGGGAGGAGTTTTTGTGAGTCCAGTTCTCTCAGATAGTGGAAAAAAAGAATGATCCAACAGTGGCATTTTGGGCCTGGTAGAAATCCTGGTCCGAATTGAAGTCAGACTGTGGGAAAGAGCAGAATCCCCTGAGCAAAACTTCATCATGAGGGGCAAGGAATCTGATGCTGCCGCCCAGCCCAGCTGTGGGACCCCACACGAGGAGTAAGTGAGATTCTGGGCACAAAATGACCCCAAATCCCTGACATATACATGCTGCTACTTAAGTGTCAGGAATATATCCTGGGGTAAAAGAGCTGTGTCACTTAAAGGGAACTTGAAGAGTCTGGCTTTGCCCTCAACTGATTTTAACATCAAGGGAGGTGGGGGCAGGCGTGGGAGTGGGTGGTGTTCACACTCCCAGGAGAGCAACTTGGATTCCACGTGCAGAGGCTGAGAAGAGTTGCAGCTTTCTAGCACTGAAACTTGGGATGGCCTCCCAACTGCAACTGCCCTGAGGATGGTCAGATTTCCTAGACCCTGAACTTCAGAAAACCCCAATTGTCCACCTCCCCTTCCCTTGGGCAATGGGGTGGGCAGCAGGGCAGGGTTTGGCTCAGAGGGGCATCTCTGAGATACCTACAGGGCCATCTGTTTACCAGCTATGGTAGCCAGCAATGACCAGAACTGATTCTCAGACGCATACATGTACCCCTTGAGACTTTCCAGAGATAACTGAGGTCAGGGAGGAAAATTCTTCCCAAGACTGAAATACTTACAGATCAATTGGTTGGAACTCACAGCCTTCAAGGGTTCGCTTAATGTAGCCACCTCTGTACTCACTGGCTTGTGAAGCCTGAGTAGTCAGGACATGGACATGTTGAAGCTGAAGAATTCTGACTATGATATTAAGTGGGTGTTGAAAACATAAGGCAAAGTGTCCATGTCTCCGAATTATATCTCTGGTCAGTTTCAACCCCCGTGATTGTCTACATGATACAACGTAAGACTAGCGTTAAAAAGCACTAAGGGAAAAAATAAAAGTGCTACAGGCACCTGCTCTTCTCCTAGGGACCCCTCTGGCATCTGTTCATGCCAGTACTCCTCAGCTCCACAATATTCTGGGCATCATTTAATTCTGTCCTTGGCTCTTGCTCCTTTTCTCCCTCTCTGGATGAATTATCTGGTTTTGGCTATTTCAGCTCAATACTCTACACCGCCTGTTCCAGTGTTGCAACTAGGAGGGAGACTCTCCTGTTTCCGCAGCCCAGTGCACCCTCCCCAGGCCGAGGCTCCCTCCTTAGAGAGAAGGAGAATAGACTACAAAGGGCCTGGGTCTTCTGCATTTTAGAACCATCCTCATGCATTGACCTACAAATGCCAAAGCCTGCCCAGCCACCCCCTGCAACTGGCAGAGAAGCCACTAAATCTGAATGAAGCCTGGCTTGGGTCTGCTTAATCACTGGGCCATCTCCAGGCAGCTGACTAGTCCTCATGTGCTGCTTTCCACCTGCCCAAACACCAGCTCACACAGTGCTCCTTCATGGACTTGATTTAATACCTCTGCCTTACAACAGAGCAAAATGAGATTCACAGAGTCCATACAGTGAGTCAGGAGCAGAGCCACTGGGATTAGAACTCAGATCTCTCAGCTGCTACAGTCGTGCTTATTCCTCTGCTTGTTTCATGTGGGATTCAGTGAATGAGCTTGAATCACATCTAGGAAGATCACCAGCTGAAAGGCTGTTTCCTACAATATAACACCCCCGGGAAGGGAAACCTAGAGAGCAGCATAGAATCTACAAACCCGGCCGGGCGCGGTGGCTCAAGCCTGTAATCCCAGCACTTTGGGAGGCCGAGGCGGGTGGATCACGAGGTCAAGAGATCGAGACCATCCTGGTCAACATGGTGAAACCCCATCTCTACTAAAAATACAAAAATTAGCTGGGCATGGTGGTGCATGCTTGTAATCCCAGCTACTCAGGAGGCTGAGGCAGGAGAATTGCCTGAACTCAGGAGGCAGAGGTTGCGGTGAGCTGAGATCGTGCCATTGCACTCCAGTCTGGGTAACAAGAGCGAAACTCCGTCTCAAAAAAAAGAAAAAAAGAATCTACAAACCCAGCAGCCTGCAGACCTCTCAAGTAGGCACCCTGAGGCAGAGGTGAAATCATTTTCATTTGGTCCCTTAATGCTTTAGTTCAGCTTTGGCATCAATCATTCATCAATTTCCTCAAGTATTTGTGTCCCATATATAATGAAATCATTTTCAATAACAATATCCCAGAATGTGGGATCTTGTGATGAGTCACAAATAAAACCCCTTTTTTTAAATCATTTTTAGCAGCATCACAAATTATCGGTTCATTTACCAGATGAAGTAAATTAGTGTCAGCTTTTATTATATTATGATAAATTCTAAATAACTTAGAGCAAAATATAGTCTATCCCTTGCCAAGCTCCAATAAGTCTGTAGACCTCAATAGCTACCAATATTGAACTACCCAGTGTTGCCAACACTCTTCCATGAGGGGAAACCATCCTTCCAGAAAACCCAAAACTATGCACATTTGACAAGGGGAACCTCTCTTATTAAACAGGAAGATGGCAAGGTCAGGTGATATCCACACAATAATCTTCCTTGCTCAGCAGACTGACCTGTGCATTTATCTCCCTCTTGGAGACCAAAAAAAAAAAAAAAAAAAAAATCCACAAAGTGAACGTAAAGCTCTGGAAAGTTTATCAGCAGTCGTTTGTGTTGTATAACTCTTTTTTCTGCTATGCCCCTGAAGCCCCAATAGGCATTTTCTTACCTTGACCTCAAACTTCTCCTCAAAGGGTAGCCAGCAGCTTTTACGGTACAACTTCTGGATCAAACATGAGCATCTGCGCAGGTACCTCTGGACTCCCTTCCTGACACACCACATCACCACCCATTTTAGGGAGTTGAGACTCCCAGCACCTGCAGGGCTGGTGTGAAAACCATGCTTCCATGCTCCTCACCATCTTGGTACAAATTCCAGATTATTTGCATGGCACAGCTTTTGGAAGTAAGGTTTGGTGCTGTTCCTGATGGTGAGGCTTGCAGGATTTCAAAGTAGGCCTACCACCAGGGAAGAGAAGCCCCAGAGTGTATAAAGTCCCCTTAGCTGAGTCTTTTGTGGGTGTGGCTGTCCCTACACTTCCATTCATAGGCTGGGTTATAGGGCCTAACTTGGAATCTTCTGGCATTTGAATTACCATGTGCAGCCCATCCCTTGGTGCTGACAGTGCTATACCTTTGGGCTTCAGCCATGTGGCTGAGAGAAAACACACTAAGTTTCTATTATAAATAACATTCATGTTCCTGAAGTCTCTGGTTCTAAATTCTAACCATCATGATCACCTTTAAAAAGTGTTTTGTGTGTGTGTGAATTGGAAAGGCCAGGCATTTCCACAACAGTTCTGACTTTAAACTCTAATATATTTTTTTAATTAAACAACTTTAATTTTCTTTAAAGGATGAAAAGTCTCTGCTAAATCTAGATTTTAAAAAATTCTTGTTTCACCATCTATGATAGCTGTCTGACTTAGAGCATAGTTAATTTCCTATTTTTTCCATTTCTAGACATTTGGTGAAAACAACTTCTTACTTTCTTACAAAATTATCTAATCACTGAAAAATCGATTTGTATCTTTATTGGCAAATATCTTTCGGGTTTGAGACAATTCATTTGCAATTTTGCTACAGGTCAAAAAGCTCCTTCCTAATGCCTCCTCTTTTTCTTTAAGTGATACACACATTTCTTTCTCTCTGACTTCAAATGGAACTTGAAAGAACTAAATGAGATGTGTATACACTCCACCTACCAAAGGCTTGGACACATAATAGGTACTCCTGCCTTGAATATTTTCTGTAGCAAGAGCATATTATCTAGTTGCTCTCAATTTCTGCTGAATCACCTGGGGATCTAGAAGGTGAAAACGGAGAGGCCCACCAAAACTAAGAGTGACAATGGTCAATTCCCCATGAATAAAGATACTGGGACTGGGACTGATAAGTGTGCAAACCAGCTACCCACTGGGTATAGGTGTGATACCACCCAAAGGGACAGAAATCCAACTCAAGGAAAACACATTCCACATGTTTGATGAAAAACACTGAATCTGGCAAGATACCCTCATGATGAAGGGTGAGTGCTTTCAAAACAGAACATCATGGAAAAACATGAAACAAATATTTGAGACCAAGAAAAAAGAAACATTGCTTGAACACTAAGAGGAAGAGTGAACCTCTGAAAGGAATCTTCTGTCTGAACAGGAGGTGTTTTTCAGGGAGTGCTTGGCCTCCTCAACTGAATGTAAGAAAAGAGTATCCGGCCAGGCGCAATGGCTCAAGCCTGTAATCCCAGCACTTTGGGAGGCCGAGGTGGGTGGATCACGCGGTCAAGAGATCGAGACCATCCTGGTCAATATGGTGAAACCCCGTCTCTACTAAAAATACAAAAATTAGCTGGGCACGGTGGCGCGTGCCTGTTATCCCAGCTACTCAGGAGGCTGAGGCAGGAGAATTGCCTGAACCCAGGAGGCGGAGGTTGTGGTGAGCCGAGATTGCGCCATTGCACTCCAGCCTGGGTAACAAGAGCGAAACTCCGTCTCAAAAAAAAAAAAAAAAAAGAGTATCCATGTGTATAAAACCGAAAAATAAGGAAAAGATAGGCTGAGATAAAAAGACAACATGATGATAACTAAAAATAGAGATGAAACAGACAACAGAGGAAAAAACAAAACCCAAAACACAACCAAAGAATGAAAATCCTCCTTGTGGGCAGCAGGGAACAGATTAGAGGTTGCAAGAAACAAAACCAGTATACAGAGGACAAACAAGAAAAACTACCCCAGAATGCAGAGGCCCAGGTCAAAGAGACGAGAATGAAAAAGATATGAGAAGGACCGAGGACAGAAAACTGGTAATCACCTATAACACTGGACGAGTCTTTGAGGTAGAAAAAATGAAAACATTTTAACTAATAATATAATTTTTAAAGATGTTCTCTGGGGGAAAGAGGATGTTTGACTGCCTAGAATGAGTCTTCACTAGTCTCAAATCAATGAAAATAAGTCCACACCTACGTATTTTTGGAAAAATATGTTAATTTCAATAACAAATGTTTTTAAGTCCCACATATTGCTAAACTGCATGCAAAGGAGTGAAATGTAGCTGGCCTCCAGCAGCTGTGCAATTCTGAAGACCAGAATATAAAGTTCCACTGGAAATTTCCAAGGAGGAAAAGGGTGATGGAAAATGCAGACAAGGTGTCTTTCATGGGGGAAACATTTATAAAGTATCCATGTGTCCTCACAGAGCAAAATGATTGAAGGTACACACTAACGAAGCAATCAAGTCAGCAGCCTTAAAGCACTTTCCTCCACTCAGTCGCCGCCAGACTCAGGCAGTTATTTGGATTATGTGTGGTAGGTAGATTCTGCAAACTATTCGGTTGGTGCAAAAGTAATTGTGGCTTTTGTCATTATTTTCAATGGCAAAAACCACAATTACTTTTGCACCAATCTAACATCATTAACTTGGCCCTGTTAAAGTTTCTGCTTCTTTCCAATAATAGAAAATGTGTTTCTAACGCCACATCCTTCCCTTCGTGTGAGGAGATCTCCTTGCGTTTCATGACGGTGGGTGCTGTCTCATCGCTTGCTGACAATGGCAACGTGTTTTACACAGTTGGAACACTTGGTCAGGAGAACAGTTCAAACAAATGCTCACGTGAAGCTCTGTGTAGCAGCACAGATGCTCAGTGCTTATTGCCCACGAGCTGGGGTGACTTTGCATCTTTCAGAGTCATTTGTTTAATGAACTGAACCACCGGGCTTTCTAATTAATAAAGATCAGGAACGGATATCCTCGTCATAAAATCTTCCTTCTAGAAATTGTGAATTTCCCTCATTGAGTGTGCTTGAAAATCAAATACACAATATAATCTTGATTATGTTTAAAAATGCATGGAAAAAATCTGTTAACACATATGCCAATAAATTAGCAGTGATTTTCCAACAGTGAGAAAAGATAGGAAAGCTTTTGCTCCTTTTTTTTACTTTCAGTACTTTTTCTAAATGACATACACACAATGTACCATTAGCTTTATAATCAAAAAGAAGCTTTTAATAACTACAATTTGTAATGATGTATTTATCATCTGATTATAACTATGTAAAAAATATGTAACTCAAAAGGATTAACAATAAGTACACGGATGTGCTAACGGCAGTGCTGTCTATGTGGCAGCATGCGAGTTGAATTTGTTTTTTTCCTGCTACATTTCCGTATTTCAAAATTCTCAAAACTCGCAATAAATAACAGAAATTCAGCATATGGGTTTTTTCTTTCTTTATCCCGTTCAAGAGCATCAAGAATGAAGATGACGTGGGTGAGCTGCACTTTTCGGGGCCTTCTAACACTTCCTGCACTAGCAGCAGGAAAGCCACAGGCCTGCCCTCCTCCACCAAGTCTGGGTGCACAGGCCTGCCCTCCTCCACCAAGTCTGGGTGAGCCACTGACCCAATCCAGTGGCTCCCTCGCCCTGAGTTCTCCTTTGTGGTCAGGACAGTGCCCTGGGGTCTCCAGAAAAATACTTTCACTGAGTGTCCTTGAAGAATCCACAAGCCATGAGTACCTTCTGCATAAGCCATGGACTCCCCAGAGAGCTCGCTGTGCTCCGCGCACCACCCCCAGTCCCCCGTGTGTGCCTCTCCCCTCCACCCAGGTCAGCGGGAGCTTGAGAAGGTGAGGGGGCCGGCCCTTGAGACCATGGCTGCTGTGTGTTTTCCTAAGCTGTGAAAAGCAGCCCCACTGACAGAAAGGTGAAATGTGAACTAAAAATAGAGTAGCGCTAGCCCAGGCCACGGGGGCTGAGGCGACAAACGGCAGACACAACAGAAGGGCTGGCTGAGCTGAAGACAGACGGCTCCTCGCCCCCACATCTGTCTCCACCAGACCCTGGTCTTCTGCGGCTTCCAGCTCGGAGCCCAGCATCGCTCTCTGTTCGGAACACGGCTGGCATCCCAAGAGGATTCCAAAGCGTTGGCTCAGGAAAAAGAAGTCGCTCCTTTCTGTGGCTCCTGCTGGCCCTCGGGAAATCTCATTCTTCCCTGGAGAACTGGAGAAGCCCTTGCTAAAGCAGAACATTACTATGGCCAGAATCGTCCAGTGGAGTTCCTGAAAAACGCATTCCACACTGAAGTCCCAGATCTGCTCTTGTTGGCCCAGCTAGGCTTTCCAGGAAAGAAGTCTCAGTGGGTTTTCCTTGTACTCAAACTATAAGGAGCAGAGAGAATGGGAGCCAGTCTGGGGAGAGACGGGCCATGCTTGAAAGCTTCATTTTCCACATCTGGGCACATGGTGCGTCGCTATCACCTCACTCGAGCGCTGTGCCCACTGCAGACCCCTTGACTTGCTTCCTGTGAACAGCAAACACGAGTCCCTGAAATTTCAAGATATATCAGAAGGACCCAATTTATCCTTCGGGTGTTTGCTTTCTCTTTTAAAAAGTGTGCTGCAGACTGACGTCCACAAGCTACTGACGCATGTTGAAGTTCCTAAAAGAGCCTCTCTTGGGGGTCTCAACCAGAAGCCCTGCAGCAAAGGCAACTCCCTGTCGGGGGTTTCGGTTGAACAGGTGTAGGCAGAGCAAAGTTCCCTCCAGAGGCATTCTTGCTTGAGCTGTTTAAATAGACACATTTAATTTCTCCAGCAGAGAATAAACTCATCACAAGAAAAGAAAAGCTATGTTCGATGCTGAACTAATCCTTTTTCCAAGTCACCAAAGAAGATGGCCCACTTCACCATATAAGGATATACACTGTCTTCCCTCCAAATGGCCTTTACAATTTTATCTCACTGTCGTAAGAACATTTAACACGAGAGCTACCCCCTTAGCAAATCTGTGTTTCATATGGTGTCATTGAGCAGGTGTCGAGAATGGATTTATCTTGCTTAAGCAGAACTTCATGCCCGCCCATTAGCAAGTGCCCATTTCTCCCGGCCCCGCCCCTGGCCCGCCGCCATTGTACTTTCTTCGTCTATGAGTTTCACCACTTTAGTTACCTCACAGAAGTGGAATCACGCAGCATCTGCCCCTCTGTGTCTGGCTTCTTTCGCTTAGCATAATGTCCTCCAGGTTCATTCAAGTTGTTGCGTGTTGTAGAATTTTCTTCTTTTTTATTAAAAGCACTTCCAGGGAGGTAATTTCCCCTGCACCTCTGACCACCTGCTGTGAAGTAGGCATGGCCACCAGTGGGGAGTAATGGAGAGGGGAGTGAAGTGCTGGTTTCCAGGCCCTCTAACCAGATGGCTGACCTCTGATCACCATTTATGGTCTCTGGGCGTCCGTTTCTTCCGTACAATTAAGCAATTGTATTAAATGCCACAAAGGTCTCTTCTACCTTTGAGTGGTTACAATCCTGTGTGGATTAGATAATGCAGCAAACATGTGTCTAGGGCTGTGGATCTACAGACATCCGCATATGGATGTCTAAATGAATACATTTCCTCCCCAAGGACTGTGACATTTGGGAAAAGAAGTTTGTTTAATGGTAGTTCCAACACTGAATTCCATGAGTAAAAAGTATTATTTTCAGCATCTTCCGCTAGCTTTTTGTTTTCCTTTTTTGCCTTAGAAAATGCCATAATATAAATGTTAAGATCATTATAGAAAAGGAATCCTTCCTGATGAGCCTGGGATCCTATAGTAATTGTATTAACCTAGGCTTTTTATTGCTGGTTAATGAAATTCTTTTAAAATTGAACCAGCTTCAAGTAAAGTGATTTGCATTGATTTGGTGATGTATAGAGCTCAAGCCACTCTATGTATAAGCAAATTAAAAGCCTGAAGCCTGTATAGCCAGGCTGCATAGTCCCTGGCTGCAAAATTGATCCTGTGATTTCCTCCAGGGACACTTTGCTTTGGGTTGTTGCTGTTTAAAGGGACAAAGTCAATTTCTTTGGCAGGAAATAAATTAATTAGGAGAAAAGAAAAATCTTGTTCGATGCTGGACTAAACCTTTTCCCAAATCACCAGAGATAATTTTTCTAATGGAAAAATCATCTTGGATTCCTTCTAAGTCCATCTCAGAACCCCCGGAAATGACACAACAGAGGTGAAGCTTCTGTTCTGAGCATCCCCCAAAGCTGTTCTCACTGTACCTCCCACATGGCTCCTGGGTGCGGAGGTCTTGGGTAGGCTGGCCCTTCCCATCCATCCACCTGCCACACTGCAGCATGGTGCTTTCTGTTCTCTGCATCAATCCCAGCAGTGTCTCTTCTGCTCATGAGAATGGAGGGAGGACCAAGCAGAGAGCATCACAGAAGCCAGGATCAGGAACTGAGGGAGTAAGTGTATCACAGGAAATGCTCATATCCTCACTCCCTCATCAGGAGCATGCTATGTGCGGGCACAGGAAGGAGAATTAGATTCAGACCCTGCCCATGAAAATCTTGTGGTCTGCCATGGACCGAATTGTTTGTGTCACCTTAAAATGTATATATTGAAATTCTAGCCCCCAAAACGATGGCATTAGAAAGTGAGACTTTTGGGAGGTGGTTAGTTCATGAGGGTAGAGCCCTCATGATGGGATGAGTGCCCTTAGGGAAGAGGCTGTTTGCCCTTTCTGCCCTGTGAGGTTGCAGTGAAAAGACATCCGTCTATGAAGAAAGCAGGCCCTTGCCAGACACGGAGTCACCAGCACCTTAATCTCGGATGTCCCAATCTCCAGAACTGCAAGAAATAAATTTCTGTTGTTTATAAGCCACCCTGTCTAAGGTATTTTGTGACAGCAGACCAAGCAGACTAAGACATGCTCCAACTTGGCAGACAGATACATCATCAAAAATTACGATGTAGTATAATAAGGGCCATAAGAGACACGTGTTTGATTAGTCTGTTTTCATGCTGCTAATAAAGACATACCTGAGACTGGGTAATTAATAAAGGAAAGAGGTTTAATTGACTCACAGCCTCACATGGCTGGGGAGGCCTCACAATTATGGCTCAAGTTGAATGAGGAACAAAGTCACGACTTACATGGTAGCAGGCCAGAGAGCTTGTGTAAGGGCACTCCCCTTTATGAAACTACCAGATCTCATGAGACTTATTTGCTACCATGAGAACAGCATGGGAAAGACCTACCCTTGTGATTCAATTACCTCCCATTGGTTCCTCCCATGACACGTGGGAATTATGGGAGCTACAATGCAAGAAGAGATTTGGGTGGGGACACGGCCAAACCATATTAAATGTCCAGTGTTCTATAAGAGCAGAGGAGAGAGTCAGCAAAGTCGGGGAATTGGGAATTTTTAGAGAGGAGGCTACCTGGGGCAGGAAGTTTGGAAGGAGGACCAGGAATCTGCCTGTAAAGAAGAGGCAGGAGGAGTGTGAGCCAATGGACCAGCAGGCAGTTGAGACCAGAGACATGAAGAAAGGACCTACTTCTCCAAGCTGTGGTCCGTTTGTAGAAAACAGGGGATATGTATCAGGACAGAGGCAGCCAGGCATGAAAGTATACGCACTCCCTGCTAGGGGTTCATTGAGCATTCTGACCAGTATTATACCCTTGAAAGAGAACTGCATGGGTAGCAATATTGGACAGTGGAAGACCAGAAATAATTTTATTTATACAAATATATGCTGGATGCAGTGTCTCATCCCTGTAATGCCAGCACTTTGGGAGGCCAAGGCAGGAGGATCGCTTGAGCCCAGAAGTTCAAGACCAGCCTTGGCAACAGTGAGATCTCCTTTCTCTAAAACAATTTTTTAAAAATTAGCCAGGCATTGTCATGCATGCCTGTAGTCCTAGTTACTCGGGAAGCTGAGCTGGGAGGATCATTTGAGCCCAGGAGGTCAAGGGTACAGTGAGCTCTGATCGTACCACTGCACCCCAGCCTGGGTGACAGAGCAAGACCCTGTCTCGAAAACAAACAAACAAATTAAATAAATACTAGCCTTTGTTTGTTGTGCATTTATTTACATGCCCATCTCATTCTAAAAAGGCTTTGAAGTTTCCAGCCATACCCTAGCCAGAAAAGAATGGTGGCCTGAATAAACCACAGCAGTGAAAATGAGGAGGAAAACCTGGGTTCGACAGACATTTCCAAGGCGGGTTTAATGGAACTTGGCACCCCAAAGTACAGGACAAAGGGGAGGAAGGAGTCAAGTCTGGCCGACTGGCTGCAGATCCCACGAACACCAAGAGAGGGAATACAGCAGTGGCACAGGACTTAGTGGATGAGAAATAATACAATATACACACACACAAAGAACAATGAGCTACACCTGACATATACCAAATCTGAGCTTTCCATGGGTCAAGGTGGTCAATGGGAAGGCAAGGCTGAGGAGACTCCTGGGTGTGGGGGAGTTTCTGCTCAACGGGGCAGTGGAAACCATGAATTAACAGGTCCAAGAAGATCTAGAGAAAGAAAAGAGAAAGGCCGGGGCTGTGACTCTGTAAACTGTCAGAAGTTTCAGGAGAGACAAGAAGCTGAAGAAGGAACCCAAGGTTGGAGGCATCAGAGAACCCCTGAGAGAGAGGATTGGTTGCCACAGAAGCCACATAGGGAGTTTCAAGCAAGACTGGATGATCACAGAGACCAAGTAGGATCCAGACCCAAAATGAACCATCTGTGGTCACCACTGCCCATGGACAGAGCTGTTTCAGTGAAGTCGTGGGTCAGAAGCCACACAGGAGAGAACGGAAAGGGGTGGGAGGGGAAGTGTTGCCTGCCAGAGTCAGGAGGAGCTGCCGGCAGCACTTTGGCAGAGGGGAGTAGGGGGGCTGGCTGAGGACATTTGTAAAAGGCCAAAGGTACAGAAGTTACCGCAGAGAAATGATAAATGTTTGAGATGATGAATATTCTAATTACCCTGGTTTGATCACTATATATTATATGTATTGTAACATCACAGTGTACTCCACAAATATGAATAATTACGATTTGTCCATCTCAAAAATACTTAGAAAGGAAAAATTTTTAATTTGTATTCAGGTTTCTAACTTCCAGTCCCCAGGCTGCCATGGACTAGGTAAGTTCCCTTGGGAAAGTCGCCTATGCTCTCTCAACAAGACTCCACATTGATAGAGTGAGGACAGTGCAGTGCCTGCTTCCTTCACGGTTCTGAGACACACACGAGACAACATGTGGGAGTGCCTGTCACTCAGGACGTGATGGACAAATGCCAGCCCTGGCTGCTGTTATTAGGAAGAGGGGCATTCACGTATGTGTGCTGGTAAGGAGAACGAATTCCAGATTTCACCCACAGAGAGGGAGAACATGATGGAAGAAGATCTCAAGAGAGGTTGGATGGACTGGGGTCTGTAGTTTGGGTTTGGGAGCCTTAAAAAAGAGGGGGTGGCAGCTTTCAGTGGGTGAAGGGAGTGGATCTGCAGGAAAAAGAACATATTGGGGGAGTTCATGCCTGAGGGCTCTGTTTTCCCTGGTCAAGTCAATGCAGGCACATTTTGGACCTCAGAGCAAAGCCACCACCAGGGAACCTCTGTGGCTGAAAAGCTGCCCCATGGTGATCTGAGGGCCCCTCAGCCTGCTATGGGGCTGCACCTAGCTCAGCTGCAGAAGAACCAAAATGAGGCTTGCTCTAGAGCCCACCAAAGAAGTTAGACCCTAAGCACCCAGTCCACAGCTGGAAAACCCTTTGATCTTCTTTGTAAAGCTGCATTCATTTATTCCCTAATTCACTTAGTCATTCAGTAGACACTTACTGAATGCCTGCTCTATGCCCCAAACTGAAGGAACAAAAGCACTTTTAAGAAGCTCACAGACTAGTGAGGAAGACTGACCAATGAGCAAGTAATTAGTCATGAAAACCTGTTTCTAAATTAATATGCATAAGATTGGGAAGTGGAGGAGAAAACCAATGAAAGGTAAAGAAAAGGAAGAAAGAGAAGAATCTTTTTTTTTTTTTAGACAGAGTCTTGCTCTGTTTCCCAGGCTATATGCCTAGTACATATGGCATATATGTATTAGGATGGTGCAAAAGTGGCTGCGGTCTTGGCTTGCTGCAACCTCCGCCTCCAGGGTTAAAGCAATTCTTGTGCCTTACCCTCCTGAGCAGCTGGGGTTACAGGCGCCCACCACCACAGCCAGCTAATTTTTGTATTTTTAGTAGAGACAGAGTTTCACCATGTTGACCAAGCTGGTCTCAAACTTCTGATTTCAGGTGATCCGGACACCTCGGCCTCTGAAAGTGCTGGGATTACAGGTGTGAGCCACTGCACCTAGCCTGAGAAGAATCTTTATGTAGACTTGGGGAAGGTCAGGCAGAAATCACAAGTTCAGCTTTTCTTTTGGCTCTTACTGTTTGCCACTAGTGAGTCAACAGTTTGATCTGTGGTCAGAAAGAGTAACAATAAGCATCAGTCCATGCATCAGACAGCATGGATGCGGTTATGCTGTGGTAATAATCCATCCCCAAATCTCAATGATGTAACACAGTACATTATTTCAAAGTCAAAACTGCTATTTTCTCCAAGATCACACTTTTATGGACACTTTGTCCTTATTGACATGCCCAGATGAAAAGGACCAAGATGTAAAGGAAGAAAAGACATATTAGAGGCCCGCTGATATACAGGCAATAACTCCAGGTGATGAAAGACAGCATGAAATACTATTAAAGCCTCCTCAACATTTTCCCGTCAAAGCCAAAGTGGGAGAGAATTGGCCTTGTTTAATTAATTAGGATAAATGTACATAATTTATTGGAGAAGAATCATAGATTGAGCTTTCACCCTCATTTGTCATGATTCCTGAATTTCATGCCTACTTTGTCCTCCATATGACTAAAAAAATGTTTACATTTTTATTTAATTTTCTTAGGGAATTAGAAATACGTGAGTTGTTATCTTGTTTATATACTGGATTTCCCAGGGATTACTCCCTGAAATTATTTGCATATGATTCTGTAGGGAAATTTAACCAACTAATTATATTTTAATGATTATTGTTTTGTAATACATAATTACATATTAAAATTTGGTGTAAAATATACAGTAAGTCTTGAAATGAAAACTTGAATCAGTTAGTCTGATCCAAATTCAATTAATATTTTTTCTTTTACTGCCATTATATATGAATAATTTGAACTGCTAATACAGTTGCAATTTGAGTAAAGTAAAAAATTTGAATACATTCACAAAGAAAACTTTAAAAATGTGCATGCATATATTAAGAGTTAATTTGACTTGGATTTAAAAGTTTATAAATGTGTCATTTTAAATGTAAAAACAAAGTCCGTCTGGCCCATACATCTGGTAGTTCTCTGTAAGCAGTGTCTCAAAGATATTGGTGGTTTACATCTTGTGTCTCCGCCATCTCAGAACATAACTTCTACTGTCCCTAAGGCAGGGGAAGAAGACAGCCAGGGGGTCTCTCAGGACATTCTTCTGACCTCAGCTTGGAAGTGACACCTGTCACTTCCACTCACAGTTGAAGAGTTGGAGCTAGTCACATGACCCAACCTCAGAGGAGGCTGGGAAGTGTGGAGGATACTTGGCAAGCATAAATGTCTCTGTCTCAGCCCTCTTCTCTGCTTCCAACCCTATCAAGCAAAGCTTTATATTGACCTTCCATGTTTAAGAGAACTTTCATCTTCTCCCCATAAATTCCCAGAGAAGTGCCCTGCTTCGGTTTATACCCAACCAACTTTCTTCTGACTTTTTGCACATTATCAAATTAATACATACAATTTGTATTAAAATCAGTATTTGATTAGATATTGTATTATCATATAATATAGTATTAATGATACAGCATTATGATAGACATGTATTAGGATGGTGCAAAAGTGATTGCAGCCAATATTATTACATACGCAATATATTAAAAATTAATACTGAATGAATATAATTCAATTATTAATATAAGATTTATATAAAATTATATAATTTATATATAATTAATATAAAAATTTAGACATCCTATACATCTGGAAAATGTCTGTTCTAATCATAAATTATTGCATTATGCTTGGGGAAAGGTCAGAGTAGATCACAGAATTGGACCTAAAATTAAACTAGTTAAACCCTATAACTAATAATTAACTCATTCAGTCCCCTCTTTAACATTTGCTAACAAGGAAATCACTAACTCACATGGTAAGATGGGATGTTAGAACTGATGTGAACTCAGAGAAATTTTTGATGACAAATAAACTCATTTTTTGGATGAGGAATTAAAAAATGAGAGCATTTAAATGACTTCATGGACCTCTCAGAGTCACTGAGGCAGGCTGGAGCCACTGCTTCCAGTCCCTAGGTCACATGGCTCCTCTTCAGTACCTGGAAAACCCTGCATCAGAGCACACTTGGTGGAAAAGACAGCACCATTCTCCATGCAAGGAGTACTTTGAAGTCTTTTATTTATATTCTACTCCGTGATATGCCTATTTTCTTTTAATAAAAAATGTATTAAATCAATTAAATTGGTCAGGCATGGTGGTTCATGCCTGTAATCCCAGTGCTTTGGGAGGCCAAGGTAAGAGAATCACTTGAGGCCAGGAGTTCAAGACCAGTCTGAGCAACGTAGCAAGACCCCCAAATCTATAAAAGTAAAACCCAAAACATTAGCCAGGCAGAGTGATGCATGTCTGTAGTCCCATCTGCTCTGTGGCAAAGGTAGGAGGATCACCAGACCCCGGGAGTTGGAGATTATGGTGACCTATGATCATGCTGCTGCCCTCTAGTCTGGGTGACACGGTGAGACCTCATCTCAAAAAAAAAAAAAATTAATTAATGATCTAAGAAGAGCTGCATGCTATTAACTCCATGGCTGCTGCTGGCCCTCGCCTATCTACATACTACGCACCAGTAGTACTCATGACCTACTTGGAGAAAATGTTACTCTCTGAATTAAAACCTTCCTCAGACTCATCCAACAAGTGTTACTTTATGTACCCAACAAATACTTCTTGAGTACCTACTGTGTGCCAGCTTCTGCCCGAGCACTTACTATCTATTACGTTCTCTTATTCACTCTGTACAGCAATCCTGTGAGGTATTATTTTCCCCATTTACAGACAAGGAAACATGTTCGAGGAAGTCAAGCAAGTTCAAGTTCGCACAGGAAATGGTCGGCAGGCGGGAATTTGAATCCAGGTCTGGATCTGTAACCCCTGTCTGTGTCAAAACTTACTTGTTTACAAGCAACAAAGACCCAAAATCTCAACTCCTGTAACTGGGGGAGTTAAAGCTAGTCCCAGGGACACACCGCCACATTTTGACTCAGCTTCCCTCTGACTTCTCTGACTGCAGATGGCTCCCTTTGTATGGTGGGGACAATGGAGAAGGGGGTGTGGGGCCAAGGGAAACCCCCCCTCTTCACACTCTGAAGGTTCCCTGAAAATCACGACCAAGAGGCAGATTAACAAGAGAAAAGGTGTACAGATTTGCTTAGTCGTAGTTTTACATGGCATGGGAGCCTTCAGGATGAAGACTCAAAGATACAGGAGAAACGGTCCATTTTTATGCTTAGGTTCAACAAAGCATAGATAGACATGTGAAAATATGATTGGACAGAAAGGGTAGATCCAATGTGAATAGACAGAGCAGGGAAACCCAGCAAGGCCTGCCTGTCTAGATTCTTCCTGGCCTCTCTGAGCGTGAATTCCTTCCTTCTAAATGTGGGGCAGGACCCTGCACTCCAACAAGGTAGGTCAGATCATTTCTTTATGGCCAGTTTCCCACAGAAAAGCCGGGGGACGTTAGAGCAATACTTTCAGGTTTTGTGGCTGGCTTTGGGGCAAAGGAGTTCTGATTTCTATGACCTGCCTTGGAGAAGAGGGAGTCCAGTTTCTATGGCTGTCCTTGAGAAACAAGGAAACTAAGAGACAAAAGGTCAGGAGATGGTCAGAGAAAAACTCCTGCTTCTGAGGCTGCTGCTGAATCCTTCACTTTGAGGTAGTCAAAATGAGTCCCAACAGGGGCATGGCCGCAGGTAGTTCAATCTTACGTCAAACCACCTCAACAGCCCAGTAAACTGACAGGCCCAGAAGCCCACTGAATGACTCTGATTGGCCTGGGTCAGGCCAGCGCCCATCTCAGGACCAATCATGGGGTCCAGGGGGTTGGATAACTGCACTTGGCCTGCCCTGGTCACATGCCCACCCCAATGACTGGAGTAAGAGTGGGTGGAGATGGTTCTGGTCATCAGCACTGCAGGGCCCTGCGACCCAATTGAAGGGACTGTTGGCACATGATAAAGCAACAGTAAATGTCCTATCCAACTGTCCTCAGACAACCAAAAAATAACACTCATGATTAAAAAAAATATTGATCTTCCACGGTCTTTCACTGCCCTGTGGTAGAAGCAGGAAAGATTATTCAGCATATGCCCATGCCCCTGATTTTATAGTCACAGTTTTGTAGGATCCCCCACTTAGCACAAACAAAAGGGCAGAGAGGACGGTGGGCCTCCCCAGCACCATCAGCTGAGACCAGCCACCTACGGAGCTGAGCCCAGCTGCTGAAACTCCTGAGCTAATTTCCTTTGCAGGAAAACTGAAAGAAAGAATGCTTGACCCCTATGATCTCTCCAAAGAGTGTTGTCACTCAGGTGCCTACCCTCCCCTTGATGCCCCCTTGCTCTGGGTGTCCCTTTGTGGGGTGCTCAACCCAAAACCCTGAATTTGCAGACAGAAGACATGTAGCAGTTTGGCACCACTGAAGTCTGGGTTTCCAGGCCAAACTCTACACTTGCCAATAACTATTTACATTACAGAATCAAAAGCACAAAGCCCGGGGCCTCTCAAGCCTGCGTGGCTGAAAAGGGGCCTTAATGAGCCCTGAGAATCCTGCTTTCTGAGCTGAACAAGTGGCTCAAGGTCAATAGCATCAGAATTCGGGGAGAAGACCTTGTTTTGACTGAAAGATCAAAGCAAGGGGCGTTTTTGATCGGAATTGGCCAGACAAATATTTTAGCCTCCAATTTACTCTGACTATGCAGAACAGGCCTGAGAGGGTCACAGCCATTAGAGAGACGGTCACTCAGCCCAGCCATGCTAGAGGGACAACAAGCCTAGTAGGAGCATCCTGAGAGTGGAGAATGTTCCACAGGTGGCCTGTGGAAAGTCACAGGCAGGCAAAACCCCAGCCTACTCACTGAGCTGTGACGTGGATGAGGAAGGGGTGCTGGGACTGGAAGGGGCCTCAGGACCTCTGCCATCCCTTAGCCATGCTGTGGGTGCCGCACAGCCACTTAACAGCCATGTTGGAAGGACAATCAGGCCAACCACTCCTACCAGGCGACTCGCACTTCAGCTGCTCCCTGCTGAAAATGCTCATGGCGGAACATAAAATCCACTGCAAACTGCAAGCTCTAGGAGTCACTGACAAGAGCCTCAGGGCTGCCCCTTAGAAGCTGGTGTGAAGAGCCGGGAAAGGCCTGGAGAGGCTGATGAGGAAAGGTGACTCTCCAAGGGGCAAATGCACCAGGAGCGAGGTGTCCCTGGAGGAGGTGGACGGAGCATGTCCCTGGGAGATCCCCATGGGCACTTGATCCTGGGGCCATCCTAGGATGGTTTTCCTGACATGGCAAACGTTTGGTGGAAACTTACTCTGAGCAGACACCAGGCTTTTATACGAAGTTATTTACAGAATTCTCATAACCACCCTGCAATGCTGTCTCAATTTTATAATAAGGCGCCTGAGGATCAAAGCTGTACCATAATTTACTACTCATGGCAAGCTAGCAACTGCACAGCAGAAGCGGGTCAGAACCCAGAGCTGTCTGTCTTCAGCATCCCTAAAGAATCAGGCGGCCACTCTTAACTTTCCTGTATGAACTATTCCCAAAGGGTTGGTGCCGTTTAGAAGATTCCAGCTAACACGTGAAAAAGAAATGACCAATTTAGAATATCAGGATAACACCACTCTGCAACCCCTAATGAAGAAATAGTTCTAGGCAATAATCATCAATGACTGAAGAGACTATGAGGTATAAAAACTGATGGGAACCATACTTTGGATGGATCAATCCTAATATCACAAAAGAAGAGGCAACCAGGCACCTCCCAAAGTAATACAGTGGGGAGGTATGCACAGCTACCAAACATCAGAAAATCAGACCTGGATCTCAACAAGCTACTAAATCTACCACCAGCTTATAGGGAAACACAGGGGACAAACGAACATCTTAAACAATCAAAGGTTGATAAATGGAAAAATCCAAAATATGAGTAATTCTTCAGTTCAAAACGCCTGGCTCCTTCCACAAATAAATTGCTAGGAGGGGGAAAAGACAGAAGGAGCCACCTATAGAGCAAAAGAAGCTTCGGAAACATTGACCAAATGAAATGCGTGGACTTGGTATATTCCACTTCAAACAAACCAGCTAGATAAAAGCATTTTTTAGACAATGGGGGGATTTGCATACTGGCTGGACATTTGATGACACCAAATGTATTAGCTTTCCACTGACATCATAACAAATGGCCACAATTTTAGCAGCTTAAAACAGCACCCAGTTATTTTTTTATTTTGTTTTTTTAGACAGAGTCTCACTCTGTCGCCCAGGCTGGAGTACAGTGGCATGATCCCAGCTCACTTCAACTTCTGCCTCCCAAGTTCAAAGGATTCTCCTGCCTCAGCCTCTAGAGTAGCTGGGATTAAAAGCACATGCCACCATGCCCAGCTAATTTTTGTATTTTTTGTAGAGACGAGGTTTCACCATGTTGGTCAGGTTGGTCTCAAACTCCTGACCTCAAACGATCTGCCTGCCTTGGCCTCCGAAAGTGCTGGGTACAGGCGTGAGCCACCGTGCCCCGCCACCCGACTGTCATCTCACAGTGCTTGCTACAGGTCAGAAGCGCAGGCACAGCATGGCTCGGCGGGGCCTCCGCTTACAGCCTCAGAAGGCCACAGTCAAGGCATCTGCTGGATTGTGTTCTCTTCTGAAAACTCCAGGGAAGAATCTAGTTTCGAGCCATTCAAGTTGTTGGCTGAATCCAGTTTCTGGTCTGTCTGAGATGCCCGTTTCCTGGCACCACTAGCCCCTTGAGGCCTCCTCTGGCCCTGGCACTCGGCCCCTCCATCTCATGCAGCAGCAACTCTACAAACCTTTCCCACACTCAGCATCCCTCCAACCTTCCCTCATGCTGCGCCTCTCACCTGCCTTCCTCCTCTTCTTCCAGTTGGAGACAGCTGTCTGCTCTTAGGGGCTCGTAGATTGGGCTCACCCAAATAACCCAGAATAATTTCCCTGTCGTTAGGTTCCCAATCTTCGTTACAACTGCAGAGTCCCTCTTAGAAGGTATTTATAGTTTTCAGGGTCTATGCTGTGGACATCTTTTGGGGGTGGGTATTAGAAACATTTAGAGATGAAATGATAAATTAACTGAGATTTGCTTACAATAACCCCAAGATGGGGGTCAGAGTGAGTCGGTGAAGCATGTTAGCCCTGTTCTGATCATTGTTAGCCTGAGTGGCAGCTTCATGAAGATACATTATTTATCTCCTCCACTCTTAAATATGCATAAAATGATTTATAATTTGTCAGCTCCACCCATCACACCAGTGATCCTCAAACTTCAGGGGACACAGAATTATTAGGAAGCATATTAAACATGCAGATTCCTGAGTCTTGTTCTGAGCATCTGGGTTCAGCAGGTTTGGAATGCGATCCTAGGGATTCTGAGTAAGAAGCACTACACCGGCCGGGTGTGGTGGCACACACCTGTAATCCAGCCACTGTGGGAGGCCAAGGCGGCAGATCACCAGGAGTTTGAGAGCAGCCTGGCCAACATGGTGAAACCCCATCTCTACTAAAAACACAAAAAATTAGCCAGGTATGGTGGCGCATGCCTATAATCCCAGCTACTCTAGAGGCTGAGGCAGGAGAATCACTTGAACCCAGGAGGTGGAGGTTGCACTGAGCCAGGATCACACAATTGCATTCCAGCCCATGTGACAGTGAGACTCTGTCTCAAAAAAAAAAAAGAGGTGCTTTAGGATTATAGTGGAAGAGGCGCTATAGGATTATGGAAAGATTAATAAGAAAGTAATAAATATCAGGCACAAAAAAATTAGAGAAGTTCAATGAATAGCCAGACTGGATCAACTGGAGAAAGCAAGGAAGGCTTCCCGAAAGAGATGATATCTGAGATAAGGACATTGGAGAATGGACAGAATTTAATAGCATGAGACTTGACATTTTCTCCTAAACCCTAGAGGCAAGAAAAGGCAGGGCAGAGCTGAGAAATACCAACTTGTCCAGCTTGGTTGAAGAATAAGGTCAGGGAAAGATGGGGTCTTGCTTTGCAGAGTCCTAAATTCTGCGGTTTGTACGTAAGTCAGCAAGCAAGGGAGCAACTGATGGAGTCTGCCAAGGGGAATGGCTTGCTTGCTGCAGGCATTCCAACTCAAATCTGCATTTCAGAATAAACCCCACTTATTGATACCATCTTCTCTAACGTTGGTCAACGTACTAGAAAGCTTGGACGTGGTATGGCTAATAACATGTTTGCCAAAGCCAAGACCAGCACTCAGAAAGACATGCACTTCTCTGTGGGGGCTGCTGTGGGGTGGGGGTGGCTGGGCTTCAGTTCATTCTTTCTCCTTCCCGCTTCTACAAACAGGGAGTGCAGAGTGATGTGCGACAAGCCAAGCGGCAGATGTATAACAGATCGTCACGGCTGCTTTAAATCCTAACCAAATAAACTTCTTATTTTTCTAAGTATTGACTAAACATGGTGTGGGTCAGGCCACTGCTTGGAAAGGTGGGCTCGGCTTCACATCTGTCCTTGTATATTTTGACATTTCTGAGAGTGGACAATGGCGTTGAGAAGGTTGGATCTGTGATTCCTCTGGGAAATGGAGAATGTAAATTATTACTTTCTTCTCTTCTAAAAGCGCTTCTGATACGTCCAAGAAGAATCTTGAAGCCTCAGCACGCATAGCAACGTTTCTGCCTTTGTGAACTCTGAGTTCAGTGTTAAGCAGTTACATTTGTTACAAGTAAATAAACGCAAGAGGGTAGTGGGCACACACATGCGTGCACAGAGATACAAACACACACACAGTGTTATCCAAATAGAAAGGACCATGTGCTTTGAACTGAATTGCATTGCACCTAAGACATTCCTGATTATAAGACGTAGCATTAAACTGTGACATGCTATGGATTATAAGATGCACCATAATTTCAAAAACATTAAAATGTCAGTTGATGAAATGCGGTATTTCATTTAAATTCCCCTCCAGAACAGAGCTCAAATGACATCTTCCGTAAGTACTGTTATCAGTCATCAACATCCACCGGAACATGGACGTTTTCGCCATCACCACGGCAAGGCACCTACCCCATGTCACCCAGCAAGAACTGAAATTATTAGGAGGCCTTGATCAGACTCCAGCCCTGTCACTTCCTACTGTGCAAACTTAAGCCAGGCTTGCAAACTCCCTAGGTTTCGATTTCCTTATCTCTTTTATGGGGATAATGATATTTACCAAACAAGACTGTTGTAAGAATAAAATCACAAACCCCACACAAATGTTCCTAGCCCCGAATCTGTCACATACCAAGTGATTATTAAATGTAGAATCCAAATCCAGTGCTCCTGCTCCCATCATTAATGCCATGCACTGTGGAGAACGCAACGACAGAATAAACAGTAAGGTAGGTCTTTACTGAGATCTCACCATGAGAACTTGCCCTTAGTTTCTCATTACACAACATGATGGTTCTCAAACTTGAGTGTGGGTCACAATCACCCAGAGGGTCATTATTAAAACACAGATTACCAGGCCCACTCCCAGAACACATCTGAGGTGGGACCTGAGAATTTGCATTTCTAACCTCCCAGGTGATTCTGATGCTGCTGTTTCAGGTACCACATTTCGAGGACTGCTGATGTCAAGCGTAGTCTCTGTCCCAAGGAGCTGTTAGTCTAATTGAGGAAATAAGGGAAAAAGTCACAAGATGTTCTAGCAAAGAGCAAAGCTCTCTCTCTCATTATGGGTTGATGGGTGGGACCCAGGTAATGGCTGCTGGAAGGGTCCAGAGGAGAGAAAATAGTGAAGGCTGAAGTGGCCAGGGTGTGTCCATACCTCTGATAAGACTGGACAGGATCTTGAAGACTGGGCAGATTTCGTCCAGGAGGCAGCAGGGCGAATCCTGACATTGTTAGGATTCTGACTGGCTGGTGTCCACTGTGATTGGTCAGAGCCATGCCCCTTGGCTAGTTTAGTTTGGTCCTTGACAAACAGATGTGACAAGGAAGCTCAGATAAAGGAACAAACACGGAGGAGGGAATGACGGTTCCAGCTGGTAGGAAAAGCAGCCTGATGGGGCGGAAAGCAGCACCAGGAAGAGGCGAAAGCAGCCAGGAGGGATGCTAGGAGTTGATGTGGTTGGGATTAGAGTCATACAAACAGTCTGGAGTGAGCGGTGCAGGTAGGTGGGGCGCACATTCCAGGCACAAGGGATGTACTGCTAGAGTCGGGTCCAGGCAGTAAGACCAGAGAAGCAGGGACAGACAAAAGCAAGACTGAAAGAGCAGAGATCAACAGAGCTTACTGCATGGCTGGGAATGGGTTAAAATAAGGGGGTTTTTCAAGATGAGACTGAATAACTTAAAATGGTAGGGCCATTTGGAGAAAAAAATAATGACACTGGGAGAAAGACGAGGTTTGTGAGGCATGAGGATGTATGGATGTGGTTTGAGATCACATGTGTTTGGGTGCTGACCACCAAGTGTCGTCCTATTGGACCTTCTGAGATGTACTGTCCAGCTCAGAGAAGAGACAGGACTCAAGGATATGGGAAGCTGTCGGGCTAGAGGCGTGAGCTGAAGCCAGGGAGGTATAAGGCAGCCAAGGGAGGCACAATCAGAAGAAAACTAAACTGAACATTGACAAGTTCCCAAAGTTAAGAAAGAAATACCAGGAGACGCCTATTCTGACAAGCTCAACTATATGTATGAACTGCCTGCTGCATGCCAGACCAGGAGTGTGATACAACAGAAGAGCTGATGTGGTCCCCTCCCTGAAGGTGCCGTCACAAGGCAGGTGGATAGATAGCATTCATAATGTAAAAGATCTTAGATGACAAAAGTAGGCCTCCTAATTAGTGTGTGTGTGGTGATGGAGATGGGGGGAGGTATTCATGGATGGCTTCCTGGAGGAGGTGATGTCTACACTGAGAATTGAAAGATGAGCGGAAGTGAGCTGATGAAGAACAATGAGAGGGCTTGTATTTTATTCAAAGAGAAATGATTTTCAAAGGAAATAGAAATCATTTGGTCAGCTGTTAAACGATAGCATTTATTTTTGTTATTGCCTTTCATGTTTTTTTTTTCTAAATAGAAGAGCTTAAAAAAATAAAACCAGGAGGATGTGGCATCAGTGGCCAAGAGAGAAGTGGAGCTTTCTAAATCTGCAGGTCTGTGTGCTGCTGAGCTGAAATGCACCTGCTACATCTCCATGCATCTGAGAAAGTAGGTGCATTGGGCAACAAAGCAGTCAATGGTAAGTTATGGCAAAAAGCGTCATTAAGGATAAAAGTGGCCATTACCTAACGATGAAGGGAACAGTCCTGCCAGCAAGATATAACAATCCTGAACTATATGATCATAAAAATGTAGTCTTGGCTCATACAAAGCAAAACCTGAGAGAGTTTCAGAAAGAAAATCTCAAATCCAGTATCAGAGCAAAAGATTTTAACAGTTATTAAATATATAGAACACATGAACAAAGAATCAGCAAGTACCCAGAAGATTTAAACATCCCAGTTAACAAGCTGGATACGTATAAACCGTGTCAACGATCAGAGAATATATTTTCAGATATGCATAAAACATACATATCATGTGTCACATCATGTACCAGGCTACAAGGCAAGTCTCTCAAGGAATTCACAGTCTAGTAGAGAGATAAGTGACCCATGGTTCACTTGACTTTGTGATCTGTTCCTGATGAAATTTCAGGAACATGAAACTAAAATCAATGAAATTGATTCACTCACTGGTGCGATGTCCTAGAATGGCCTCCCTGGCCAAGCACGGGCCAGCTCTGCTCCTCCTCCCCGCCATCTCCGGCCAGGGCTGGGTAGCTGTCCCAGGGCTGGGTTCTGAACAGAGGCTGCCTCTGGGGAGGGGCCCGTGGGACTCCAAATGCTGGGCGCATGGAACAAAATAGACTGAAGGAACAGAACAGCCACTGGCCCGATGGAAAAGAATAAAAGCCTCCTCTCCTCATCTGAGGCAGAAGTATGGTGAGTACAATTGTGGGTGTTGAGACTGCTGATTTAATTTTTTTCTTTTTTTAATGAGACCTGAATCATTTCTCTTCCCTGACCTGAGCTCTACAATAAGAGTTTGCTGACCACAGCTCTAAAGAGAAAAAGTTCCCAAACTTTAAAAATCACTTTCACGTGGTGCTTCTAGTGACATCTTGAAGGTTGAACACACAGAAGGGAGGCATCTGGGCTGAGACCTTCCCCAGAAGCAGAGCTGTTTATTTTCCTTCCCCTGGTGAAGTTGTCCTTGGCTTCATCACTTCCCATTCTGCACGGTTGTTTAACTATTGCTCTTGTTACCATCAATATTTTCTCTCCTTAGACAAAATGCTCAAAATAAATGAGTTGTGGTACAATGACAAGAATCTCATATCTGTGGACATTTCTTCTCCTTGGGAATTTGTTGGTGGCATGTGTCTGGCCATGTCACTCACCAGCATTGTTGTGATCCATCAGCATGGCCCTTGCTGCCATGGCAGCAGAGCAGAATAAGGCTGTGTCAACCTGGGGGCCTCCAAATGCCATCCAGTAGCCTGCTGCATAGTCCTGATGAAAATGTATTTCACCAGATTCTGCACCAACACGAGTGATATTGGCGGCATTTGGCTTTTGTTTGCAAACCAGACCTGAGAATGGGCCATGGCGTTCCCCTTGATGCATCCATACCAACCAATAAGATGTGTCAATTCTCCATACAGAGATATTGACTGGTGGGGGTTGAGGAGCTAGTTGGGTACATGGGAGGGAGCCAGGGTGACACACACAGTAACCCAGCCCCCGTCATGTGCAACCCAAGAGCACCTTGTGTCTGAGAGGTTGTACCTCTTGGGCCTTTAGGAAAGTCTCAGGATGTCAGCACCCTCATGAATGACTCATGGTTTGCTCTGGCCAGCTGAAACATTACAGATGATTTAGAGCTAGCGGGATGCATTTGTGGTTACAGGGACCTCTTTAAGAGTCCGATTGCCAGCTTTTCTGGGGCTTCAAAACCTAGGGAGCTTGGACCAAAGCCAGGCCCTTGAAAAACTATGCATTTGATTTTTCCCCCCTCTCCCCAACTCCTTCCACTGTTCCCCTTCTTCTTCTGGGTGCCCTGCCCTTTCATGGGTCATCCCCATATGTTGTTCTCAAAGGTCCCCACAAGGGTGATTTAACAATATAACGATATGGTAGACACCATTCATGGAGTACCATTAACTGAATATGGTTCCAGGACTGTCACATACACACAAAGTTTCTACATGTCTTATGTAGAAATTCTGCATTTTTAAAGGTGAAGAAATTAAGTTACTTATCCCTAAACCACAGCAGTGGTGAGAGAAATAACATTGGCATCCAGGTTGTGCTGATCCCCCCGCTGCCCTCCATGTTGCACTGTGCACACACCCTGCTCCTTCTTGGCTTTTTCCTTCTCAACTATAAGCAGAACTCCCGTCTCAGCTATAAATGAATCTACCTAAAGCAGTGGTTCTCAAAGTGTGGTTCCAGGTCAACATTAGCACCACCTGGAAATACAAATGATTAGACTCTCATCCAAGAGTCCTACGGAATCAGAAATCTGGGGTGCAGTCCAGCAATTTGCATGTTAACAAAACCCTGCAGATAAGCTTGACACACCACCGGGCTAAAGCACTCATACCACCATGTATTTGAGATCACCAAACTGCAAAGCAGTTCTCTCTGCTTTGCACGAGAAAATATCTAAGATCCTAAAAAAGTATAATTGTCTGGATCTTCTGGCCATGTTTAAAACGGATTTCCTTGGAATTTTGCCTTCTGGGTCATCACTACCCTCTCCTCATCAAGTTCAGCAGCACAGACGCAGGCAGTGACCTGGGCCTCTTCTGGTCTCCTGGCGTGATCTGCCATTCTCAGACACTGCCTAGAGTATTTTGTGACACCCATCTAGTGATTGAGGTTGTTTCATTGGTATTGACTTTCTGAGTGGTAAGTTATTAAAAATACAGGGGAAAAAACATCCCCAAGAAAAAGCTTGGATGAGGCAGACAAACTGAAATGGGGAGAGAGTAGTAGGGGAAGAACGAGGAGACTGGCTTTTTCAAGCACATCGTTGGATGGGTTTTTATTTTATTGTAGTGAAATATACATAACATGTATAACATTTTAACCATTTTAAGGTACAGTTCGGTGGCATTAAATACACACACAGTGTCGTGTAGCTATCACCACCATCCATCTCTAGAACTTTTTTAACTTTCAGAATTGAAACTGTACCGATGAAACAATAATTTCCCATTCCCCTTTTTCCAGTCCCTGGCAACTGCATCTACCTTCTGTTTCTGAGTCTGACTACTTTAGGTATCTCATATGGGTGGAATCAGGCAGCGTTTGTCTTTTGTGACTGGCTCATTTCACTTAGCATCATGTCCTCAAGGTTCAACAATGTTGTAGTGTGTGTCAGAATTTCCTTCCTTTTGTTGACTGTGTAATACTCTGTCATACATGCCATATTTTGTTTATCCATTCATCCAGCAACAGACATTTGGTCGTTGCCACCTTTTGGCTACTATGAAAAGTGATGTTGTAATGTGGAAGTATAAATATTTGTTCAAGTCCCTGCTTTTCATGTTTGGGGGATTTAAATATACCCAGAAGTGGAACTGCTAGATCACATGGTAATTCGTTAACTTTTTGAGGAACTATAGCTGTTGCTTCGCCATTTTACATCCCAACCAACAATGCACCTGTGTTAGTCAGGGCTATATACGTATATATACATGTATATATATAGTGAGAGAGAGGGTGCATGTGTGTAGAGACAATATACATATAAAGAGAATATATATATATATACATATTCTCTTTCTATATGCATAATTTGTACAGAGAGAGAGAGAGAGATAATATATACATAAAGACAGAGAGAGAGAGATGTATTATAGGGAATTGCCTCATATGGTTATGGAGGCTGAGAAGTCCCAAGGTTTACAGTCAGCAAGCTGGAAACCCAGGAATGGCAATGCGCCACATTTTGTAAGTTCCAGTCCAAAAGCAAGCAGACACATAATAAAAGCCATTATAATAAATATAATAATAGAAGTCATTATGCAGACACATCCAGAATAATGCCTGCCCAAACATCTGGGGCCCTCATGGCTCAGGCAAGTTGACACAGAAAATTAACCATCACCCTTGTAATTTTCTGTTGCTTTTTAAAAAAATAATAGCCATCAAATGGGTGGGATGTTGAATAGGTTTTTAATGATACTCCTCTCCACTTTTCAAGACCTAAAGGAAAATAAAATATTTGCTAGTGCCCCATTTTGTTTGTAAGTTCCAGTCTAAAAGCCAGCAGGATAAAGATGTAAGAAGGGCTGATGCTTCAATTTAAGTCCAAAGGCAAGAAAATATCAATGTCCCAGGCCAAGGCCATCCAGAAAGAGGAGTTGTCTCTCATGAAGAGCCTGTTTGTTCTCTGCAGGTCTTCGGTTGATTGGAAGAGATCCAGCCACATTATGAAGGGCAATCTGCTTTATTCACTCTACAGATTCCAATGTTAATCACATCCAGAAACACCTCATGGGCACACCCAGAATCATGTTTGTGTCTGGGGACCTCATGGCCATCACACTTGTCATTTTCTGTTGCTTTATTTTTTTTTAATAATAGCCATCTAATGCATGTAATGTTGAACGGGTTTTTAAAGATGCTTCTCTCCACTTTTCATGACCTAAAAGAAAAATATATCTGCTAGTGCCCCATTTTGTTTCTTAGCATTTTAGACCTGAAGGTGCTTAAGAGATTGTCTAGCCTAGTAGTATTCAAAGTGTTTTAACAGCAGAACTCTTTTCTACCCCACAAATTCAGTCTTAGTTGGAACTCTAAAATATAAAAGAGATAACAGCAGAAGTGTTCTAGTTAATCCAAAGGCAGGAACACAGCCCCAGCCCTTAGCCTCCTTCTCTACCACCAAACCCTGCAGAACTCAAGACCTTTCCTCACTGCCTGGGGCTCTGCAAAACCACTGATCCAGATGCAGGTGACAAAGCTGAGGGCGTGCCTACCCCTCACTGGACTACATGCTCTGTGAGAATGAGACAGCGTCTGTCCCATTTACTTCTATAATGTCAGCAGCAAGCACAGTGCTGGTTACACGTGAGTGCTTCATGTATCTATGTATTAAATGCCTGACTGAATGGATAAGACCAAGGGTTGCCTAAAGTCTAATAGCAAAGCAAATGCAAAATCCCACGTTTGCTGCTTCTCATTTAGGGATCTCTCTATACAAGAGGTTCTCAAACTTGGGTGTGAATCAGAATCATATGGAGGGCTTGTTAACACACAGATTGCTAGGCCCCTTTCTTAGAGTTTCTGTTTAAGCCTGGGGTAGGGCCTCAAAATCCGCATTTCTAACAAGTTCCCAGGTGCTGCTAATGATGCTGGTCCAGGAAGGCTATTTTAAGAACCACTGGCCTACAAGAAACATCTAGTCACCAGCACTACAGTGACATCCACAGCCTGCTTTATTTTACCTGAAACTTCAGCGTGGCCTCCTCGAACTGTAATTAAGTGCTGCAAATAATGATCATGTTTGCAATAAAATCAATGGCACTTTAAGTACCACAACTCTATATCAAGCTGCCTCAAATTCTACATTTTAATTTACCCACATAAACACAGGCAGACCTGCAGAGTTGGTCTTAAATTTGACAATCTTCCTCCACTCTCATTTGCAATTAGATGGATTAAGAGCAAACCAGCTGAATTCACCCGTCTTGCAGTGAACACCAGTATGCATCTCTATACAGATGTGAGGTTGTAAAGGCCACAGGAACCAGTTCCTTCCCTTAGGAACACCTGATTTCTACCTTATCCAGATGCTTCTGGAATAAAGCCCCATCAGGAAAGGTGTACCCTTGTTGATATGAGCAAAGACTACAAAAGGGGAAGGGTCCAGCTAACCCTCTTGCATACAGCTGGGTAGGTGAGTAGATGAGATGAGCTCTTTCCCAGGGTGAGTGGGCATGAAGGAGAGGTGGTCAGTACAAGCTGGAGTCCAGAGGCTAAAATCTCAGCAGCAATGTGATAGTCGCTCCGAAACAATAAATTCCATTCACTGGGGAACCACTAACTACTGATGTGGAAATAGAGATAAATGCCAGGGACCTGCACCACTGTAGGTTTTCATTTCAAGATCATGGAGAAGAGCACATCTGGGCTCATTCATGTGGATGCATTTGGAGTCAGGGGTGGAAGTCTGCACAGAACACAGATGAGAGAAGCCCGGATGCGTGAGTGCAGGAATTGGGGGGTGGGTACCCATGCTGAGACAGAAAGATCCCGCGGACACTTCGAAGAGGCAGCAACCTCCTGTGTGTGGCCCTGCATGGTTCCGTCTTCCTATTTCTTCAAGGGGAAGCAGGAATATAAATTTCTGTGTGAAATCTCCAGATTTCCTACTGAAAGCTCAACTCTTTTTACCCTCTTCAGGCCAAATGGAATATTCAAAGGGCTGGATGGCACCCCCAGGTCACCAATTTATAAGCTTCATTCTCAGCAAAAAAGGCACAATCAAAGCACATATTTAATAATTCTCACAAAAGAACAGCCATGCAACTGAAGACAAAGGATATGAGAAGGACCCCAGAGGCGAGGACCATGATGCTCTGCAGGAGAAAGAGGGGCTGCTTGGCTAAGAACTGAACGAATGATCTGCATGATCTGTCCACGTTAATCAAATTCGCCAGATAATTGCTAGCCCTACTCCTCAGAGCCTGTTCCGTATTCACTTTCACAGCCAGATCCTAAATTTAGCTCTGACTTCTGATAGCTGAAACTACTTTGGGTTTATTCTCTGACCTGGTTCTGGCAAGCATCCAAGGCCCTGACACCCTGGGGGTTTGTGAGGAGAGACCGTGTGAGTTCCGTTACCCCAGGACTGGCCTCCACGCCTCATGCTTCAGAGCCCCGCAGAGAACGCAAGAGGCCACACTTACCTGTGGCTGGTGGAGATGGTACGAACTGGCTCATCCAACTGCACAGACGATAGGGAGCACTGACGATGTTTTCATTAACATCATGTTGCTTCTCATTAATCCTCCATAAGAAATTCTTATTTTGTGGAAGAGGTGATCAGAACTCAGAAATGTTCAACAGCTTTGCTAAGGCTACATAGCCAGAAAGTGATACTGCTGGGATTTTTCCCTGGGTCTCCCAACATTCCTTCCCTACATCTCTACAGGCTGCTGAAGTGAAATAAATCTGAATTACCTCCTGACTAAAATGCTCTCAATAATTCTCTAGTAGAATGTATCAAAAACACAGCAAGATACAAAGTAAGGGCCTTAGAGGCTGACAGGTTTAAATCTTGTGAACTTAAGCAAGTTACCCTATCACTTTCTTCCTCAGTCTTGTCATTTGTGGAGATTGTATCTATGCAGAAAGATGACATAAAGAATATATTAGTAATACATAAAAGAATCTAGCCCTGTGCCTGGCACAGATAAGGCACCCAATAAGTGGGATTCTCTTTTTCCCAAATTTTGGGTGGATTGAGCCGTTTCCTCAAAATTGTGCTGGGCAAGCCACCCACCCACCCACCCCCCACACACACACACACACATGCACACACACACACACAGACACACACACAGCCCTTGTGATCCCTGGCCACTCGGCAGAGTTGCTCAAGGTAAGCAGCCTCTCCTGCACCCTTCTTCCACCCCAGGAAAGGACAGAAGCCGAGCTGCTTGTCCCCACCCTCAGAAATCTTGTAGACGTCACGACCAGGAGTGTATTCTACAGAACACCATTTGATTTGCTCTGAGCAGCTCCTGAGTTCATAAAATTCCAAGCTAAGCAAAGTTAACCAGATTTTTTCCTAAAGCACTTCTCGGAGCTTTCCAAAATGCTAAAACGTTTTGTGATACTCCAAAGAGAGCACAGAGCCTATACCGTTACCCTGAATTCGTTCAGCTAGGTGCATCTCTGTTGAGGCTAGACCATGCCACCCATCAGGACATCCAGGTGGACCTTTCCGGCCTCCCCTTATTTAAATGTCCCATGACTTTCCCTTCTGCAAAGAAAGCATCTCACTATCACTTAGGCCGGTGAGGTTTGGAGCTACATTTCACAACCCCTGGCTCAAACTCCAACTGAACTACCCCTGAAGCTGAAACACTTGCAGCCCCTTCCAGAGAGAAGGTGATAATAGGGAGGTAGAGCCATCTACAGGAGGTGTGCGGTACTGCACAACAAGAGCCGCGAGGAGAGGACGAAATCACAGCACCTAGGAGAAACTGCCCCGTGCTCTCTTTACCTAACGCAGAGATTTCGCAAGGAGAGCAGGGCTTTCAGGAGCAGACCTTCTATTTTTGTTTGCCGGGGGTGGGTGGAGAGACATGATCCTGACCCCACAATTTATGTTATAACAACATGTATGAGGGAGAGAGGGGATTTAAAGTAGGTGTTTCCTCTGCAGGCTTGAATGGACATTCAACAATATACAAAAGTGAGCCCATTTTCAATGTCTCCTTATCAGCAACAATTTTATTTAGCTGTAGGGTTTTTTTTTTTTTTACAAGGAAAACTAGGGGTGCCCAATGGTTTACAGGACATTCTACACAAAAAGTTTGAAAGTTGCTTATTAGAGCCACTAAAACTTCACGATGGTTTCCTGGATATGTATTTTGTGTAGTATTTGGAACAATAGGTCTTTCTCCAAAAAAGTTAGGGCAATAGCATTTATGTTATAAGAACTCAGTCTGTTGGACCACATTCTGTGATTCAAAAAAAAAAAATGAGAAGCATGTTAATGTGCTTAGTAACAGATGTGTTCACACTAACGAGAAGTCTCTCACACTCTCAGGGGTTAGGGAGAAGAACGATGTGCTGGGACAGATCCCTCCCGGCTCCTCTTGTTGCAAGGAATGAGAAGCCTGTCTTCACCCAACATCCGACAGTATTCACTAGAGGCCTGCGACACACCAGACACTATGATACATGCCAGGGATAGCATGGGGAGGATGACAGACATGTGCCCTGTTCCCAGCAACTCACGAGAGTGGGAACGGCATTTTCAGGTATGAAACACCACATGTTCTCACTCATAGGTGGGTGTTGAACAATGAGAACATGTGGACTCAGGGAGAGGAGCATCACACACTGGGGGCAGTTGGTGGGGACTAGAGGAGGGAAAGCTGGGGGTGAGGGTGGGGAGGGATAAAATGGGGAGAAATGCCAGATATAGTCAAAGGGGGAATAGAGGCAGCAAACCACCTGGTTATGTGCACCTAGGCAACAACCCTGCATGACCTGCACATGTACCCCAGAACCTAAAGTACAATTTAAAAAAAGAAAGAAAGTAAAGAAAAATCTCAAATATCATCTTATGAGGAATTCTGATTAAGAGGCTTAGTCCACTTTCTGTTGCTTATAACTAAATGCCTGAAATGGGGAATTTACAAGGAAAAAATGTATTGCTTACAATTATGGAAGCTGAGAATTCTCAGATTGAGAGGCCTTATCTGGTGATTCTTCTTACTGATGGGACTGTCTGAAGAATCCCAGGGTGGTGCCAGCTACCACATGGTGGGGCCTGAGCATGATAATTGCTAACTCAGGTCTCTCTTTTTCTTGTTATAAAGCCACTAGTTCTCCTCCCACGATAATTCATTAATCCATTAACCCATGAATGGATTAATCCACTCGTGACCCAGTTGTTCTTAAATGCCCCACTTCTCAATACTGCCACATTGGGGATGGAGTTTCAACGTGAGTTTTGGAGGTGGAAAACATTACATCCATAACAGAGGTCCCTCTAGATTTAAAGTTAAATTTTCCAACAAGAAGCAAAGGGGTCTGTTGCTTTCTGTTATATAGGATAATTTTTCCCAAAGTAGTGATCATTTGTCTTTTCCAACAATTCAGCAGAAGGTGGGATCAATGCCTTCTGAACAATTTCCATCGGAGAATATTTGTAGAGATATTTAGTCTATTTCCGTGAGAACATTTTCTCTAAGCCATTGGTCCATTTAAGACAAACTTCAATTATCTTGATTGATAGTTTATAATTAAATAAGTTAATAAAGGTTATAATATAATCTGAAATCCCAAATACGAAGAACCCCAAAATGGTGCTCATCGTTCGGATGGTTCTTAGCCCATTCTATGCCTTGTTTTGCTTTCTTTCTTCTTTTACGTCCATTTTTTTTGTTCCCACTATGACATATTTTATTTTTCTGTATAAGGTATCTAAATCCTTTATGAAATAAGTAACTAATATGTTTTAATATTAAAACCTACTGTGAAAAAACAGGGCTTCCTTGTGTTATTTTAACTTAGATCATCTAGCTGAAGAATCTACAGAAAAACCTTGAATTCCAACATTCTCATGTGGCCAGATCAACAGCAACACAGATAACAGCCAAATAAAGGCTGGAAAGAACATTCAAATCCCAAAACCTCAAAGCACCACTTATTCCTGTAGTTGTGGAAAAGCAACATGGCTCTAAATGTCAAAAGCCGTAAAACTTGCAAGATGACTTTGGCTCTAAAACAAGACAATTACAGAAGACAAGACACTTTCTGGAGAAAAACATTTAAGTCTAAATATTTTTTTACCATTCATAAATGGAAGTCAGAGAGTGGTTACCTTGGGGCTGGGGTGATAGATTGCAAAGGGGCATGAGAAAAACTGGAATGCTCAGCTGTCCTGTATCTCGATCTGGGTGGCAGCTGCACGAGTGATGACTTAGTTTAAAATCATGACTTAAGACTGGCACACCTGAGATACTTTACTAAGCTATACCTTGATTAAATTTATAAAAATTAAATTTACTATGTCACACCTTAATTGAACTAAACCTGTTTTACTATGGTATACCTTAATATGTGTAAGTTAATACATATTTGTGTAGGATTTTAATTTCAGGAATCTTATTGAATCATAAGATAACCCAAAGATAATTTTTAAAGGGATTAAATTTCATTCATTATATTCTACCTACACTCTGCCAAAATAGGAACATTAATACATGTTTTTTAAAAGTGTCCATTGAGACTAAGGATTAAAACCAAAGCATGTCCTGCTTTGAAAGAATCAGCACATCTTGCCCCAAGTGAGGACCGCTCACAGATGGCCTAGGACTCTGCTCCCAGACCAGCCCCCCGGGGCTGGATTCTGAGCTGCAGAGAATTGGGCTATTGGGGTCTCTTCTCAGAAAGGAGGGGGAGCAGCTGGAGCCACAGGAGCAGCAGTTGCCCTGACAGCCCTACCTCAGAGCTCTGTGTTTAGAAACTCCAGGAAGTCCTTGCTGCACTTGGAAATCTTCTCCCAGACACACACTCCACAAAGGGCAAGACAGTTTAGAGGGAGAGAAGAGCCCCTCCAAAGGCTCACCAAAATGCACAGCTGGATGTCAGTATGTTCTTCACTGCGTCCTATGAGCCCTTAAGGCATTTCAACAACAAATATCTTGATTTTCTGTGAATTCACAGAAGGAAATGTAACTTTTCAAAATGTATATAACAATAGCAAAGACTTGGAACCAACCCAAATGCCTATCAAGGATAGACTGGATAAAGAAAATGTGGCACATATACACCATGGAATACTATGCAGCCATAAAAAAGGATGAGTTCATGTCCTTTTCAGGGACATGGATGAACCTGGAAACCATCATTCTCAGTAAACTGACACAAGAACAGAAAACCAAATACCATATGGTCTCACTCATAAGTGGGTGCTGAACAATGAGAACACATGGACACAGGGAGGGGAACATCACACACTGGGGTCTGTTGGGGGTGGAGGGATTGGAAAGGGATAGCATTAGGAGAAATAGCTAATGTAGGTGACGGGGGGATGGAGGCAGCAAACCACCATGGCATGTGTATACCTATGTAACAATCATGCAAGATCTGTATCTGTACCTCAGAACTTAAAGTATAATAATATACATATGTAATATATTTTTAAAATATATATATAGTAGTACACCCTTATCTGCAGGGAATAGTTCCAAGAACCCTGGTGAATGCTAGAAACTGCAGGCAGTACCCAAGCTCACACGCACTATGTATTTTTACTATACACACATACCCGAGATAAAGTTTAATTTATAAATTGGGCACAATATGAGATTAACAACCATAACTACTAATAAAATAGAGCAATTGTGACAATATGCAGTAATAAATGTCATGTGAATGTGGCCTTCCTTTGTCTCTCTCAGTATCTTACTGTACACTCACCCTTCTTGTGGTGACATGAGATGATTCGGTGCATACGGGATGACATGAAGTGAGGCAAATGACGCAGGCATTGTGACATCGTCAGGCTACTACTGCCCACTGACGATACATCAGGAGAAGGGTCATCTGCTTCCGCTGATCCCGGGGCATTGAGCCATGACGATGTCAATTGCTGGGTGTGAGGAGCAGACAATGCTGATGTTTGGGGATTCTCGAGAGTCGAAGGGTTTTTTGTTTTGCTTTTTGCCACAACCTGCTGGAAGAACATTGCGACCAGTTGTTCTTTTTCTATTCAATTCACCAGAGTGTTGCTGCAGAGGTTGCAGTCTTTCAGTGAGAATATGAGTACTTTTAACACGGCATTCCACCCTAGGATCATATTCCATAACTTTGTCCTGTAATGTTTAATTATAACCACGTTGCTGGTTCTGCTTCGGTTTTTACTCATCGTTCTCCACGGATGACTCCACAAATTCATCCAGTTCCTCATTGTTAACACTTCTTGGTGGGCTTCAGTATCTTTTTCCATTTCTTCAACGAGCACGCTGGAAACTCTTCTCCACCAACTTGCCCTGCTGCACAAACGATTTCCCAACTTCTCCACTGATCCCAGAGAAGCCTTTAAAATCATTCATGACTTGATTCCACAAGTTCTTCCAGCAGGCATTTACAATTTCTGGTTTTAATTCATCTGTTGCAGCTCTGATGAATGTTGTTGCATTAGCAACGGTGAACAGTGGCACCGCATTGTGTCCAGAGTAACGTCTGTATCAACTGCTGATCAAATATCAAATAGAGTCATGCACCGATGAATGATACAGATATGTTCTGAGACACGTGTCACAAGATGATGCCATCGTTGCATGGACATCGTAGAGTGCATTTACACAGACCCAGGTGGTAGAGCCTGCTACACACCTGGGGTGTATGCTATGGCCTATTGCTCCAAGGCTACAACCTGTACCACATGTTACTGTACTCAATACTGTAGGCAAATGTCACACAATGGTAAGTATTTGTGCACCTAAACATAGAAAAGGTACAGTAAAAAGTAGGGCATAAAAGATAAAAACCCGTACCCCTGAAGGGGGCAATGATGGTGAGTGGAGGCTGCAGAACCAGAATCTGCCCTGAGGGAGTCGGTGAATAAGTGGTGGGCGAACGTGGACCCTAGGACATTACTGTGCACTCCTTCAGACTCTATAAACACTGTACACTTATGCCACACTAAATTTATTTTTAAATTACTTATATTTCTTCAATAATAAATTGACCTCACCTTACTGTAACTTTCTGACTTTATAAACTTTTAATTTTTCTACATTTTTTTTTTTTTTGAGACAGAGTTTCACTCTTGTCACCCAGGCTGGAGTGCAATGGCGCGATCTCGGCTCACCGCAACCTCCGCCTCCTGGGTTCAGGCAATTCTCCTGCCTCAGCCTCCTGAGTAGCTGGGATTACAGACACGCACCACTGTGTCCAGCTAATATTTTGTATTTTTAGTAGAGACGGGGTTTCACCATGTTGACCAGGATGGTCTCGATCTCTTGACCTCGTAATCCACCCGCCTCGACCTCCCACAGTGCTGGGATTACAGGCGTGAGCCACCGCGCCTGGCCCCGATTTTTCTAATTTCTTTTTACTTTCATAATAACATTTCACATAAAACACAAACACACTGTACAGCTCTACAAAAATTTTTATTTTATAAGCTTTTTTTTTTTTTTTACTTTTTAATCTTTTTTGTTAAGAACTAACACACAAACACCTGCATTAGCGTAGGTGGGCGTACGCGAGGCCAGGATTATCAGCATGGCTGCCTTCCACCTCCATGTCTTGTCCAGCTGGATGGTCTTCGGGGCACAACACGCATGGAGCCATCATCTCCTAGGATGACGGTGCCTTCTTCCGGAACACCTCTGAAGGACCTGTCTGAGGCTGTTGTGTACTTTTTCTAATAGGTAGAAGCAGCACACTCTAAAATAATAGAAGTTATAATAAAGACATAAAACCAGTAACATAGATATTTGTGATCAAGTATTACGCACTCTGCATAACTGCACGTGCTAGACTTTTACAACTGACAGCACGGGTTCGTTTACACCAACAGCCCTGCAGCTTTGAGGAATGTGAGTAATGCATTGCACCGTGACGTGACCAAGGCTACAATGTCACCAAGCCATAGGAACTCTTCAGCTCCGTTACAATCTTATGGGACCACCGTCACAAACTTGCTTCATAGTCCATCTGAATGCCATCACGTGGTACATGACTGTGCCAGGCAGGTATGCGTGACTTTGACACAATAAGTGATGCCGTGGTCAGGGGCTGAGGCAATGCGGTTGTACTTGGAGGTAAAATGCAACATCGACATTTTCTCTCTCTCTCTTTTTTTTTTTTTTTTTCTGAGACAGAGTTTCACTGTTGTTACCTAGACTGGAGTGCAATGGCACAATCTCGGCTCACCGCAACCTCCGCCTCCTGAGTTCAAGCAATTCTCCTGCCTCAGCCTCCCGAGTAGCTGGGACTACAGGCACATGCCACCGTGCCCAGCTAATTTTTGTATGACATTTTCTTTTTCATAGCAATCAGATTCGGGATGGCCGGGTGCATTATCTATTCTTAATAAGATTTGAATTCCAACCCTGCCTCTTCCAAGTATTTTTTCACTTCTGGAATGAAGCATTGATGGAACCATTCCATAAACAAGATGGCCATCACCCACACTTTCTGATCATGTTGCCATAACATGCGCAAATAATTTTGGGTTTTTTCTTGAGATGGAGTCTCATTCTGTTGTCCAAGCTGGAGTGCAGTGGCACAATCTCAGCCTACTGCAACCTCTACCTCCCAGGTTCAAGCAATTATCCTGCCTCAGCCTCCCAAGTAGCTGGGACTACAGGCGCATGCCACCACACCCAGCTAATTTTTGTCTTTTTAGTGGAGACGGTTTTGTCATGTTGGCCAGGCTGGTCTCAAACTCCTGACCTCAGGTAATTCGCCTGCCTCAGCCTCTCCACGTCCAGGGATTACAGGCATGAACCGTGCCTTTCCTGGTTTTGTTTTTGACAGTGGGTGTGTTCTTCCTTCTGTACACTACATCCGGCTTTATCATATGCGCTGCAGCATTGCCCCTACCACCAGAGTCAGTCTGTCCTTCTATGTTTTATGGCCTTGGTACCCCCCTTGCACTTTTATGAATGTAGGTTCTATGTGACATATTCTTCCCGAAAAGCCTAGTTTCATTGCAGTTGAAGACTTGCTTTGGATGATATCCTTTCTCCTTAATTAACTTCAACTCTGCCAGAAATGAGGCAGCATCTTCCTCATCAGCAAATGCAGCAACTCCAGCAATTTTTATATTTTTCAGTCCAAACCTATTCCTGAATCTGTGCGATCATCTCTGACTTGCAGTAAATGGCTTGGTGTCACCTGCTTCAGGGAATCCCTTGCTCAAGCCTTGGTATTGGCTCACTGCCTCCTGGTGCAACATGTTCCCACTGATTGCAGCGTATGTCTCCTCAAGTTTTCCACCCACAGATGGAATGCCTTCCTCGTCTTAAGTAAGCACTTATGCACTGTGGCCATGATGTTGGCAGTCTGAGGTGCCACAGAAAAAAAATAGCAAATTTCTTTTTCTGTCCCCACAATTTCGTGGATAGATTTGTTCTCATCGTAGATCTTAGTAATCTCGGCACAGAATTTCTCTCTTTCCTTATTGAGAACTTTTACCTTTTTACTTGAAGAAAGCACTTTGCAACTTCTTTTTGGCATATCTGGGTTGCCAGCATTAGGGAAGTCCTTCTTGCTCTTGGAACTCCCCTACACACACCAAGGACCAGAGGGCTTCGAGGGAGAGAAGAGCACTCTTCTTGCGCTTTGAGGCATTATTAAATGGAGTAAGGATTACTTGCACACAGCGCTGCAACACGTCGACAGTCAGCCTGAGACAGGCTACCCATGAGTGGGAGGCATCTACATACAGCGTGGATGGACACCATGGACAGAGGAGGATTTGTGTCCCGGGTGGGATGAAGCGGGACCCTACGAGACTTCACCACACTATCCAGAATGACATGAAATTTGAAAGTTATGAATTGTTTACTTAGGGAATTTTCCCTTTAGCATTTTCAGACTGAGGTTTGTGAGTAACTGAAACTACGAAAAGCAAAACCTGACAGCAGCAAGAGAGGCTTGGACTCATTTTAACAAGCAAGCCCTCGATGCCTTGGGCTATGCCAAGTCCTGGAAAAACTGAGACCCATAAAAACACGGTTTCTGGGTGCTGCCCGGTGTGGACTGCAGGCAGGGCAACTGAATGATCACCCATTGTGCTGGCCAGGTTACAGTAGCTGCCAGGTGCTAACGAAGGTGTGAGGCAGGGGGCACATTTCGTCCAGGATAGTTAGAGAGGATTTCCTAGAGAGGAAATCATTTTCAACTCTTGCTTGATAAGACCTGCATGTTTTAGGGCATCCGAACATATTCTAACATAAAATATGATAAAGGCAGTTTAAAGAAAAACCTCCTCAAAAGTTCTGCCACCAGGGACAGTCAGTGTTCGCCTCGTTCTTGCTAACCCCTTCCAGACCTCCCTGCTCAGCCTGCATTCATCTACCATTGACCCTGTGCCTGGCACTCCGCTAAGGCTTTTCAATCTCACGGTATCCTCACAACAAACTTGGGTGGTAAGCAGTATTAGAAAGAGTGACACTGATGTGGGCACTGGCAGGAGTGCCAACCCGGTTTTCCAAGCAAGGAGACAGGGGGTGTTTAAGAAAGGTCATTATCTTGCCCAGTTGCCCAGCTGGGAAATGGCAGGACGCACTGCTGGGACTGTGTGACCGCAGAGCCCTGCTCAGCCTTCTCAGAGGGTGTGTCCTATTCCCTGCTCTAGCTGGGGCTCCAGGTGCCCTGGAGGAGCTTGAGGAGAGAGAAGTAGGATGGTTAGGGCAGGAACCGGCTGGATTAGAGAAAACATTGACACTTTGTTGAGAAGTTGACGCTTCAGCTGGAAGCCTTCCAGGTGCCTTTCAGGATTCTGAAGCATGAAGGTAACAAGGCCTGTTTTGTATTCCAGGAAGATCCCGCTAGCAACCATGGGGGTGGCATTGAGCAGTGCCCTGCAACAGGGTGGGTGCTTCTGAGACAGTCCAGGCAGAAAGGCGTAGGGAGACCCAAGAAATCTGTCCTAAGTGGCATCACTGAGCTTCACAGAATGGACGCAAGGGAGAAAATGGAATCAATGAGAGCCCTAGACCCAGGAGATTCTGTTAATAATGACCTTGACCTGTGCTAAGTGCTATGCTAGGCCCAAGGGCGCAAAGAATTAAGCCTAAGTTCTTACCTGACTCCGCTGACGTACCCTCGGATGGGCCCATGACCAGATCCCCTTACACCGGGTTCCACTCGCTGGAGAAGTGCAGGATGGTGAGGTCCCACATGTACCTTCCAGCCTGACACACACACGCCGTTTGAGGTGAAGGTCTGAAGTCGAAGGGTCAGACAACACTTGGTTTCTCATCATTCACAAAAATATCCAGATGCTATAACAAATTGTGGGGGAGGAAGAAAGAAACCATTTATTTCTATTTTTTTCATGCCGTGAACATCAACTTTGAGTTTCCCTGCCCCAGATCTTGGTGTCATGCAGGGCCACATTCAATCATATTTTTTTAAAGGGTTATTATTTTAAACTCATCCAGTCTTGAGCTCTTTGTGTTATTAGAAAAAACAATCTCAGACATACCTTTGGCAGAATTGAATTAATGCAATAGTATTAATGCAATTAAATCTGAGTAAGATTTCATAGACCCTGATATTTTATACTTAGTGATTTAGCCTCTCTGGAAACTTCCCTAACGGGAGCACCTTTCAGCTTTTTAAATCTTCCGGTAGCGTCAATCTACGTAGAGGGAATCTTGAATCACACACTCAGGTGAACAAGAATATCACTTTCTGTTTCCCGTCACCCCCCTTGACTTCTGACTCACAGTCCCATTCCTCCAGGTTGGCGGGACACTGAAGCTCAGTCTTTCTGGGGGTTCGGCCTGTACCCCCCAAGTGTGAGCCACAGGAGTCTCACTGGGACAGGACGCTCACGTGGTCTATGACCACCGTCCTCAGAGCCTGGTCCTCGCGGCATTTGGGTGTGGAATTTCCCCTGGCTGCCTGGACTCAGGGTCATAAACTAAAACCCACACCTCCGATGCAGGCTGCAGAGGCATTTGTTCTTTTTTGGCCCATATGATTGATATTTTTTTTAATCAAGAGATTTCACATTTTTAAAAAATCCAGATGTCCAGCTTCTCATAAGACCTGTAAGATGTGCCAACCCTGGACCCACATATTCTTAGGACACTGCCCAGTGGGGGCCAAGCATCAGGTATCCCTGTCAGAAGAGGCTGCGTTCCCCAGGCTGTCCTGTTCCTAGGATGCCCACGGACGTCAACAGCCATTGTCACCCCTGCGTCATTGCCCTGCACTTTTGCTTTTCTCATAGGAGAGAAATAGTTCCTGTACCTGTCATAGACTGGGTTCCCCTTGAGCAAGACTACATGACCTTGAGCTGACCTTGAGCAGGATTACATGCAGGAAGCTAAGTAGGAAGTGCTCATTGCATCAACCCTTGGGAAAGGCGAAAGAAAGGTGCAGAACTGGGCAGAGAGAGATGCTGGGTTACTATGCAGTCTCAGCCACAGCCCACCCACAGAGAGCTGGAAAGCTACATGGCCCTCTGATTGTGGTGAAAGCATCCTGGGGTTCACACTCTTGTACCCACCAGTGACTGGATGCAGCTGTCCCTGGAAAGGAGTGTGATCTTGAACCAGTAAGATCTCTTTAGCCAAGGGCAGTGTCTGGCAGCACCCCCAGCAGCAGAGGAACCCATCCTTCAGTGGGAAGGGGGATCTGGATGATGTCTAACAGCATCTCCTACAGCACCCATGTGGGAAGAATCAGCAGACCAGCAGGGGTGCTGCAGGCCCCTCTGCTCACTGATGCCAGGATCCTGTAGGCATTTGGGTCAAGGAGCGTGGAAGGCAGATGTTCTTCTTGGGGCTTCCACAAGAGCCCAGGGGAGCCACCCAGGAGGTCTGTACCCAGACCACCACCACCAATGTTGCGAGAAGCTTTCCCACAAGAATCCTCACCATCATCTTTCAGGCCCTCTGCTGTTCCCTAAGGAGAGGGACTTTTAGAATACAGAAGTCTAAAAGAATTGCTGATCACTTTCCTCCCTGCCACGAATCTCCCTGAAACAATGGGCACAGACACAGCCACTTGTTGGTTTAGGAGGAAGAGAAAAGAGAACATACAGGGAGATAAGGAAAACGTAAGTGAATGTCGTTGGCTCTCTGCTTCCCCAAACCCTGGCCAGGATTCAGAAACCAAGCAGCATTCAGGGCCTCCCCCAACCCTACCAGCAGGACCATTCCCAGCCCCACTCCCTACTCCCTAGCTGAGTTCTGCAGCAGGTACTCTCTCTTCACTTTATTCTGAGACCCCTGACTCTACAGGGGCCCTAAAAGCAGCAGCATTCTGGCCAGGACTCAAAGACTTCAGGGGATGACTTGCTCACATCAACGAAGAGGTTCGGTTCCCTCCTTCCCTCCACCCCCTTCCTCCTCCTTCCTCCTCCCTGCCTCTGCCCTCTCCACATCACGCCCTGCCCCGCTCTGCTATTTTCTTTGCTAGGTCCTACTAATATTTCATTATATTTAGGGGATAAACCAGAGGCTTCATCTGCCAGGAGATGGGGGATCAAGAACACCAAGTCAAGACAGTTATGGGAAGTGAAGCAAGCCTGGTGCAGAAGGACAGATGTTCTTCTGTCTTTCTTATTTGCTCTCACTTATTTGTGGGAGCAAAGAATTAACACAATTGAACTCACGGAGATAGACAGTAGAAGGACGGTGACCAGAGGCTGCGAAGGGCAGTGGGGAATGGGGAGAAGAAGGTGGAGATTAATGGGTACAAAGAAATAGAAAGAATAAGACTGAGGCCGGCGCGGTGGCTCAAGCCTGTAATCCCAGCACTTTGGGAGGCTGAGGCAGGTGGATCACGAGGTCAAGAGATCGAGACCATTCTGGTCAACAAGGTGAAACCCCATCTCTACTAAAAATATAAAAATTAGCTGGGCATGGTGGCGCGTGCCTGTAATCCCAGCTACTCAGGAGGCTGAGGCAGGAGAATTGCCTGAACCCAGGAGGCGGAGGTTGCGGTGAGCCGAGATCGCGCCATTGCACTCCAGCCTGGGTGACAGAGGGAAACTCCGTCTCAAAAAAAAAAAAAGAAGAAGACCGAGTATTTGCTAACAGAGTGAAATGATAATAGTCAAAAATAATTTATTGTACATTTTAAGTAACTAAGAGTATACCTGGATTGTTCATAACAGAAAGGATATGATTGAGGGAATGGACACCGTTTACCCTGACGTGATTATTATGCATTACCTTCCTGTATCAAAATCTTTCATATACCCCATAAATATGTGCACCTACTATGTGCCTGCAAAAATTTTAAATTTAAAGGAAGGAAAATCAAGTCAACTTTCTTAGGGTTTCGGGCCAGTGTCCCCCTTCCCCGCGTTGTCCCGCAGCTTCCTCTACGCACTGTACCCGCAGCCACAGTAGCCGGAGGGCTGATCTCAGCCACCCACTCTTAGTGTGCTTCCTGCCTGCACAGACCTAGTGCAGATTTATAATTGTCTTTATCTACCCTTAGTGTATTTATACAGGGGATGGAGCGAAATGCACGCCTATAATTTGTAGAAGCTATGTGTAAAATAAAACAAAGCACAGCAGCCTGATACCTATGTTAGGAAATATATCCCCAACAATCCAGCTACACCTAGACTGTTATGTATAGAAGAGGGTGAGTGGTCGACCTGGGCGCTTTGTGTGGTGAAAAGGGAGTGCCCCCAGTGGGAGGGGGAGGTGGGGAGGGATAGCCTGGGGAGAAACGCCAAATGTGGGTGAAGGGGTGAAAGCAAACAGAACACACTGCCATGTGTGTATCTATGCAACTGTATTGCATGCTCTGCACATGTACCCCAAAACCTAAAATGCAATAAAAAAAATAAGGAAAAAAAAAAAAAGAAAAGAAAAGGGAGTGCCCTCCCATAAACTGGATCTCAGAGGCTCTTGTCTGTGTCAGAATCTCTTTCTAATGGCCAGAATCATGATGACATTTTTGTAAACGAGTTTGTGTGAAATGAGCAAAAGCTCCAGGAAGTGCCCAGCGTGGAGGATGGGTTTGAGGAAGAATGAGATGAGTACTCAGATACTGCCACGGGTGGGGGAGGCAATCCAGCAAGTTCCAAGGTGCCGGAGATTCAGGTAGGTGAGGAGGGAGCACGTCGGACACTTAGGGAAGGTGGGAAGGTGGCAGGACCACATTTGCCCTTTTCCAAACTTGGAGAGAAAAAATGATGTCCGCGCGCCTTCAGCAGCTCTGACTCTGGAACAGCACAGATGATGAGCGCTGATTGCATGCAGACTGGAAAGACTCAAGAGGAGAGTAGGGGGTGTCATGGCAGCCCCAGGGAGAGGCGGATCAATAGGATTTGGCAGGAGGGAGTGGGGATCTGGAGAATGATGTCTGGAGAAGATGACGCGTGATAGGTTCTAGAGGATAAAAAAGGCTTCACCAAGCAGAGGACATTTCTTCATGTCTGGGGCAGAGGGACAGCCATTGTGCCAAAGACAACTCTCAGATAACCACAGCCCATTCATCTCCCCCGTGCTGGATGGAAGGAGGAATGGAAAGGAGGTGGATTGTGGAGAAGAGTCCTTCACAGGATTCTTCATTCTCCATCCTTCCCTAATATGACCCCAGTAAAATATAATATGACGCCAGTTCTGGAAAAAGGAACCATTTTATTCATCTGCAAACCCAGAGCTGAAGCACAACACCTCCACTTGCCTTTGATGTTCTGATAAAGATTGAATCTGCCAGGAAGGATACCTGCCAGCTGCCCTTAGAAAATGGAGGCATAGACAGCTCATTAGGAAGACGAAATTATGTTGACTTAGTCAATTTCCATTTCTCCCCAGTTCACCAAATTCATATTAACTGTTTTTGGGGAAACTAATTGACTCCTTTTCTCCCTGAATCAATTACTCATGCCACGTTTTTCATGCTGGGGATGGAGAGTCAATTCAAGAAATATGTTTTGATTACCTACTATGTGCCAGGCATTGTTAGAGCCCTGGAGATTCAAAGATGAAAGGTGCACACATCATACTACTGGAGTTGCAAAAAAAGTTGTCCCACATAGGACACCTTCTGCAATGGAAGTGAGTTGCATCGATCATAAAAACATGCGGTTAGCAGGAGTCACCTTAACACACAGTCACCCAGAGCCCAGAATTCCTGAACTGGGACCTGTGACAGGCATCGCAGAGAAGCACTGCACGCAGCTGCCTCCAAGGAGCCTCCTCCAGAACTCTGTCCGCTACAAAGGTTGGGCTGTGGCTAAAGGGATATTCGTTGTAAAATGCTTTCAGCTCCACTGTACGCTTGAAATTTTCACTAAAAAAAAAAAAAAAAAAAGTGAGAGAGGGAGAGATGAAAGGTCTGTTTATTAAACCACTGCTTCCTAGGCTTTTACCATTCACCTGGTGATCTTGGTAAAACCCTGATACTGAATGGGGGAAAGGACGCAGAAGAGCCAGCTCCCAGGTCACACCCAGTCCAGCAGCAGCACGGTGACTACGGTTAATAACAACGCGTTGTACACTTAAAAATTGCTGAGAGAGTAGGTAGTGAGTGTTCTCACCACTAAAAAAGGAGCAATGTGAGGCAATGCCTGTGTTAATTAACTTGATTTAGCCATTTCGCAATACACGTATTTTATATTTCAGCTTTCATTCTAGATTCAGGAGGTCCTTGTGCAGGTTTGTTACAAAGGTCCACCCATGTAATGCAGAGGTTTGGAGCACGACTGATCCCGTCACCCAGGTACTGAGCAGAGTAGCTCCCTACCATACGTTGTTTTTCAACCCTTGACTGCCCCCACACCCCTGTTTTATACTCCAGTGTCTGCTCCTCTCATCTTTATGTCCATGTGAGACAGTTTGGCTCTGTGTCTCCACCCAAATCCCATCTCTAATTGTAATCCTCATGTGTCAGCAGAGGGGCCTGCAGGGAGGTGATTGAATCATGATTGCAGACATCCCCCTTGCTGTTCTCATGATAGTGAATGAGTTTTCACAAGATCTGGCTGTTTCAAAGTGTGTGGCACTTCCCCCTTTGCTCTCTCTCTCCTGCTGCCACATGAAAGTGTGCTTCTTCACCTTCGTCCTCCGCCATGACTATAAGTTTCCTGAGGCCTCCCAGTCCTGCTTCCTTTTAAGCCTGTAGAACTGTGAGTCCATTAAACCTCTTTCTGGCCAGGTGTGGTGGCTTCCAGCACTTTGGGAGAACGAGGCTGGCAGATCACCTGAGGTCAGGAGTTTGAGACTAGCCTGGCCAACATGGTGAAACCTCATCCCTAATAAAAATACAGAAAATTACCTGGGCATGGTGGTGGGTGCCTATAATCTCAGCTATTCTGGAGGCTGAGGCAGGAGAATCACTTGAACCCAGGAGGTAGATGTTGCAGTGAGCTGAGATCTTGCCATTGCACTCCAGCCTGGACACCAAAAGCAAAACTCCATCTCAACAAAACAAAAAACTCTTTTCTCCATAAATGACCAGTCTCAGGTAGTTCTTTACAGCAGTGTGAGAACAGATTAATACCCCATATGTGCCCCGTGCCCAATGTCTGGCTCCCACTTCTGAGCAAGAACATGTGGGATTTAGTTTTCTGTTTCTGTATTAGTTCACTTACGGTAATAGCTTCTAGCCGCATCCATGTTAGTGCAAAGGACATGATTTTGTTCTTTTTTATAGCCGTGTAGTGTCCTGTCGTGGACAATGTGTACATATTTTCAAACGCCAAGTTGTATACCGTAAATATACACAATTTTTATCTTTAATGAAAAATAACTCTTTTAAAAAGCCTAAAGTGCTGCAGTACAAAAAAGTGTGAGCGTGCCCCAGCAGATCAGATCTACTGAGTGTAACAGAGACACGAGGTGAGGCCAGGCTGTGCTGAACGGTGAGAAAGGGTGAAGAGCCCTCCCCGGGGCATGTGGAAAGCAAGGGGACCTGTGGCATTAAATACACCGTATTTGCAAACAGAGATAGGACTCCAAGGTGGGTCTCACCAATGGCTATTCATTAAAATCCTCCAGGGTAGGTTAAAAATTATGGCCCCACTCCAGTGATTATGATTTATCAGGTCTCACATGCCTGGGCATGGAACTTTTTAAAAAACCTTTCTAGATAACTCTAATGCAAACCTGGGGTTGACAATGAGCACTCCGCATTGATTCTCACCTGTGTGTTCCAAGCTGGCGAGCTGAGATGCAGGGGCCTTCTTGATGGGCTCTCTCCTTACCCTACCTGTGACAACTGAAGCTCAGCAGGGCTGAGAGGGATTTTCCGTTTTTGTTTTTGTTTTTTGGTTTTTCGTTTTTGGTTTTTGGTTTTTTTTTTTTTTTTTTTTGGTTTCTTGAGACAGAGTCTCGCTCTGTTGCCCAGGCTGGAGTGCAGTGGCACGATCTCAGCTCACTGCAACCTCCACGTCCGGGGTTCAAGCGATTCTCCTGCCTCAGCCTCCCAAGTAGCCGGGATTACAGGCACGCGCCACCACATCCAGCTACTAACTTTTTGTATCTTTAGTAGAGACGGCGTTTCACCATGTTGTCCAGGTTGCACGGCCCAAACCCATGACTGAAATCAGAAAATAAGCCAGGTCCAGGACAAGGAAGCCTCCCTATATTCAAGCCAAACACGACGTCTTGGCAGCTAAGGCCTCAGCAGCGCCTTTTGTGAAACCCAAATTGTGGAGAAGGACCAGAGCCCCTCTCTGCCGGGAGGTGCCAGACCCTCCCAGGTCACCCGAGGGAAGTCTAGTGTTGGCACCTTCCCTGCTCGCCCTGGAGTAAGGGTGGGAACTGCTCATATTCTGGCATGAGTGAGTGAGTGAGTGAGTGAGTGAGTGAGTGAGTGAGTGAATAAATGATACTCATTGATCTCTGCTCTGAACCCGGCACTGGGAAGGGGCCTTTTACACGTTGCCTCGGCAAATCCTCACCGCAAAGCAGATGTAGTCTTGCCCCAAACAAGGCCCAGCGAGGCTGCCAGCTTGCCCAGGTCACGCCGATAAGGGGCACATGATGCCGGGGACCTGCAGGATATGTCAAGGGCCCTGGGCCAAGTGAACCCTCATTTCCCCCCAGGCCACTGCCTTCTGAACTGGAGGGCCGAGAAAACAAAGCCCAGAGACACAGCACAAACCCCGACGGAGAAAGACGTGCGGGTTGGGGAGGTGGTGTCAGGACCACCCAGGGGCCCACGGCAGGGGGTAGGTAGGACCTGGGCACCCCCCAGGGCAGAGCATTGCCAGGGGAGCCACATCCCTTCCTGGGACGTATGAGAGGTGGGTGTGTAGGGGAATGGGAGCACGCGGGGGGCCTGCGGAGGGGGCAGACCGAAGGCTGAGACCACCGGGGCAGGCACTGGTCGACCTTCACACTAAGGGCTGCGGGTTTTACTGATCTGGTGTCAGCCCGGGGCGCTGGGTGGCCCCACGCGCCACCGATGCGGATCATGTGGACACTGGCGCCACCTAGTGCCGGCAGCGCGGCAACGGCCCTTTTACCCACACGCGTGTCTCCAAGTCCACGCTCTCATGCATCCTCTGCGGAGTCCGAGCCCTGGAGGGCAGAAGTGGTTTGTCTGAGGATAGGACAGAAAGGGCCAGGAGCTCAGCCTCCTAATCACCAGTGCTGCCCGCCCCCCTCCCCGAGCACCCTGGTTCTCCACTGCGCGTGGGCTGCAGCACAAAAGGTAGGGCCTTCCCAGACAAGAGCCACAGCTGCAGGCAGATGTCTGCTTCCTCCCTCGCCACCACCTGTGCCCTCCTTCCACCTTGTGGAAAATGTATCCCTAGGTTACAATTGAAAAGAAAACTTCCTGCACGATCAGAAATCACGAGCCCTAACTGCAGTTGACAGATCTAAGGTTTCAGCCGTCAGATGGCTCCCTGAGCCCTCTGCAAGTTCAACAGTCAGCAAACCATGCACAATCCCTGAATTTCTCATTTCACCGTCTTTGTCCCTTATTCTGGAACGATGAAGGGGAAACGCGTGCACGGGTGCAGTTACTATCCAGGAATCTTTGCATATGTGCTCATTTATAAGACAAGTGAATTAGTCACAGACGTTGGTCCTTTAGCAGTTACTAATGACCCATTCCCAATGGGCCAACACATCATGAGCTGGTGTTCTGGAAGGTGGAAGCTCCCTGCTCCATGCCATGCGTCCCGCCCCTACAGTGAGGACTGTCAGAGAACCATCCAGGCAAGCCTAGGCTCTCAGCACATGCCCTTCGGGAGCCGCGGTGGCTCTGGCCAGTTGTCCTGGCGCTTGAGGAGGCAAGGCTATGAGTTCAAGGCCAACCTGAGCAACATAAGCAGCTCTCATTCATTAACAACAACAACAAAAAAGAAACCATGCCCTGATACACCCATCCTTTCCATAGGAAAGTGAACTGTGATTCCAACCGTTCAGCACATGCTCCCTCCGTGGGAACAGACAGCGTGAATCCAGGCAGAGGAAAAAGTTTCCTGTGCTGTGGTTTGCTGTTGAGGCTAGAGAGACTGGAACACTCTTTTCCTAGATTTGTCCTCAATCTTCAAGGCCAGCTCTTCCAAGACCTCTTCCCTGGCTTGATCCTGCCCAGCAAGATGGCCACCCCCTATGTCCCCTTCCTCCCACAGCACCTTCTAATAAAATTGAAACAAACAAAGCCTCCTGCTCAAACCTTCGCATGACTTTTGTTGCTCTGAGGATAGAAACCAAAGCCACCCCCCGCCGCCCTGCCTGCTCTGGTGCTCTCTTGCCTCCCAGCCCCTCCCTCACTCCACAGCCTCTTCGCTTCTGCTCTCCAGCCCACCCACCTCCACCCGGACCCTCAGTTTTACCTCCAGAGAGTCTAGTGCACTCTGACCCCTCGGCCTGGAATGCCTTTCCCTCCTCTCTGCACCCGGTCACATCTCCTTGAGGAAGCCCTCTCCAACCTCCTTAAAGGGCCAGATCCCCCTTTTAGAGGTTCTTTGAGCGCCTTAAGGCACACATTCATGCTCTTATTTGGCCAACATCATCAGCCCTGCCAGGGTTGAACGCTTCGGGTTGGATTTTGTTCTTCTTCTGTCCCACAGTCGCCGTGGCATTCCACAAGAATCATGGTGACAATGGCCATGTTGATTGGGTACCTACTCTGAGCTGAACCTTGTGAAAGTACTTTAACTGAGTCCTCTCCCTCATCTCAGAGCAACTGTATAAGGGAGAGTGCCCACATTTCACAGATGAAGACAATAAGGGTGAGTCAGCTGCTCACAGCTGTGAAGTAGCGGGGCTGGGATTTGAACCCAGGGATTTCTGATGACAAAGCCTGTACTCCTAGCCACTACTCTGTATACCCTGCCTGTCCATTATCGCACCTGCCCCACCAGTGCACTGTGCTTATGACACCTCCCTCCAGGGAGTTCCCACCAGCTGGAGGCCCTCACACCTTCTGTCCCATCCCCCACACCCTGCACATAACTCAGTGGCTGACATGGTAGAGATGCATTAAATGTTTGTTGAAACCAGGCCTGATAATATGAAAGCAAGGTTCTTTCGACACAGATAATACACTGAATGCCCAAAAACATCATTTGCCAAAGTCACTCTGGGACCAGCACGGTCTTGGGATGTTAATAAATGTACGTCAAATGTGGGCTTCTATCAGCAGATAAAGGTGAGGAGGTACTACAGTAAACAGACATCCACAGGGGCCCTGAGGGTGGGGATTCCTGTCTTTCAAAACTAATGTGTATTCAGAGCCCCCCTGAGGGGGTTGGGGCAGGCGCCTTTTCCTCAAACACCCCTGGTGCCAGAACCTCCTTTTCAGGGAGCAAAGCACCAGACCACAGTCCCACAGAAACTCACGCACAGCACCACTCTCCCCCTCACTTTGTGAAGTCCGGGTGGCTCTGACATCTTCAGGATGGCACTGGTCCCCTGCCTGGCAATGGTTAATCTGATAAATAATTGAATATTCAATGACACTCAAGTACAGAGACTCTATCAACATTTCTCAGCCTTTAAGTCTGGTTTATTCAGCCAGAAGTAGCAAAGCAGCTGCTTCTGCTGCCACCCTTCGTGACATGGCCCTCCACCTTCTCGGTCTATGGATCCACATTAGTGATGCAGAAGTCCCCATGCGCCTCTTTTCCCAATGACTGTGGCCATACACGCCTCACTGGAAAGTAAGGAGAACAGGGAGGCTGCTTAAAATAACATAGGGAGGAGATTCCAAGATGATATCTGGTTTTGGGGGCTTTGTTTTTAGTTTTTGTTTATTCCAAGATGGAGTCTTGCTCTGTCGCCCAGGCTTCCCTCTGCAGGAAGAATCCAAGACAGGACTCAGACAGCATAAACTCCTTCACTCAACATGCACTTAGTGAACGAATGACAACTTGCATGTTGTTACTTTGCACCCTATTTTTCTCTCTTTTAGCAGACGTTTTAAGTACTTTGTGTGCAAGATCTGGTGTGTCTGTTTTTCATGTCTTTGGTTTGAAGAGTTTAAGAGAAATCAATACAGTTTAAAGAAAATAAAGAATATCCACTGGCACAATGACTCACGCCTGTAATCCCAGCACTTTGGGAGGCCGAGGCAGGAGGATCACTTGAGTCCAGGAGTTCAAAAGCAGCCTGGGCAACAAAGTGAAACCCCGTGTCTACTAAAAAATACAAAACTAGCCGGTCATGGTGGTGTATGCCTGTAGTTCCCTCTACTACTCGGGAGGCTGAGATGGGAGAATCACTTGAGCCCAGAAGGTGGCGGCTGCAGTGAGCTAAGATTGCACCACTGCACTCCAGCCTGGGCTATAGAGCAAGACCCTGTCCAAAAAAATCAAAGGAACGTCAACGATATATTGGGGAATGAAAAGCCAACAAATCAATTGTGTTCTCAAAGAGGGTTTGGGACTCGGGACACATTTCCTGGAGGAAAATCTCAGACTGACCATGATTATAGTACAATATAATAGTAAGAGGTAGTAGGCATAGTGACTGAGCGCTTACTATGTACCTCGAAAATCCATTTCTCATTCAATCCCTGAAATACTGTTATGAGTTAGCTATGATGATCATCTCCATTTTCCAGAGGAAGAAACTGAGGCTTGGAGACGTGAGATAACTTTCAGGTCACACAACTGGTAGGTGGTGGGACGTGACTCCAAGCCAAGCCCGTCCTATCCAGAGCCACGTCAGCAAAAGCCTATGCAATGCCAGAGCCGTGCTGACATGTGGCAGGAAGTCACACAGTTACAGTATAATTACAGCATCTATTACAGGGATGAAATGGCATTTAATAAGCAAGCCTCTTTTGTATCTCAAACATTAAGATTTTAGGGAGAGGAGTTTTATCTTGCAAATTTGATTTTATACCAAAGAAATATTTATTAACACAGAGTTTACACTTTCTGATTCCTGATTCCTACCATACTATGCAGTGTTCATTTCAATAGATCATGGGCTATCTCAGGAACCTTGAAAACAAGCCAAATATAAGCAAATTGGCCAAAGGGGCACAGGTTAACTCCGCTGGCCACCCTCACAGCCAGGGCCCTGTGAGCAAAGTGGAAGGAAAGGACATGACATCTATCTGCCCGGCCTGAATTAACCAGGGAGTAGAAGTAATCACCTAATAAATTCAAATTAATTGATAATCTGGTTGATCAATTCAAATTAATCAGAGAAAGAAGAACAGCTCAACAGAAAAACATGAAAGATGAAAAGGCAAATCCACAAAAAAATAAACATAAATGGCCCTAAACACATGCAGAAGGCTAAAGTCGTCTGAGAGTCGCCAAGACACCAGTTAAATGAGATTCGCTGGACCATTACATGGACAGTGTTTGCGTTTGTTTATGTTCTTATAAGGTGGCAGTATTTGTGCAGACTCCTAGGGAAAGAACCTCCCATTTTCCGCTGGTGGTACAACTTTCTCATAGAAAACTTGGAAATATGCATTAAACACCTTTGCTAAGTGCATACCCACTCGTTAAAAGAGTTTACTTCAAATAATTTACTCTAAAGAAATAAACAAGGATATTTCCTAAAATTAGCAATAAGCAATATGACTCATATATTTCATTTTTATAAAAAAAATAATATACACACATCCTTAAGACAAAGGCTAGAAGAATATAAACCAAAAAATTAATGCTGCTTATCACGAGATTATCGGATTAGAACTGATTTTATTTTTTATATTTTTTTCTTCAACAAATAGGTACGAATATGGTAATTTTTAAAAGATATATAATATATATTTTAAAAGATATATGATTCAAGCCACACCCCAGCGCTGTTTTTCAGAACATCTCTGAATGTGGCAATCGAAAGAGAGGGAGGAAGAGATAGAGAAAAGGAGGGGAAGAGTTAGAATGGATGACTTCTGCCTCCAACCCAGGACGCATCAATCTGCTCTCCACAAGCTCTATCCCCGCCCCACCTCACTCTCGCCCCATCCAAGACAAACTTGCCTCCAAGTATTTGGCAGAGGTTTTCACCACCTCCTTCTAGGCAGCACACAGGTCACCAGACTTTAGAAATACTATCTGTGCTTAACGTATCCCATTTCAGCCCTCCTGGAAATATCTGCTCGATCAAATACACAAATCTCACCCATCTGTCTAGACAGAATTTTTAATACGGTATCCTAGGAAGTGATTGAAATGACAGAAAACATCCTGAATCTAAACATCTTACAAAATCCGCACGTGACTTTCAGGACGTAAGGAGTCTACAAGTCATAACCCCCTTCCACACAAGATAAAAGCTGAACAACTGAAAATCAACAACTCTTCTTAGATCCATCAGAGAACTGAGGTCACAGGGCACACTGCTACCCACAGAACTGCAGAAACAGACAAGGGGATACAGATGATCAGGGGAGAAAATTCTACAGGAACTGGGTCAGGGGTAGGAAAACCTGAACTGTAGTTGATGAATTGCTGGAGGCTCAGGATGAATGAGACTGAGAGATTAGAAACCCAAGGGGACCGGCCTCAGGGAGGTTCCCACACTGAGTTTTACCTCTGGGAGCCCTACCAGGTTCTGACAGTGAAGATGGGGGGAAATCCCCTCATGCTCCCAACAGGGAAAGGGAGAGAGGAGCTATTTTGAAATATACCAGATCATTCTCTTCTTCTCAACAAGGTCTGGTAAGAGAAACTATCTTACCACAGAATAATTAGTGAATGTTTTACCAAAGCCCAATCAACCTGGGGAAAGAGAAATACCCAACTGCAGCCCCCTCTAGCCTGTCTGCATCATCTACGGCGGCTGTAGAGGTGTGCACGGAGGAGCACTTGAGAAGGTCACAGCCCAGGGCACAGGCTCACTGAAAGACTGAGCCCTGACTCTCTGCAGCACACTCCCCTCCCCACCCCTCACCACCACATCACCTGCCCAGGGCACAGGCTCACTGAAAGACTGAGCCCTGATTCTCTGCAGCACACTAACCTCCCCACCCCTCACCACATCACCTGAGCTCTTGCATCACAGCAAAGAACTGCATATCTCGGGGCTTATCCAAGGACAATTCTCTGGGGAACCCCAATGACAACACAGAATACAAAAACAGGGACACTGGAGGAAACTTGAGGGCCAGACCACAGCTCTTACCAGTAGATGAGGGACCAGTATGTGTTCAGAGCTCAGCCTGTTCGGTGCACCTCCCCTGGACTTGGAAGCAAATGAAAATAAGATTCAGGGATGCTTTAAACATCTTCCTGTCTGCCGTGGTGGTGGCATCAAATGTCCCAGGCCCAGGGTGGTGACGCTTCTTAGCCAGGTAGTGGCCTTGCTGTGGCTCCCACCACTCTGGTGACCTTGGTTCCTATTTTCTGAGCAGGCTCTGATCTCTAGCCTGACTGCTGATTCTGCAAGGTACCTAAAGCAAACTTAAAAAAGTTTTCTTCTCTCTTTCTCTCTCAGAACTTCTCTTAACATCTCAAGAGACTCTAGTGTTTCTGTGAATACACTGTGGAAATTGCTACATTCAAACATAAACCATGAAGCCAGAGAGGCCTCTCTGCTGAGCAAAGTACCAGCTGAGGGGAAATTATACAGGAGCTAGAAAGAAATTAGTCAGTTAGTGGGGGTAAGACGGTCCTCAGTAAAGTTTCCCTTTTAATAAAAAGCAGTCCCCAAATCTTTTCTTTTCTAACAAAGAGCAGCCTGGAAAATCAAGCTGCAGGCATAGAAAAGCAAGCTAGAAGCTTGCACGGGTGACGGTCCGCAGCTGTGCCAGTGGGAAAAGACTACCTGAGGCCCACGCGTGTTCAACATGGAAGCTCCATCTCCCCTTTTCTGTGTCAGTCACATGAACAGTAAAGGAACAGGCAACATGGCTCTGGTCAGGGAGAGAACCCATGTGCGTAATAAAACCTTAGGGTAGAATGACCAGCTTCTTCATGTGCTATGTAAATGGCGCACCTGGTCCAATGAATCTTTGAGCCCCACTTAAATCAGATGCTGCCTCCTCAAGCTCATCTTACAAAACGCCTTGCATTTCACCACGAAGCCAGGAGGCCTGCTGAACCTCTCCTACTGCAGGAGACACAACTTTTTATCTTTCTCTCACCTATTTTTTTTTTTTTTTTTTTTTTTTGAGATGGAGTTTCACCCTTGTTACCCAGGCTGGAGTACAATGGCGCGATCTCGGCTCACCGCAACCTCCGCCTCCTGGGTTCAGGCAATTCTCCTGCCTCAGCCTCCCGAGTAGCTGGGATTACAGGCACGCGCCACCACGCCCAGCTAATTTTTTGTGTTTTTAGTAGAGACGGGGTTTTACCTTGTTGACCAGGATGGTCTCGATCTCTTGACCTCGTGATCCACCCTCCTCGGCCTCCCAAAGTGCTGGGATTACAGGCGTGAGCCACCGTGCCCGGCTCTCTCTCACCTATTAAACCTCCACTCTTAAACTCACTCCTTGTGTCTGCATCCTTAATTCCCTCGGCATGAGGCTGCAAACCTCGGCTATTACCCCAGACAAATGCTGCTGCTTCAGAAAAACAACAGGAGAAAGAACATTCAGAAAAAGCCTGCAGCATTAGAGGCAAAGGGGGCTGCAGGGTAACTCCAGGGTGTCCTGACCAAGGCCTCCCAGAGGGACCCTCAGCCCTGGATGCACATCAGACTCCCCTGCAGAGCTTAGAAAAACTACACAGAAACCACCCTCCACCCTCAGAGACCCTGAGTAGAGGGAGAGCCCAGGCATGCCACGGAGTCCATCTCCCCAGGTGAGGAGAGTAGCAGGCGGTGAGAACCACAGAGGCGGGGCTCATTACACCACGTGCTAATTCCATCACACTCAGACACATCGTGTCGTAGCTAGGATCCCTCAGACACAGTTTCCCGTAAAGCCTGAGGCAGCGCCCAGGAATGAGATACACATCCTTAAAGCCAAGTCTAGAAGAATATAAGCCAGAAATTTAATGCTGGTTATCACTAGATTATAGGACTAGAACTGATTTTTTTATATTTTTTTCTTCAAAGAATATGTACTAATATGGTAATCTTTAAAAGATATATAGGCCGGGCGCGGTGGCTCACGCCTGTAATCCCAGCACTTTGGGAGGCCGAGGCGGGTGGATCACGAGGTCAAGAGATCGAGACCATCCTGGTCAACATGGTAAAACCCCGTCTCTACTAAAAATACAAAAAATTAGCTGGGCATGGTGGCGCGTGCCTATAATCCCAGCTACTCAGGAGGCTGAGGCAGGAGAATTTCCTGAACCCAGGAAGCGGAGGTTGTAGTGAGCCGAGATCGCACCATTGCACTCCAGCCTGGGTCAAAAGAGTGAAACTTCGTCTCAAAAAAAAAAAAATAAAAGAGATATAATATCATCTGCAGAAGACACATCTTCCATGGGCTTCAGGTTTCTGGCAGGGAAGCTCGCCTTCAACACCTCTGACCACAAGAAGCAGAGGCTCTTTCAAAGGAAGGATGAGGAAGAGGCAGAAAGTGGTGTCTTTCTGTCTTTGTCAGAGCTGGTGCATTAAACAGGAGCTCCCTGTCTCCAGGAGTCCACACTCACCCTATCGAAAGCCAGAAAAGGAAGAAGGATTGCAGTCTCTCACAATCAATCCGTTTCACAGGATCTCCCTGTCATTGATTTCCTAAGTAAATGGATTGGTTTGGGGGTGGTTTCACTTCCAGGCAGTCCTGTCAGCTCTCCATACCATAAATTTGTATTTTATTTTATTTTTTTTTTGAGCCGGAGTCTTGCTCCATCGCCAGGCTGGAGCACAGGGGCGCAGTCTCAGCTCACTGCAACCTCAGCTTCCTGGGTTCAAGCGATTCTTCCACCTCAGCCTCCTAAGTAGCTGGGACTCCAGGTATGTGCCAACCACTCGGCTAATTTTTTTGTATTTTTAGTAGAGACGGGGTTTCACTATGTTGGCCAGGACGATCTCGATTTCTTGACCTCATGATCCACCTGCCTCAGCCTCCCAAAGTGCTGGGATTATGCATTTTCTTTTATAAAGCATTTGCTGTGTTCTTGTCTCTCGGATGTGGCTTTAGAGACGGGCATCCTGAAGACAAGTATTCTGTTTTATTTAGTTGTTCTCTTTTAGGCTTTCTAGGTGCCCACTTTCCTGGCATCTCAGCCTTTATTTTAATGGTTCTCAAAGTGTGGTCCCAGGACCAGCAGCAGTGGCATTGGGGAACTTGTTAAAAATGCAGGTTCTCAGGCTCACATCAGCCCTGTTGAATCAGAAACTCTTCGGCAGGGGGTGGGGGGCAGTAATCAGTGTTTTAACGACTATAATATGACTGCTTTAAATTATTTTGTTTAATAGCCTAAAACCCCACATTCTGGAGAAAATATCCTGTGTCTTTAAGCCCTAGCCTAGGCTGTGATTTAATTATCTATACAGAGGAGGGCAACCCACCTCTATGGAGTGGCTCACTTTGAAGCCTTACAAGATCCCTCGAAGACTTGTCTTCCTTTGAAAATGAAAAGTCAGGTGTGAAGAGTCAAGTCACTTTGTCAAGGTCTCAGCCAGCCAGCAACAGAGCTGGGTATTGAACCACATCTACCCACCGCCAAAGCCCCTGCCTTTCTGCATGCTCCCCGCCCTGAGCTCCAGGACTTCACAGCTGCTAAAAGGGAATCTTGGCTCATCCCTTGATTCTCTAAAACACCTGGCCTGGGCTGAATGGAGAGTGGGTGGGGTGGACTGCAGCAGAATCCAATCTATTCAAGGTGAGGAAAGGTTTTACCACAAGCATCTTCTGTTTCCCTACCAGACTGCAAGGCACCCTCCCAACAAACGACACTTTCATTAATTCAACGCACATTTGCTGAGCACCAGACGCTCTGCAGACTCTACGAATCAGAGTGGAGAGTGAGGCTAAGGCCCTGCCCTGCTCAATGGTAGTAATAAGTCCACGTTTGGTGAGCACTTTGTGTCCCAGTCACTGTGCACATCTTCATCCCCTATTAAAGATGAGGAAACTGAGACTCAGAGGAGGTATGCAACGTCCGAGAGTTAAGCAGACGGAAGGGGCAGCAGCAGAACTACGTCTGGATTCCTCCGACTCAGAGCCTGGGCTCTTAACGAGATGCTGCGGCACCTTGCAGCATCTGTGTCCTCCGCTGCTCCGGCATGTGCGTGTGTTTTTAGTTTAGTGATATGCTGTTGAAAAACTGTGATCTTAGCCATTGTGCAGGGCAGGCTCTGACTTTCCTCGTCAGGGACTGTCCATGGAAAGGACGCCAGAGCAGGAGTCAGGATGCCTAACTGTCCGGGCCGTAGGGGTGAAATGAAACAGCAGCAAAATCCGGAACCAGTGATCAGAGCAGAGTTTGGGGTAAGGAGAGGACAAGAGGAATAAGAGGCTCCTTGGGTACCTGTGGGGAGGGAAGCCAGCAGGCTGCTCACTCCTCCGGCCTGGGTCTCCTGGGTGAAGCTCCTGCTTCAGGTACGTCCCAGCTGAGGAAACTCTGAAACATTTCTGATAACTCCTCGAGCAGGTCTTTCCTCTCATTCTCCTCCCTTCCTTTCCCAACTCACAGCGCTCACGGTGAATACGAGCAGCAGCTGTGCGCACATGCTCCTGCACCGAGGCTTCAAGAGCAGGCAGCCCGTGCTTCTCCTGCTGCCGCAGTCAGGGAGCATAACTTGAGACAGAGCCTCAGCCACGACACACACGGCAGTGCTCCGCCAACTTGCATTGGACAGGGAGCACAAGGCAGAACTAAACTCCTCTTGCGTGAGGCCACGGAGATTTGGGATGTTTGTCACCTAGCCTGTCCTGACTGATGGATTGTCTCTCTGGCAATCTGTCCTTTCCCTGTCTCCAAAAAGTTAGCACATGTGACATTCTCCAATGGCCAGAGGACTGTGAGCCTGGTTCTTCATAGCTTTCTGCTGTCCTCAGAACAATCCTTTCCCTGGAAGACCTTGAATGGTCTCTGTTCTTTGCCGCCAAGCAACCACCACCACCACTCCTGCACTCACTCTAACACTTGTCATTGAGTTCAGGTGATTCAGGCCCCTGTGGTCTCTCACCTGGGCCATTGCAGCCCTTCCAGTGACTCCCCTGTACCTCGACTCCCCCTCCTGCCTGCCTCCCTGTGGCTGCCAGAGTGGTCTGCCTGAACTGCAGGTGTGACTGTGACCTTCACCCGTTACTGCCTTCGTCACCCCCAGGACTAGGGGTGCAAGCTCCTGGCCCAACATCCAAGGCACACAGTCTTGTGTCTAATCCTGTTTAGAAATAAATAAATCTAGAACTAAGATACCAGCAGAGGAAATATTTCACAGGGTGCGTGTTTTCTGAAGCCCAGGCCCTTCTCTCACCAGGACTCTGTTTTGGCTGCATGTTTATAAGGGAGCAAAACCCAGCCATGCACACACTCTGATCCAGAGCTTACACCCAACACACCCACCACGTCTGAGGAGCGAGTACTCCAGCAATGGTGCTTAGCTCTAAAAATAAGCAGGCCTCACTTTGGGAGGCCGAGGCGGGTGGATCACGAGGTCAAGAGATCGAGACCATTCTGGTCAACATGGTGAAACCCCGTCTCCACTAAAAATACAAAATATTAGCTGGGCACGGTGGCGCGTGCCTGTAATCCCAGCTACTCAGGAGGCTGAGGCAGGAGAATTGCCTGAACCCAGGAGGCGGAGGTTGCGGTGAGCCAAGATCGCGCCATTGCACTCCAGCCTGGGTAACAAGAGCGAAACTCCGTCTCAAAAAAAAATAATAATAATAATAAGCAGGCCCCTGCTGCCATGAGGAACAGGCCGTGAGCAAGCCACGCCTCCTCTGAAAGCACGTCTCACCTTCCCCACCTGCCACCTTGTCAGCCACACTCTGCTTCTCTGGGGTTACTGTCAAATGCTATTGCAGTGAGTGCGAGTCTGACAATGAGTTCAGTTCCCTGTGCGCTGAGCCCGGCTCAGTCACAGCTTCTTTGAGAACTTGAAGCCTCTTGAGCAACGGAGAAGGGCCCCAGGGCACTCACCCTGCTTGGACACCTCCGTAACAGGGCCACCAACTGGACAGCTTTGACAGACAGCAAGATGGCATCAACATTTCCCAAGCCAGGGGCACTGGCTTTTCTGGAAGGCCCACATGTGACCCACCTCTGGCATTTTATACCACTTCTGGGGTGGCAATTAGGAAACACACTCGACTAATTTTTCACTGATGCAAACTCAGGCTTCCCTGCATTAATCCAGGAGATACATAATACAACTTTCAGGATGTAGAAACGTTTGCATTATGATCAGAATTGCCCACCAACCCAGAGCTTGAAATGCAGGCCACAACACCAGTGCCCGAGGAGGGCAGTGGGCGCCACGAATGTGAACAATTTCGGGGAGCTCTCGGTCTGCAGGCTCAGGCTGTTGCTACTGGGTAGACTCTGGATGCCTCCACTTGTGCCATTGGTGTGGCCTGTCCTCTCCCTCGTCCATCGCACAGCACACTCGAAAGCCAAGGCTAGGAGTCAGCTCAAAGATGTGTCTGAAAGGGAAAGTTGGACGGATCTCGTGGTGAGTCCTGGGTGGTCTACAGATTCAAGTCTCCTGTGAGTGTCACATGATTTGGGAGTTGAGGCTTCCAGGCAGCTACTTCTGCAGTAGAGAAGATCCATGGGGCTTTGGGGGAGGACTCCCAGGTACTGGCACATTCTCCGTCTCAACCTGGGTGGGGTTATACAGGTGCTCTTGTACGTAACTGAAATTTATTAAGCTGTACATTTATAGCTGGGAGCAGTGGCCCAGGCCTGTAATCTCAGCACTTTGGGAGGCTGAAAGTGGGCAGATCACCTGAGGTTGGGAGATCAGCCTGACCAACATGGAGAAGCCCCGACTCTATAAAAATACAAAATTAGCCGGGTGTGGTGGCACATGCCTGTAATCCCAGCTATTCAGGAGGCTGAGGCCGGACAATCGCTTGAACCCGGGAGGTGGAAGTTGGGGTGAGCCGAGATGGTGCCATTGCACTCCAGCTTGGGTGACGAGAGCTAAACTCTGTCTCAAAAAAAAAAAAAAAACTGTACATTTATGTCTCATGCCTAATTGCCTAATGAGGGACATTTCCTGTATTTCATAATTTTTTTAAAAACATGGCTTTAAGAAAAAGACAAGGCACCCTGAAAGGACGGAGTGTGTATGTCAGGAAATGCCTGCGGAAGGGAAATGGCAAGCTCTCTATCCACCAAAGGGGAGAGGAATTTGATTTTGCTCTGTGGGAGGCAACGTCCAGGGGAGATCTAACCTTTCCAGGGCGTGTGGGCCATGTCTCCACATCCTGAGGGCTGCAGAGCTGGGCTGCAGATGGCTTGGGGAGGGACGCAGGGATCTGAGTGGCCACCGTTGGCACTGGTCGGGGAGGCAGCTGCTCCACATCCTGAGGGCTGCAGAGCTGGGCTGCAGAGGGCTTGGGGAGAGACGCAGGGATCTGAGTGGCCACCGTTGGCACCGGTGGGGGAGGCAGCTGCTGAAAGAAGAGCCGCCGGGGGCCGGCCCGGGAGCCTGCCTTCCTGATCTTTACTGACCATCACCGCAGATTATGGGAGGTAAAATGTGTTCTTTATAAAGCCGCCCCTAATTTTCATTAGCTTGCTTTGCTGGGTTAAAAAAAAAAAAAAACAAGAAAACTAATAATGAGAAACCACAAGAGATTCCCAGGCTGGATTTGAGCCCTCTCAGGCGTGGCCAAATGTGGCTGAGCTGGGACTAGATAAAGATGTTTACTGACAGCCTAATAAACAAATGGGCCCCGTTGGATGTAACCTTGATGAATGGAGCGTCCAGGTGTTTTCACTAATGGCAATAAGAACTACAGCCCAAAGCATTTCTGATTCAAGCCTAATGCGTTGTTAGGCCATTAGAGGCTGAGCAGCGAGAACCATTTGGACACAACCCTATCAATAATGCTGCTTCCCAGCCTGCATTTAGGCCCAGGGAATTAGTCATCCTGATATTCTATTTAATAAAAAACCTCAAGAAGAAGCATCAAAAATCACATTACATTTTAACAGGGTTACAGCAGCCCAGGAGAACCACAAGTTTAATTTTCATAAGAGCATTCATTCCTCAATTATGTCAAACATGAAAATGTAAATGGCAAATTTAATGCTAACAATATCCCTCAAAGCACATTGGCAGGTAAGGCACATTATGTTGAGTGGATGCTGGCTGCATATCAAGCAGCTCCTGAAGAGAGATTTGGGGGCTCAGAGAGGAGGGCGTTTCAGGCTACTTGACGGGGCTGCCCCTGGGAGAGCTCCATCTCCCATGCAAGTGGGGACACAGGAGTCTTAAGAACACGGGCTCCCTGGTGCCCCCTCATGGCACTTCCTGTGGGTGCCAAAAGTTTGTTCATGTGGCAGCAGCTGAAAGATGCTAATGGCGGCATGTCAGGGCCTAAAAGTGATCAGAACTTCCGAGACATTGCCAGGAACTGCATGGGGTGTGAGACAAGAATCTGCATTTTAAACAAAATTCCAGGTTAGGGTCTCTCCCTCCCTCAAAAACTAGACCTATTTTCTGGCCAAAGACATGGCAGAAAGAAGGGAATATTATTTCCATTTTTAGCTGAAGCCACTGACAAGAGCCACCAAAGAGTTTCACTGTCTTTTTCCATAAAAAACAAAAGTTGTCTCTGAAAGATGTCCAGGATATATTGATTTTTTAAAAAACAATCTATGGCAAAAAAAATAAAATCGAGTATTTATTGTGAATTGGTGAGTGCAGAGGAAAACAGCTGAATGATTATACATCGAACTATGAAGGGTACCTCAGGGCATATATTACTTTTGTAAACAAAATATTATAATAATAAAGTTTAAAAAAAAAAAAGAAAGAACCCCAGCAGAGAATGTCCGTTCATGAATAGAGCCATCTTCCTGATGATAAGCAGCTGGACCATTCCTTCTGAGTCGATCTGTGATTGGAATTAAGGCAGAATCATAAAATGTGGGAGCAAAAAGAAGGCTCGGATACAATCTGGTCTTATCCCCCTTTTTATTCTGGAGAAAGCTAAGACCCAAAGCAATTCATTCATTCAAAAAGAATTTACTAAGAGTCTGAAATGTGCCGGGAGGACTTGAGGCTCTGGGCTTCTCTTCAGGGCTTGATTGAAACCTCCCTGTATCATTCATCACGATAAGTGGATCCCACGCATGTAACCCAACATATGACAGCAAATCTTACCGTCTAACTGTATGACTCTGAATGTAGAAGTCCCTGTTGGGAAAACACAATCAGGCATGCACATTAAGTTGATGCCAATACACTTTTATTAGGCAAATACCCCTCACAAGACATCGTGATGGTTACCAGAGATATCAAGGTGCAAAACACAAGCATTTCCCGGTCTTGGGAGGAAGGCAGATGTGTGAACCAGTAAGACAGGACAGTGCCGTAGGTGAGCGTGCATAAAAGTGCATGTCTGCGATGGCATGCTGCTGAGTGGCAGTAGTGGACTCTTCAGGGAGAGTGCAGGGAAGGCTTTGCTGGGACCACTTCCAAGCTGGGTTTTTAACAACAAGCAGCAATAAATAGCAAATACACCAACTTATCTAGGCTCTGCCCACTTTCGCATTTGAGTAAACAGAGGCCAGAAATCAAAGGTAATTTAATTCAATTCTAAGCTTTGCTGTGTTTTGTGAAGGAAGCCTGAGCAAACACAATTTTACAAGCCACTGCCACAACCAGAATTCCCTTTTCCCATTGCTCTACACCTGTTCTCTCTCACGTCCATGTCTGCACCAAAGCTTCTCTCTTCATCCCTCTCTCCCACCTGCCTACTGAAAACTTCCCGCCAGAGTCCGGCTCTCGCGGTCTTCATCTTGCTGTCCGCACTCCCTTTTCTTCAAAGTCTGTCTTGTTTTCTCTCTGGCAGGCAAATCTTGGCCATGTTTGATACAAATCAAAAGTTTCCCTTCTCAGTTCTGCTTCTTATGGCTCTAGCAAAGCCAATGATTAGGGATGGCAAAGACAGTGTTTGCCTTAGAGAGTGGGGTGCAGGAAAGTGCGTGAATGTTTGACCCTGCCGACAGTGACGTTGAGTTTGGGCAATGAATGTGGGCTGCTCTGTGGATGTGCACAGATCCCAGTGTCTAGGCTTCAGCTTGGGATAGACCAATCTGTCTTTCAGGAGAGTAGCAGCTGCCAGTGGACAATTATGGGGGTGTCAAGCACACTTATTGAGATATCGAGCCCTCTGGAGTGAAATTTTCCATTAAAAGCACTTTATAATTTCTCTTTCTACTTGTAATTACATTGGAAATAGGGTGGGCAGAGTGAGCTACAGATATCTTTTGAGCTAGAGATATTTTATAGACTCATGAATTAGGAATGGGCTTTATCCTACAGCCAAATTATTAAACAGCAAATTTTCTTCCTGTCTCAGGAAGAAAGAGTGAGAATCTATCTAGATGGAACTTCTCAAAGCCTTTCAAGGCAGTGTTTGGTTGAAAATTTGCTACAATCCTAATTTAGGAGCATTCAGATAACACCGAGTGTTCCCCAGCAGGCTGTGTGGAGTCATTATCTACCCTGAGTAGATTCAGTTCCAAGAGCAGGCAATCAAATAGCTTATTTTAGGCAAGAAGACCGCTGTACATGACCTAACTCTATTACCTTCAATGCCGTGCTTATCTGGCCCTACAGGATAGCTCTGGATAACAAAGGAAGCTCTGTACTGCTGGGACCAAAGAAGGCTCATGCGCATCAAGACTCAGCCTCAGAAGTGTCTGTACATAGAGGACACTGCCATTAGTTGGCCTAAATGCCTCTACTTTGGTTTTAAACAAGGATTTTCCCATGTTATTGTCGGGGAGATACGAAGCTCTGCAAGGACAAGGATGGTATCTTTCATCTCCGAGCATATTCCAAGGTGCCCTGTTTCTATCAGAGCCCTCACTTCCTCATCCTGAAGCTGGGGTAATGATACACACCAGGAGCTGCAGAGAACACTATCGATCATGCACGCAGAGCTTCCAAAACGAATCCTGGCACACAGCGGCCTCTCACTATACCTAAACACATACCTAAACTGGTAATGAAGAGGAGGCTGTTGCAAGAGGAATCACGGACATAAATCACCCAGAAACACGTATCTTCATTGCTGTGTGTGCTACAAGCCACCGTTTTCCATAGACAGAGAATATCAAAATACATAGCAGAGAAAGACAGTATTTTTACAACATGTCCTACTCGTGTGAAATCTAATGTAGTGAAAATTTCTAGTATATATAGAGAGTTAACTGTTTTATATAATTATATAATTAACTAAGGGCTAACTATATACGTAAAACAGTTATATAAAAGAGTTAACTATATATGTAAAACAGTTCTCTCTGTTCCCCTGCCTCTTTCTCTTGACTGAGAAACCTCGAGCATTGTTTTTCTCAGATGACAGAGACTTGTGATAAAAAATCTTGTGTGCACAGGCATAATTAAGGCACACTTTTTTAACACAGTGAAATTTCAGTATTGGATTTTACATCATCTACCAAAAGAACCTTTTCTCTGGACTAGAGGAGAATTTTCCTCCAAGCGGGTAGACGTTGCTCAGTACAATTCAGCCTAGTCCCTCCTGATGGCAGTGTTTCCTCCCCATCGAAGACAACAGGGGCATTGCCAGAAGCCAGAGTCTCTAGGCCAGTCAGGACCCCAGAACCCAGAGGAAAACACCCATTAGTAAGATGTCTCAGGGGCGACTACTATAGTTTCCAGATGGTATAAGTTTTGTCTCTGTGACCAAAAGCGTGCCAGTTCTGTGAGCTCAGGCCAGAGGTCTGCAGGGCGTATCAGCACAGCCGGAGGCAGTTCCATTAGAGGGAGACGTCAAAGCGCAGGGTGAGGAAAGAAGACCAGTGACTACTGAGCTGCTCTCATCGCTCAGTCCCACCTGCTGCTTTCGGGCTCATGCTCAGCTAGTCCCGGTGTGGGCACATCAATCTCTGGTCTCTCCAAACTGTTGTGTCTTTGGCCTCCCCAGGAATAACACAATAAAAATTAAACAGCCACGGGGAAATGAGTTCCCACCATCATGGGATAAACACCCCAAAAGGCAGTGGTTTTGGTTTCTGGAAAATGTTCAGTTCAAGCCCGAACGTGGGAAGAAGTAGGGATGAGAGGATGGAAGGACCAGGCTCTTCCCCCAGCAGAAGCTCCCGTTTAGGACAGAGAGGCGATAAGGAAGGGACAGCCAACGCAAACCAATAAATCTCTCCTTCTGAGCTAACTTTTATCTGAAAATGTCAAAAAAAAAAATCTAGACAGGAAATATGTAACCCTAAAGCAACAGCCCGATACACTTATTAGCTGTAACTGAGTTTCCCGAAGATGCAAGATGAGTTGATTGACTGCTCACGCTTAAAAGGGAGACTTTAACTGCAGGCCCTTTCTACCCATTTAAAACCTAGAACGTCACAGTGTTCCTGATGAGAATCAAGATAGGCGGACCCCTTAGAGAAATATGCCCAGGAACCACTGGACACAAACACACCCCAACAGCTGGCCCCTCCTCGGTACCATTTTGTAAATAAGTAAATATGGCTATTCCATGTGAAGGCAGTAAATATGTAAGTTCTAGTTGTATTTAAGGCCTGACTTGTCATTTGTCTGCTTGTTCAGATATCACCTCTAAAGTTTCTTTCAACTTGATTAAGAAACCACAAATATATACTATGCAATGTGGGGTGTGTGTGTGTGTGTGTGTGTGTGTGTGTGTGTCTATCTAATATATTTAAGGTTAACTCAAGCATAAATACATACATTCACAAATTACAAATACAAGTCAACAACATTGGGCTTCTAGAATCTTCTCACTAGGGACCTTTGCCCAGAGTGATTAGATCGAATAGGTTATCAACCAGTGCATCATGTGGGACATGTGGCAATGTTTGGAGACATTTTTTATTGTCACAACTTGGAGATGGGGTGTTATCAGCATCTAGTGGGTAGATGCCAGGGATGCCACTCAACATCCTCAAATGCACAGTCCAGCCCCTCCCAGCAAAGAATTATCCATCCACAATGTCGGCGCTGCCCAAACTGGCCTCACAGCACTGATCCCTTTTCATTCAGCATCTGGTGCCACATTTCACCGGCCCGGTCTCTCTCACCGACCCAGTCTCTCTCTCTCACCGGCCCGGTCTCTCTCCACCTCACAGCTCCTCCACCAGCGAAAACAAGCAAGTCTGAAATGACAGCAGCTTCCCCGACTCTGCACTTGTCAGTTCTCACTTGTATAGCACCGAATTCACTCCACCTCATTTAAACAGAAAATAAATCCATGAAAGGATGTCAAGTAGCTCATAGAATTTCCAGGGAGGCAGAGGGTTTACATTGAAGTGAAGCAGCTGGAGCGATGGCAAAACTGCAATCCAGCTGACAGCACATAGGCACTGACGGTGCCCTTCCACCTCCCCAGCTAAAGATTAAGTCCACCTAGCCCCTGCTCCTCTCGTTGCCTTCTTCTGAATCGGAGTCTCACACAGTTGGATCTGATGGGTGGAGAAGACACATATGCACACAAAATAAAGAAACATCACCATTTTGAAAGCTACAAAGATTTAAAGCATAGCCTGGTACTGATGTCGCAAAGAAGAGGACATAGAATGAAATAGGCCGGGCAGGGTGGCTCTTACACTTTGGGAGGCTGAGGCAGGAGGATCGCTTGAGCCTAGGAGTTTGAAATCAGCCTGGGCAACATAGCGAGACCTTGTCCCTACTAAAAAGCAAGAAAATGACCTGGGCATGGTGCTGTGTACCTATAGCTCCAGCTACTCAGCAGACTGAGGTGGAAGGACTGCTTGAGCTTGGAAGGTTGAGGCTGCAGTGAACTATGTCTGTGCCAGGCTGAACTCCAGACTGGGGGACAACGTGAGACCCTGTCTCATAAAAAATAAAAAATGTCTGTAGGATGTCTTAGTCCGCCTGTGCTTCTATAACAAAATACCGTAAGCTGGGCGGCTTATAAACTGAAATGTATTTCTCACAGATCTGGAAGCTGAGAAGTTCCAGATCGAGGCTCTGGCAAATTCGGGGTCTGATGAGGGCTCACACGGTGGTTCGGACACTGTCCTCCCTGGGCCCATGAGGCGGAGGAGCTCCCTGGGGCCTCTTTAGACAGGACTCCACCACTTCATGAGAGCTCCCCGTCATCCCTGCTCACCTCCCAAAGACCTCACCCTCAACACCATCACACTGGAGGTTAGGTTTTCACATACGAACGGGGTAGGAAGGCACACACAGCCTATAGCAACGTCTTTATCCCTCAGTAAACACGCAAAGCAGTTCCACAAGGGCAGATGTTACACCCCTTTTGTTCCTGTTTGCTGGTAAGTGCATGTATTTGTTTTAAGGAAGCACCCAAATGAATTGATAATGTAAATGGCTTTTGTTGAATAAGGGAATGACCACTCCTCCCTGTCGAGCTAACGTAAGATGCAGTGCCCTGGCTGGAGTCTGGGGTCTGCTCTGTTTGGGCCATGGTTTAATGCCCTACAGGGCCTTGTTCTGAGAACAGCCCGCAGGCTGCTGCTGCTCACTGAGACCTCAGCTAACAAACCAGAGCTTCCACTTCCTCTGTTCAAATCTTCTCATCCCTGTCCCTGGGTCCTGTTGAGGTGGCAGGATGCCCATAAAAACATACCTTTCCTTGTCCTGAGTTACAGAACAACTGAAAAATAAAATTACTTCCTATAAAGGGTATAATATTGCTCTATTTCTGGTAAAGATGATACTGCAGCCTAGGCACAGTGGTTCATGCCTATAATCCCAGCACTTTGGGAGGCTGAGGTGGGTGGATCACTTGAGGTCAGGAGTTTGAGACCACCGTGGCCAACTTGGTGAAACCCCATCTCTAATAGAAATACAAAACTTAGCTGGGCATGGTGGCACACGCTCATAATCCCAGCTACTTGGGAGGCTGAGGTGGGAGGATCACTTGAACCTGGGAGGTGGGAGTTGCAGTGAACTGAGATCACACCATTGCACTCCAGCCTGGGAGACAGCAAGACTCCATCTCAAAACAACAACAAAAACACGCTGATACTGGAGGACACAGCCTCCCGCCGTGGGTAGGTGTGTTCTGAATACTGAGTCTTGCAGGTAAACGGAAGCGAACCAGCCAGTCCAAGGCACACACCAAGGAGCAGCAGGGCTCGGTAGGAACGCGGGTCCACCAGGCTGCCAGGGGCCCAGCTCTCGCTCACCCACCACGCTCACATGCGGACATGACGGGAGCACTGGCAATCACCTGCAGTGAAACCTCACTTAAGGCAAACATCCCACCGCTGAGACTCTGTTTGCTTATTTGTGAAATGGAACCAACACTTTCCTACCAGCAGAAATTGTGAGGATTTGGCAAGATGATCACAAGGCCATGCAGACCGACATATTCTGGAAATGAAAATGTCATGTCAAATATACAGGATCATTATGACTGCTCCCATCGTGATGGTCCTGGAACCCACAAAATGAGAATGAGGGAAGTGATTGCCAGCCACGCCACTGCCTCCCACCGCAGCCTAGAAAGGCCCAGTGGCACCAGGGGCCCACCCAGGGGGTTCGGGCGTTGGCCAGTGACACCCCAGTACAAAGCAGAGCCTCAAGAGGAAGGGAGCTCTGGCCCCACACCCATCTGCAGAAACAGAACTTGTCTTGCTTTCCACGTCCTTCATTCCAGAAATAACCAGGCACCCTCCGTGCATTGTGGGGAGCACCGTGGCTGCTGTGTTTTGATTTTCCCCAGAAGTGATCAGAGAAGAGCAGTTCCAGAGCCCGCTGAGCAGGACTGGAGAATTCACGCTGAATTCCCCCGGCTTAGCTAAACATCCTCCCTTGGTTAGCCTGGCTGGGTCTGGAAAAAGTAAATATTTTTAGAAAGTCAAGCCAGTGATTTTGTTTTCTAAATCTATGCTGGCATGGTGTCTGGAAAGAAGAAATATGGGGTCCGACTGGGTTTAGGGAACAGAAACTGGCACTTGAACACCAACTGTGTATCAGACACAAAGCTGGGCATGTTCACGTTCCTCTCCTTCCTTCTCGCAGCAGCCCCGGAAGGAAAGATGTCACCCTCATTCTATTGCAGATGAGGAGGAAAAGCTTGGAGAGGCTGGGCGGCCTGCTACAGACACACAGGTGGCAAACCACAGAGGTGGGTACAGACTCAGCCTGGCTGTTTACCACGCCCATGCCGTTTCCAGGACACCCTGCTCTGCTGATTAATTTAAGATACGCCTTTTTTGCCAGATGACCAAAGAACAGACAGACTGTAGGATGCCAGTGCCTCTTATTTTCTCTCTTTGTTCAAAAATATCATTATTTTTCTGCTTGCAGATTAGAAAAGTAGTCCCTTTGGACAATAAAACGGTGGTGTTGACTTTTCCATCTCATCCTGTAATCGTAATGAGCACGTATTAGTCTGTTCTCATGCTGCTAATAAAGACATACCTGAGACTGGGCAAAGTATAAAGGATAGAGGTGTAACTGACACACAGCTCCACATGGCTGGGGAGGCCTCACAATCACGGCAGAAGGTGACTGAGGAGAAGTCACGTCTCATATGATGGCAGGCAAAAGAGCTTGTGCAGCGGAACTCCCACTTATAAAACCATCAGATCTCTTGAGACACATTCACTACCACAGGAACACTATGGGGGAAACCGCCCCTATGATTCCATTATCTCCACTTGGCTCTGCCCTTGACACTTGGGGATTATTACAATTCAGGGTGAGATTTGGGTGGGGACACAGCCAAAATGTTTAAGAGCAATACCTTTAGAAGTTGACATAGAGGTCTCTAGGTTACCCTGATTTCATTTTGTCCTCATTCACTAGGTTCAGGCTAGCTCGTGAGGCTGCTGAAGGGCAGAAGGCGGGGATACTGGGGTGAATCGGCCAATTCCCAGCGGCAGTGCGTCTGAGCCAGAGCCCAGCCATGCTGATTGCCAGGCACTCCCTGGAGGAAGCCAGGCCTCTTTGACAAATGCAACAGGGTCAATAGTGTCTGTTCCTGTAGCCCGGGGAGTGGCAGGGCGTCCTCTTGCTCAGAGTCACGTATCCCTTTCCTTGACCCCCACTCCTTGCTGGGACTTGTGACCCAACATGAGAGGTGCTGGGTCTGGTTTAGATTTGAATTAAAGGGTGTATTTGAAAAGGTTTGGAAGAAAGTGTTGAACATCGTTTAAGAGAATGAAAATGAGAAAAAGAGAGAGAGAGAGAAAAAACAGTCACTTGGTCCAGAGAAGGATGCAGTTGAAACAGTCACCTCCTTATTTCTGTAGGCATTGGTTTTGTTGTAGAAAATCCAAGGACCTTACAACTGAATCTTCTTTATGTCACTGGGCATTGACCACATGGCAGACACTGGTTGCCCACCCTACCCACGTTATCTGGAGTAGGGTACCCCTTCCAAATCCATACTGCACCTGCATCGATCCCTTTAGAGAGAAAACAGAGGAACGACAACGGAGAAGAGGAGGAGGAGAGCGAGGGTGAGGAGTCCCAGCTGGTGTAACGGAGTCCAGCACTGACATATTCTAAATCTGCTGAAATCATATTTTCCACTCTCTAAATTATTAATGTGCTGTGCTGGTTTCTACACAGTGCTTAGCGCTATGCCTGGCACGTGGTAGGCTCTCAGTAAATATTTGTTGAAGTATATAAACACGCAAAGCTTTTTCTTGTTTTTGAGATGGAGTTTCACTCTTGTTGCCCAGGCTGGAGTGCAGTGGTTCAATCTCAGCTCACTGCAAGCTCTGCCTCCCAGGTTCAAGTGATTCTCCTGCCTCAGCCTCCCGAGTAGCTGGGATTACAGGTACTCACCACCACACCTGGCTAATTTTTTGGATTATTAGTAGAGAAAGGGTTTCACCGTGTTGACCAGGCTGGTCTCGAACTCCTGACCTCAGGTGATCCACCTGCCTCAGCCTCCCAAAGTGCTGGGATTACAGGTGTGAGCCCCATGCCTGGCCTTTTTTTTTTTTTTTTTTTAACTTTAAGTTCTGGGATACATGTGCAGAACGTGCAGGTTTGTTACACAGGTATGCATGTGGCATGGTGGTTTGCTGCACCCATCAACCTGTCATCTAGGTTTTAAGCCCCGTATGCATAGATATTTGTCCTAATGCTCTCCCTCCCTTTTCCCCCAGCCCATCAACAGGCTCTGGTGTGTGATGTTCTCCTCCGTGTGTCTATGTGTTCTCATTGTTCAACTCCCACTTATGAGTGAGAACAAGTGTACACAAATCTTTTTTAGTGTGTCCAGAGATTGAAGTTTCCAGATTTACACACCTTGACCGCACCTTATTGGGAGGAGGCCCACCTGAGAGGCCAGCAGCAGCCCAAGATGACACCTCTGCCTCTTTGTTAACCACCAACAAGACCAGTTTTAACAACACAGCTTTCCCCTAACCAGGAAGCCATTTCTGCACCCGCACAAGAAATATAGACCCACGACCCACCTCTCAGAGAAAAAACTGGAAATCTAGACAAAAGGCCCTGTGACCTCCAATTGTCCACTTAACTCCACAGGGAAACGTCTAAGAGAAAAGCATTTCACAAAAGCCAAAGCATGTGGCCAAGCTGTTGGCTCACGGAACTCCTGCCCAGTGCCTTGTTACAGGTACGAGTTCAAGGTCTGGGGAGCAGTCAAGGAATGTGACTGACGGATGTGGTCCCCTTGAACCGCTGTGAAATAGTCCCAAAGCCTTCACGCACTGGTCTAATTTCAAAGCAGATTCCCTTAGAAGTTCCAAGTGGACAGAATGAAGAAAAGAGCCAAGTATGAGTAAATCCAAAGCCTGGTCAGGGACCAACTACTCAGAAACTACAAATATTAGAAATAATATTTTTGGCTGGGCACAGTGGCTCATGCCAAAAAATAATAACCGTTGTAATCCAACAGTTTGGGAAGCTGAGGTGGGAGGACTGCTTGAGCCGAAGAGTTTGAGGCCAGCATGGGCAACATAGCGAGACCCTATCTCTGCAAAAATGGAAAAATGAGCCAGGCGTGGTGGCACACGCCTGTGGTCCCACTTGGGAGGCTGAGTGGGGTGGATCGCTTGGGCCCAGGAAGTCGAGGCTGCAATGAGCCACGATTGTGCCACTGCATTCCAGCCTAGGCAAGAGAGCAAGACCTTGACTCAAAACATTGTGTGTGTGTGTGTGTGTGTGTGTGTTTATGTGTCTGTGTGTGTGTGTGTGTTTATGTGTCTGTGTGTGTGTGTGTGTACACTATTTGCCTATATATTTAGATCTCACCTCTTCCAATAAAGAGACTTAAGATATATACATATGCATAATTTTTCCTTGGAAGGAATAGTGAGAAGGAAAGATATTTGATTTAGGAGAAAGTCAGCCTGAGTTCACATTCTGTTCTCCCCATAAATCAACTGCATAGTCTTGGGTGAATGCCTCTGGCCTCAGTTTCCTCATTTATAAAGTAAGGATAATAACAGCACCTACCTCCTAGGATTGCTGTGTGAAATGAACTCGCTTGAGGCTCAAAATGAAAAATTAATCACATCTATTGACAATTTATTAAATACCAAGACTATACTAGAAACTCTTTCATACTTGGATTCAATACAACTCACAACACTCTTACAAAGTAGATAGTACTAGTCACATTTCGTACACAAGATACTAGATGCTCAGAGAGGTTAGTAATTTGACCAAAACAACATAGACAAAGGGAAAGGTTGGTATTTGAATCCTGGTCTTTCCAAATAAAAAACACCAAGGCTATAGGCAACACTCCTTCCCAAATCCTGAGTCATCCCACGATGGTTCCCTGTCCTTGTAATGATGTGGCTCAGCCTGCCCTCACCACCCCTCTGAATTCTCACAATGAAGGAATTTCTATACATGTGGAAGATAACACTCAAATTTAATGCCCAGGTCTAACTTCTCCCCACCTATAACATTAAGACCTATGATTGATAGACCTATGATAGAAAGACCACACTGGTAGAAACACACTATACAAGGCAAGAAGAGCACACCATCACTGAGAACATCATCCTTTGCCAGTGCTTTGGGGCTGCTCGTGTAGATCAGCCTGCATTCCAAAGGTTTTTGTCTGTAACACCCTCAGTTAACGCACAAGCTAGCACAGTACAAGATCATGGAATGATATTCGCATATACTCAATCAATGACAGGCTTTACTATTCACTCATTTTCTCCTCAAAATACATTATGAGATACTTATCTCCATTTTACAGAAGAGGAACTCAAAACTTAGAGAACAGAGCTACTAAATAGTTGTATTCATTACGTATTGCTGTATTACAAGTTACTCCAAAACTTTGTAGCTTAAATCAATAATAGACATTTATTGCCTCACACAGTCTCTGTGGATCAGGAGTTTGCAAATGCCTTGGATGGGTGGTTCTAGCTTAGGATTTACCATGAGGTTGCAGTCAGGATGTCGACTGGGACCACAGTCATTGCAAAGCTTGACTGGGGATGGAGGATCTGCTTCTAAGGTGGCTCGCTCACATGGCTGGCGTGCCGACACTGGCTGCTGATAGGAGGTCTCAGCCACACCCCATGTGGGCCACACCACAGGCTGCTTGAGTATCTTCATGTCGTGGCAGCTGGCTTCCCTCAGAGTGAGTAATCCAAAATTCAGAGAGCTAAATGGAAGTTTATTCATCTAAGTATTCAGCCTCGAAAACCACATAGTGTCGCCTCCATCACATTCTGTTGTTCAGGCGCAAATCACTAAGTCCAGCCCACTTTCAATGGAAGTAGACTCCATTTCTTTAGGGGAAGTACATCAGAGAATTTACGACATATTCTTAAATCACGACAGGCAGAACTGGAATTCTCATTTATCCCTTTCTAACTTAGAACTCCAGCTCTTTTCTGGATATCAAAGGTAGGAAAGATGTGGCATCACTACTTCCACAATTCACCTCCACCTCCACCCCCACAGCAGATGCCATGACAAGCCCAGAACTCATTCTGCTGTAGCTGGACTTGGCCTCAGAACCTCTCTCGCACCATCCCCCAGGAAGTCACCACCCATCAGATGGAGTTGGCACACAAGTAGAAACTTAGTGCATTCCTGACCATACCACAGGTATAGAGAGAAACTTACAGGTACGTTAGGTTTCACTCTCTTAGAGCCCCTAATCTTATGGATCACACTCTATAAAACATTTGTAAGAATAAACCCCTCACCCAAAAATTCTCTAAAAAGGACGATGCTTTAGGATACCTCGTGTTCTAACGCTTAGAAGGTCTCCTAAATTCCAGAACTCCACTGTAACTATGCACTCTCACTCCACCCCAGTAATGTCATTTACCCCTGGCTGTCACCCACAGTGCTGAGGCCTGGTCCCCAGCCCGGAGACTCTGATATAACTGATATGAGGCCCAGGGACTTTTCAAGGCTCCCCAGGTAATTCTAATGTTCAGCCAGTCTGAGAACAACTGATCGAGCACTTCATTTCCATTGCCAAAAAAGTGACTCTCTGCCCATTCATTAAACTCTGCCACCTTGTAATTGGTTAAATGAGCATATTAATAGAACTTAGAGAGTGATGAATCCCCAGACTATATTCAACACTTACTGCTCTTTTTCAAATTGTCAGTCTCAATTCGACTTTGGATTGCCCTTCCTCTAGTTTTTCCCATCTCTATTAAATGAACCAACCCATCTGATTCAATAAAAGACCAATTATTTGCACATTTATGAGACTTTGACACACACTTTTCAGCAGCACCTGCAAAACTACCTCTGCTTCACACAGTGCCTCTATCTCTCTATAATTCATCCCAGCTCCCCAGAAACACAAGATCGCCCTGAGGCAAACATAACATTCTGCTGATCTGGGAGTTTACGACCGTTTTTCAGCAAACAGCCTTCTCACACTTACATGGTAAACACTTACTTTCCTAGGTTAATAGCTAGGAATTTTTAGATTACCTCGATAATCTAAAAATCAAAATGCCACTCCTCTTTCAAATATCTCATCTGTCCTAAGAGAGTTTTTTAATGTGAAAAAAAGGTTTGATTGTTGTTTTGTTACTAGTACTGTTGTCATTATTGTTGTTCATATCTTTTAAATTCTCTTGAAATTGTACATAGACATCTTAAGATTTTTTTAACTTTCCTTCTCAATCAGGGGTACACATGCAGGTTTTTTATATAGGTAAACGTGTGTCGTGGGAGTTCGTTGTATAGATCATCTCCTCACCCAGCTATTAAGCCTAGTACCCATTAGTTATTTTCCTGATCCTTTCACACCTCCCACCCTCAACCCTCTGAAAGACCCCGTGTGTGCGGTTTCCATCTATTTGTCCATGTGTTCACATCATTAAGCTCCCACTTATAAGTGACAGTACGTGGTATTTGGTTTTCTGTTCCTGTGTTAGTGTGCTAATGGCCTCCAGCTCCATCCATGTCTGTGCAAAGCACATAATCCCATTTTTTATGGCTACATAGTATTCCATGGTCTATATGTGCCACGTTTTCTTTATCCAGTCTGTCATTGATGGGCATTTAGGTTGACTCCATGTCTTTGCTATTGTGAATAGTGCTGCAGTGAACATACACGTGCATGTGTCTTTATAACAGAATGATTTACATCCCTTTGGGTCTATACCTAGTAATGGGAGTGCTGAGTTGAATGGAATTTCTGTCTTTAGGTCTTTAACGAATCACCACACTGTCTTCCACAAGGGCTGAACTAATTTACACTCCCACCAACAGTATATAAGCATTCCTTTTTTAAAAGGGAGTTATTTTTAACTGAAACATTTTCATCTGTACATCTTAGCCAAGGCAAGGACAGACCGTCACTGTAAGATATTCAAGACTTGCAGGGGTAGAGGCAGTTCCCTTAACACAGTTCCCATATTTCATCACACATAGAGATTACCTGGGGAGCTAATAAAATTTCCCTTCATATAGTTTAATCAGAATTACCAGAGGCAAAAGTCAGGCATTTGTGAATTTTACAGAATTTGTTAAAGTTTCCCAGGTAATACCACAAAGTTTAGAAACTACTGTCTTGACTCTTTGTTGCTAAATCTTTACAGATCTGTTAGCAGAATAAATGTTCTACATCCCTAAGCTGTTTTAAGAAAAAAATATCTACTCAGATTTGGGATATTTGCATAGAAAAGTTTATTTGCTGGACTAGGCTGTGTTACACAGTAAGGCACTGGAGAAATCTAAATGTCTCCTTATTTGTTAAATTTTAAAATTAGAACAGAACACATCAGAACATATTCTTCAATAAATTTTTCAGTAAATTATTACCCTTTGGACTTGGAGCCTAAACAAAAGTATAATTTACAAGTGGACTCCCTTCTCTCCCTTTACTGTTAGCTGACTTGTCTAGTTATGGCATAATTGTTTCACAACTAAAAATTAAATAAGAATTGATACCAAATACCAGATTTTTAATCATGAAAAATAAATGGCTTAGATTTCTATTGTAAAGGATAAGCATTTATTAGTTTAACTCACAAAATTACCATCTACATCACTTTTTCACTTTTTTTTTTGAGACAGAGTCTCGCTCTGTCACCAGGCACCAGGCTGGAGTGCAGTGACGCGATCTTGGCTCACTGCAACCTCTGCCTCCCGGGTTCAAGCAAGTCTCCTGCCTCAGCCTCCCAAGTAGGTGGGACTACAGGCGCATGCCACCATGCCCAGCTAATTTTTGTATTTTTTTAGTAGAGACGGGTTTTCACCATGTTGGCCAGGATGGTCTCGATCTTTTGACCTCGTGATCCGCCTGCCTTGGCCTCCCAAAGTGCTGGGATTACGGGCATGACCCATCGTGCCCGGCCACCTTTTTCACTTTTTTAATCTTATACTACTGCCTTGAGATCTCATGCGTGTAGCTTCTTTATATAATTCATTCTCGTATAGTATCTTTATTTTTAAAGTATATATGTCTTATCTCACAAAGACCTGTAAAAGAAGGGAGCATGTATATCAATGAATACTTATTGAGCATCTGCTATGTGCATGGATCTAATTAGCCAGAAAGTTTTCCTATAGCTGTATTATTCAATTTGCAGTTTACAAGTTATTATTCGGTAGTAAAATCAACTTAGTGGCCTAACCACCTTTTTTGTTAATGATATAGTATAAGAAGGAAGCAAACAGGAAGGAAAAGCCAAAAGCAGCAAGCTTCCGGCACACTGAGAACAAGTTCTGGCTGGGTGCTGTGGCTCATGCCTGTAATCCCAATATTTTGGGAGCCCGGGGGGAGGAGGAATGCTTGAGCCCAGGAATTCAAGATCAGTCTGGGCAATCTAGTGGGACTCTGTCTCTACAAAAAAATTAAGAAATTAGCCAGGCATAGGGGCATGTGCCTGTGATCCCAGCTACTCAGGAGGAAGGCTGAGGCAAGAGGATTGCTTGCACCCAGGACTGGCCGAGGCTGCAGTGAGCTCTGCTCCTGCTACTGCACTCTAGCCTGGGCACCAAAAATAAGAGCATCTTAAAAAATAGAAAAAGAAAGAAAGGAAAAGAAAACAGAGTAAGTTTCATTTAGTGATACTTCATTTCGGGGTGTGCGTGTGTGTGTGTGTGTCTGTAGTCAGGTAGGTAAAATGGGACTCAATGTACAGTATTTTTCTTCATTAAAAAGGTTTTCATTAAGAAAAAAGAAAGACAAGAAAGCTTGCAACAGCTTCTCAGGCTGGAAGTACAGAAAGTCACCTTGGAGCCGACATTCATTTGGCAGCTTTGAGCACTCGAGGAGCCTCTTACCTGTGTGTAAACACAAAGAGCTGACGCCCCTGTTGGGAGAAAAGAGTTCAAGACCTCTAGACTGAAGCGCTGATTCTCTCTGGTGTGCAGAGCCAGTTTGCCAGGAAAGTGCGTCTCTTTGTCTGAGTGACAAGAAGCCTCCTGAAACAGTAAGAAATGAAGCCCCGACTTTCCATTTAGTTCAAAAGGCCTGATACAGACCCAGAGGACCATGGACAGCAGAGGGGAGTCTGGGCTGGCTCAGAGGCTGCAAGATAGAGATGCCTTCTGCACAGCAACATGGAAAAGGCTTTGACACAGAGAAACTGTGCTTTCTGCTAAGCAGGCCTGGTGGGGACACCTTAAAAACCACACAGAAAAAATAATAAAGATATGACAGTGATTAATAGTCTAAGCTTTTTAAAAAATGCATACCAATTACTTGCAAGACTAAAACTCACACACAACCTGTGATATTCAGGCATATTATAACTTACTAATAGCTACTAAATGTCCATCAGACCATGGGCACTTGTCAAAAAGAGTCTTGGCACCATCATAAAAAGACAGACCACCAGATCTTCTGTGCCCCCTGGTGGAAGAACAGGGTGGCACCTGCACAGTGGTCTTGCCAAGCAACAATCAAACCTGAAATTGATCTGACTACTAGATTATAGCTAGATTACAGTAACCATGGAGGAGAAGGGAACAACGCCGCAGGTGCACTCCGCAAAATATGGACTGCGGGACAGAACAGACAGACCTTCTTCAACAAATGCACTGCAGGAAATAAATGAAGAGAAAAATCTAAATTAGATGACTCTTGAGAGGCACAGCCATGGATTGCAATACTACGCATATCCTGATTTTAACAAACCACAAAAAAATAATTTGAGAAATCAGGAAAATTGGGACACAGATTGGATAATCATTTAGTTACAGTAAGGAATTGTTGATTTCGACAGATTTTATATTGGACTATGATTATGTTCATGAAGGGTCTTTATCTTTTAGAATTACATTCTGAAAAGCTATGAATGTAAACACAGATTTGCATGCAAACATGAGGTGAGGGGAAATATCAATGCAAAAACATGGGCCATGAGTGGATATTAGTCACAGCTGGAGAAGGGGATCTGGGATTTTATTCTTCTGTTTCTATATGTGTACATTTGGAATTTTTCATTTTCCAAAAGCCATAGACGCCCCAGTCTTTTCTGCAGGCAGTGCGGACCCTGTCACTGAGCGGCCTGTGGTCTATCACATCCGCCACTCCGTCCCCTTCCAACCTGATGAAGAGACTCAAAACAAGCATTTCATCTCATTCAATGCAATAAAGACTGTACCAGAAACCAGAGGCTTAAAGCATAAGAACTGACGATAGGTGTAAAAATCCCATTACTGTGATCAATGCCATGATTCATGCTTGCTATTGTGCATATAATACATATAACAAATGCAATTTATTCACACTTTAAATTTATTCAGTGGCTTCACCTCAATGAGATGAGAGGAATACAGCCACACTCAAAGTCTACCTAGAGCTCCATAGAGTATTTCAGTGAAATGAATCATTCTGTTTCACTGCAAGGCACACCACTGGAATGCTGAAAAGACACGGATACGTTGATTCAATCTGTCAATCTCTGGGTGCTCACAATATGCTAAGCACAAGTCAACAAAATATAACTATTTTACTACGGAATTATAATAACGTTCTACTGCATCGGTGGTATGCCACAGGAACCACAAGAGTAGAGATTCAAAATGGTAGAATTCAGAGTGAGTATTACAGTAACTTAAACAAATTTTAAAATATTACTTGAAAGTGCAAAATGCTACTGGGGTGCAAAGACGTTAAATTTAAGAATAAGCCATGAACACACTTGACTCATGAAGCTGACAGACTTTAGAGACTATCTGGTTAACCATGTGCATGAATGTGTGATGATGGATAGAATGTACAGAAATGCATACAGGAATTGTGTATCTGTTTCTATTACGTTTCTCTCTCAAAATGCTTAGAAGTGGAAGGTTATATTCAGCATGCTTGCTTCTTTATTCAGTCACTGCAACATTTTCATATAATTTTCTTTCCAAATCAAAATTTGCATGCATTTAATAAAATAACCTGTGTGTTCTCCATAGTTTAAATTGTAGCATGGATGTTCAATGGCCTTCCCTTATTATTATAAGAGGCAATAATTTAGCAACAGGTTTTGTTACAGCAAAGGAAAGAAAAATGTCTTTGTGGATTTTTCTTTTTTTTTTTTTGAGACCAAGTCTCATTCTGTCGCCCAGGCTTGAGTACAGTGGCGTGATCTCACCTCACTGCAACCTCCGCCTCCTGGGTTCAAGCAATTCTCCTGCCTCAGCCTCCCAAGTAGCTGGAATTACAAGCATGTGCCACCATGCCTGGCTAATTTTTATATTTTTAGTAGACGTGAGGTTTCACCCTGTTGGTCAGGCTGGTCTTGAACTCCTGACCTCATGATCCACCTGCCTCAGCCTCCCAAAGTGCTGGGATTACAGGCATGAGCCACCGTGCCTGGCTGATTTTTTTTCCTATCTATTGTCTTCCTTTCTGCAAACTATCATTTGACAAACACTTAGACTTTCTGTGATAAACAGGAGTGCTTCCTCAGAAACAGGCTCCGCTTTCTTGTGGAGGAGTATTATCATGTTTTTAAAGATCTGAAGAAGGGTTAGGAGAAAGAACTGACAATCACTTTCTAGGCTCTTTGAATTCTACTACTTAGAAGAGCCAACTTTGTTTTCAGTCTTTGTGCCTCAAAAGATGGGAAGCTTTATTCTTGCCTGGTATTTTTTTAATCTCCCTTCCAGGGATAAATAAGGCACCAGATACCTGCAGTGCATCGAGCCACTTCACCAGTATTAGCTCAGGTGTCTTCTCAGGTTCTTCCAGAGATTTTTTTATTTCTTATAGCTATTGTTTTTCCAATATATGCAGGTTCTAATAATTACAGAAACTTTTAGTATTTTATAACTAGTAGATTGATTTGAGATTGATGTAAACCATCATCTAAGTCCAGCACGTCAGGTTAGTGTACAGGAGTGACATGGTTTGGCTCTGTGTCCCCACTCAAATCTCACGTTGACTTGTAATCCCCAATGTTGCGGGAGGGACCTGGTGGGAGGTGGCTGGATACGGGGGCAGTTTCTCCCATGCTGTTCTCCGGACAGTGAGTGTGTTCTCATGAGATCCGATGGTTTAAATGTGTGTGTCACCTCCCTGTGTGGCTTCCCTGTGTGTGGCTGCCATGAGAAGAAGGTGCTTGCTCCTTCTTTGCCTTCCGCCATGACTGCAAGTTTCCTAAGATCTCCCAGCCATGCCTCCTGTTAAGCCTGTGGAGCTATCCACCAATTAAACCTCTTTTCTTCACAAATTATCCAGTCTCAGGGAGTTGTTTCTAGCAGTGTGAGAACAGATTAATACAAGGAGAAAACAACCAAGACTGGAAAGCAGATGACCTGAATTCAAGTTCCAGCTGTATCTCTAGCTATCTGTGTGGACCTGAGCAGGTGAGTTATTTAATCTACCATATGAAGAACTCAGATGGTGTTTTCACTTCCTTTGGATGTTTAGACCTGTGATGGTTAATATTAAGAGTCAACTTGACTGGATTGAAGGATGCATAGACAGCTAGTAGTCTTGTTTCTGGGTGTGTCTGTGTGGGTGTTGCCAGAGGAGATTAACATTTGATTCCGTGGACTAGGAGAGGAAACTCCACCCTCAATATGGGTGGGCACCATCCAGCTGTTTGCCAGCGAGGCTAAAACCAGCAGGCAGAAGGTGGGATGAGCTGGCTTGCTGAGTTCTGGCTTTCATCTTTCTCCCTTGCTGGATGCTTCCTCCCATTCCTCCTGCCCTTGGACATCAGACTACAGGTTCTCTGGACTCTCGGACTTACACCAGCGGTTTGCTGGGGGCTCTCCTGCCTTCGGTCACAGACTGAAGGCTGCACTGTTGGCTTCCCTGCTTTTGAGGCTTTTGGATTCAGAATGAGCCACTACCAGCTTCTTTCTTCCTGAGCTTGCAGATGGCCTATGGTGGGACTTCACCCTGTGATCATGTGAGCCAACTCTCCTTAATAAACTCCCTTCACATATACATATATCCTATTAGTTCTGCCCCTCTGGAGAACCTTAACTATGTAAGACCTAAACATTTAATGCTAAAACTACGTGATTGTGGCCTAAACTCTCACAAGACCTTTGTGCTATACTTTGTGAACTAGCTATTCACAAACAAGCCACAGCCCACACCTCCGCCCCACTTTCTCTCTCTCTTTCCTTCCTCAGTGATGGGCTGGAAAGCTAACATTCTTGGTTTTCAGACTCCCTTGTACTGAAGTGGGATGGCCAAGTTATTTCCGGCCAGTGACATTAGTTAAAATCTCTTGAAGAAACTTTCAGGAAAGCTCTTTAAAAAGAACAGACCCCAATGTGACATCCCTTCTCCCTTTCAGTTCTTCTTCCGTCTTCCTGGTTGTGATGAGATCGTGAGCCTGAAGCCTCAGCATCAGTCTTTGACCATGAAACACACATGTGAGGGCTAAAGCTGGACTCGACTCTGTGTGGAGGGCAAACGTGAAAAGAGCCTACTTTACAAATGCACCACTCAACCGGCATCCCAGACCGAGCCGGCCTCCTATCACAATTCTTGTTGCCCGAAACAAAGAAATAGTTACCTTTTGAAAGCACTGCTAACTGGGCTTCCTGCAAGCTGCAGATGAGGGCAGCCCTAATAAACCTTAAACACAATGATTTTTCCAGGATAGTACCATTTTAGAAAGACTTCATTACACTTTAAAATCAATCCCACTGCTTGGAAGCAGCTTCCATTTCACCTTTGTTTAAAGTTTCCGTAACTCCCCCTCAGTGTTCAAGACCCCATTTATGCCCCTCTGCCCTGCTCCTCCAAGCAGAGCCCATCACACACTTTCACAACTGGCACTCACCTTTATTTCTGTCCCCATCTCATTGTACTATGATTTATTTAGTCTACCTTTCCTGCTATCTAAACCAAGAGTCTCCAGGGACAGACATATTTTATCCAGCTTTGTTTACCACAGATACAGCTCTGAACCTGGTACATAATTTAGTCAGCAAATGGTAGTGTATTTAATTTTGGATGAGTACGTTCACTTACTCATAATCATCAATATCATGATTATTTAGCAAACTCTTCACTTACATGGAAGTGATTGAGGACAACTGAATCTTATGTTGATTGTTCTATCCACAGGTCTAAACCTGCATAGTTCTCTGTAGACTGTCTCACTGCTCCTGACGTCTACCTCTAAATACAGTATACACTTAACTTGCTTTTTATTTATTTTTTCTGTAGGTTATTGGGGTACAGGTGGTATTGGGGTACATGAGTACGTTTTTTTTTTTTTTTTTTTGAGACGGAGTTTCACTCTTGTTACCCAGGCTGGAGTGCAATGGCGCGATCTCGGCTCACCGCAACCTCCGCCTCCTGGGTTCAGGCAATTCTCCCGCCTCAGCCTCCTGAGTAGCTGGGATTACAGGCACACACCACCATGCCCAGCTCATTTTTTGTATTTTTAGTAGTGACGGGGTTTCACCATGTTGACCAGGATGGTCTCGATCTGTTGACCTCGTGATCCACCCGCCTCGGCCTCCCAAAGTGCTGGGGTTACGGGCGTGAGCCACCGCGCCCGGCCGAGTAAGTTCTTTAGTGGTGATTTGTGGAGATTCTGGTGCACCCATCACCCGAGCAGTAGTTACTGCACCCTACTTGTAGTCTTTTATCCCTCGTCCCCTCTCACCCTCTCCCCAAGTCCTGAAGTTTAACTTTCAAAAGGAGCTTCTTTACAGCTTAAAGGCTGTGTTGACCTCAGCCACCCTCCCACCTTTCTAATGCATTGTAAGTAGCAACAGGATTCACCCTGGGTTTGCTCATTACTTCAAGGAAATGAAAGCTGTTTTGATGGCCCTGAAATTTGTGAGAATGAAAACTGGAGAGCATTTCACAAACTGTGCTCGGTAAACATTTATTACGCCTGGGAGGGATGCATCATGCCTTCCTGGGACAGTGCATATTACAAATGGAGGACCCAGTGAGGTACTAATTCTTTCTGATCTATCGATTGCCTTGGAACAACACAGGAAGAAGACATTCAGAACCGCAGGATCGTGTCTGTTTAGGCGGGAACCATCCTTAAAAGGTCAAATAAGTGATTGGAACGTAATAGGATTGTGTGAGATTACATTAAAGCCTACAGTTATTCAGTTTATTACATTTTGCTATAAACCACTAAAATGTCTATGTATCTAGGCAAATTGAAGCTGATTCAGTTATGTTTAAGAATGCTCAGAAAATTAATATTTTAGTGGCCTCATTACTGAAGCTATGGATAAAACATGTTTTCTTTATCAAGGAAAGTGCTCTTGTCACTGAAAAGACGCATGGTGGAGGAAAACATTCTCAAAGTAATCCACATGTAGAATTCACAACTTTGGATTGCCTGTACTATCACACAGTTAATGAACTGGTTGTTTTTCTTCTAGAAAATTACTTTTCTTTTTCCTTTTCTCTTCAAGTAAATATACTTCCAAAGGAATTGCAAGCCCCCACCACAAAATGAACTAAATGTGTGTGCATGTGTGTGCATATGTATGTTACTGCCAAGCCCAAGGTCTAAGCTTTCTTTTTTTAAACTGAGACAAGAAAGTGTTAGTTGGTGGGCTGCGGTGGCTCACGCCTGTAATCCCAACACTTTGGGAGGCCAACGTGAGCAGATCACCTGAGGTAAGGAATTCAAGACCAGCCTGGCCAACATGGGAAAACCCTGTTTCTACTTAAAAAAAAAAAAAAATGCAAAAGTTAGCTGGGCGTGGTGGTGCACACCTGTAATCCCAGCTACTTCGGAGCCTGAGGCATGAGAATCACTTGAACCTGGGAGGTGGAGGTTGCAGTGAGCCAAGATTGCGTCACTGCACTCCAGCCTCAGTGACAGAGCAAGACTCTGCCTCAAAAAAAAGAATGTTAGCGAGGTGAGAAGTGTTAGAAACATACTAGTTCTAGCCTGAGACTTTTTCATTGACATTAATAATAAAGGTAACCTGAAAGGGTATCTTTTCTCATTTTATGACTGAACACTGTGTCCATTTACCATGTGAAGTCCTTGTGAATACCATGAGATGTGCACACCCTAAGGCATGAGTGTGGTCTAAAGAGCACAGGTTTGAAGCTAGGCAGAGCTGGATATAAACTCTGGCTCCCTCACTTACTGTGTAAACTGGACAAGTTCTCTTATCGCTGAGCTTTAGTTTCCTTACCTGTAAAATAAGATAACACAGCACCACAGTGGCACACAATTACACAGCAGAACGTCATAATGTGCTAAAGCACGCTGAAGTGTAAAGATGACCACAGTTTGAAATGGTTTAAAATAGCTTTACCTGTCAACTTGGTCAGGCTGAGCCACGCTTCCCAGAATTCCTTTCTGGTTCAGGTAAGCCTCAAGAGACATTTTGCCTGAGATTTGGAGGGTGAAAGTGAAGCAGCAGCCATTTTGATTTGTATGCTTAGCTTATTTCAATAGAAGAATCCAAGTAAAAGCCACTAAGTAGCTTCTACCATAAGAATTTAAGCACAGCAAAAGCCATATCTCATTCCTGGAGGGACTGTAGAGATTAGTGCCAACTTAGGACCCCTGAAAGATCAGAGGTGACGATTCCTACCAATCCCCATTTGACTCGCTGGTTTGACCAGTGAGGTAAACAGAATTACAGTGAATTATCAGAAGTGTAATCAGATGGTGACTCCAATTGCAGCTGTTATTTCAAATGCAGTTTCATTGCTGGAGTAAATCAATACAGCCCTTGGCACCTGGCGTGCTGCTGTGGGTCTGGCAAGTACTCTGTTTCTCTACTCTTAGTAAACACCATGAAAATTAATTTGCTTTCAGCTGAGAAGGTCACCAATTTTCCTTCACTGTCCCATTGCAGGGGTATATCAACTCTCTAGCCCTGGTCTCCAGGATCTTGGTCACATTTTTCATGCTGCCGAACATTATTCTGGTCAATTGCATTGAGGATGTTATATTGACTGGATCTGATGAACAGGAAGAAATGACTTCTAGCCACATTGGTAAGATTCCACCAAAAATCCACAAATAACATACAACAGCATACAAAAGAATTAAACAATTATGCTACAAAAAATTCAGAACCTTTCTACTGCCGTGAAAAGTTGAAGGATTCAATGGTCTGAGGTATGTCGACATATTCCTTCCACACTGAAGGGCATGCTGTTGTATCCGGCCCCTTCTACTGCTAAGAAAGAGGCACAACCCCTGGTGAACCTCTCTAGGTTTGGGAGGCAATATATACCTCATTAGGATGTGTTATTGCGACCCATCTACCTAGCGATCCACAAGACTTCCAGCGTTGGGTGGGATCCACAAGAGAGGGAGTTCCACAATAGGTCCAGGCCGGCATGCAGGCTCCTCATTTGGGACACAGAACCCATAAGAACGGATGCTGCTTGACGTGTCAGTGTGGAGTGTTTGGCAGAACTCGCTAGGGTAAATCACAGTGTCGATTCACAGGATTGGGGAGCAAACCTGTGGTTCTGTGCTGATAACTACTCTCCTTTAGAGAAACAGCTTTTAGAGAGCTGCATGTCATTTGTTGGGCACTTTCTACCCACCACGCCATAAAGTTGAGAATGGAAAGCAGAGCTCCATCATCGAGCGGAAGTGGTATATATGGTCTGACCTCCAGCAGGTGCCTATGCCCGCACCCCAGATTCACTGGTCCTCAGACGCCCAGGCCTCCTTTCCTTGCTACACTGCATTCCCTCTCTCACCCCATATATATGGCTTCATGGGGAGTCCTCCATGATGATGGGGAAGAAACAGGCTTGTCTGGCAGGCAGATCTGCCTGGCATCTAGACGCCACCTGGGAGTGGGCTGCAGCACTACCATTCCACTTTGAGACAGCTCTGAAAGGCAATGGTGAAAGGAAATCTTCCCAGTGGGCAGGACTAGAAGCACTGTGCCTGTTCGTTTTGCCTTGGAGAGATGGCCAGGGGCACAAGGCATACCACTGAGCGGGTCCTCTTCGACTCAGGGTGGCTTTCCTGCACATGGCTCCCCACAGCTGATTTGGAGGTTAGCACTCCCTAGAGAAGACTCCAGCCTCTCACATTCCCTTTTATCAGAGCTAAGGTTGTCAGTGGATTTATATTCTTCCTTAACAGGCAAGTTCTGTGCCAAATGCCTCCCACTTAACATAAAGCCAAACTTTAGCTAAATAAAAGCTTCTGGAGGCTTTTTAAATACGTATTAGAAATCTATGAAAAATCTAGCCACAGTTTCACATGTCACTGATTCCCAGGGACAGAAGTAGTCCGAGCCTGGACTTTAGACGTCACAGTTACTCCCTCCTCACCTTCCCAAGGACCACGTCCAAGGAGAGCTGTGCAGAAAGCCACGGCCCAGGATGGCCCTGAAGCCCATCCCCGAGAGCTCCTGTGGTAGCCTTGGCTCCAACAGGTCACACTCCACACACACCCCAGATCCACCCTGAATATTCTGCCTGGAACCCACACCAGCCCGTGGGAACCAGCACAGAGCATTGGGGCAAAGGGAAAGGGCAGGACAGGTTTCCTGAAGAATTCTCAAGTCAAGTTTTACTCAAATAATTTCAAATATTATGGAAAAGAACACAATGAATACTCATGTACCATCCCTTATTTTCAATAATCAATGTTTGACATTTTGCCATGCATGTGTATGTGCAAGTGTGTCTGCAGAAATTCAGGATGGAGTAGAAAAGAGTCTGGGGGGAACGATACATTTTACAAGGCTCTGTTCTTAGTTTTGCCATTGCTGACTCTGATCTCCACTTTACTGTCTAATAAGCGTCTCAAGCTAAGTGGAAATCGTGATTCACTCCTCCCACCCCCGGAACTGCTCCATCCAGTTCCTCACCTTGGGAAATGATGCCACCATCCACACAGTTGCTCTGCATGAAAACCCTGGCCAATCTGGAGTCTCCTCTCACATGAAACATTTGCCAAAGGACTATGATTTGGGGGAAGGTCCAGACCAGGGCAGGATCTGGATAGCTCGGAGATTTTGAGTGTGGATCCAGAATCCGGCTGCCTGGGTTGCCTGCGACTAGGGTACTTACCAGCTTTGCAAACGTGGGCAGGACAGTGAACTGCTCTTCATGCTTCTGTGAACTAGGAAGATCACGACAGTATCTCCTACAAAGGTTGCCGTGAGAATGAAAGATCTCGGTGTGGGCCAGCCCCGGGAGATGGCAGGGGCAGAGCGTGCAATCCAAGCAGACCGTAGCCTTAGATCCAGCCACCACGTTCAGCTCACCCAGGACACTCAAGAGTGAGCCTCATTCTACCAGCTCATGGTCACCATGTCACAGCAGCAGAAAGATAGCCTTAGAAATATGGGATTTTCAACCCACAACAAATTGAGCCGTATCGGCCGGGGACATGACTCATTGTGGGTTCAGGGGAACTACCTCTATAATGACACTGGCTTCGCATGCTCTTACAAAACCCAAACCTTGTCATTCCCTGTTCGCTCCCTCTCAAAGGCATGTGCATCCAGGGCCCTCCACAACACCCTCTTTCATGCCCCACTGCATTCCACACCCACCTTTTGTGTTGACACATCACAGTGACGTGGGCCCTCGTTTAGGGTGCTTGGCTACCTCACTCAGGAGCTCCCTCAGTGGCACCCTCTTGCTAAATGGCTTCTTTTAACTCTTAGAAACCAACTTATTTTTTCTGTTGCCCAGGATGGAGTGCAGTGGCATGATCCCAGCTCATGGCAACCTCTGCCTCCCGGGTTGAAGCAATTCTGCCTCAACCTCCTGAGTAGTTGAGATTACAGGCATGTGCCCCTATGCCAGGCTAATTGTTGTACTTTTAGTAGAGATGGGGTTTAGCCATGTTGGCCAGGCTGGTCTCGAACTCCTGACCTCGGGTTATCCGCCCACCTCAGCCTCCCAAAGTGCTGGGATTACAGGCGTGAGTCACTGTGCGCAGCTCTACTATTTTTTTAATCGCCCTCTTTTCCCCACTCTCTTGATATTTCTTATTAAAAACAATCTTCTCTCTGGATATTCTTTTGTAAAATTTTACTAGACCTTTTACAACTGATACAATCTAGGATTAAGTGTATTTCTAGTTATTGTGCACCACACACAGCAAATTCAGGGGCCAGGCACAGCGGATGTGCTCAGGTGTCAGGTCTCTTCCTCAACTCCCACAGCGCGCTGGCTCTGCCTTCTTCAGGATGGTGCCCCGGCTGGGCCACAGGAATAACATCAGCCTCTACTGAAGCCGTGGGAAAAGGCCAGTTGCACACGGACTGGTTTGCATGTCTGGGCCACAGGAAATTATCACTAACATGGTTGTTATTGCTATTATTAGAAGGGACTGCTTGGCTATTTAGAATGCATCTGAGAAATCAACCAGGGCTGAGGGATGAGTAAGCACCTCCACCTCTTCCTTTGCTTATGGGAAAGATGCACATTTCATGGCAGATTTGACACAAAACAGTCGCTGACACTTGGAATGAAAAACAGAAGAAATATGTCAGGACAGGTGGGAAAGGGGGCCATGGAGAAGACTCAGCACAGTTTCTCCTTCGACTGAGGCCACACCAATGGCGACTTCTCCTCTTCCCCCAGGCAGCCAAGACAAGGTGGGGACAGGACTAGGAATCAGAAACACCCCTAAGGTTCAGACCCGGCCAGAGGAAGGGTGGTTTATACCTACAGCAGCCCTTTCACACGGTTTGCAACAGTATTTCTAAAGCTTCAGTAATTCCCCTATCAGAGGGACAATTTTGCTATAATTTTTTGCCAGGTACTACCAATATTATAACACTTTTACTTAAGTAAATATATATAAAAAATCTTTATATCCACTGCCACGCATTTTTAAAATATAAAACATGGACATATGCGAAAATATAGCCATAAATGATAGGTAAGTATAAAACGAAATATAAATGTTAAAATACCTTATTAAGTTTGAGAGAGACTCTGTGCCTGCAAGCATTCTGCACCTGAGGAGCGCCCTCTCTTCGCTGAAAAGGGAGATAAGAGAGTGCCAGGGAGGTTGAGAAAGGGTAGGCACTGACCTCAGGCCTTCTCCACGCAGTCAGAAAGATCACTGTAAAAATCTTCCTACAGCCTTCAGAGCTACTGAGAGCCAGATGGAAATGCAGGTCTGCAATTTCCCGCGTAACTTCTTTCTCTGTGCTTCAGCTCCCTTCCTCATCTGGAACATGAGCGTTTAACAAAGGAGCACAACGACATATGGAAATGCAGGGCAATGTGCATACGATTTGCAAATGCACGCTGAAATGTCAAGTCATCTATTACTTTGAAATGTTTCAGAATAAAGAAGAGATAGAGGCAGAAGTAAATACCGGAAAATGTCAACTGTTCTGTCAGGCAGGTACATTAGGGACGCTCACTGTACTCGTCTTTCAGCGTTTCCTTATGTCTCATGTATGTGATTACAAGAGAGAGGAGGGAGGGAACTGGACGTGCTGGCCAGTCCCAGGGCACAGGCATTCTTCGCCGAATCTGTCTGGCCCTCCACCAAGGTCCCAGTGCTGCTTCCCAGGCACTGACGTGGGTTCCGGGCTGAACTCTTGGGGTCGCTCTGCGGTGTGTGTGGAGCGCGGTCTTGTGGAGCCATGGCTACAGGATGGTGCCCCAGGTGCCCTCTGCGCAGCACCCCTCAGAGAACGTCCTTAGGAAAGTGAGTAGGGAGGCCGCCGTGTCCCCGCCCAACCTGAGCCTGACCTCGACTTCCTCAGCCTCTTGGGACATGTGCAGCCATATTTGGACTTTTCATACCTTTTTATTGTCAGATATGTTAATCAGCTGAAATCCAACTTTATGTTAAAAGAGGGACACAGCTGGAAGAAAAACATGTCCACTGATTCAGGAGAAATGCAAAACCACTGATATTCTCAGCTCTGACAGGAAGGAGGCTGTGGAGCTAGAACCTTTCGTAAAGAGCATTGGCCTTTAAGATGTCAGAAGAAATCTGGAGCCTACCAGAAAAAACCCTGAGAGCTGAAGATCAACTCAGTTCCTTAGGAGGAGCTGTAGGAAGAGAACAAGAGGGGACAGCTGAGGTCCGGGGAAAGGTCCAGTTGCTAGAAGATGGACTACGTGTCATTCCACTGCAATCAGCTCTTCTGAACAGAGCACTGGTGCACAGCTGGCCCCTCCCAAAACCAAAGCTAGAGCTCCCCACCCCTCTGCTCAGCTCCCTCCCAAGCTGCCAGGTCGTGCTCTCCCTGCTCCTCCGTCCATCCAAGGAACTGTGTATGATATTTCATGGCCTCATTTCCTCCTCTCTCCTCCCTTCTTTCTCTTCCTTTCTCTCCTTCTTCCAGATACCACGCATGGATCCCACCACTGCCGCCACCATCAAGATCTCCCCCAAACTTCACAGCCTGAAAACAAAAATGTGTGCCTGCAAAATTAATTCAATCTTCAAACAATTCAACTACTGCGCTTCCAAAACTATACCAGGAAACTCAGAGCTTTCCTTTGTCTTACTTAGAAAAAAATTTAATTGTGCCCCTTTCCTTATTAGTTTATGCAACCGCTGCTGCTTAAGAGATTATATTTTTGCTAGATGAAGCTATAATTTTCAGGGACTTATAAATTATATCACTTACAAAATGATTATATATACAATTACTTTTTATTTTGCCCTTAAACAGTATAAAAACTGCGTTTTATGAGTTCATCATAACCTCAACAATAATGTGAGTAGTGTAAGTATCGGCATCAGAAAGCATCTTTCACTTTCAATGTTGTATTTGTTTTTATAGTTTAAAGGCAAATGTACACATTCTTTCATACCTATATAAATATTGATTGGCTTTAAAAAACAGATATTTACATGAATTCTTTTCTTTAAAACATACCTAATATTCATCAAAGCGGCTCACTTACAGTCAGCATATGTAACAAAACTTATCCATAAGATGAAATCACAAAAGGGAGTCATCGTCTAGACCCACATCAAACAGCCACAATGTAAAAACACAGCATCAAAATGAAATTCAGTTGTGAACCCCTCAGAATGACGCCTAACTGTACTAAATAGTTTATAAATACTTAGTTTATTTATCTGTGAAAAGGAGCTAGAAATGGGAATGTCTCATCAAGAGAGTCACTATAATTAAATTGAATTGTAAAAATAGATACTATTCTAAAGCATTTAATCTTATAAAATTTCTTTTAGTATTATAAACAAAACAGGAGATAATACGTTAATTAAAATCACAACCTTTAGCAACTTTAAGACCTAAAACAAATATTAAATTGAATCAATAAATAATCTTTGATACCTAGAAAATTTGCAATAATGAGATTCAAAAGACTTAATGAAATTTTAATTGACCCTTATTTCTTAAGATGGCTAGAAATTAACAGGGTATGCAAACGACTTATGATTACATACCTTTGTTTTGCTAACTTAAATTTGTTGAAATTGGCTAAAATTGTAAAACAATTCAACAGTTTTCCAGTTTTCTTTTGTGTTTGGGGCAGAATGCTGGTTACTTTGGCTACATAAAATAATATACATTATATGAGTTGGGTTCCAGCTGAACTCTTGGAGTGGCTCCTTGGAGTGTTGTAAGAGTACCCCGCTTCTTCAAATACCCCCCAAAACCACCTAACAGGTTGGGTAGACTAGTGCAATCGTTACAGAAAATAGGAATATGATGTAAGATAATTGATGTGATTACAATGTATTAAGATGATATGGTATAATATATATATTGTTTTAACGTATTTCAACAGTTATAGTTAAAATATTTACATTTCTCATTTATTTTTATGTTGATATGCATGCACATACCTAAATACAGCCATGAAGGTTTGTTTATCTTTCCCTGTAATTGTTACAGGAATAACATATAAAATTAGTAAAATTAGAAGTAGGTTTGGTTTTTCTTTCCTTTTCTTTTTTTTTTTTTTTTGTAAAAGTGACTGTCATTCAACGGGGTCTGTGCCCCATACAGTATTACTCTTAAGTACAAACTCCCTCTAATGGGAAGGCCCAAAATAAACTAGTTAAATTTACTAGTTAAGGGGAATTCATGCTATAGTAAACACTCCCTGTGTCACCAACATACATACAATTGGAGAGACGGAACAGTCTGGGATTAGACTGAAAGAAAAGCACATGACCTTGATCCGTAGAGCAGACCCACTTGGACCTTGGCTCATGTTTTCACGGCCTGGGGTTAGTCACCTTGTCCCTGGACTTGAACGACTAATAAATGGTCATGTTGTCTTTCACAGTTGCCTAGAAACCACTTGACTGATGCATCTTGTACGAAAACACACAGCCTTTGTCATGTCAGATCACTCAACAACCCGTCTGATAACAAAAGGAATAAGAGGTACTAACTTGTTCAAAAACAAAGAATGTTCTCTGGACAGCTCCCAACAGGCAGAATCGCAGTAATGGGGAAAAACTTCAATATCGTGGATTAACTTCCTGTGGCCTAACTTCATCTGCCGTTGACCAAATGAGAATTAGAAGAAAAACATCCAAAAGCTGTTTGCTTGCACTATCAGCAAGAGCATGACGGTCTACTGAGGATAAACAATTTCACAGAACACTGACGTCGGATGAATTCAGTGTGGGACCACGATAGAGTCGGATAAAAGTCAAATTCCTCGGAAGTTATGTCTGAGTGCAAACACAATACTGGAAATACTGTAAAAAAGCAATCCAATTTCTTCCTCTCTGAGCTAACATGAGTGGCCATTGCCTTTTTGCCGATTCTATCTTCAGTTCCATTCCATTTCTTGCCACTTCCTAGGTAAAATATTAAGCTGTCCCTGCATATATTTAATTTTACTTCCTGGCAGTATCCAACACAGGAGAGTACCTTACATCTTCAAACACCCCCAAAACCACCTAAAGGTTTAAATCCTGAAATGCTTCCCGATTCCCTTATGGTGTGTGGTCCCTTTAGCTGCAACAAGTAACACAGGCAAATTTGCTCCACTGCAGATGTGTTTCTTGGGAGTTTTGGCTGACAGGCAATGACACCACCAACAGCTACATCGAGTCATTTGTTCCAAAAATGATGAAAAGCCAGTGAATACAGGAAAAAAATGAGCAACAGCAATAATAATTTTCGCACACCAGACATACCAGAAGGCATTTTCACATCGGCCTCCGTCTCACACAACTCTGTGAAGATGTCCTCATTAGAGTTGTTTGATAATTCAACGCATTAAGCCTAGAGTATAAAAGACTTGCTGAAGGTAATTTTCATGTCACATCTACATTTGCCTATATTTTATAGCATTTTTAGCTAGGAAATGCTAAGGCTGAAATTCAATTTTAGGTTTCTCCAGGTCTCAAATATGTTCCTCTGTAACATGATACCTCCAAATACCGTACTGTTTAAATCAGATTCAGGAACAAACTCTTCTGACTATCTTCATGGCAGCTTCGACAAACATCTGAATTAACAAACTTGTTAAATTTGCCAATGGAATTCTGGAGAGTAAGAGTGACAGCTGTTAGTCAGAGGAAATACGGTGCTGAAAAGAAATGTTTGGGGGTCAGAGGAAACTGAGGAACTGTATCTGGAGATGGATAAAGGAAAGAGGAGCAGTCTGGAGTCATGAAGGAGAACTGAACTTCCTCCCGAGTTAGATGTATCATGGATTAAAACCAATGCGTTATGGAAACGGCTGTAAACCTTACATATATTTCGTTTTATTTATTTATTTTATTTATTTTTTTTTTTTTTGAGACTGAGCCTCCCTCTGTGGCCCAGTCTGCAGTGCAGTGGCACAATGTTGGCTCACTGTAACCTCCATCTCCTGGGTTCAAGCGATTCTCATGCCTCAGCCTCCCAGTAGCTAGGATTACAGGTGCCTGCCACCACACCCAGCTAATTATTTATTTTTAATAGAGATTGGGTTTCACCATATTGGCCAGGCTGGTCTCAAACTCCTGACCTCAGGTGATCCGCTTGCCTCAGCCTCCCAAAGTGCTGGGATTACAGGCGTGAGCCACTGTACCCGGCCCTTTTCCCACATTTCAATCCAATAATTCTGATCCTGGAAATTTATCATAAGTAATAACTTGTCAAATAAAATATACATATATACATAGAAATGTTCATTGTAACATATATTTGCAAAGATTTGGAAATAGCATACATATCCAACAATAAGGAAACAAAATAGCACATTTCATGCTTTATACCACACAATATTATATAACATAAAAATATAATTGTAAATAAAATATGAATAGAAAAATGCTTAATGCATAAGGTTCAGTTACAAACAAATCAGAAAACAAATAAGCAGGAAAAAGCAAAACATATATGAGAGTCACATCTAAAGCTGCTGGGGAAACCTTCCATCTGCTCTAAGGAGTCATTCCCTATCCTCAAGTGAGAGAAACACCAGCCACCCGGACTAGATGCTTAGCTGCCACAAGAGGACACCGGGAACCAGCCCCAAGGACTTAGGACATCTGAAAGAAAGATCAGCCACCTTGGTCCTTCCCCAAGTTACCAGTGCTCTGGGAGTTGCCTCTTCAGCTGCTACTGAGAAGGGCCCACACCTTCCTTACATGCTCAACAGCTAAATAATCTACAGCTTCCTTTTGACGGCCCTCCCTCCTCAAAGGAAGGACCCATCCCATTACACCTAACATCCCATTTGCTTCAGTCTTCAGCATAATCAGAGGCATGCTTACCCTACCCACATGCAGTGCCTCGACTGGACCTAATCACCCACTTTTTTCATCCTCCCAAATTAACCACCTATCATCAGCAAAATCCCCTGTAATCTCCATCCATACCCTAAAAGTTATTTTCGTTTTTTTTTTTTTTTTTTTGAGAAGTCTCCTTCTGGTCACCCAGGCTGGAGAATAGTGGTGTGATCTTGGCTCACTGCAACCTCTGCCTCTCAGGTCCAAGTGATTCTCCTGCCTCAGCCTCCTAAGTAGCTGGAATTATAGGCATGTGCCACCATTCCTGGCAAATGTTTGTATTTTTAGTAGAGATGGGTTTTACCATGGTGGTCAGACTGGTCTCAAACTCCTGAGCTCAGGTGATACGCCTGCCTTACCCTTCCAAAGTGTTGGGATTACAGATGTGTGCCACCATGCCCAGCTAATTGTTGCATTTTTAGTAGAGACAGGGTTCCACGATCTTGGCCAGGCTGGTCTCAAACTCCTCACCTCAGGTGATGTGCCCATCTCAAGGTCCCAAAGTGCTGAGATTACAGGCAAGAGGCACCTCTCCCAGCCTGTTTTCCCTTTTTTCTTCTGACTGAAAAGTGGCTGGCACTGGAGGACATGATTTACCTTAGTCTCCTTAAAAGATGTACTCCCTGATCTCCATTATGACCCTGTAAGCAAGTGGCAGTGACGCAGGATTTTTCAATGCTGCTTGGCCAGCTGGAGATGTCCACAGCTGCCAAAATCCACAGCTCAGCCTCACTCAGCCCTGGGCTTACAACAGGAGGCACCCTGCCCACTCGGCCAGCAAGGCCACACCTGGTTTGTGCTCTGGCCAGATGCCATGTTCACCACAGGATCCACGCTCAGCCCACAGCTGGGCCAGGCTGGGCATGTCTTGACCTGCCTCCACCTTGTGCCCCGGGATCCCAACAAGGGGAATGTGGCTGTGCTTCAACAGGGATGCCAGCTACCCCGGAGCCCCAAACGGGCTGTTACAGCCTTTTTTGTACTCGCATTCAGTGGGTCTCAATTTCTTGTTCTGTGTCCAAGAAGAATGTGGTTACATTGACAGCTGAAGGGTGAGCAGGGCTGAGAGTTTTACTGGGCAACAGCTCTCAGCAGAGAAAGGATTAAGAGAGGGCAGCTCCCTCCACCTGAAAAGGCAGGCAGTCCCCAAAAAGTGTAGCTGAGTCCAGGGCTTTTATAGGCTCAGAATGGGGGAGTACCTGCTGATTGGTTTGTGAGTATGCAAGGAAGTCTAAAACAAAGGCACCACTCAGAGGTGGGTAAGAAACACAGTGTAGGAAACTAATTAGGGAAGGGCAGGTATATGTCAAACAGGTGAAAGGTGGGGCTCAGTCAGAGGAGAGCACACCAAACAAGAAGAGAGGTTCTCAGTCTGGTCCAAGACGTGTAGCTTGGCCTTCAGGCTTTGAACTGTCTTTGGTTTGAAGGTGTGATTTCGCTGGGTACCCACCCCATCTGCCTGGGCATTTGACTGCCTCCTGCCACTATCAGTAGGGTGAAGTGGACCTCACCTCAAGGGCACCGGAGATGAGGAAATCGAGCCTCTGGAGCAGGAGGTTATTGGATTCATAACTTGTGGACACAGCGAGTTGCCCAAAGTTCTACCTGAGCAACCATGGAGAGAAAGCCAGTGATCCGAGTGCTAACTGCACGCATTCAAGAAGGAGGGTGCGGGGGAGAAGACGGCTGCAGTGGGTAAGAGAAGTTTTTGAAGGTGTAGTAACTTGGAAGTGGCACTGAGGAGCAAGTTGATCTCCATGCCTTGAGGTACCTAGAGTGCTGCAGACAAAACAGTCAACATATGTGGGTGCAAGATGGACGTCCACATCTCCCATTAGATCCATGAACTTGTCTGCATTTGCACCCCTTATTCCATTTTCACTGCCGAAGAAATAGCCCTGAAAAAGCAGACATAATCCTTCCTCCTGTAGTCTATACCCCACTCTCTCGTGACTTCTCATTGAGAAGTAAAAGGCTCTGCCATTATTCCCTCTCCTTCTGCCATCATCCATTTCTCCCACAGAGAAGAACATTCCCATAAGCCTACGAACATACTGTTCTTTAATCTTTCCCAGATGCCAAGGTCAGATACATATTTTATTCCACTTATCTGTTCCCCTCAACACAAAATTTCTCAAGAGATTTGTCACCATCTCCTCTTCAACTACTGTAATCATGATTCTGTCCTTACTGCACCAAGAAGGCAGCACTTAACACACAGACGGTCAAAGTTTACATCGATTTCTTGCCCCCATCTCACTGAACACAGCTGACACTTTTTCTTCTTGAGACATTTGCGACAGTCTCATTCTGTCACCCAGGCTGGAGTGCAGCGGCATGATCTGGGCTCACTGCAACTTCTGCCTCCCAAGTTCAAGGGATTCTCCCACCTCAGTGTCCCAGGTAGCTGGGATTACAAGCACACACCGCTATGCCTGGTTACTTTTTGTATTTTTAGTAGAGACCGGGTTTCCTCATGTTAGCCAGGCTGGTCTCAAACTCCTGATCTCAAGTGACCCACCCACCTCGCACCCCCCAAAGTGCTGGGATTGCAGGTGTGAGCCACCCTGCCTGGCCAACACTACTGAAATATTTTTTGCTTAGGTTTCTCTGACAGCAAACTCATTAGATCTCTTGACTCCCCAGTTGTTCATTCTCTCTCCTTTGCTAGATTCTTCTCCTCTCCCAGAACTTTAAATTATTAGGTGCCCCAGTTCTCAGTCTTCATTTCTCTATCTCTTCTCTCTCTCAGGGATCCCAACCATTCTCACTGCCTTAGAAACTATCTGTGCTCTGGCCTGCAAGTCTGTGTCTTCAATCTAATCCCTCCTGATTTCCACGCTTGTGAATCCAACTGCTGACTCAGCATCTCCACTTGTCTAATAGGCACCTTGCTCTTAAAAGAAATCTGGGAAGGCCCAGTATCCGTTCTGCCTTGATACTGTCTCTGGTCATCTGATGGCAAGGAAAGGTGAATGCAGAGCAAGCAGTTGGTCCAGAAGAGAGTGTGACCCAGTGCCTGGGCAGCCTGGCCTGTCTGCCACCCCAGGTCTCTATAGAGCTCAGAGTAGCCCACCTGAAGCTGTCTCCAGACCCCTCTCAGCAGCCTGAGGGAGAGCAAACGACCACACGCAGAGATGTGTGTTCTAGTTCAGAGTGTCCAAGTTCTTCCTGCCAAAGTCACCTGCTTTTGTACTTGACCCCGGCACGTCCTTGGGGGAGACGTGGTAATGGTGGGAGAGGCCAGGAAAATCTAAAGGAGGAGCTGACTTGGGATTCCCATCCTGCTGGTCACCCAGCAACCTCTGCAGGGTGTGCAAAGCCCTGCCCTGCATCTCCACAGGCAAACTCAGGCTGTAAAATGAACGCAAGGCAGGTGTGGCAATGGGGAAAAATCTAGATCCACCCTTCCCCACTCTAACCTATTCCATCCTGTCTTCCTCCACCTAAGGAAATGAGGCCACCACCAACTCAGTTGCTCAGCCTGAAAACCTCCAAGTCATCCTTGTTTCCCCTTTTCCCCTTATAGCCCATATCCATCAACAAACACTACTAGCCTTCCCCCACGTCCCAAGTGTGACCCCCTTCTCACCACCTCCACTTCTCACACCCAGCCCAGCCACCCTTGGATGCCACCTGCAGCACTGCAGTGGCCTCTGGACGTGTCTCCCTGTCTCCATTCTGGACCCCCAGTCCCCTCCCACTGTGCGTTTATCATCTTGCCACAGCCAGAGTGAGCTTTACAAATAGAAAATATATATGTGTGTGTAATATTGAATTTCTGAAAAGATGCTCAATCTCACCAACGACTAAACGTTTTGAAATTGAAATAACACATTGCTCAGTGTAGCGCTTTGCACAGAGTGATTACTCAAGGAGTATTTATTGTACTTTCAAAGTGGCAAAACTTTTTAAGTATAAATGTACGGTATTAGCAAAGGCTCAAAGAAATGGTACTCTTCCCACTTCTGGAGAGACTATGTGTTTTTTTAATCAGGAAATATTTCTGAAAAGTCTCTGAAATGCTCATATATTTTGAGCTATCACTTTCATGTAAATGTCCAGTTTAAGAATTTGACTAAGGATGTGAACAAAGTTGTACCTTCTGCATCTTCGATGTAACCAGATGAAACCTTCAGAAGCCAGCTGGTGTCTTGGTGCGTCCATTTGCTTGTTTTGTCTGCAGCTCTAGTTGGGTCAGAGGTTAAGAAAAAGATTTTCATCATGTGACACAGAAAGGTTTTCAGGCCTCTGTTCTGAGGCCAGTGTTTCACAACCCTGACTTGAGTTCACTACCTGGGGTGGAGCCTGGGACAGATATTTTTAAAGCTCCTTAAAGAGTTCTCAAAGAGTCTACTGAGAAGGATTGACCTGGGTTTTCCTCACCCACACAGCAAGAAGGGTTGTTCCCCACACTGCAGTTTTCTGAAAGGAGCCCCCACAGGTGACCTTGACTGTGCTGGGCATGGCTATGTGGGAACTGAAGGGGCTGCAACCTAAGCCCCTGACTTGACAGGAGCAACTAGGAAGCCTGGGCCAGACCAGCAGTCATTAGGGGAAAGCCTCATGCACTCCTCACTTACAGAACAAGCCTCTTTTCCATAAAGCAGTATTGTAAAGGACAACTTCTCCAGACTCCATCCAAACTGCCACCACATCCAACCTCTATTACCTAAACTAGTTAGATGTTCATGAATATTTTAGAATATTGCCTGTCACGTGGTGTTCTGAACTGAATATATACCCCCAACATTCCTATGTTGAAATACTAACCCCTAATCTGAACCTGGAGCCCTCACATATAGGATTCATGCCCTTACAGCTCTCTTGATCTGTTTTTACCATGTGAGGACACAGTGAGAAGATGGCCAAATGGAAACCAGGAAGAAGGCACCGAATCAGCTGGCACGTTGATCTTGGACTTGCCGGCCTCCAGAACTGTGAGAAATACACATTTTTCTTTAGGACCTCCAGTCTACAGTATATTTATTATAGGAATCTGAATAGACTAAGATACATTGTAAATGTTCACTTTACTATAAAATAGGTGGAGAATAAAATGAGATAAGAAATTGCAACGTACCTTATCCATATTAGCTGTCAATATTTTTCAGGTTAGAATTGTTAAAAGGTTAAGAGTTAACATTTTATTCAAGCTACACAGTTACTCCTCCCCTTGCCTGCTTTTCCCCATTGCCACACCTGCCTTGCGTTCATTTTACAGCCTGAGTTTGCCTGTGGAGATGCAGGGCAGGGCTTTGCACACCCTGCAGAGGTTGCTGGGTGACCGGCAGGATGGGAATCCCAAGTCAGCTCCTCCTTTAGATTTTCCTGGCCTCTCCCACCATTACCACGTCTCCCCCAAGGACATGCCGGGGTCAAGTACAAAAGCAGGTGACTTTGGCAGGAAGAACTTGGACACTCTGAACTAGAACACACATCTCTGCGTGTGGTCATTTGCTCTCCCTCAGGCTGCTGAGAGGGGTCTGGAGACAGCTTCAGGTGGGCTACTCTGAGCTCTATAGAGACCTGGGGTGGCAGACAGGCCAGGCTGCCCAGGCACTGGGTCACACTCTCTTCTGGACCAACTGCTTGCTCTGCAGTCACCTTTCCTTGCCATCAGATGACCAGAGACAGTATCAAGGCAGAACGGATACTGGGCCTTCCCAGAGATTCTGTCTAAAATCGAAGGGGACCTCCTTTTACTGACCATCTATCTCAGTAAGAGAAGGAGCAGCTGATCCTCTCTGGTTTCCAAACATCAGTATTTTGGCTAGAAAAAGACCAATTTATATTCAGTAATCCAGCCATTTTAAGTGGCAATTTAACCTTCCATGTTCAAAGATGGTTTTTTCGTTTCGTTTATAAAAATTCATTATGGAACAAAAAGAAGTTCTTTGTAGAGGAGTACATTAATTTCCTGTTACTGCTGTAACATGGCCACCCACTTGTCACTTTGAAGGATACAAATACATTGTCTTACAATTCCAGAGGCAGGAAGTCAGACATGGATCATCCTGGGTTAAATCAAGTCGTCAGCAGGACTGCGTCCCGTGGAGGCTCTAGGGAATAATCTTTCTCTGCTTGCTCCAGCTCCTGGAGGCCTCCCTGTGGTCCCTTTCCCCATCTTCAAAGCCAGCAGTGGAGCATCTTCAAATCTCTCTCTCACTTTGACCTCCTCTTCTGCTTCCCTCTTCCACCTTAAAGGACCCTAATAATTACATTAGACTTGCTTCAATAATCTAAAATAATTTCTCAATCATAAGGTCAATTGATTAGCAACTTAATTCCTTCTGCAAACTTCATTCTCCTTTGCCATGTCACATGATATACTCACCGGTTCAGGGGCCTGGGATGTAGAGATCGTTGGGGGTCATCATTCTACCTAACCCAAGGAGTATGCAGCATTTTGGTTTGGCTGCTAAGCAAATGATGACCCTACCTACCTACCTAAAGATGGATCTTCAAACTTCAAGCGGGCCTTGGGCCCCAGACAAGGAGCAAGACTTCCCAACATCATCAGGGCACCTTCTGGTGACAATAGTCAGGGTGGTTAGGAATCAGCATTGCTGATATTTAGGTAACTAAGGTAGCATGACTAGAGCCCAGACAGGTATTTTGTCCTCAGATAAAAAATAGGTTTGGGTCTACTCGAAGCAGTCAGGAAGAAGGAGGCCAGAGCTTAAGTTCAGAGGCCATGTGAGTGTCAAAGTTGGAAAAACAAAGTTCAAACACAAGATCCATGATCTTGCAAAAGCAAATGTGGGGCTGACACTGTGAGATCGAGTCCTGGCAGAAGCCAGGGGCGTCAAGCGTAGAACTGGAATTTAGCATCCAGAACTGAGCCCACTGAGCTGACGCACTGCTAGGTGCCTATCTGGCAACTGCCCTTATAGTGCTGGGAAGGTCAGCCTGGCTCAAGGACACTGGGTTTGGCTGACATCACTTTTCTCACAGGTTAGAACTACATTATTGTGTTGGTTCATTTTTGTTGTCTCCCCAAAATTAAAGAAGCTTAGTGGTTTGAAGAGGACGATGCCCATTAGTAATCCTGGTGTGGAAATGGCATTTGGACCTCCTGGCTGGACTCCCTGCCCCACTGGCTCCAGCATCTTTGCAGGTTACCGAAGTGTTTGCAAGCTGAAGAGAAATGAAATGAAAACGTGGCATCTTAATGATGCCACTCACACCATTTCAAACAACTTCACATTCCATGGAGTCCCCTTTCATCCAGGTATCGTGCATTTTCTTCACTGCAATAATGGAATTGCATTGGTGAAGGAAGCAGAATACCATCAGAGTGATAAAGGAAACCTCCAGCTTTTTCCACTGTGGCTCAGAAAAAAGAGCGTTACCATTCAGCCTCTAACTAATGTGCTTCCTAAATTTGAGGAGCAACGCAAACCTCGGCCGATTCTGTAGTAAAATGTTATCTCAGTCCGTGTCTTTTTTTACTGAGGATACAAAGAGCTCTAATATTAGCCATAATTTCTAAGATGACGCGAGCAAGGGAAAATGTATCGAAGGAAAGCAAAGAAAAATAAATCAAGGCTATTGCACACCAGATATGAGCCTGTGCGTTTCACATGCTCTTTCATGCACCCCTCATGAAATCCTAGGAGATGGTGATTATTCTATCCATTTTAATTGAGCACTTGAGGCTCACACAGAGCATCAGTGACTTGCCCAAGGTAATTTTTAAAGCACATACCCACAGGCTTAAAATTTCCTTATATTTTAGCTAGTAAGGGATAAGACTAAAATACACACTTAGATCTCTCTGACCCCCATAACCTTTCCTCTATTACATAATACTTCTAAATATTATTAGTACTCTGTTAGTTTTCTAACCAGACTCCACTACAAAATTCTGAATATCCTCAATGGTGGCTTCAGTGCAAATACAAGGGATGTGTTAAAATACTGGTGGGGCCAGGTGTAGTGGCTCACACCTGTAATCCCAACACTTTGGGAGGCCGAGGCAGGGGGATCACCTGAGGTCAGGAGTTCAACACCAGCTTGACCAACATGGAGAAACCCCACCTCTACTAACAAAACAAAATTAGCTGGGTGTGGTGGTGCATACCTGTAATCCCAGCTACTCAGGAGGCTGAGGCAGGAGAATCACTTGAACCCAGGAGGCGGAGGTTGCAGTGAGCCGAGATCATGCCATTGCGCTCCAGCCTGGGCAAAAAAAAAAAAAATGACTGGTGGACTTCCAGAAGGGTAGGGGTTGCCTGGTAGTGAGAGGAAGTGTGGCTCTGAGAAGGAGCACTGGGGGAATGGGGGAGATTAGGGGTCCTGATGGGAGAGGGAGAAAGGGGAGCCGTCTGGAGCAGCAGCAGGAGGACTGAACTTAGCCCTGGATTCAATGAGGTATCAGGGACTAAAAAAAAGGATCAATGAAATGACCTTATACTTTTTATCTTCTGAAGCAGCAACTGAAATCCTGGAAATGTATCTACCCTAAGGGATAATTTAACAAATATGTAAGCACACACACATTTACACAAAAATGTTCATTGCAACATATATTTACAAAGATTTGGAAACATGATACAAGTCCAAGAGTATAGACATAAATTAGCAAATCTCCATCCTTCTCCATCATGCCACGTTCTATTTCAAATGTATAATGTATATGTATTTAAATAAAGAGAACTGCTTCTAAGATTCCATTTTAAAAATCAGAAAACAGAGAAGCAGGGAAAAATCTTCACCAAACATATATGAAAGATAGTGGAAAGAACTTTCTTAGGCTGTGGAAAGAACAGGCTTCTGCTGCTGTGAGTCCCTCCTCACCTGCAGGGAGAGACTGATCCCTTGAACCAGCTTCTACCACACAGCACGTCTCTCCCAGCCCCTAGGACAGGCAGGCCTGGAAACTTGGCCCAGCTCTCCTGAGCTTCCAGCTGAGCAAGACCAGCCACCAGCCCCTCCTCCCAGCCACTATACCTCAGGCTCCTGCCTTCTCCAGCTCAGAAAATGAGGCCAGCACCCACTCAGTTGCTCAGCCTGAAAACTATCAATTCCCTTCACAGTTCACATGAAATCCATCAGGAAATGCTATTAGCCCCACCCCTGCAATACAACCCAAACCTGACCCCTTCTCATGGGCCCCGCTTCTCACACCTGCACCACTGCAATGGCCTCTGGACAGATCTCTGTCTGCCGTTCTGGCCCCCTCCCCTTTCCACCATCCACTTTTACCACAGCTAGAGTGAGCTTTACACAAAAGAATTGGAAGGCCAAGGTGGGGAGATCATGAGGTCAGGAGATCGAGACCATCCTGGCTAACATGAAACCCCATCTGTACTAAAAATAAAAAAAATTAGCTGGGTGTGGTGGCACATGCTTATAGTCTCAGCTACTTGAGAGGCTGAGGCAGGAGAATCACTTGAACCCAGGAGGCAGAGGTTGCAGTGAGCCAAGATCACGCCACTGCACTCCAGCCTGGGCAACAGAGTGAGACTTTGCCTCAAAAAAAAAAAAAGGAATTATAATTAGCTACCAGGTATATGAAAAGATGCTGAATCTCAGTGAAGATCAACACACTTTCAAATTAAAGTAACACTGTCCAGTGGAGCAATGGCATATAGGGAACAGTCAAGAAATACATATTACATACACGAGAAACTATTCTTCATCTACCAACGATCAAATATTTTAAACTGAAAATTTCCAGAATTAAAACAATCACTCCTTTTCCACTATTAGTGAAACTGAGTTTTTTAAAGTCTCGAAAATATCCTGTAACTTCGTAACTAAAATTTTAACCTAAGGATTTAATTAAGGAAGTAAGCAAAATGGTATCTTCTGCATCTTTTCAACAACAGGCTTAGACATGGAGAAAAGAAGAAATTAGTGCCTTGTTTGCTCATTTGTTTATCCTTTCTGGCTGCCTGTGGGAGGAGAGGAAGGACATGTGTGTTCTTTCTCCCAGGAGGCGTTTGTCCTAGGCCACTGGATGTGAATACTGGGTGTATTTAAAATAATCCAGAAAATTGAAAAAAATACCCATCACTCAGGCTCTGTCCTCAGAGATTCCAATTTCATTTGGCCTAGGGTGGGGCCCAGAGAGGTTTTTTGTTTTGTTTTGTTTTGAGACAGAGCTTTGCTCTGTTGCCCAGGCTGGAGTCCAATGGCAGGACCTCGGCTCACTGAAACCTCCGCCTCCCTGGTTCAAGCAATTCTCCTGCCCCAGCCTCCTGAGTAGCTGGGATTCCAAGTGCCTGCCACCACACCCAGCTAATTTTTTGTATTTTTAGTAGAGACAGGGAGTCCACCATATCGGCCAGGTTGGTCTTGAACTCCTGATCTCATGATCCACCTGACTCAGACTCCCAAAGTGCTGGGATTACAGGCATGAGCTACCGCGCCGGCCCAGACAGGGCATTTTTTAAGTGGGTGGATTCTCTCAGGAGGATTCTCACAGCAGCCAGGCTGAGAGGGGCAGGTCTGGGGGCTCCTCCTCTTCTAGCGAAATGGGGCTTCTCCCTTCTCCACACCGCAAGTTTCTGACAGGAGCCCCCTGGAGGTGACCAGATGGTCCATCTAGCTCCCCCCAGATGGACACAGCTGCATGGGAGTCTACAAAAGGCTGGAACCTAAGCCCCCTACCTTGAGAACGAGCACGAGGAGTCCTTGGCCAGGCCAGCAATTGACAGGGAATGTCCTAATCCATGAGGTGGGAGCGTGCCAGAGGTGTTGAGGAACCAGCAGGAGGACAGGGTGGCTGGAGAGGCGGGGCTGAGGAGAGGGCACCATTGGAGGTAGGTCAGAGAGGTGCATAGGGGAGCATTGGCTTTTACTCCACGTCAAATGGAAGCCACTGCGAGGTGCTGAGCACAGGAGGAAGCAGAAGATAACACTGCCAAACAGAACCTGGGCCAACCTACCTGCCACAGCAAAGCTAAACGCCAACACCAGGATTTACAGCAAGAAAAGGTGAGGCGTTCATTGCAAAGCGTCAAGCAAGAACTGGGCAGCTCGTGCTTAAGACCAGAACTCCTCACTGGCTGACAGACAAGGGTTTTCTAAGGCAGTGATATAGTTTGTATATTTCTCTTTGCCCAAATCTCATGTTGAGTTAGAACCCACAGTAGACAAAAGTAGAATTTTGTATATCATGGCACATGTTGAATTAGAAACTCCTGCTGGAAGGGGGTGAGGGAGGTGGGAAGGGCTGGATGGAATAGACAGAGATCAAGGAGGAAAGGCATGTCCTAACATTTACAATGAAGGAACAAGGAAATCACAAGCCAAATTCTTTTTATTTATTGTTTTATTTTGAAAGAGTTTTGCTCTGTCGCCCAGGCTGGAGTGCAGTGGCGCAATCTCAGCTCACTGCGACTTCCCCCTCTCGGGTTCAAGAGATTCTCCTGCCTCTGCCTCCCCAGTAGCTGGGATTACAGGTGTATGCCACCACACCCAGCTAATTTTTGTATTTTTAGTAGAGATGGGGTTTCCCCATGTTGGCCAGACTGGTCTCAAACTCCTGACCTCAGGTCCACCTGCCCCGGCCTCCCAAAGTGCCCAGTCTTTATTGTAAACCATTACTGGCTGCCTGAATTCTAAAATTCTTAAGACTTAAGAAGCAATAAGCCAGGATTGAGCAATCAGTTGAAAGAAACCAGGTCAAAATAGACCCATCCTGAGGCTCAATCCCAAATGCCAGTCTCAAGTGCGCCTGCCTGGCTTGATAACAAATTCCCTCCATTTGGCCTCGAGCTAAGCTAACAGAGCAAACAATTCCTTCTACCAGGCCTCTGCTTTGTTCCAGGGCTTGTGTTTTACCAGGGCCAGGGGTGAGATTTCTCCTTCCCATGAAGGAAGCAGTGTTGAAAGCAAAGTATTTCATTCCTGTTCTTGAGGCCTAAACATTTAGCTGTAAAGTGTGTAAACTGTGTTCCGGAATTCTGGCTGTGGTGTGTATCAAGCTACGAAAACAACATGCCACCTCGTCTCTTCATGTAACACAGAGGTGCAGAGAGGCTGAGATAAAGAAACACACAACTAGGTGATCAGCTGTGATGGTAAAATAGGGGAACTGCTGGGAGAGTTTCTGTGCTGCTGGGAATGAGCCGCCATCGTATAAATTTTGACTTGATGTCATCATCAGATAAGCAGTAGTTACCACATCTTGTCCCTGGAAATGTATAAAGGTAAGAGACTACTTGTTTTTCCAGGAGACAGCTTTCTGAAAAATGTTTAAGCCAATTTTCATAAATAAACTAGTAGGCACACCCCTATTTTTTTCTATAGCAATTATCACTTTTTTTTTTTTTTTTGAGATGGATTTTCGCTCTTGTTACCCAGGCTGGAGTGCAATGGCGCGATCTTGGCTCACCGCAACCTCCGCCTCCTGGGTTCAGGCAATTCTCCTGCCTCAGCCTCCCGAGTAGCTGGGATTACAGGCACCCGCCACCACGCCCAGCTAATTTTTGTATTTTTAATAGACGGGGTTTCACCATGTTGACCAGGATGGTCTCGATCTCTTGACCTCGTGATCCACCCGCCTCAGCCTCCCAGCAATTATCACTTTTTACCATAATAGATGCACTTATTTATTTTTTGCACTTACTTTTGATTTTTTATTTACATAATTAACTTACCTGTTGCATTTATTGGCTGTTGACTCTTTCCCTCTACTACAATGTGTCATTCTTTGAGGTGGATGGGGATCGGTGCATGTGGTGGGTGTTACTGCTACGGCGGTTGCTGGTCCAGAGCACAGCTGAAAACTCAACCCGGGTCTTCCTGGCTCCACATCTGGAGCTCTGTTTTCTCCCCAACCTAGCCGTGCAGGCGTAGGGCGCCAACCCTAATTCTGTATTACCCTAAAGGTGTTATCGGACTATTTAATTCACAAACAGGGAAGAGATTCCCCCTTTACCATTCTTCTTCTCCTATTGTGGTTCTCAGTTGGTGTGATGGTCTCCACGCAGATGTGCCCTGATCTACTATTTCAACCTTAACATTTCTCAACAACTAAGAAATTTTAGTTTAGTTTTGAATCCCAAGCACCCAGGACACTGGGATAGCGACCAAGGAGGAAAGGCAAGTCCTAACCTTTTCAATGAAGGAACAAGAAAACAAAAGCCCAAACCTTTATTGTAAATCATTACAGGGTGCCCATATTGAACATAAAATGTAATTTTTGAATCCCACTAGGTGCTTGGGATTCAAACATAAACCAAACCCCTGCATTAACTGTCCATAGAAATTGATCCTGTAATCAATATCCCTCTGAAAATTCACACTACATCTCTAACTTTATGTTTTGGATCAATCTCACATTGAAACCGCAACCTGACACCAATTTCTGGTGTTTGCCTTTAAGATAAGCAGGCATAGCGCCTATAATACTCTAGGTCTCTAGAGTTTTTATTAAAAGTGTCTTATCTTACATGTACTGTAAGTGAACAGGTGCTCACATCCCATAGAACACGGGGAAAAGGATCATTGTGTGTAAAATGTCACAGGTTCACAGGTTGCACAAATCCCATTGTCATTTCAAGGAGACTCCTCACATTCTTAATCAAAAAGTCAAATTGAATTATTATAGAATTCTGGAATAAACCTCCTAATCCTTTCCGAAATCTCTGTCAATCTGCTTCCATCTGACTACACTGGTCTATGATCCACCCATATGGAGACTGTTACCCAGACAAATCACTGGGGATTTTTAGTCAGAGTATAATTTATATGCCAAGTCATAATATCTATCTGGAAAATATTAGAAAAAAGTCAATATAATGAAAAGCTTTCCCTTGTCTCTTTCTTGAAATTCTTCTCAAGCTTAACCCAATTTCCTAAGTCACTTAGAGGCCTTTAAACAAAATGAAATCTTAATGATGTCTCTGCCATGAATAATTAATTGTTGGTGTACAATCTTCTCAACAAAATCCATTCTCATTAGATTAGAGGTTTCCGCAAGATACATGAGTTCATTATGGATATTTTTACATCCTTCTTGTATCTTTGTTTGTCCTTCTTATCTGTACCGGAATCTGAGATTCCACCACCCTGACAGCCTTTTAAAGAAAAGCAGTAGTCAGGCAATTAAAGACCTTTGAAAAGTGACAGGGTCTTCTTGCTTTAAAACATGGCAGCCTAACTGAAAAGAGGAGACAATGGACAGTGAAGGCTTGAACTGACCATGGTAAAGGCTGGTGGTTTCATCTTTCAGTGGGACAGAGGAGGGTCCAGGGAAAATAGGCTTACCTGTCTTCTTAGAAACTTCTACATCCATCAGTCTTCTGCCTTCATGAGAAAGCCTTAAAGATCAGAAAGCTCTGGGAAGAAAGGAACATTACACCAACAGAACCTCTTACAGTTCTGTTCAGATGCTGAAATGCAAGGTCATAGACACAATGGAGAAGCTTTAGCGGCCACTTCCCGCTCACTGGACAAACAGCTGGCCACCACCATGAGTTACAAGTCCAGCCACCGTGCTTTTGCGAACTCTGTCCCCATCCCCTTCCCAAACCCTCCTTTTCATTCCTGCCTCCTCCATCCTTACACACAAGGGTGTTCAATTGTTCCGACTGTATTGCTAAACCAAATCAGATTTATTAAATCTGTGTTTGAATGGGAGAACCTAATCTGGAAGAAGAAAAGAATCTCATGTATAACATCAAACACGTTTGAACTTTTCCTCCTAAACATAATGTATATACATTGGATTATGCCTAAATTACTGTATTTTAAAGTAATGATCCAAAGAACAGTTAGGCATAGGGTAGACTTGGCAGATGTCAGGCACAGAGATTTTTGTTTCACACATTTTTTACACAGCTATCATCACCCAAGAGACACAATCCTGTATCGTGTTCTTGTTCATCTGTCATGTGCATTTTTGAGGTCACAACCTTGTTCCTACAAACGTCATTTAGAAATGTTGCATGGCACTCCACTGAGTGGATACACTCAATCTTAACAAACCATGGCCTTTTCTTTCGGCTTTTTAACTACATTTATAATGGTGCAATAAGCATCTTTCTGTAAAAAGCTTTCCCAATATTTAAAGGATTATTTCCTTAGGCTCAACTCTTCAAAGTGGACTGCTGGATAAAGGACAATACTTAGGTTTTTGAGATGTGCTGTGAAATACTTTTCCAAAACACCGTTCCACTGAATGTTTTCACATATACTGTCCTCCAGACCAAAGTGAAAAAGATCAATGGACTTGAAATTTCCATGCAAGTGGTCACAATGTACATAAGAGACTGACTTTGTTTACTGTGAAATGTACATTACATACAGAAAAGTATATAAAAATTATGTGGTTTAAAGAATAATAACGAGCCAGGTGTGGTGGCTCATACCTGTAATCATAGCACTTTAGGAGGCAGAGGTGGGTGGATCACCTGAGGTCAGGATTCGAGACCAGCCTGGCCAACATGGTAAAACCCTGTGTCTACTAAAAATACAAAACACACACACACACACACACACACACACACACACACACACAAAAAAAAAACAGAGAATAAAATGGCCAGGCATGGTGGCTCATGCCTATAATCCCAGCAGTTTGGGAGGCCCAGAGTGGGTGGATCATGTGAGGTCAGGAGTTTGAGACCAGCCTGGCAAACACGGAGAAACCCTGTCTCTATTAAAAATAAAAAAGATTAGCCAGGCGTGGTGACATGTGCCTGTAATCCCAGCTACTCAGGAGGTTTAGGCAGGAGAATCACCTGAACCTGGGAGGTAGAGGTTGCAGTGAGCCGAGATGATGCCACTGCACTCCAGCCTGGGTGACAGAGCGAGACTCCATCTCAAAATAATAATAAAATTAACAGTCATGTACTCATTATGCACTTTAAGAAATAGAATAGTATGAGTACCGTAGAGGCCCCTCATGTGCCTGCATTAGTGTTTAGAACAGCTACAGACACATCTCAAAATATCATTGATGTAAAACACACACGCATACACTGATGTCCCTCTCACACCAAAGTCTGTGCAGGCTCAAGAGCTTGCCACCTCCAACAGTAATTTAAGCCCCTGGCTCTGGCCCCAATGAAACACAAGCTCTGGAACAAATTTAAGACTGTTAAGAGTCTTAACAGTAATTTAAGACTCATTATTTCACCACCTTGGAATTTTTGCTTTTAGTCAAGTAGAATAAATAAAGAGACAGCACACAGAACTTACATCTGCTATTAACTGCCTTTCTCAAAGAGTGACACATCTCTGACTTCTTTGGTAAGAACTCCATACAGCCTTAACTCTAAAGGGGTTAGAACTGTGGCCTTCCTTTATGTCTGAACAACACTGCCCATCACACATTGCCTCTGCCACAGTGTCCTTAGCCCCAACCAATAACCCCTTCCTGCCTTCTGTGTTAGTCACTCCCTTTCTTTTCTTTAGTGTTGTAATAACTGCCTAGGAATCACAAGTCTGTGTAAGAGAAGGAGAATATCAATACTATTCCACAAGTGTTCCCGATGGAAGAGAGGATGGCAAGACGAGCATCGCAGGCTGGCTTCCTCTTCCCTGAGAACCTGCGAGAGCCCTTTCTGGGGAAGTCTGCAGGCAAGGTCAGGGCTGAATCATGGAAATCATAAATTAACAGAGTTGGGACATCTGACGGAACTATAATGTGAACCACCTACTACATCCCCATCAGAAAGAGCTTCAGGGAGGAGGCTGCTCTGTATTTTCTTCTAAATCCGCAGCACTCCTCTGTCAGCCCTCAAGAGGAGTTCAAAGCTAAGCCAAGCAGCAAGGGGAGAGCAGCAGCTTTAATAGCACTGAGTCAAAAGAAGAATCAGGACCAGCCTCCCCCAGGCATTCTTCCTCAGGTCACACAGATGGCACTATGACAGCAGGGATCTTGTGACAATGGCCCTCAACTCACAGAGGCTGCCTTCCAGCCTGGGAGCTCCCTTCGTCATCAGCCCATGCATTTCCCACACCTCTCTCCTGCTTTGAATCTCCAGGTTCCGGTGCCTCCTAGCTCCTTCTTCCTTGGTTTACTCTTTATCATTTTATCTTTAAACACAGGAAGCGTCATTATCTTAAGGTTGTAACTCATAACTCCATTGTCTGGAGTCCTGAGGGCCTTTTCTATTGCCTGTTCTTTCTGCTGGAAACACACACCACCCCCAGCAGCTTCTTAAGAATGGTGTATGAGAGGTAAGTTTTTGAGAAAATGCATGTGCATTTTTGAGTTTGCATCGTATTTTTTATGACCATCACAGAATGACAGTGTGACATTCCATCAAGTGTACTATGGTTTGGCTGTGTCCCCACCTAAATCTTATCTTGACTTGTAATCCCCATAATCCGCATGTGTCATAGGAGGAACCCGGTGGGAGGTAACTGAATCACGGGGACGGTTTCCCCATGCTGTTCTCATAATGGTGAGTTCTCACAAGAGCTGATGGTTTTATAAGTGTCTGGCATTTCCCCTGCTGGCTCTCATTCTCTCTCCTGCTGCCCTGTGAAGAGGTGCCTTCTGCCATGATTGTAAGTTTCCTGAGGCCTCTCCAGCCATGCAGAACTGTGAGTCAATTAAACCTCTTTTCTTTATAAATTACCCAGGCTCGGGTATTTCCTTAGAGCAATGTGAAAATGGACAAACAGAGTGGATACACCCTATTTTACCATACGATGCCCTCTTCTAAGATGTTTACATTGTTTTCTATTTTTCACTACTATTAGTAATGCTGCAGTGAGCATCTTTCTGCATATGGATGCCCTCCGTGGACCAGGCAACCTGGTGGCACAAACACATGCCTAACACACAAACAGGGGATTATGTCTTCCTAAGAGTCTGAGGTACAAAATGGCCTCCCACAAAAATCAAACTTCTCTGATGGCTTTGTGTGTGACTTAATTACACATGCTAATTTTAATCCATAATTATCTATGATGGTTTTGACATTGAATAATAATCTTTTAAATTACTTACCGGTTATCTCATCTGTGGTACCAATTTTAGCTGCCACTTCTCTGAAACCTCCACATCCACGCCTTACACAACCCATCTCTCAGGTTCCAGTCTTGCATCCAAACCTGGACCCCTCCTCCTGGAAGTCTGTCTTCTGCTCTTCCTCCCTGTTACCTCCAACTCATCATATTTAGAACTGAACACAGCATCCCTGATCCACCTCAAACCTGCCTCTAACCCTTATTCCAGCCTAGGGTATGAAGATTCAATTTCCTTTATAAATCTACCAGGTATCAGTCAATTTAATGAGGTGGAAGAGTTTTATTCACTGGAGGTTTCTCACGAGAAAATCAGTGAAGACGGTTAAAGTATTACCAAGGGACTGCTACCCACTGCCCTTTGACAGGAGTGAGGGAGGACTCTCAGTCATTCCAGAGGGGCTCAGAGGACCCCCAGGGTCCGGAAGTCCTAGCAGTGACTGGCTTGGGAAAGAAGAATGGAGGGAAGTATTGGATGACGGGAAGAAAGAGAGAGTCAAACGCTTCTCTCTGAATGCAACTTTGTAAAAGGACTGGGCTACAAGGAACCCAGTCTCTTATTCAAATTACTTCACATTACTTAACTGAACCTGTTTCCTCAGTTGTAAAACAAGTAGTAACAGCTGCTCACCTTGAAGACACATTATTAATTCTTACATTTAATAAATATTTCTAGAATATTTTCTATAGAGTTGGTGCTACGGATATCACAATAACAGGACATAGTTCCTGCCTTCAGGGTCCCTGTGGTCTGCTTGTGAGAGAGACTCAAGGAAAGAGGCAATCACAGTATAGTAGAGTAAGTGTTTCCCAGGTGTGCACAAAATGAGCACATGACTTTGTAGTGCTTAGCAAACGTTAGAGTGTTGCACAAACATTGGCTTTATTAGTACTGGGCACTCCTGATCCTATTCAGGGGTCTCTAACTACTCTGGTTCTGTTCCTCCACACCAAGCCACGAAGCAGAAGGCCAGCTTTGGTCCCCACAGCCTCTTGTAAGGACAGCTGATGCTGGAGCCTCTGCTGAAGGGGCAGGACCAAGTGAGACCTGAAACTGACCCCACCTCATTCTCAGGCAGCAGGTGATGGGACCGGTCGGCACTCAGCCCAGGCAGCGAGTCGATATGCTGACTTTTCACATGTACTATCGTCTAGCAAGAAACTTTGTGTTGAGCCAGTCAGGTTCCTTCTTCTGGGAATCTGAACTGGGAAACACAGTAGGAATCCAGCAGTCATCAACAGGGCTAAAACTAGAAAAGTGCATAGAACCGAGACATGAGGCAGAAATGGGAAGATGAAGGGCATAGCAGACAGTGGTTACTAAGAAGCTATGAGTAGAGACAAGTATACCAAGCAGAAGGAAAGACTGAAAACATCTGTAGTGAGAGGATTGTGGAAAAGTTGCACAGAAAAAACTGATGCTGTCCAGGCACAGTGGCTCACACCTGTAATCCCAGCACTTTGGGAGGCTGAGGCGGGTGGATCACCTGAGGTCAGGAGTTCAGGACCAGTCTGGCCAACATGGCGAAGCCCTGTCTCTACTAAAAATACAAAAACTTGCTGAGGTGTCATTGTGTATGCCTGTAGTCCCAGCTACTCAGGAGGCTGAGGCAGGAGGATCACTTGAACCCAGGAGGCAGAGGTTGCAGTGAGCTGAGATCATGCGACTGCACTCCAGCCTGGGCAACAGAGAAAGACTCCAACTCAAAAAACAAAACAAAACAAAAAGACAGAAAACTGATGCTATTATAGACTCCTTAGGCCATGAGAGCAGCAACAGCGGGTATCACTGGTCCTGCAGGTGACTCCCCACTGCCCCTGATTCTTCCTCTTTCACATACATACATACTACATCCCCACGGGGTATCACTGGTCCTGCAGGTGACTCCCGACTGCCCCTGATTCTTCCTCTTTCACATATATACATACATATATACGTACATACATACATACATACATACATACATACATCCCCAGAAAGCCAAACTGAAAGCAGATCTTCGAGCACACAAAAAATAATATTCACTCTAAAGTGTATTGATTAATTCAATTCTCAGATACAGTTCTTCTCTCAGTATTTTTAAAATTACTGCCTTCTCTGTGCAAAATCTAGAAGGAAAGATGCAATTCGCTTTCATGACACCAGAGAGTGTTTGACTCTGCCTGCAAGCCGTCATCAATCTTCCCTCATGAGAAAATCCCAACTGTAAACAAGAAAGCAACTATCTCCCAAAAGCTCATCGGAGAAATGGCTGATTCTAGCACCAGAGCAAAAAACAGACAAGATGAGCCTGGAACATCTTATTTTGCCAGGAAATAAGCAAATCCTTAAAAAAAAATGAAGAGCCTCAATGATGGGACTAAAGAAACACGACATCACTAATTAGCATGGAAATGCAAATCAAAACCACAACGAGATGTTGTCTTACCCCAGTTAAAATGGCTGTGATAAAATGGCTATGGAGAAAGAGCAAGGTTGTACACATAGGCAACGTATAAAATAAATATCCATGAGTCCATACCAAAACAAATAAATGGATTGAATAAATAAATAATTGGGAGGCAAGAGACAAATCCCCCATAGAGGAGAATTCCAAATAATTTACGTAGATACTCCATCCTCAAAGCAGTGAGACATATCTCCCTGCTCCTTCTTGGCTGTACACAGTGACTTCCTTATAAAGAGCTCGGTGTGGAAGGCAGGTGGGAATTCCTTTACAGCAAGGAAATCTGACAAAGACTACCAGGTGGCCAGGTGGTGAAGGTCAATATCATGTTGATACTGTGTTTGGGTTTTTTTTTTTTTTTTTTGAGATGGAGTCTCGCTATGTTGCCCAGGCTGGAGTGCAGTGGCACAATCTTGGCCCACAGCAGCCTCCGCCTCCTGGGTTCAAGCAATTCTCCTGCCTCAGCCTCCTAAGTAGCTCGGATTACAGGCACCCACCACCATGCCTAGCTAATTTCTATATTTTTTTTAGTAGAGTCAGGGTTTTACCATGTTGGCTAGGCTGGTCTTGAACTCCTGACCTCAAGAGATCTGCCTCAGCCTCCCAAAGTGCTGGGATTACAGGTGTGAGCCACCGCGCCCAGAGATCCTATGTATTGTTGATATGATGAGATTAAAATGGCGCTTCACCGGTTGTCTTCCTCCTAAAAACACATAACCCCAGTTTAATCACGAGAAAAGTATCACAAAAATTCCAAGTCAAGAGACATCCTGTAAAAATACTCTATCCAAACTCTCAAACATATCGAGGCCATCAAAACAAAGTCAGAGAAACTGTCACAACCTAGAGTGGCATAAATAGATGTGACATCTAAATTTACTGTGATATCTTGGAATCTGGGAGGGGATTCTAGAACGGAAAAGAGACACTAGATAGACTAAGGAAATCTAAATAAAGTATAGAATCTATTTAATAATAATGTATCAATATTGGTTCATTAATTGCAACAAACGTATCATACAAAGGTAAGCTGGTAATATAGGAGGAACGGGGTGCAGAGAATATGGTAACTGTATCACCTTTGCAATTCTTCTGAAACTCTAAGACTGTTCTAACATTAGAAGTTAAGGAAGTCAAAGAGTCAAAAGCAGCCTTAAGCACCTGGGGCTATCTTTATCTATGTTTTTGTTTCAGACAGTAAGGATTAGATCCCTATAATAAAAGACAAGGTTTGGGGGAAAAAATGTCTCCCAAGAGAATTGCTGTGTAGGGCATGGGAATAAGGTGCTATTTCATTAAGCAAATACTACGGTCATAGAGGTGGATTTTCTGCTAATTCACTCTAAAATAGAGGCCGTCAAAAATTTAAATAGCTCTTGCCCAAAATATAATGGTCTGATTCAACTAGCAGGAGCCACCTCTGGACAGAGAGGGAGACAACAGAGCTCAATGCCTAAGTCTTGCAGGAACTGCATTCCTTCTGTCTGGCACCAACAGCGCCTTGAGTCACCTGTACAAGTGGTCAGGCTTATCCTCTACGTTCTTCCATATGTTTGAAATATTCCATGACAATGTTAAGAACACTTTTATAACTTTTATTTACTTTCAATTCTGAAATAATTTCAAACTTGACCAGAAAAATTGCAAAAATAGCACAAAGAATACCTGGATACCCCCTACCCAGCTTCCCCAAATGTTAACATTCTGCATAGCTATAGTTCAATGATCAAAACCAAGAAATTACATCAAAGCAATACTATTAGCTCACCTACGGACTGCATCCAGAAGTCACCAGTCGTCCCACTGAGCTCCTTTTTCTGGTTCAGGACCCACGATGCAGGCACAGCTGCCATGTCTCCCTTCTCCTCCAATCGGGGACAGTTCCTCTGCCTTTGTCTTTCATGACCTTGGCACTTTTGAAGAATCAGTGTAAATCATTTAACACTGACTCATTTGAACTCAAGGCAGCTCTTCCGTGGGCTGCCAGGCAGTCAAGCAGCAACCTAGATACCGTTTCTCAAGCCAGACAATTCTGCAGCCTCAGCAGGAGGCTCTCCAGGAGGGGCACGGGAAAGTCGTACAACAGGGGTGGGGGTGTACCCCACTGGTATCACAGACAACCAGTCTCCTTAGCATCTAACATGGCGCCAAGCTTCTATGTGTCTAGATACCTCCCGCCACTGGTAGGAGACTCTGAGGAGATGGGTGGGTGGGTGTTCCAATCCATTCACGAGGGCTTGGTGGGACCAAGGGTTCATGTTTAAATGAGCAAAACCCAGGCTGCCAGCACTGCACATTCTGGAGCCACCTGGAGGCTACAGACTCCAGCTTTCCCAAAGTTTGGCGTCAGGGACCAGAATATCAGGGCCAAGAGAGTGAGCTGTCTTCCATGTTTTTTTCCTGCTCTGGTAAGGTAGCATCCTCCCCTCCAGGGTCTCTAGGCCCTGAAGTAACCTTCCTCCCAGGACCACCGTGGTAGAGATATGTGGTGTTACAGCACCATCTAGTGCTAAAAATAGTACAGAGCAGCCATACCATCCCTGCTGCTCCAGTCACAGCTCCTGAGGGTGTAACTAATAATTTAGCAGCATGTCAAGATTTAACAAGCTGACTCTAATTTCAAGGTGTGACAAGCCAGTGTAGTTTACCAGGGAAGAGGCATTGGAGTCAGATGAATGAATCCCTTGTCTGCCCTTACCAATGTGCCTTGCTCTGATGGCCCCCAAACCTGACTTTTCTCATCGTTAAAATGGGACCAAGACTGTATTTAACATTGCTGTAATGTACCTGGATAAGTCCTGAGGTCATAGAAAGTCCCAATAAGCATGTATATTGCTTCTCATCCTCCTCCCTCCCCTCTTGTATACAGAGGATTTCCATGACATCCAAATGGAAGGGGCCCTCCTCCATGAGCTGTGATGTTCACCTAAAGAGCAGAACAATCTATAAAACCCTGAGGCCACCTATGGTTAGGAGCTGAAACTTAGAATCTGACTTGGCTTATTTTGAATACCAGCTCTGACAGCTGCTGGTTTTTCCATCTGTGAAACAGCAATAGTGATGAAGCCCATCTCCTAGGGCTGTTCTGAGGATTAATTAACTACGTGCAAAGCACTTAGAATGCAAGAATTTTTTAAACGTGAGCTACCATTAATAAAATTTCTTAGTCATCTGGACCCAAAAAAAGCAGGAGGTGGGAGAAGGCTCAGAGCCAGCATTTATGTGATTTATAAAAGACAGTGTTCCTTCTTGTCCTTTCAAATAGTACCCCACCTCTCATGTTTTCCCCTAAACACACATATACGCACACAATCTTCAAACACTTATTTTGAGTCTGGCTCCTCTTCCACCAGCTCCAAGTCTGGTTTGGGTTCCTGGGCCATCACCAAGGTGAGGCAGGGCCACAGGCAGCCCATCTGAGCTTCACAGACAGCCCGAATACCCCAGCCAGCAGGATACTCCTGGTAATGCGAGCTCTTTATCATTACAAAATACCCCTCATGCTCTCATAACAGTTCTCACCTGAAAGTTTACTTGGTTACTAAACACACCAGCTTCCTGTTGGCTAACACTTGCACGACAGCCCTTTTTCCGTCCTTTTACTTTCAATCTTGCTGTATCACTGTTTAAGGTATACTGTTTTTAAGTCTCAGAGAAATTATATTTGTTCCTTATCCAGGGTGATCTTATTGCCTTTGAATTGGAATACTTAGTCCACATATGCTTGAGGTAGAGACTGATGCATGTGGGTGTTTGTTTTCTATTTGTTCCCATCTATTTTTGCCTTTTTTGTTGCCTTCTTTGGGATTTTATTTCATATTCTCCTTCTGTTTTCTTGTTAGTTTTACATTCTCTTGTCTTTTAGAAAATACTGTAAAAATTGAAACATATACCCCTTATTTATTAATTTCTAAAATAAATCAGTGCCTTCACCATTTTCACTTCCAAGACAATTCAAGGACTTCAGAATGCTTTAATTCCATTTGCCCAGGGGTCCCTAATCCCCAGGCTGCACTGGTCAGTGGCCTGTTAGGAACCAGGCAGCACAACAGGAGGCGAGCAGCAAGCTAGGAAGCATTACCACCTGAGCTCCACCTCCTGTAGCATTAGATTCTCACAGGAGTGCAAACCCTACTGTGAACTGTGCATGAGGAACCCAGGTTGTGCGCTCCTTATGAGAATCTAATGCCTGATGATCTGAGGTGGAATAGTTCTACCCCAAGAGTATCCTCCCACTTCCTCTACCCCTCCACCCACCACCACGAAAAAGTTATCTTCCATGAAACTGGTCTCTAGTACCAGAAAGGTTGAGGACCACTGCATTTACCTCCCTCCACACTTAGGTGTTTTGGTCATGTATTTAATTCTTTATATATTTAAGACCCCATAAAGTAAAAGTTGCTTCATTCATTCAATATTTATTTAGTTTTATACACATACTTAACTTTCTGCACCTCCAAGCTGTGCTCTGTGATCATTTTCCTTCTGCTCCAGGAACCCTTTAGTACTTTCCTTTCATATTCTGGTACTTTTCATTGGTGGCAAATTCTATTTTCCTTTGTCTGGATGTGTCTTTGGAAGGATATTTTTGCCTCATAGTCTTCTAGGTTGGCTATTAATTTTCTTGAAGCTCTTAGTGTTAGGGGCAAGCTGCCTTAGAAAACTCCCTCTGCACAAACCCCTTCCCCCTTCCCCCCACTCCAATTGCTCTGCAGCTGCATTCCTGAACCCCTATCTGGGTGCCACATTAAGGCTGCCAGGCGTGCTACAATTAAGCAAAGCCTGATTACAGCCATCCCGGCAGCTCGAGGGAGGACAGAGAAAATAAATGTTTGTTATCCATTCTTTTAAATTCCTGTTTGACAGGTTATCTGTAAAAAAATCCTGATTTCTTTTGTTAATTGCCACCACAAAAGTCACAGATGCATTGTAGGTCTGTTACAAGTTGACAAACTATTTCTGTGCCTGTTACCAGTAGATAGATTACCTCAGTCCTGAAACTCCCTTATGCCCCTCTCACCCCATATAAATCCCTCGTTTTGTAAGCTCGGGTCTGCCTCCTCTGATTGTTACGGAGCAGCCCAGCAGGTTGATGAAACTTGCTTGCCTGACTTCGGGTCTATTCTCCTTTCTCTCAGCCAACCTTACACTTCAAAGACACCATTCCATTTTTCTCTATCGTTACTTCTGCTGCAATTCCCCTATCAAGGCTTGCTGCTGCTCCTTTGATAGTAACATATATTTTTCCTCTGGCTTTTAAAATTAGTCTTTGTTTTTCAGTTTTACTATAATTAGGTATAGTTTTCTTTGTAACTTATCATGCTTAGAGGTCAACAGCATTTCTGACTTATGTGGCTTAATGTCTTTCATCAATTTGGGAACCTCCTTGACTCTGAATAGTTGTCTGCCCTATTTACCCCAGCACCAGTCTGGGTATTTTCTTATCTTTCATTTAATTACCTGTCTCTTAAGTTGTGTCTATCAGAGCCATCTACTGATTTCTTAAATTGTTATATTACTTTCCAGTTCTCTCCTGAAGTTGATCCATTTGGTCATTTAATTCATGAACACTTTAATCAGTTACTGTAAGGTACCTGTCAGATAATGTGAACTATCTGAATTTCCTGGAGGTCTGTTTCTATTGTTCACTTCCTCAATGTTAGTCAAATTGTGTTTTTGCATTCCTGGTTTTTAAACGGGATCTGACAACAATTAATAGAGAAAATCTGAGAAATCAGACCATGTCCTCCTCCCTCAGAGGCGCTTTTTGCTTCTGGCCATCCACTAGATCTAAGGCTGGCCTTCAGTCCTTGTGAGGACAGGCCCGTACCGGTTCACCTTTAATCAAAGAGAAGCCCTTTGGGGTGTTTTCCAGGGCCACTTCTACTCGGATCCCCAACTCTAATTTTTGTTCTCCATTAGTCTTCTAAAACTTCTGCTCAGTTTCTCAGCCCCTGCCCTTGAATTAGCAAGTCCCTTGAGGGGGAAATGAATAGTATCAAATGTAGGTCTTACCTCTCAGAATATTAGCCCTTGCTTTCTCAATAGGCCTCAGATGCCTGAATAGATAGGTTTTTCTTTCCCTCAGCAGAAGGCTTGGTACAAAACAAGCTCATCTCCCTTTGTTCAAGGCTGAACTCTCCACATTCCTTATCTGCATAATTAATTTTGGAGTCCACGGTCTAGAGTAGAGTAGACTTGGGTTTAAGTCACCATTGTGACTAGCTGTGTGTCTTTAGGTGAGCTATTTAACTTCTTAAAGTCTTAGTGTCCCCTCTGGAAAACAGAAGTAACAGTGGTACCTGCCTTGATTTATTTTAAGGATTTTTTAAGATGCAGGCATAGCATTCAGCACAGAGCCAGGAATACAGCAAATACTTAAACGTATATAATACCAAGTTTTAAAGCATTCCAGTGACAGCTGTTATCACTATGTAATGGAAAGGATGGCACAGTAGCAGTCTGTCTCCCATACATCCTCTGTGAAAGAGTAACTAATTGGGAAAGACCCTATGCAGGTCTGTTTTTCCCACTTGCTCATCCTACGGCTTTGGAACACTTGGATGAAATAGCTTACTGCATCACATGACATGGTTTGTGCAGGTGTTGGTATGCTCATTTTGGAAAGATGTCAATTGGAGGAAAGGTCAGAATTTAGCAGGAGGATCAAGAAAGTCAGCTTTGTCAAGAAGGCCCATGAAATCGGTCCGCTAAGCTAGGGCTCCAGGGTTTACCCACAAAGGGTAATGGAAGGACAGGTGCAACCTCTCAGGTTTGCTCTGGAAAGACAGGTCTTTTGCTGTCCTGCCATATCAGGGCTGAGACTTCATTATGCTTGGGAAATGTTTTCCACTTACTAAGAATTCTGGACAGTAAAAGGGCCCTAGAGGCTTTGAAACAGGAACGCTGAGTAATTATTCTCTGTTCTCTGTAAGAAAAAACCTTCCTTTTGAATATTCCATAGTAATTTTTAATAAAAGGCTTGCATTGTTCGCAACATATTCAAGAAGCATTATCATTGATTTTGCTTTGTTTTAAAATGGTTAACTACTGAAACATCCAAAATATTAATGTGTATAAAATACAACAAACATCCTTTGTACTCACCGTGAGGTAGGTTTCTATCACTTTCCTAGATTGCAGTTCCAATGTGCAACCCTAGCAATACCACCCGCAGATGTGAGCCAGCTGGCCAAACTGGGCCTCCCAGGAAGGATCTGGTGGATGGGAACAGCCTGGCAGTCCTGCACATCCAGCAACACCATTCCAGACACCATAGGCCTTAGGGTATGACTTACACCAGACTTCAAAGAAGCCGATGTATCACATTACAGTCATTCAACAGTGAGGGACAGTCATTCAAAACAGACACTGGGACTAGACATTTGAGGCTCCAAATATGACCTTTCCTCCCACTAATTTACAAAGCCTTATTTCAACAGCAAAACTGCCACTGGGACTGTACATTTGGGGCTCCAAATATGACCTTTCCTCCCAGTAATTTGCAAAGCCTTATTCCAACAGTGATGGTACAAAGAGCCAGAGAAACTAGTTAGAATACTGGTAAGCTATAGCATCTAATTAGGTCACCAAAGTATGATATGAATGTCTCCAATTCTCCAGCCCTCCAGATCACCCTTCTCTGTTACCGACCTAACAGGATCTGACCCTCTCACTGAAGATCTAGCCTTTAGGGTATTGTATAGCAATGTAGGAAGTCCTAAGAGTGTTTATATTCCAGAAACATATATCCTGATTGTTACTAGTCAACATCTGGCCTTGAGACCAGTGTCCGGATTACCTCAGCCACCAAGGTACCATCTGGCCCCAGTATGGATACAGCCCCTAAATCATCCAAAACACAGCTGACAGTAGGCTCTAGTTTTTGACAAAGACTTACTGAATGTGAGGCTAACACAAAGGAATTAACAATGTAGAAAAAATAATTAACAGTGGCTCATGCATTCCAGTGTTCTTAGAACCCTTCACAGGAGTTTATAACCAGGATCTTTCTCCTTAGGCCCCAGCCTGTTGCTAGGAGACAGGGACCCTGCTCATTTCCTCCAGAGGGGTGTTCCCACAATGCTGCCCACTCCCACTGAATTCTACAGCTCCAATTCTCTACTCTCCAGCTCCCAAAAGAAATAAAATTGATCAGTCTCATAATTATCTCTGCATTGTCTCCCCACCCTGTACCTGCATTGGGCTCTGATCCACGGAGCATTTCTGCCAGCTTTGATAGTTTATTTATTTAGCTCCCAGGTTAAAATCCAGACCCCTCTTCTGGATGCAATAATTGTATCAGTCTTGAAACAAGCCATCCCTAACCATGGACCCAAACTGTTCAAATGTGCCATAGGTCACTCTGCTGAACACCTGCCAATTCTGATTTGTTTCCTAATTGCCAACAATGCAATGATTATCTGGAAAGCTAAATCTCACACATGCATGACATCCTTTCAAACTTCTGCTGGCACTTATCCAGGACTGAACTAAATTCCAGGTTCTCCCAAACCTCATCCATTCTATATGGTGAGAGAAACAAGGAGGTCAATGTAAATTGCAACGGTGTCAAAGGCAAAGTAATACACGGTACTTCCAAGGAAAAGCCTCCCAAAGAATGGGCACTTAGGCCGAGATCTGGTGAGTGATCAGTGTTAGTGAGGCAAAGAAGGAAAAGAAACTGTGTACGTTTGCAGCAAAAGAACAGCAATTTTAAAAGTTCTGGGGCTGGAAGAGTAGCCTAGCTAAAACAGGAATTAAGGGGAGCTCAAACTGACGGGAAGCGAGGGCACGACCCTTCGAGACTTTTGTAAGCCATGTTCATTAGTCTCATCTGTACTCTGGGAATAACAGGATGACACTGATGATTCTGTGCACAATTCGAAAACCTGATACTTGCTGAATAAGCTATATTCTATTTTACATTCCCCCCCAGTTTCACCAACACTGAATTTCATCTTATGAATCTGGTAGTTTTAACTACTAGATACTACTTTTTTTCATATTTATTACCCATTTCCTATTACAGTGATTGTTTTCTTGCTGGATACAAATTTTTTTTTTACTGGACTGAATTTAAGACTTCATTTATCACTTTTTCTATCTTTTTTCTCCTAATTATTTGCCTTTAAATTACTTATGTCAAAACAGTATATACTTAACCATCTTTAAAGATTCTGCCATTCTCTCATTCCAATGTTATATAAATATTCACCTATATATTCTTATTAATCCCACGATTTGATTGTTCATATTCAGTCATGACCTCTTGACATTTACAAATAGAAATCTAACTTTACTTCTCAAAGGGTTAACTAACCAGTCATCCCTTGAAAATGTCACTTTTATCATGATAAGTAAACAAATCAGAAAACAATTTATGGATGTTTTCTTAATCTTCTACTCTGTCGTGTTATCTAATCATAGACTCCTGGGCCAGTACCACTCTCATAATTTAATAGGGCATTTCATGTGAGATAAAGTTCTGCCACCCATATTTGTTTTACTTAGCCATCTAATAAGAAACTTACTGCCTTCTTATGACATATTAAATTGGCTTGCACAGGGATTTTTAAATCAATTACTGAGGTTTCAGACAATCTGACTAGGAGACACCCATCTGGAGTGGAAAGAGGTGTAAATGACCTTTAAGACTTCAACCCTTCCAAACAACTACTAAAATTCACAAAAATTTTTGCATGTAATAGGGGAGGAGTTTGAACAAATATCCCATAAGAATGTTTACCATAATTGACTTTTTATTTAAAAAATTACAGGGAGCGATTTCCAGCATATCTTATTTTATAAAAGTACTGCCTGTATCAAACATTTTATATCACGTTAATTCCATTGAAGAGCTGCCTTTTTCTGTTAAGGTACTGATTCCAATTCATGGGATACATGCCCTTAAAATAGAAAGTTTCCATTACTTATTCAAATGTCAAAATTAAGATTATTGAGAAGTTTATTGCTTTATGGCTGGGCAAGATGCTACTAGCACATTTTAGGTAAATAATATCCTTTATTAAAAACTATGAGGTCATTCTGTTTAAAACTTTCAAGATAATTCACAGAAAATAGATATATTTATTCAAATTAAACATTAAAGGGCTGGGCTACTAGCTATAGACATTTATAGGTGAAGCAGCTCTTTTTTTGTTTTTGAGACTGAATCTCACTTTGTTGCCCAGGCTGGAGTACAATGGCCCAATCTTGGCTCACTGCAACCTCTGCCTCCAGGATTCAAGCAATTCTCCTGCCTCAGCCTCCTGAGTGGCTGGGATTACAGGTGTGTGCCACCACAGCCAGCTAATTTTTTTGTATTTTTAGTAGAGACGGGGTTTCACCATGTTTGTCAGGCTGGTCTCAAACTCCTGACCTCAGATGATCCACCCACCTCAGCCTCCCAAAGTGCTGGGATTACAGACGTGAGCCATGGCACCCAGCCAATAAAGCAGCTCTTTAAAGAATAAGACACAAAAATAAGTCTGTCTTGATATACTACACATAATTGAAATGAGTAACACCTGGAAGACCAATATTGTTACACTATGTTCTGTTAGGATCTTTAAAAAAAATCAAACATTTAGAAGTCCATTTGTGCTTAAAATATTCATATGCATGAGAAGCCTAAAGAAAGAAACACCTCTGTACATGATGATCAAAAGAAAGTTACAAATTTTTTTGAAATTGCACTGTTATTTAAACCTCTTTCCTAAAGTCAAACCCTCTTGTAGCTGGCACAGTTTTTCAGGTCAATTGGCAACCTGGGGAGGCCCCTCTGGTATTAGTGAAGTAAAGAAGGAGGTGATGAAAGACCAAGCTGAAGCCATTAATCCAGGCCTCTGCAGTGCACTGGCATCTTCACCTGCATCTTCTCCACTTTCATCTTCAAGCCCGTCATCCATAAGACGCTCCTTTCAAGCAAAACAAGAAACATAATGTGAACAAGTATTAGTTCATGATAGAAGAGAGTTAAATTCTTCTTTGTAGAACAAAGGAATATGAAGTGCTATACATGTGGTCATTGGAAATCTTTAAGGCCAAAACTGATAAATTCCTCAAGCGTTCCAGTTTAAAGGGGACAACTGCCAGGGCAATAAAATAAATGCTCACCATGTGTATAATTTTATTTCTAGGCTATTTTCAGGAAAAATAATGTTAGTTCTTCCTATTTAGTTCTAACATATGACTGATTCGGTATTGCATTCTAAGTTATCCCAGATGAAACCACCACAATTTATATGTCAGCTTGCTTCGATGTGCCATTTCACAAATACTTATGGAACGTCCGATATTCCTTCACCATGCTGGTGCCACACAGTGCTGGGAAAATCTCCGTATCTAAAATAATACACAAGCTTCAATCACACACCATTTCTTCAAGCTCCAAGTTGTTTGCATTTTGCCCGTCATTGTTAACTTCGGGATTATTGTTGGGAGCCTGCTGATGACCTCCTTCTTGCCTAAAAGGGATCCAACCAGCTTGGTGTCTGTTCAGTAAAATAAAGATAAAATAAAATAAGTCACAGTTCTTTTTATTTGTAATACTATAAAATGTCATTAGTGTCCTACAAGAGAAAAATGATTAGAACTATAATAAATAAAAAGACCAAATCTCCCACTTCAGGACAGGGAAATACCCTTGTCAAAGCAATGACAGCAAAACAAAACCAACCCAAATCTCTAAATCTATCATGGACTTCATTGGCTCTATGCTAGTTATTAAGACATATCAGGAATCATAAACCTTTTCTGGTATTTTTCAAAATGAAATACAACTTAGATATTTGTTTGCCCCTTGGAGAGAAGGGAGCAGGGGAAAAACAGTCTACCTACGAAAAAAAATCTCGTTTATACCTATAGGGCTTACTGTTGGCAATTCTGATTAATCAAAGAGGGTGACCTTACACAGGAGTGCATCATATACTTCTTAAATTCTAACTAATGGATAGAGTATGTCTCACTGAATGAACAATTTTTATAAAATACAGTAAACAAAAATTCTGCTTCTAAATAATTCTGATAAACATTCTCACTCAACAAAACCTGCCCTTACTTTTGGTATCAAAAACACGCCGGATAGCTAAAGCCCAGCATTCATATTCCTTCACTCAAAATTCACAACAGACCAGATTCTGTGCTGAACAGTTTCAGAAATTAAAAGAAACCACAAAAAGTTAATAAACATCACTCACAAATAAACCAGTAGCATGGCTCCCATTACCATGATAAACCGACTAAAAGAAGAATAGAAGTATACAATGCTAAGGAGAATCGCAGCTCGTGAGAACGTGTACATCCAGTCTAGCCAGTCTCGATTGAAGTCTTCTTCATTTAGTACTGGGCCTCCCTGTGCATTCATTTGAACATTCTCATTCATGGGTTGATTTTCTTGGGCCACTAGGTTTGGAGCTGCTGGGGGTTCTTCTCCAGGAACATGTGCCAAATTTAGAGGCTGTGAAGCAGTTGGCTGGGTTGTGGCCTGAGCTGAAACTGCAGCTTGACTGAAATAGTCACCAAAATAAATATTAAAAAGAAAAAAAAACTTTACCATACCATATTTTTTAAACTTCTTGGGAAGCTATATGTATTTTTCATAAACCTAATATGGAATATCCCAACTCCTGTACCACATTTCTTAGGTAAGTGCAAATTCCAATGAAAAGTGGAGCCAAGACTGATGGTAGACGTCACACAGGAAAGGATGTTCTCTCAGTCTGGTAGTGTAAGATGACAGGGGAAAGGCGAAGACATGAGAGCAGCCATGTTAACCACCCTTGTCTCTCTTTCAATCAATTACCTTATAAGCTACGGCGATGTCCAAACCTTTTCATGAATGACCCCTTTTGTTGTTCTACATGGGACAAAAATTCTCAAGCCCATCACCTACTTCTTTGTCAGCCCCATGTTCTGAAAGACTTGTCTAGAAATATATACTGTTATTATCCTATGTGTCTACTGTCAATGACAAATGATTTGTATTAGTATTCTAAAATTCTAACTACATCTCAGGTAACAACTCTTTCACCCCAATACTGATTTGAAAGAACTCCAACTGGAGACCACTGGTTCTTGTCAAGTTAGAAAGAATTGTGATCCTGAGGTTTGCTTATAATTTGATTGCTTAAATTTTCCCAGTAAAGAATACATTTCCCAGTGAAGTGATAATAAATCTTAGGTTTGCTTTAAATTATCCAACAGAAGGGGGGAGTTGTAAAATAAGACTGACATGCACTGATAAATGTCAGAGCCGGGTGATGGGCACACATGGACTCCTTTTACTACTCTACCCTGTTATGTTTGTAAATTTTTCTACAATAAGTTAACAGTCAGGATAGCAAAGGAAAGTTAAATAAATGGTTCCCAGGCTACAAAACCCTATTTAAGCCAGTATGATAGTAACTTTTATCTGTACAGGGCTTTTTAGTTTAGAAAACACACTTCCTACTTCACGGGTATTCTGATACACAGGTGAGTTACTTTATATAAAGAGGAGAATTTGAGGCTCCGAAGTTAAATGATGTATACAGAGTATATTATTTAGCAGCAAGCATAATAAGCACCCCATATCTTACACAGTTCTTGTGAGGTTCACAAAAGAGACATGGTGGGGTACAGCATCCAGCAGAGTACTGAGCACAAAGCACTCACTCAAATGATAACCATTACCATAGCAACATGTAAGGTACAAGCATCCTGCCTGGAACCAAGGGCTTATGAAAGAGAGCCTTAGGATACGAGGTTCGTAAAGCAGCTTAGCTTTATGGGGAAAGATCTGGAGGAAGGACAAGGATGTAGACTTGCCAGTAAGCAAGAGAATCAGAGGTTATCTGGGTGGCTGTGGGAATGACTGACTTAATTATGTATTATAAAATGCAACCTGGCAAACTGGGCGTGTGGCTCATACCTGTAATCCCAGCACGTTGGATGGCTGAGGCAGGTGGATGGATCACTTGAAATCAAGAGTTCAACATCAGGCTAGCCAATGTGGCAAAACCCCCATCTCTACTAAAAATACAAAAATTATCCAGGTGTGGTGGCACACTTTTGTAATCTCAGCTACTTGGAGGCTGAGGCATGAGAACTGCTTGAACCCAGGAGGAAAAGGCTGCAGTGAGCCAAGACTGCACCACTGCACTCAAGGTGACAGAGCGAGACAGAAGGAAAGGAAAAAGGAAAAAGGAAAGGAAAGAGGAAAGAGGAAAAAGGAAAGGAAAGGAAAGGAAAAGGAAAGGAAAGGGAAAAGGGAAAGGAAGAAAGAAAGAAATGTAACCCATAGCAGTATAAGGAAATATAGTAAAAAGACTAAAAGCAGAAAGAGCTATTGAAGTCAAGTGGACTTAGAATGAGAAAAGATCTGGGTGAAACATTGGAGGTAGCATACTGGACGGACAAAAGCTCTGTTAACTCATCTTTATAAATTACTGCTTTCAGGGATAGCAGAAGCCAGAATCAAAGCTGTTTATGGCTAAGAGCTTGGGTAACAATTAAGAAGAGAAACAGTATCACTGACATAGAAGTGAGAAAAAAGAAGGCTCTTAAAGAGCAGAGGCATCTAATTTTAGATGTGCTGAAATTTGAGGTAAAGGCTCATTCCCCTATGGAAATCTTCCAACAATAAAGCAGAGACACAGAATGACTTACAGGAGATGAAGAACTGGGTTTCATCCACAGAGAGCTAACAACTAAGGCCATGGAAAAAAAAGAAATCCAAGAGAACTGCCCCCCACAACTAAATCCCGTCCTCTCTACCAACTATGAGTGCTGAGAAGTGCATAGTAACAAATACATGATGAACTGAGAAAGAAATGTTAATAAAATGAGCTATTAAAGGACACAAAAAGAGTGACCAGAAAGATTTTAAAAAGATACAAAAGACAAAAAGAACCACAGAAACAAGGAGAGGAGAATGGTAAAGAGAAACTAATCAATGGTAAATGAATGCAGAAGAATGAGTCCAGGAGGATGAAGGCTCAGAAACTGTCCTCAATGCTAGGACTGTCCCATGCTGACCAGAATCAAAACGGACTAAATACTGAGAGTCCAGTAAGCATGTCAGCCACTCTTGAGTCCTACATAAGGTATGGCCTCCCTGACATGATTCTATTCCTTTTTTCATTCAACTAACTCTTCATGTAGATTTGCTGCCTTTCAGTAAAACATTAAGTTTTCTCCTCCTGAATTTATAAAATGTTATATTAAAGAATCTGAATACTGCTAAATGTAATTAGGGAAGAGAGGGAGGAATCAAGAACAGGGTTAGTTCATGTGAACTGAAGGTGAGCCCTTTTCCCTTTGGTCAAATAATTTAAAATAAAGTATCTGCTAAAATATTTGTGAATTCCTTCTCATGATAATTTCAAACAACATTAGATACATAAGCAAATGAAATCCCAAATCAATTTACTTAGGATTAAAAAAAATAAAGCAAATAACATACATTAAAAAATGAGCTCAGATTAACTTACTACTGCATATAATACTGATGAGCATACATCTGTTGCCACCACAGCATCTGCAGTGGGCTAAATGCGGGGTACACTGGGAACCCAGGTGGAGCAGCTTGCCCAGGAAACTGGTTGTCTACATTTCTGCAAGAAAGAAATAATGAACTCTTTCAGTGCTCTAGCAGTTAAAAGTATTATTCTAAATTTTCATTTCTCAACCCCAAGTCAACCATTGACAGAATATATTTGAATCTCACTGGAAAAAAAAAAAAAAAAAAAACCTATTTTCAACAATTCTTCAAATAAGATAATATGTCTTTTATAGGTTGACCCTGGGCCCGACTACATAGAATAACTGACGTTTCAGCCCAGTTTTAAAGGGAAAACAAAGAGAAACACTCACAAAATGTAAAGCCAATCTAAAACATTTATTATCTTCTCATTTCAGCACATACAGCCAAAATTACCTTCATTTTAAGTACATTCTCCTAAGAAACAAAGCCTTAAAATAAATTTCATGACAAAATATTTTGGGGAATGGGGAAACAGACAAATGATATTTTACATAATAAAATGTTATTAAAATATAGCAGCTATGAGCTGTAAAATAAATAAACGGACATTACAAAAACCAGTCAAATATTCTTTAAAGATACAAGATTAGCAGAATATGTTCATGTATATGTTCTTAAAGGAGGCTAAAATTTTATTTCTTTTTTTAATTTCTTTTTTAAGATGGAATCTTGCTTTATTGCCCAGGCTGGAGTACAGTGGCATGATCTCACCTCACTGCAACCTCTGCCTCCTGTATTCAAGCAATTCTCTTGCCTCAGCCCCACAAGTAGCTGGTACTACAGGCAGGCACCACCACACCTGGCTAATTTTTTTGTCCTTTTAGTAGAGACAGGTGTCATTGTGCTGGCCAGGCTGGTCTCAAACTACTGACCTTAGGTGATCCGCCCACCTCAGCCTCCCAAAGTGCTAGTATTACAGGCATACGCCACCGCACCTGGCCAAATTATATTATTTCAATAAAACTCATGGAAGGTCACATCTAACTTCTCTACACTTCAGTTTTCTCACTTCTAAAATGGACCTAATAATAGAATCTTCCTCACACGATTCTTACCCTGTATTCAGGAAATGTTAGTTTTATTTTTACTCTTCCCCATTCCACCACTGAACATGACACCAAAGTGTATAATGTGAGAGCTGTAGAAAATCACATACATCAAGGCAACTATAGAGATAAACAGATATGTAAATGCAGAATTCTTTGTGAATTTGCTAACTCTTCTTCACATCACTTGAACTTTATCTTCAGCTGATACTGGTTTGGTCCATTCAGAGTGAGACAAGAATGGTTAAATTCATTAATTGTAATCTTATATTCTAAAGACTGTTTATACATACAATTGGTAATAACTAATTATAAAAACCTAACTTAGCTTGGTGAGCTAAGGCTTATCAACAGGCTATATTTAAGAAAACCTGGTGCTAGGTAAGGCTTCACCTTCCCCACATATTACCTGAACTTTCCTCACTCCTTATTTCCTTATTCTTGGTGAAGCACTGGGAGCCATATAGGGTCCCATCCTCAAAAGACCCTTCAACCTCCCGGTATTTAATATATATATATATATTATATACCGTATATATATTATACATATACACTATATATACTTATATATAGTGTATATGTATAATATATATACTTATATGTATAATAAGTATATATGTATATATGTATAATATATATACTTATATATAGTGTATATGTATAATATATATGGTATATATACACACTATATATAATATATAGTATATTATATAAAATATTATATATAAAGTATATAATATACATTATATAGTATATATTATAATATATATATAATGGGGGTAAAGCTTGGCCGGCGCCATGCTATACATATGTGTGTGTGTGTGTGTGTGTGTGTGTGTGTGTGTCTATCCCCTTCAAATAGGGTCCTGTATAAAGGGGAGAAAACTTCAACTCTCTTAGACACCAGACAACAGATGACAGACAGCCCTTCCCTTCTCAAGAAAAGCAAACCTCAACCCAGCTATTCCTTTAAAAAGATGTCAGTTAGTGATCAACTCTGGAGAGAAAGCCGTACCACTGAGGCAGAGAAGTACTATAAAAACATTTGTTTTATACAACTCAGCATTTACACCAAGGAACTGATGCATCTCTGAGCAAATCCATAAAACTACCTGAATAAATATATAACATATATTACAGCAATATGTTGTATCTATGTGTATATTTTAAATTTTGTTAGTATTCCCCATTATGAAAAAACCCATCCCCTGCAAGTAAATCTCCACCAACCTCTATCATTAATAAGAATGTGTGTACCTACGCAACTGTCTTGCATGCTCTGCTCATGTACCCCAAAACCTATAATCCAATAAAAAATTAAAAAAAGAAAAAAAAAGAATGTCAAACAAAGCTGTTACTTCAACTGTAAAATGGGAAGGCTGGACGTGGTCACTGTTTTTAAAGCTCAAGGGAGAAAAAGAAGCCACTAACAATTCCTTTAAGAAAGTTATGGCTTCCCACCTCACTCTACCGCATGCCGCCAAAACAAAAGGAGAATATATGGTGACTCCTGAAAGTATGTTGCCAAAATCAGTAAATAAACAACCTCCCCTAAGTGTTCTTCCCTTTTTCTCCAGTAAGTTAGAAAACTAGTGGATTACACAATTGCTAAATACATCCCAGGCCCAAGATGACATACTATAATTTTCAGTTGTGTTCATTACCCTCAGACAAGGTGGCATGCGTTTGATATTCTCCAGAAACAAGGAATAAAGGATTTGATGCTAAATTATAAATTTATTAATAAAATATATAGGAATAGATCCAGTGAAACACATTACTTAAGAATTTAATATGGTTCACAGGATGCATCATTAAACAAGCTAAAGAGAACTGTTATTTGGTGCTAGGAAAAGAATTGCCAAATTTGTAGAGTAAGAGAGTTTAAAAGCTTCATCTCATTCTATGCATTCAAGTAAGAGCTAAAGTAAAGTATTAAGAATTAAACCACAGATAGCCTAGAAGAAACTAGAATGATTTACCAACCCTTTGGAGGAAGTGCTTTCCTAACTTAAGTAACAGAAGAAAGCAGGAAAAAAAAACAACGTATTTGGAAACAAAATTTAAAGAGAAATGGCTTAGAAAGAAATGTTAGCATATGATCACAGTGGCTCACGCCTGTAATCCCAGCACTTTGGGAGGCCGAGGTAGGCAGATCACCTGAGATCAGGAGTTCAAGACCAGCCTGACCAACATGGAGAAACCCCCATCTCTACTAAAAATACGATATTAGCAGGGCGTGGTGGTGCATGCCTGCAATCCCAGCTACTCAGGAGGCTGACGCAGGAGAATCTCTTGAACCTGGAAAGCGGAGGTTGCAGTGAGGAAAGACAGAGCTATTGTACTCCAGCCTTGGCAACAAGTGTAAAACTCCGTCTCAAAAAAAAAAGAAAAAGAACGAAAGGAAATGTTTGCAATAAATTATAGTTAGTATCTTTTCTATATAAAGAACTGATAGAAACATAAGTAATCATTAAGATACCAAATACTAATTAAAGCAAAGATAGCTTTTTAAGTTTGTTTGCCAAGGTGGAAAAGATTGAATAAAAATATCCATTATTGGCAAAGGGACAAGTAAAGCCAACTATTTCATTGCTAATGGTAGTATGAATTCAAATAAGCCTTTAAAACACAATTACACAATTAAAGACCTTTAAAAATGTTTTGCTCTATGGAAAGAAATTATATGCCCATGAATAAGAAGAATCAGTATCATTAAAACGGCCATATGATCCAAAGCAATTTGTAGATTCAATCCAATCCCTATCAAACTGCCATGGCATTCTTCACAGAACTAGAAAAAAAAAAAAAACTTTTTAAAATCCATATGGAACCAAAAAAGAGCCTGAATGGCCAAGGCAATCCTAGGCAAAAGGAACAAAGATGGAGGCATCATGTTACCGGACTTCAAACCACTGCAGGGCTACAGTACCCAAACCAGCACAGTACTGGCATAAAAACAGACACACACCAATGGAGCAGAGCAGAGAGTCCAGAAGAAATAAGGTTACACACCTACAACCACCTGATCTTTGATAAAGCTGACAAAAACAAGCGATGGGGAAAACTATTCAATAAATGGTGCTGGGATAACTGGGTAGCCATACGCAGAAGACTGAAACTGGACCCAACTTCCTTACACCATATACGAAAATCAACTCAAGACAGTTTAAAGACTTACATGTAAAACTCAACACTATAAAAATCCTAGAAGACAACATTCTGCGATAACATTCTGGACACAGGAATAGGCAAAGATTTCATGACAAAGATGCCAAAAGCAAGGGCAACAAAAGCAAAAATTGACAAATGGGATCTCACTAAACTTAAGAGCTTCTGCACAGCAAAAGAAACTATCAGCAGAGTAAATAGACATCCTACAGAATGGGAGAAAATAGATGAAAACTACACATCAGACAAAGGTCTAATATCTCACATCTGTAAAGAACTTGAACAATTTTTTTAAGAAAAACATTAAGAAGTGGGCAAAAAACACGAACACACACTTTTCAAAAGAAGACATACAGCCAGCCAACATGCAAATGGAAAAAAGCCCAACATCATTGATAATTACAGAAATGCAAATCAAAACCGTAATGAGATACCATCTCACACCAGTCAGAATGACTACTATTAAAAAGTTAAAAAAAGGTAGCAGAGAAAAGGGAACACTTACACACTGTTGGTGGGAGTGTAAATTAGTTCAACCATTGTGGAAAGCAGAGTGGTGATTCCTCAAAGAGCTAAAAAGAACTACATTTTGACCCAGCAATCCCATTACTGGGTATATACCCAAAGAAACATAAATCATTCTAATATGCATGTGAAAGTTCATGCAGCACTATTCACAATGGCAAAGACACAGAATCAACCTAAATGCTCATCAATGGTGGACTGGATAAAGAAAAGTCCATGTACACCACACACATATACAGAGCAGCTATCAAAGAGAATAAGATCATGTCTTTTGCAGGAACATGGATGGAGCTGGAGGCCATTATCCTTAGCAAACTACAGGAACAGAAAACCAAATACCACATTCTCACTTATTAGTGGGAGCCCACAGCTACCATATCTATTACAGATTCACAGTTTACAGACAAAATTATAATGTCTAAGTTTTGTTTTAAACACCAGCCCAAGGATAAAAAAGGAAACAGAGGGCTGGGCGCAGTGGCCCAAACCTGTAATCTCAACACTTTGGGAGGCCTAGGCAGGTGGATCACGAAGTCAAGAGATCGAGACCATCCTGGTCAACATGGTGAAACCCTGTCTCTACTAAAAATACAAAAAATTAGCTGGGCACGGTGGCGTGTGTCTGTAATCCCAGCTACTCAGGAGGCTGAGGCAGGAGAATTGCCTGAACCCAGGAGGTGGAGGTTGCGGTGAGCCAATATCACGTCATTGCATTCCGGCCTGGGTAACAAGAGCGAAACTCTGTCTCAAAAAAAAAAAAAAGAAAGAAACCAGAAGGGGAACTAGATGAACAATGATAGTTTGTTGATTGTTGAAGTTCATTACAGTATCTTCTTTACTTTGTGAATGTTTAAAAAGTATAATAATCCCAGCACTTTGAAAGGCCAAGGCAGGCAGATCACCTGAGGTTGGGAGTTCGAGACCAGCCTGACCAACATGGAGAAACCCATCCCTACTAAAAATACTCAATTGGCTGGGCGTGGTGGTGCATGCCTGTAATCCCAGCTACTCGGGAGTCTGAGGCAGGAGAATGGCGCAGGAGAATGGCTTGAACGTGGGAGGCAGAGGTTGTGGTAAGCCGAGATCGCTCCATTGCATTCCAGCCTGAGCAACAAGAGAAACTCTTTAAAAATAAAAAAAGTATTAAAAAAAAATTTTTTAAGCAGTATATAAAAATACTGACTGTTTAACCTAAATATCCATCAATGGGGACTGGTTCATTAAATTATAGTAATCTATGTAATGGAATGCTGTGCAATTAATAAAGAATGAGACGGCTGGGCACGCCTGTAGTCCCAGTTACTCAGGAGGCTCAGGCAGGAGGACTGCTTGAGCCCAGGAGTTCAGCCAGTCTGGGCAACATACTAAGACCCCATCTCTAACAAAATAAAAATAAAAACTAAAATATATATATTATTTAAATAAAGAATGGGATGGCTCTTGTGCATTAATGTGATAAAACTGTTAATATATTTAATGAAAAAAACAAAATATAGGCTAGTGTGTACAATCAGTCCTCACTTCCACTGTCAATAGGTTCTTGGAAGCTGACTTTAAACAACATGGTATATAACAGGTCCTTGAATAATGTCATTTTGTTATAACATTAATGAGGAAAAACTTGGTTTTCTTAACACTATTTCACTTAAAGTTGGAGTTTCCAAGAACCTATCATGATGTTAAGTGAGGACTTAGTGCATAGAAAGTATGCTATTATGTGTTAAAATACACACACATGCAGATATGCATGCACATACACATATACTTGTGTAAGCACACTTTATCTCGAGAATAACACAGGGGAAACAGCTAATAAGGGCTGCCTCTAAGAAGGGTAAGTGGCAAAAGACATAGAAATAAAACTCATATATATTTATATTTATGGTTTTTAAATTTGTTAGAGATGGGGTCTCAGCATGTTGTCCAGACTGGCCTGAACTCCTGGGCTCAAATATATATATATATATGTTTTTAACATGGTGCCACTCAATTGTATTCCCTCTTAGAAAACAGCGTGTTTAAGCTCCTGTCTCTCTGACTCGTCCCCGTGGCCCTAAGAAAAGGGAATGGCCTTTATCCGTTATTACTATATCTCTAGCATCTAGCACAATAAACATGTGCTGAACAACTTCATATGAACATCAAGAAAATATTGAAAGTACTGATTATAAGTAACTAATCTGGTAACTTGTAAACTCCACTTAATTCTTCAACATTAAAGGAAAACGTGGAAGGTTACCAACACAGTAAAAATTACACATTTATTTTATAACAACATAAATAAATAAATGCATTTGCAAAGTATATTAAATAAAAACATTTGCTAAGTAAAGGCTACTGAGCTGGGCACAGTGATTCAAGTCTATAATCCTAGTTACTCGAGAGGCTGAGAGGGGAGAATTGCTCGAAGCCAGAAGTTTGATACTAGCCTGAGCAACATAACGAGACCCTATCCCTAAAAAAAAAAAATTTCAATTAGCTGGGCATGGTGGAACAGGTCTACAGTGTCAGCTACTCGAAAGCTGAGCTGGTAGGGTCATTTGAGCCCTAAAGTTCAAGGCCGCAGGGAGCTATGACGGCACCACCACACCCCAGCCTGGGTGACAGAGGGAGATCCCATCTATTTAAAAAGGAAGAAAGAAAGGATACTGGAAGAAAATATGAAATATTAAATTAGTCATCTTCTCTTTTTGGCAAAAAAGCAAAATAAAATAGCAGAAACATGGGGAAAATGTAACTATTCGGAATGTGTAATATGCCTGTCTCCATAGAAAATGTCAAATTCTTTATGCAAGGAAAACTGAGTAAGATGATAAACCTGGTTTCTCCCTCTGCCCCTAGGAAAGTGACAATGAGGAAAAACAGCTGAAAGAAACAAGCTGGAGGAAATCACAACTGGTGGCAGAAGTTCTAAAACCTTTTTTCTTTCTGGATAGGCTATACTAGTTAGCACTGAAGGATAATAGGAGCAAGGCAAACTCACTGAAAGACACAATTGGTAGAGTACAATAGAAATGATGATGAAAAACAAGAAGCAGAAATACTGTCATTCACAATTACGTACTTGAAAGCTATAACAAAAGACACTCATCATAGGTTTTAAAAAGTTAAAATTACAGAGAAAAGGAGATGAAAGGAACTGGAAGCTTCAAGAACAAACTCTTTCACAGAAAACTTTAAATTAGCCTTGCTTCCCCCACTACTCCATACAAGTGACCACACAGAACCCTCAGGGATCCCCAGCGTTCCCAGAATCACACTTCACAGACTCTGCACTTGCTTTGTTCTCCCTATTAACCCCTTAAAGACAGCTGGAACCTTAACGCCTCTGAAGCCCTGCCCACTTATCCAAGCAGAGATAGCCCCTCCCTCCTCCAGGCTCCCTCAGCACTTTTTTCGAGGTCATGACAGCCCATCAGCAGATGGTAATTCATTTTTCTATCTGACCTACTTCCAGTGAGCCCAAGTACAGAATTCATTTTCCTCTCCTGAGTGCCTAGCCCACAGTAGATTCTAAAGTAAACATTTACTGAATGAAGTCACAGGGTCTTCATGCAAATAGATTTGCTCACACAGTCACCAATACTTAAAATCTGACTGATAGATTTCACCAAAAAAAAATTTTGAATTGGGGTTGAGGTAGGATACCACCATTACGAACGAAGTCAAAATACAAATGATAACCTAGGAAAAAACACTGAAACAAATGATAGACAAAACAGCCACTTCAGCAACACTGCTGAGAATACTGCCCTCCAAGTTAAAAATGGATTTGAATTCTAGTTCTGCTACTGTCAATCTCTGTGAACTTAGGCAAGCTGCATAACCTTTCAGTCTCCTTCTCCTCACCCATAAGTGGCAGAAAACAGTGCCTAGACCAGAGTTGGTATAAAATGCAGTGAAGTAAGGCACATACAAGTTCTTAGTACAATGCCTAGCTTCTGCTAATGCTCAGTAAGTATTAGTTATTAATATCCTTTTGGTTAAAGTGTGGCAAGTGAATTTTTAAAGATACCAACACACCAACCAATAAGCAACTCACAAATAAAACGAAAAGAATACATCTTTATCATGTCTCAAATTAAAATAAGGACATTCCAATTTATTTAGCAAGTACATATCTGTACAAGTGAAGATAATCAGGCACTTTAATGTTTACTGAGAAAGTAACTGGTACAACTTTACTGCAATTTTGCAAAAGTCTTTAAGATCCTCAAAAAGTCTTAAGAACACTTTGACTCAGGAATTGCCCTTCTCACAATTTATCCTAAAATAATAACTGCCAATATGTAAGTACACACATTTAATAATGATTATGGTAATATTTTGTGGGGGGAAAAAAACATTTATGGTAAAAGATTGCCCCAATTCTTTAGTGCTCTGTAACAGGATTATATACACATACTACCTGCCACACAGTGGCAAAACTGGTTTATGCTGGCTCACCTGGCTCATAACAGCAGACTGCTGAGCCACGATGGGGGTATTTACAACACAGAAATCAGCAAATACTACAAATCTAGGGCTTTATTTTCCTCGCCCCGCAAAAGCCAGCTGTGAAGCATTTACCAACACAGCACTGGATGTAACTTTGCAACACCTCCCCCTTCAGTGCTGCTGAGCTGCTGACAGTGGCCACGTGATTCACTTTGGCCAGCATAGTATCAGTAAATGTGGCAGGCAGAAGGCTTCAGATGTGCTCAATCCTTAGCTTGCCCTCTTGTTTTCCTGTCATTTGTCATGAGAAGAACAGGTGCTAGGGCATTACTGATCTACAGAGAATGAGAAACTCGAAACAGATCTGAACTCAATCTACAACCCAAGGCAGAGCTTTACCAATGACTAAAAGACCTGAGAGCAAGAAAAATAAAATGTATTGTAAGCCACTGAGTTTTGAGGTTATACCCCAAAACCAACTCAGACGTTCTCCGTGAACGAATTAGGGATCTACATAAATAACCATACAGACTTTAAATGTTGTGAATTTATATTTGATCTGGAAATATGTCCAAGTTATATCACATTTTTTTAAAGTTTACAAAATAAACAGTATGATGTTTCTATTTTAGAAGTATACATAGAAAAGTGTTTAGAAGGATAGTTGTTAAAATGTTAGTAATGGTTGTTGTCAACAAAAAGTGTTAAACTGTGTAAAATATTTGAAGAGATTTATTCTGAGGCAAATATGAGTGACCAATGGCCTGTGACACAGCCCTCAGGAGATGCTGAGAACACGTGCCCAAGGTGGTCAGGGCATACCCTAGTTTTATACACTTTAGGGAGACATGAAACATCAAATACATGTAAGATATATACTGGTTTGGTCCAGAAAGGCAGGATAACTCAAAGCAGGGGCTTCCAGGTTATAGGTAGATGTTTTTTTTTTTTAATGTTATTGGCAATTGGGTGAAAGAATTATTATCAATAGAAAGGAATGTCTGATTTTCTATAAGGGGTTGTAGAGACCAAAGTTTTACCACATAGATGAAGCTCCAGGTGGCAGCTTTCAGAGAGAATAGATTGTAAATGTTTCTTACCAGACTTAAGGTCTGGGTTGATATTAAATGTTGGTCAGCTGTTCCTGAATTCCAAAAGGGAAGAGAGTATAAAAAGGGATATCTGACCCTCCCTTCCCATCATAGCCTGAACCAATTTTTCAGGTTAACTTTGGAGTGCCCCAGCTAAGAGGAGAGGTCCACTCAGATGGTTGAGGGACTTGAGAATTTTATTTTTGGTTTATATCATTATTTCTGAGTGGCAGGCTACAAGAAATTTTTATGTTTAAAAAAAGTCAGGGGAACAGTGGCTTAGGTGCAGACATGGCCAAGTCCAAGAACCACACCACACACACAACCAGTCCCGAAAATGGCACAGAAATGGCATCAAGAAACCCCGATCACAAAGATACGAATCTCTTAAGGGGGTGGACCCCAAGTTCCTGAGGAACATGCGCTTTTCCAAGAAGCACAACAAGAAGGGCCTAAAGAAGATGCAGGCCAACAATGCCAAGGCCATGAATGCATGTGCCGAGGCCATCAGGCCCTCGTAAAGCCCAAAGAGGTTAAGCCCAAGACCCCAAAGGGTGTCAGCCGCAAACTCAATTGACTTGCCTACATTGCCCACCCCAAGCTTGGGAAGCGTGCTCGTGCACACATTGCCAAGGGGCTCAGGCTCTGCCGGCCAAAGGTCAAGGCCAAGGCCAAGGATCAAACCAAGGCCCAGGTTGCAGCTCCAGTTTCAGTTCCTGCTCAGGCTCCCAAAGGTGCCCAGGACCCTACAAAGGCTTCAGAGTAGATAGCTCTGTCTGCCAACGTGAGGACAGAAGGACTGGTGTGACCCCTCCCTCAGGGCTGCCATCTGCATGGGGCTACGGTCCTCCCGTGCTATTTGTACAAATAAACCTGAGGCAGGGAAAAAAAAAGTCAGACAATAGAGGTTCTAAGAGGGGCTTCAAGAAGGCTGACTAGAGGCAACTCACCTCCTTCAAAAAAGAGGACAAAAATATTGAGTAGATAATCACACTTCCAGTAGATCTCCTAAAGGAGACACCTGGAATTCAATAGAGAAATGACAGGACACACTTAAAGCAAGTTAAGAGAGGGAAGCAAGACAACCTCCTACAGTGGACAGGCTGGGAGCCTAGAGAGCCTCCCGAGTGCAGGGAAAGGTTAAGTGGGGACCCCCAGCAGTCTACATTCCCACTGCAGACTCTTGTAATCCTAGCCACAAGAGAGACCTTTAATGCACATGGGCCCCAAGACTGACAGGGAGCTGCCTGGAGACCATGCAAAGGCGCTGCTCAAGAGTTCACGATGGGTCCTGCACACCTCCTAAGTAGCTACAGCAAGGTATCATTTTCAGAGTCCAGCCCCCAGCAGGCTGCATCCTGCCCTGCGGCCCAAGAGCCCCTGCATCTCACATCCCTGCAGCCTCGCTGACGTCCCCTGGGCATTCCCAGGTGGTGCTGCTAACTGATGTATCTTGGGCCAAAGTGCAAGACGTTGTCAGCAACCCCACTCCTATAAATGGCACTACAGTGCATTTATGAGCACCCTGAGGACAGGCTACCAGCTTGCAGCCACCATCTGGAGCCAATATGTACTGCTCCGCCTCCCAGTTTATGGCTGTTGTTACTGAAAAGCAACCCAGCCCTCCCAGTAGCAGGCTGCAGTGCATCTCCTGACCATTCCATTCTCGCCTACCAGAACCAGCAGCTGCACAAACCACCAGGGGGCCTGAAGTCAGGCCATCCTAGCCCAGTTCCACCCACCTCCAGTGGCTGAGCATGCCATCCAAGGGCTGTGGACCGCACCATCCACAACTGTTGGCACCTGAGTACTCCTCCCAGAGGCCTGAGGACCCAATCTGTCACTACTACCACAGCAGACACCCATGTGCATGCACCACATGTGAGCTTGGGAACTGGCCCACCCAACCCACTGCAGTCACACCAACACCAACACCACCGCAGACCATTTGGGAGCCAAAAGTTTGTCCCACCACTACTACTGCCATAATCCATGGCATAACCACTGCTTAGGGGCCTGATGACAAGCCAAACTGCCCAGTTCACCACTGTCACTGATGGCATCCAACCATGCTGGCTGAAGACACCCCCCTTAAGAACTGACCCACCTGGACAAGCTAGCACTGGTGCCAGCATATGCCATGCCTGGCCCAAGGACAGGCATGCCCAGCCCCCCACGGCCATCACTGGGGCCTAAAGATTGGCCCACCTGACACCCCTGTCCCCAGCAAAACTTCACCACAGACTCCACTAAAAACTGCACATGAAGACACTGAGGAAATCAGACACTACTGACACTGTTCCTGACAAAATTCATACGGAGACCGCACTACGGTACACATACAGAAGCAAAGCCAAAGTGGCCTACCCAAACACCACAGCCACATCTTTAGGAAAAAGTGCCCTGCTACAAGAGCACATTCAAAAAACTAAAGAAGGGACTGTCACACCACATGCACAGATATCAACATAAGGAAAGAAAAAAACATGAAAAAGCAGGTAGATGTGACACTTCCAAAAGAACGTGATTCTCCAGCAATGGATTCCAGTGAAAAAGAAATCTGTGAAATCCAGAAAACGAATTCAAAATACTGACTCAGTACAAGAGATTTCAGATAAATAACATTTAAAAATTTGAAAAACAATTCAGGATATAAATAAGAAATTTACCAAAGACAGACATATCATTAAAAAGTACCTAAGGAGAGTGAAAATCATCTGGTCACCACTCAACAGACCCAGAGACAAAAACTTCTTATCTGAGCAATTTAGAAGGGAGCAAAGACTACCTGGCGACCACCAAATAGGCCATCCGGAGGCAAAACTCCTTATCTGGGGAATTTAGAGGTAATCAAACCTCTGTAGTATCTGAAGTCGGCATCTGATTCCAGTCCTCTTTCAATTTTTATAACTAAAATTTCTATATATCCCACGCTGAAAATAGTGTTATAACCCTAAGCTACCATCCTAAGGCCTATAAATGCTCCTAAGGAAAATCCACCACGGTGCCCTCAGTCCTCTCACTGGGGCACCCCACTCTACCCTTTTGCAGAGTTCTTCCTTTCTAATAAACTTTCCTTTTTCAAACTTAACTGTTGCCAGTAAATTCTTTTTACCATCCCATGAGTTGACCACTTCCTGGTGCCAGGGCTCTGACACCTTGCCCAGCAATCCCCAAATAGACACAATTGAAAAAGGTATTCTCCACAGCACATTACAGTCAAACTGTCCAAGGCAAAGAGAGAATTCTAAAAACAAGAGAAAAGCAGCTAGTCACTTAGATGCTTAGAATCCCCAGCAGACTACCAGCAGATTTCCCAAAGAAACCTTACAAGCCAGGAGAGAACAGGATGATACTATACCCGGCAAAGTTATTCTTCATAAATGAAGGAGAAATAAAGTCTTTCTCAAACAAGCAAAAGCTGAAGGCATCTATCACCACCAGGTCGACCCTCCAAGAAATAACAAAGGGGACCCTACACCTAGTACTAGCAAAAGATAAATATCTACCACCATGAAAACACATCAAAGTATAAACCCACTGGCAGAGCAAATACACAAATAAGAGAAAGGATTTAAACGTTACCACTATAGAAAAAATCAACCACAATGAAAAACAATATGAGAGAAACAAAGGAAGAAACACTACTCAAAAACCAGAAATCAATTACTAAAATGACAGGAATAAGCCTGCCATATCAGTTATAACCCTGAATATAAATGAATTAAACTTTCCACTTAAAAGATACAGAAGGGCTGAATAAATTTTTTTAAACGACCCAACTATATGCTGCCTACCAGAAATTCATCTCATTTGTAAAGACACAGACTGAAAGTGATGGAAAAAGATATTCCAAGTGAACAAAAATCAAAAGCAAATAAGAACATCTATCCTTGTAACAGATAAAACAGACTTTAATTTAAAAATAATAACAACAAAGAAGGTCATTATAAACTGATAAAAAGATCAACTTAACAAAAAGATATAACATCTCTTTTTCTAAACATATATGAACCCAACACCAGACCACTCAGTTCTATCAAGCAAACATGATCAGACCTAAAGAGAGGGACAGAATCCAATACAGTAAGTGCTAGGGACATCAACACCCAATTCTCAGTATTACACAAATCATCTAGACAGAAACTTAGCACAGAAACACTGGATTAAAACTGCACTTTAGACCAAATGGGCGTAACCTGTTGGATGAAACAGCTAAGAATACACACTCTTCTCATTATAAATTTTTTAAAACTTTTAAAAATCAACAATTTTTTAAAAATCAAAATCTATCAAGTATCTTTTCTGACCACAATGGAATGACATTAGAAATTAGCAAGTCTCTACTAAAAATACAAAAATTAGCCGGGTGGGGTGGCACGCACATATAATCCCAGCTGCTCAGGAGGCTGAGGCAGAATAATTGCTTGAACCCAGGAAGCAGAGGTTACAGTGAGCCAAAATTGAGCCAATGCACTCCAGCCTGGGTGACAGAACAAGATTCTGTCCCAAAAAGAAAAAAAAAATCAGTAACATAAAAACTCTGGAAACCGTACAAAATACATGGAAATTAAACAGGTCAAGGAAAAAATTAAGGAGGAAATCAAAAATGTTCTTGAAGTCAGGTGTGGGGACACGTGCCTATAATCCCAGGTACTCAGGAGGCTGAGGCAGGAGGATGGTTTCAGCCCAGGAGTTCTGCAGTGAGCTAGGATTACACCACCACCCTCCAGCCTGGTCAACAGAGTGAAACAGTCTCTAAAACAACAACAAAAAGTTCTTGAAACAAATGAAAGAGAAAAAACAATTACCAAAACCTATGGAATATGACAAAAGCAGTGCTAAGCGAGAAGTTTATACTAATAAATGCCCACATCAAAAAATAGAAAGACTTCAAATAAGCACTCCAACAATACACCCCAACGAACTAGACAACCAAGAACCACCTAACCCGAAATTAGTAGAGGGAAAGAAATAATAAAGATCAGGATAGACTGAAAAAGAAAAACAACACAAAGGATCAACAAAATTAAAACTTGGACTTTTGAAAAGAACAAATCAAGAAACCACTATCAAGGTAACCAAGGGAAAAAAGCAGACCCAAATAAATAAAGTCAAAAATGAAAAGGAACATTACAACTAATACCACAAAAATACCAAAAAAAAATCATCAAGTTATTATGAACAACTATACACTAATAGACTAGAAAATCTAGAGAAAATGGATAAATTCTTAGACATACACAGCCTGCCATGATTGAATCAAGAAGAAACAGAAAACCTGAACAGACCAATAATGAGTAACGAGACAGAATCAGCAATTAAAATAAAAAAATCTCCCAACAAAGGAAAGGTCAGGATTGGATGGCTTCATTGCCAAATTTGACCAAACTTTTTTTTTTTAAAACAGAGTCATGCTCTGTTGCCCAGGCTGCAGTGCAGTGGCACAATCTTGCCTGACTGCAACCTCTACCTCCTGGGTCCAAGTGATTCTCGTGCTTCAACTAACCGAACAGCTGGTATTACAGGCATACACTACCATGCCCAACTAATTTTTGTGGTTTTTGTGTGAGTTTTGTTGTCGTTGTTGCTTGTTTTGAGATGGAATCTCACTCTGTTGCCCAGGCTGAAGTGCAGTGGTGCAATCTTAGTTCACTGTAGCCTCCACCTCCAGGGTTCTCCTGCCTCAGCCTCCCAAATTGCTGGGATTACAGGCATGCACCATGATGCCCAGCTAATTTTTGTATTCTTAGCAGAGATAGGATTTCACCACGTTGGCCAGGCTGGTCTCAAACTCCTGACCTCAGGTGATCCACCCACCTCGGCCTCCCAAAGTGCTGGGATTACAGGCGTGAGCCAGCACACTCAGCCAGAGATAAGTGTTTTAAAACATAAGATTGTATATATAGGCATACATATACACACATACAAAATCTGCATTTGCCCCTAACAATACAATTTAAACAACCTTATATATCAATATATATACTTCAGTAACATTATTTTTGTAATACAGTATTACACTGGGCAGGTAACATAATTGTTAAGTTAAAATCTAAGGTATTTTTTTTCCAATTTACACTACTCATTCATATATGGAAGCTAAGTAAGTTCATCTCATGGAGGTAGAGTAGATTGATAGATACTAGTGGCTAGGAAGGGTGCTGGGAGTGGTGTGGGTGAGGTGGTGAGGGGAAGATGAGAGGTTGGTTATGGATTATAAATACAGCAGAGTAGGCTGACTATAGTTAGCAACAATGTTGTAAATTTCAAAATAGCTAGAGCAGTGCCACACACTGCAGCCCCATGACTTGATATGCAACACAGAAAGATCATCATTACCTGCCACTCAAGTTTCCTTTACTTCAAAATAAAAAATAATAGTACTCCAGTAAAACACTTCTGCTTTCAGACACGACCCTAGTTCAAACCATGTCCTCCAAGATCCTACTCTCTGAGCTGCTTTACCTGTGGCTGTATTTCCTCTGGAACTGCCTGACCCAAGCGGCCTGCTATAATTGCTAAATACAGGGTGGCTATAGCTTCTTGAGAAAACTGCTTTATAGAACTCTCAAAACAACAAAGATTCTGGCTAACATGCAGGGCTTAGCATATCCCTGTAATACATCATGGTTTTACTCTAGCACAGTTGTTACCAAGTTGATCAGAAACACCTGTGGAACTTTTAAACCGAGATTGCTGGGCTCTGTACTCTTCCAAGTATACCTTCACTCAGCCACACTCCCCTGAAGACTAACTGAGTAGGTTTCCTAGATCCTTGCTATTCAAAATGTGGTCCAGGCATCAGAGGCATCAGCATCATCTGGGAGCTTGTTAGAAATGCAGATTCTCAGGTCCCATCACACCTACTTAATACAAACCTGCAGCTCAACAAGGTCTCCAGGTGATTAATGCAAACATTCGAGATTGAAAGCCCTGCCCTACATGATTCTAATGCATAGCCAAGTTTCAAAAGCAGTGCTCTTCCTAACCCTCTAGTTCTCAAAATATAAAATCAAGTATATGAATACAGGTAAAATGTCCTTTAATTACTGCAAAGAGGCTAAGGTGAAAATCAAAAGCAATTCATTTCTAGGGGGGTCCCAATCATGTTCCATAGCCACCACAATTTCACTTACCCTTGCATTACATATGGAAGCTGGTGACTCTGTGCTGGGTCAGTTTGCACTTGTGGAAGGGTACGCTGCCTCAGTCCTTCCGAGGAAGAACTCGCAGCTAAGGACAAGGTTTCTTGACTGGATGATGGAGTTGTTGATCCTGAATGATCTGAACTCTACAAACAAAATGTAATTTTTAAAAGGAGATTTAGTTCTTTACAAGATTACAGGCACATTACTAAAAATGTATTCATGAAATCCCTCTGTAAAATAACTAATTTCAGAAATTTACTGTTTTAAATCTTGTGTCCAGTATAATAAATAGATATTTTAATCTTGATAAGTCAAAACTTATCAAAACTGCTTAAATTACAGTATTCCATTTTTTCAAACAGAAATGGCTGAGGAGCAGAATAATAATATATATAAACAGCATATTAAATTCTCAGGATTAAACTAATGCATAAAAAACTCTTTTCACCTGATTAAATTAATGCAGGCAAAACTCCTTTCATGGTGCCTAACACATAGAAAGTGCTCAATAAATGGTACTAATTACTGAGTCATTTAAACGGTTACTATGTTCCAAGTACTTTACCATATGCTATTGGCAACACATTCGTTTAAAATAATGAGAAACAGGCTAAAAATCAAAAAATCTAAAATCTAGAGTTACCTCTGACATTGACAAGTTTAAGCTTAAAGATTCACTTAACCTCTCAGTCTCCACTTTCCTACAGAAAATGAGATTGGACTAAATTTTCAAGATTCCTTTCGGTTCTAAAATCCTATTAATTTATAGAAGTCACCAACAATACTGCTTTCTAGAAAATGAACTGCCAGAATCAAGATGCTCATCAGGGTTTCTTTACTCTCATGCTCAAATGATGTCAGTAACCCATGGATTCAGTAACCTTTAAACAATGTAATCCCTCAAGGCCGTCCCAATCTGTCTGAAAACAGTTTGTCAAGTGTTTCATGTGCATTTAAAATATAATTACGTTTTACATATATGACAGCTCTTCCACTCTAAAGAGCTGGATACAGTATTATTTTATTTGTTGAACTGTATTTGACCTGTGCTGTCTTCCTATAGACCGGATGGCTTTTTGCAAGTCTTCCAGGCTAAGTCCTGCCATAGGAAAGATCCAAAGCATACCAGTCTTTTGCAAAACCAACAAAAACTTTCTTTAAAATGGTACTTCACACACAATAGGCAACAAATATCTTACTAAGGAGTCTGATTCTTAGGAACATAAACTGGGAAAGGCTTCTTTTTCAGCAAGATTTCTCATTAAATGGGCCATCATAATATGATGTTCATTAATATAACTATTAGAAGAAAAGCCTAGTCATTTGGCAGCACAACCTAATTTCTCTAGAAATAATGATTTCTGACCTTATTAGGTAATTGTTTTATGATTAGATCTTTAATACATTTTCAAATCCCTTGAAATTTCTGAGCCATGAAAAATTAAGGTAAATTCAACTTAACATTCCTTTGATACTTTTCAGACTTTCAGAACACTGAAAAAAACAAACACACACACTAATGACACAAAATTACGGCTGAGGACCCACTGGACAAGTCAAAGTCAGAGGGTTCTTTCTCAGCAAAAATTGGAGCAATGCAACTGTGTCCAACGACTACAAAAAAATACTCTGTGCCAATGCCAATGTCTGTGCCTTTCCATGCCAAGGCAGAAAACATATAAAGACCCTTGGGTGTTTTGATAAAGCATATTTGATTTAGTTTAATGTAAGCTAATTTCCCATGACTGGTACTAGAAAATACTTACCATTAAGGGAATACTAATGAAATACAGCAACTGGAGGAGCTAGTGTCTTGAAGAGGCAGTTAACTGGTATCTATGGAGAGAGCTATCAACTACTTCCCAACCCTGTCACCCGTGCCCTCTTTCAAACTTTAGCTGGTTTTTTTTTTTTGAGACAGAGTTTCGCTCTTGTTACCCAGGCTGGAGTGCAATGGCGCCATCTCGGCTTACCGCAACCTCCGCTTCCTGGGTTCAGGCAATTCTCCTGCCTCAGCCTCCTGAGTAGCTGGGATTACAGGCAAGCGCCACCGTGCCCAGCTAATTTTTTGTATTTTTAGTAGAGACGGGGTTTCACCATGTTGACCAGGATGGTCTCGATCTCTTGACCTCGTGATCCACCCGCCTCGGCCTCCCAAAGTGCTGGGATTACAGGCGTGAGCCACCGCGCCCGGCCTAGCTGGATTTTTAACAAGGAAAGCACACTTAGCAGTATGAAAGTTCCCTGCCTGCTCAAGAAGTTGAAAGCAAGCTTCCACTCATCCAATCTTCATACCCACAAAGGTGTCACAGAAAGCTCTTAAGGGAAATCAAAACTAACATAATTTTGGATTGGGCACAATGTCTTTGAAATGTGTTGAAAATATCTAAATTGAGAAGACCAACTACTACAAAACATTTCCAAAACAATTTTAGGCAGATGGAAAAATAAGGATGGAGGAATGAATACCCAAGTCTGAAAGACTTTAGTACATTCAGTATTTCCTCCGCCGGCAGGTGGAATGTATGCACAAATCCAGTCATTTTAAAAACAAAATCCTTGACCAAGTCATCTACTTCAAGAAGATTTAGGGTACTTAAATTTTAAACAATCGAATTCATCTTGAATCAAAAATACTACTATAAATACCTTACATATTTCTGAAAAATCACTGGCCTAAGAGTTTATATTATATAACCATAAACATCATTCTGTTTTCTGAGTACTCCAGTAATTAAATCTTTGAAAATTAAATCTATTACTGACCTGTCATACAGCAAATTATCACTCATGTTGAATAGACTTCAAGAGATAACACTGTGTATTAGACCTTTCAAAATGGTAAACTTTACAAAATGTCTAACTTTAATTCAAAACACAATCTCAAAATCCACAAGCTCCAATCGTTATTTTTCATTTTTTAGAGGCAGATAATAATAATAATAATAATCAGAAAACTTCAGCGTTTACTCCTCCCAAAACAACTCACAGAATTGCTGCTGGATGCCAATGCTTCATGACTTTCTCTATTGGTGCTGGATTTTGGAGAACTGGGAGGAGTCCGAGAAGTACATACTAGATGAACCATATGATACTCATCTTGCTAAAATTAAAGAAGATTACATTTAAAGGGTAGTACTAGAAAATGTGCAGTTCAAAAAGTCAGTAGCTAAACTGAAACACTTAAACCGTAGGTCCCTTTCTAGCCTACCCATTCTATTAGTGATAAACTGCTATTGGGACCCTTCTGAATTCAGTATTTTCTCCATTCTTGGAAAATGATCTAAATACTCTGCAATTGCTGTATTAAAAAATTATTTTGTATATGAAGCAGTCTTAAAGCTAACAATGTTGTTAAAGTTGTATCAGAACAATCTATCATTTCAGCATAAAAACATCTAGCACCTTAAACTTTGTACAGTTTATATATTTCCATCACTTGAGACTTAGCAAATATAAAAGAAACTCAAATAACTTCATCACAATCTCATTTGCTTTACTTTTAGCAAAGTTGATTTTTTTTACTTTTTTGAGTCAAAAAGTATTTTTATCTATAACACCTATATGCAGATATAAAGCATACATTTAAACTATATTCTGTAAATATCTCATGTTTTTCTATAAACCTACAGATATGACTGAAGAAAAATATTCTAAATAACAGTTATCGTTGGCATTTTAGCTCAGTGAGATCATGAGCATATTTATTTATACTTAGACATAAAGCTAGTAAGACGGGAAAAGTAAAGAAGGAATAAAGGAGGACACAGAACAGTGAAGGGTGAGTTAGCAATTTCAAAAAAGAAGAACCAAATAACAAAGAAAAAGGAGTAGGAAGAAAGATACCCAAGTGGTGAGAAAGGGAAACAAAGCTACTAGAAACTATGAATGTATCACTTGCCTACCATGAACCTGTAATTGTACTTAATTTGAAGGTAAATCCAAGTAAGGGTACAAGGCCCTTCCTTAAAGAGGCTCATGATAGTAAGACATTAGACGAGTACACTACAGCACCATTACAGAAACAGAGAACAGTCTTTTGCACGAAACTGAGGAGCCCAACCTTAACTGCTTTAGCACTTTGGAGGAAGAAGTCACTAAAGGTTAGAATGCTAAAGAAAGGTTTCAAAGACAGCACCACAGAAGGTAAACCTAGCAAAGGAGGTTGAAGACACTCCTCATTTACAACGTCCCCTTAGCTTCTGAATACAGAATATTAAAAAGCATACAAGTGTAAGATGTTAATCCTTAAAACCTAGTTTCAATTTATCACAATTAATTCACAGAACTCTTCTTGGGAATGTTTCTATAAAACATTTTATGACTAAATAGGTAAAGCTAATGGCAGCATTTACACTGAAAAAAGTAAAGGGTACACTGACTTTAACAAAAACAATTGAAAGAACTATTGAAAATATAAAGTGATTACTCCAAATGTTTTACACAGGCGCACGACCAGTTCTCTGACGGAAGCAGTTTTTAATTAAGTTGTCTGACCTGAAACCATCTCGTACAGCACAAATCTTTCAGAAGTCTTCATGTGCAAATTTAAGCTATCTTTGGGGCAAAATATTTAATATATCTGTATTTCAAAGAGCAGATAGCAGAAAGGACTATATTGAAATATATTTTAGTTCTGAGCACCAGCATAAAAACAAGAAAAAAAAAATAGCCAGAACACAGAGGTTTTGAGGGCTATTCCGAATGACACTATACTGATGGAGACGTGTCATTACATATTTGCCAAAACCCATAGAACATACAACACCAAGAGTGAACCCTAACATAAACTACAGACTTTGGGTGATAATGTATGTCATCATAGGCTCACTGACTGTAACAAATGTACCGCTTTGGTGTGGGATGCTGCTAGTGGGGCAGGCTGTGCCTATGTGGGGTCAGGAAATGTATGAGAAACTGCTGTACCTTCTGTTCAATTCTGCTATGTACCTAAAACAGCTCTAAAAATTTGTTTAAAAAAAAGAGGAAAGAAATAAAAAATAAAAATCTGCTGCATTAATTCCACTATTTCTGAGGGAGTGGGTATTACACAATGTTAGCAATTTGAAACTACGAAATTAAAATAACAGCAAGAAGTTACATTGGCAAAGCTAAAATGTCAACTGTCGAAGCAGAAGGAAAATACTAATATTTTTTAAAGTTTCCCAAAGGTGATCATAAACATACAGGAGAAGATACAGATCTTCTAAATTAGATAAGGACTATCCACAACAATAGTTAGAGTTAAGTCAAAGACCTAAGGCAAAACATAGAAGCTATACAATTCTGCTATACTCACCAACAAAAAGCAACATTTCAAATGCTGAAAAGCTCTATAAGTATAAATTCCACAAATGAACATGAGCTAAAAGCTACCACTAAAATAACTAGACTTCAGGCTGATTTTATTGAAAAAACTGTATTGAAATATATTTTAGCTCTGAGCACCCACAAAGTTTGCTAACTGATGGACCAGTTAATTTCCTCCTGAAATTAAATTCCCAACTCAAGCAATTTGTATAAAAATATTATGCAGCTGGCTAATAGGAAATTTAGAGGATTGTTACCAATGAAAATCCATCATCACTACTAACACTCTCCTCTTGCACTAATGAAGTCAATAGCATTTTCTTACAAAAAAATGACAAATACCTGAACACAAATACATAATCCTACTTCAGACTTAGCTATCAGATGGATATACAGAACTGTTATGTAAACTAATGAGAAACTATCATGCTACTTTCTAATTTACGTTCACTTATGCTACCCAAAGGGATTGATTTTAAGCATCTAAAACCTGAACTGGTTGAATAAAACTTCAGAACATATCTCCTCTCACATTCTGAATGTATCTGGTATCAAACAGTGGTAGAAAAGCTTACTTTTCTGAGAATGTCTTTCAGCTGCAGATGATCGGGAAGCAGTCTGCCCGAATACACCAATCTTTGATCCTTCGTCAACTAAGAAATGGGACAAAGACAAGAATTCAACTTTTCTAATTATGCAAATTGAAGGCTGGGAATAACATGCCTAATCATGGGTAAAATAAAACTCCCTTTAGGCACAAGTAAGCAGAAAACTGACACAATTTAAGAATTTTTCATTTTCCAAATTCTACTTAAGAAAAAACATTGAAGAGTTCAGCAAATGGTAGCATACCTATTGTAGTTACAATAAAATACAGATTAATTAATACATTAAAAAAACCTAAGTGGGGGGGGGGAAATGTAGTTAAATTGGAACTCTGTCTTTTCAACCATAATGCAATGCATATATGACTATCATTAAAAACTCTTCAAGACTATATAAATGAGAAAGTGGTTGGCCTTACATTAATCGTCAACAGTAGCATATAATTTCAAGGTCACCAGAATCATTTTGCCTTATTTTGTCAATTTTTCATCTAAATGATACATAAGACTCATCTTGTTCTTTACTATTATCCTGCAAAACCATTTACTGGTTTTAATTCAAGAGCCATTTAGATTTAGTTATAAATTTACTTACTATTCTAGTTATCATTCCTGCCACTCTCCCAAATACCTTTGTATGTTTTTCAAAAACACAAGACTAAAGAAAAATCAACACAAGTGCATGGAGAGTCAGACGCCATCTCTATATACATCCAGAATATAAAATTATTTAAGATTAAAGCATTTGCACATATTCCACATAAGGCCTGTTTCATAACTGCAAAACAGGTGAATGATCCTTGAATTTTATCAACGCAAATACTAGCTATATCAACAACTGTTAAATATGCCAAACCCAAGCCACAACTATAGCAATTTTTAAGACTCACCGTGGCTACTACAAAAGGGTCTTCTTATAGTAAAAGTAGCCATAATAGAAACTATCATACTAAGATCTGTGGTTCAGGCATCCTTACACACAAAAGGCATAGCTATCCTTCCAAGATACTTAACCATTACACATATTTCAGTTTCTCCCAGAAGCATTTTGAAGTGTGCCATTCCTCAAATTCACATGCACAAACTCCTATATATAAATAATCAAATACAATGGACAGGAGGTTTTTAAAAATATGTATCATAAGTCTTACAACATCTATCTATCTATCTATCTATCTATATATATACATGTATATATATATATAGTGTGTATATATATATATGCACACACACACACAAGTATATATACAACTTCAATCTATATATATATATTGAGTGGAGCACTGTGGTACTATAAAATGTATTTGGTTTTCATGCTGTTTCCTGCTGAATAGCTCCTAAAATCCTTGGAATCTTCAGAAAGATGAGTATCTTTTGCATGCTAATAAGACAGATGTGGCTGGGATCCCCTATGTTGCCTCAGGACGGTGGCTGGCTGCCAGGAGAACCAAGCAAAGATTGGAAGGTTGGAATTTTCAGTCCCACCCCCACCTCCAATCTCCAGAGAGGGAGACTGGCTTAAGGATGAACTGATAAGCCAATGGCCAATTATTGGATCAATCATGACCACCTAACAAAAACCCAAAAGGACTGCGTTCTGAGGGCTCCACAATAGAGGAGTTAGTTGATGCTCCTCCAGAGGGCTTGGGCCCAGAAAGGGCACGGAAGCTCTAAGTCCTTTCTCCAGACCTTGTCCTCTGCATCTCTCTTCCTTCTGTATCCTTTGTAATAATATCCTTTATAAGTGAGCAAATGTAAGTAACATGTCTCCTTGAGTTCCGTGAGCTGCACTAGCAAATTAATTGAATCCCAGAAGGGGTGGGTGTCACAGGAACCTCAATTTATAACCAGTTGGTCAAAAACACAGCCCACAACCTGTGCTTGGGACCACATATGAAGGGGGGCAGCCTTTTGGGATTGAGCCCTCAACCTGCGGAATCTATGCCCAGGTAAATAGTGTCAGAACTGAATGAAAAGGCCATTCAGCTGGTGTCCACTGGAGAATTACCTGCACAACTGCTTGTTGTTGGAGAGAAATCCAATGAGTGGGGACGCATTTTGGTGACTAGACATTACAGAAGTATTCCGTATTGAATGTTGTACGAGCATTATAAGAGAAACTAAGTTTGTTTTCTTCCTATATTCTTATAGGCACCGAATGGCGAACTATATGACCATCAAGTTGAATGCTAAGTATATAACCAATTATTTCATTCCTAGCCAAAATGAATGACCTAATGCTTTATAAAGCTCTATAATGTACTGATTACAACTGGAACCTAAAGAAGTTTTTTCAGTAAGTAATAGAGTCATCATAAACTGTCGCTTTTTTACCAGACCAAACATTTAATTAATAGATACTTTTATTAATATCATCACTCTGCATAAAGGACAGCAATCTCTTTTATGAATTTTTTTCCTTTATAAAAACTATCAAACATACATACATGGATGGAACCCCCAGGTACCATCTTCAAGAGCTCCCAAGTACCCAGCTTCAACAACTACCAATATTCTGCTACTGTGTTCTCACCCATCCCTCATTTTTTTCTTTAAACGGAATACTGTATTTTAATCTTTAAAAATATATATATATAGACAGGATGTCACTCTGTTTTCTAGACTGAAGTGCAGTGGCTATTCACAGGTGTGATCATGGTACATACTGCAGCCCTGATCTCCTGGGTTCAAGTGATTCTCCCGCCTCAGCCTCTGGAGTAGCTGGGACTCAGATATATGCCACTCCACCCAGCTGAGTACTGTATTTTAAAGCAATGTTACACGTCACTTCTTTT